>NW_027491024.1:4512500-5712500 GCF_021521415.1 Bidens hawaiensis
GTGTTTTAATTTATAAAAGATTAAATAAAACCTGTTATGAACTTATGCATGGTAGAAAGCCAAATTTGAAAGGTCTTGAACCTTTCGGGTCCCCATGTTCGATATTAAAGACTAACTCTAAATTTGGTGAGAAAGCTGACGAAGGTATCCTAGTTGGCTATGTTGTTGGGACACCCAACAGAAGAGTCTTTAATCTATCAAACAGCAAGGTTGAGGTGGTCTGTAATACTGACATTACTAGTTACAAATCACCAAGGCCTAGCATGGGACAAGCAGAGGCTTTCGACTATGATAAGCTATTCAAATATTTTAATGTGCCTTACTTGGATTTTGTAGACATTGATGAGAAAATGGCCTCACAGATGCTGTATGACGAAGAGGAGGCCATTGTACAACGTCCGCAATATAATGAAAATCAACCAACCTCGTCAAGTGCGGTTGAAACTCCAGCTGTCTCGAATGAAGATGAATTCTACAATCCATTTCACACTCAGCCTCACTCTGATGAACTCTCTTCAAATCTTGAGAATAATCTGGAAGTAGGTCCAGTACAGACCACCAAAATTCACAAGAATCACCCTTTAGAAAATGTGATCGGTAATCCTTCCGATGGTGTGCGTACTAGAAGAAGCCTGGATGAAAATACATGTGTGTATGCAAGCATAAAAGACACTGGTATTATAAATGAATGCCTGTATGCCTGCTTCATCAGTCAGATAGAACCAAAGAATTATCAAATGGCACTGAAGGATAGCTCGTGGGTTGAAGCCATGCAGGAAGAACTGGCACAGTTTGAAAAGATGGAAGTATGGCAGTTAGTTGAAAAACCACAAGAAGTGAACGCTATCGGTACAAAGTGGTATTCAAGTGTAAGAGAGATGAGAAGGGGGTAATCATCCGCAACAAGGCAAGATTGGTAGTCAAAGGGTTTAACCAATAGGAAGGGATTGATTACAATGAAGTGTTTGCTCCTGTGATGAGATTGGAGGCAATTCGACTGTTTCTGGCATTTGCTGCACACAAAGAGATGAAAGTTTTCCAGTTGGATGTGAAGAGTGTGTTTCTGAATGGAAAAGTTGATGAGGTGGTATATGTCGAACAACCCCCGGGTTTTCCTGACCCAGATTTTCCTGATCATGTGTACAAACTGAGCAAAGCACTATATGGGCTACATTAGGCACCTCGAGCCTGGTATGCAACTTTGTCAGACTACTTGCTAGAGAATGGATTTGAGAGAGGGAAGATTGATAGTACTTTGTTTGTCAAAAGGAAAGGGGGAGATTTTCTACTCGTTCAGGTTTATGTGGACGATATCATCTTTGCTGCCTCAAGAGTTACTATGTGTTAGGAGTTTGAAGCAGTCATGAAGAAAAGTTTTGAGATGAGCGCCATGGGCGAATTAACTTTCTTTTTGGGATTGCAGGTAGATCAGAAGAAAGATGGCATGTTTATTCATCAAACGAAGTATGTCCATGATGTGCTTAAACGCTTCAAGATGGATGATAGTACCCCATTTGACACTCCAATCTGCGTCAATCACAAACTGGGTGCTGATTCCGACAGTGATGAAGATGTGGATCCCACTCAATATTGGGCAATCATAGGTTCTTTAATGTATCTAACTGCATCTAGACCTGACATTATGTTTGCAGTTTGTCTTTGTGCTCGTTTTCAGGCAAATCCGAATGAATCGCACATGAAGGGAGTGAAAAGAATCTTGCGGTATCTTAAAGGAAAGCCTAAGTTGGGACTATGGTACTCGAAAGGGGGAGAACTGGATTTGGTAGCATACACCGATTCTGACTATGAAGGCTGCAAACAGAATAGGAAGTCAACAACCGGTGGATGTCAGTTTCTAGGAGGAAGATTGGTGTCGTGGCAGTGCAAGAAACAGACCTCTGTAGCCATTTCCACATGCGAAGCAGAATACATGGCAGCATCGAACTGCTGCTCCCAGGTTTTATGGATACAACAACAAATGCGCGATTATGATATGGCTGCTGTGGCAGGTGCTGGTGGCACTGGTGGTGATGAAGGTGGATATGATTAAAGACAGTTCTTTCCGGGTCACATCATGTATATCACCCTGGATCCAGATGCTCATGGAATTGAGGACTATTGTGAGATCATTTCATTTCTTGTTCGCTCACGTATTTTTCATGCCATCACTACTACTCTTCCTATTTCACTACCAACTATTGAAGACTTTTGGAGAACCGTTGAATATGACTGTAGGGTTGAACCTCCAGTTATGCGTGCCACTATCAATAATCAGGTGGTACAGTTCTCGGCAAATCAGATAAGGGAAGCCATACAGTTTGGGGGTGAGACGACTGAGGATCCCACAGACTTTTTGGCTACTTTCAGGAATGGTGCTTTTGTTCGTATGGGGTATTCAGGACCTTTGGAGGATTCTCAGAGGCGTAAGGGATTTTTATTGGATGAGTGAAGGTTTTTAATGCGTGTTCTGATTGTGTGCATGTCTGGCCGCAAGGCTGGTATAGATGTTATGGGTGCGACGATGCAATCGGCTATGACTACTTTAACCTACAACAAGCCCTATAGTTTCAGCCAGATGATATTTTATGAGATTGATTGTCAGAGACGTGCAGTGGCACGGGAAAGATTTTTGATGTACCCGAGATTCTTACAGATGATTCTAAATCATGTAGCTCCTAATCTGCGACAACGACGTCCTATTTCGTATGTGGAGAGTGTTTCTAAAAGAATCTTTGCACAATGTAAGTCATCGAGTGCTCGTAGCAAGCCTGAGCTTCGTCCGAGGCACACTGCCTTGTTTGGTTACTTAGTGAATCCTGCATATGTTGCTCCTCCGGAAGATAAGTTTATGGATCCGGCACCGCAACAGGCTAATATCCCTCAACCACCTCCTGTGGTTCAACCACCACCCGTGGTACAGCAAGCACCACCTGCTGATCCTGTTGCAGCTCCAGAAGAACAGGTTGATCTTGAAGTTGCCTTTGGAGGGCACGGTTTCTTTGATATGGAAAGGCTTGACCCAGTTGCTAAAGTTCAAGCCTCAGTAGTTGATGTGTCTGGTGTACATGTTTCTATGGTCGCTACATCTGTGGCGGATTATGAGAGAACTGACTCTGATTCCTCCACTGACGATATAGTTGAAGCACAGCAAATTCTTGCCAAACAAGAAAGGATTCATAGCAAGCGAAAGAAAGACTCAGATGATAGTGAATCAGATTATGAGGAGGATTTATATCGTGTGGTACGAAGATCAAAGAAGGCAAGGGTTGGTGAAAGTTCAAGAGTTGGTGAAAGTTCGAGGTTTGTTCATTTTTCCCCACCATCGTTATCAGTTTACAGCACCAGAGATTGTTTCTTTACCGCCTCCTACACTTACTCCGTCAGAGGTGGTTGCTAGATATGTTGAATCCACTCTGGTAGCGACTGATGGGTTACCTGTCTCAATACCACCCATGGTTACTATTCATCCTACCTCTGATATTCCAGCGAGTTTGGGAATTCCACCGCCGTATGCTCAAGATATTTCTCATATGCGGTTTGACTTTGATGCTACTTTATCTGACTCTGAGAGGATTGCGGCTCTTGAATGGGTAGTTGCTGAACAGTCACGGATGAATCTCATTCAGACACAAGCTATTCAGTGGCTTGTGGCAGAAAATCAGATACAATAATCACTTCTCATTGAACACGGTAAACTCTTTGATGCTCTTAAACAGTTATTAGCATCTTAGGGGGAGACGAGCTGTAAGGGTGATGAATTGAGAACAAAGAAGAGGCAAGACAGAGACGATGATCCCAATGCATCAAAAGATGCAGGTGGTGAGTTGCCAAGAACTGAACAAAATCTTAGGACTTCCACATCTCAGGGGGAGTCTGCTGGTCCGTCAGGCAGTACAGGTGGTGAGAATGTGGTGGTTGTAGACGATGAGGAAGTAATGGGAAATAATGATAATGATTTAGTTGATGATGTATTGATGGCTAGTGAGATTGAAAAGATTGGGGAACAGATAGGGATTGATAGTGAGTTGGAAGAAGGAGAGATAGTTTATGATGGTGTAGAGCATGATATTCCAAGTGTTGATGAGGTGAAGCTGGGTCAAGATGAAAATGTGTCGGGAGTTTCTGAGTGGGAAGAACAGCCAAGATGGAAAGAAGGCTGTGCGCAATGGTTCTTCAAGACTAAGAAACCTACAGTTCCAACAATGTTCAAGAAAAGTTACAATATCAAGGGATATGCTGAATCAAAGAAAGGTATTATCTGTGGGTTGTATGATGAGCAACTAAAATTGATTGTGATAAAGCGATATGATGGGGTTCAGTACTTTAAGAAGGCTTTGAGATCGCTCAACACCTTGCCTGAGTGTGAGGTGAAAGATTTGGCACATTTGAGATTGATTAATCGAAGTGATCAATCTTTGCGAGATGGGTTGGAAAGATTGTGTGGAAGGAAAGTGTGAAAGAGAAAAAGTTTGAGTTGTTGAAGCCTCAGAAAGGGAAGTTGGTCGAAGACAAGGAACGAGGCATGAGGGCTGATGGTAAGCCTTGGATGGTGATGAAATACAAGCCGATTCGATGCTTGAAAGAGGTCCCGATGAAGATGATGCCCAAGGATGTGTTGAAGGATCTCAAGTGGTGGTACGTTGACTGCCAGACTGCTGAAGCCGTGATGGAAGATGAGGATGAACAGGAGATCCTGAGAGTGTATGATCCCATGCACTTGGTTAATTTGTCTCAAGCTGATTTGCAGGTACTTAATGCTAAGAAGATTTTCTATATTCCTGCGTGGAAGGATGAAGCAAAGAGGTACCAGAGGGTGGTCTCTGTCTGTGTGAGATAGGGCATTCATGCTTGAAGATGATGGGTGCGAGATTTTTGGATTACAAGACACGAGAAAGAAGATAGAGATATGAAGCTACTGCCAAGGGGGAGTCTGTTGGTGCATAATGCCAGTAGTTCAGTATCTCGTGTTTATTTGTGTCTGTAATCATTTATATTGTTCGTTTTGTGTGGAACATGTTATTATATGTTCGCCTTTGTGTTTAAGCGAACTTGAGTAGGTAGCGAAGTTAGGACAACTTCGCCTAGCATGTTAGGCGAAGTTGTCTTGATATATATTCCTAACTTCGGAATATGTAGACATAACTTTTGAACGGCTGGTTTGGGTGATTCTCTGAATCACGTGTTTGTTTCTTTGGCTATTACGCCTTGCAATATAACAAGTATTATCATATATCCTCATGTGTTTGTTTAGATTCAACGTGTCAATCGTCTCAACACTCGTATCGTATACATGGGGATTCCGCACCCTCGTGTTACGAGATACTCCTGTGTAGATCCGGCTGGGAACCTACAGAAGGAACTAGCAAAATCCTTCGAATTGTTTAGTATTGTACAGGTACCAAGAGAAGAGAATGCCGGGGCAGATGCTTTGGCAAATTTAGCCTCATCTCTGAAAATTCCAGAAGACACGAAGATTCCAATCATTCATATTCTTTCACCAGCAATAGAAGAGCAAGAAGTTGGGGAGATAACGAATGACAAAGAAATTGTACTTTGGGATCCATTATCCTCGAATAATCAAGAATCATGGATCCTCCCGATCAAGAAGTACATTCAAACAGGGGAGATTCCAACCACTGAGAATCCCAAATCCTTCAAACTCAAGGTATCACAGTACATTTTATTAGATGATATGCTATACAGGAAATCTCTTGCAGGTTCATACTTGAGATGCATCGAGGATCCTGAAATCCAAGAGGTGCTCAAAGATTTTCACGAAGGAGATTGTGGTAATCACACCGGAGGTAGAGCCCTGTTTTCTAGGATTCTAAGAATAGGATACTTCTGGCCAACAATGAAGAGGGATGCGGTGGAATATTCAAAGAAATGTGATGCCTGTCAAAGACATGCAAACATCCTTCACCAACCTGCAGAACCTATGTATCCTATATCCTCTTCATGGCCTTTCATGAAATAGGGTATGGATATTGTAGGCAAACTAACTAAGGCACCAGGAGGAAAAGTATTCATGCTTGCAATGACGGATTACTTTTCAAAATGGATAGAAGCAGAATCTTTTGTTCAAGCAAGCGAAAAAGAGGTGATATCTTTCATTAAAAGAAATATTATTACTAGATTTGGTATCCCCTCGGAAATTATTTGTGATAATGGTTCCCAGTTTATCGAGAAAAGAACCACTAACTTTTGTGACAGTTAGGGCATCAAGATGATAACCTCTACTCCAGTGCATCCTCAAGCTAATGGTCAAGTGGAGTCTAGCAATAAAATCATCATCAACAATTTAAAGAAAAATCTAGGATCCAAGAAGGGAAATTGGGCCGAAGAACTACCATATGTTCTTTGGGCCGACAGGACAACACCCAAGAATGCAACAGGCCAAACACCCTTTTCGTTGGTATTTGGATCAGAAGCAGTAATCCCGACAGAGATGGTGGTTCCTACAGCAAGAACAAGCATCCGTGATCCTGAAGTCAATGAAGAAATCCTTCTTGAAGACTTGGATACTGTTGAAGAACTCAGAGACCTGGCCAAAATCGGAATGGCAGCTTATCAACAAAGGGTAGCTGGCGCATACAACAAAAATATAAGGATCAGAAGATTTCAAGAAGAAAACTTATTCTTGAGGAAAGCCTTTCAAAACACAACCAATCCGGCTGATGGGAAGTTAGCACCCAAATGGGAAGGTCCTTATCTAATTGAGTCGGAGGCAGGAAAGTTGGCATATCATTTTCTCACTATGGAAGGCAACATGTTACTAAGAGCATGGAATGCTATCTACCTCAAGAAGTACTTCTTCTGATCAGGATCAAGTATCCTTTGAGGATCCATTATCCTTAGAGGATCAGGGATCCCAAAATTGGTAATATCTATCTGATCACTTATCCTTTTCAAATTCTTATTATTAATTCAAGGATAATGTATTCTTATCATTTATTTTTGCCAAGTTTTAAGTAACAATGCAGGGTTCTATTAAAATGTTCAATGATCAAGAGGTTGGCCACCTCTCCATCGCATTTAAGGTACACTACTGTTTTCCTTGGGTATGACCCTCGATGGTCATATCCTCTAAGGTTTAAAGGTTTTCACCTTTCTTATAAATAGAGTTTCTACACTCTCGCCTGGATCGCACGTTATCCAACGTATAGTCCGGGCAGCGGGACTAGTACACGCTTAGTGGCTGACAATTTTGTTGTCTTCGGCTATATGAAGGATCTTACGATTTATGGTAGACGTACCATACCACCGGTTTATAACGGTTTCACGTTATCTTATGTTTGGGCTAAATCCCGGTTTGGGTGAGTCCCCAGTTAACATCTGTATCTTTGGGCCAGTCCCCAGTTTGGGCTTGTCCCCAGTTTAACACCAGTTCACAGGCTTGTCCCCAGTTCACGGCCTTGTCCCCAGTTGCATGGGCTTGTCCCCAGTTTATTTATGGGCTTGTCCCCAGCTTAATGGATATAATCCCAGTTAATATTATGAGTTGTTTGCAACATATTTTTTAAGTTCCTTGTGAAGATCAAAATTCTAAGGATCCAAAATCCTAAAGTTATTTCTTCAAGGATCACTGAAGGTTCAGTACTTATGGTAACTTAGGTCTACCTAGACCTCCTAGTATGATCTCTATTAATGAATTTATACTGTCACAGTTGCAATAATTTTAAACGCTTTAAGGGTTATCCCTTTAAGGATATTCTATTATATAAACTTTTGCCAATTTTTAATGATACTATATCCTGTGATTTGTTCTTTAAGAATATTCTATCCTAAATATTTTTCATAAGGATCTTATATCCTAAAAATCTTTTACTCAAAATTATTTTTCCCAAACTTTCAAAGAAGCTAAAGCTGTAATTAAACAAACTTTCAAAATAACGATAACAAGCAAATAGTTAAAGGTTTTATATTATTTAAAATAAGTCACTAGGACTTATCCAAAATCCTTAACCTGGACTTCACCATGCAAAAGATGGACCATCCACCCGGGTTAAGTGAGTAGTACTAACTGTTCATAAGTGCAGGAAAATTAAAAAAACAGGGGCATCAAAGGTTTCATCTCCACAAACAGAGGATCCATCCACCTTTGTTAGCCCCGCAAATTGTCTGAAGGATCATGGATCCTTTACCCTAGTTACTATTGTCTATTACAAACCAAAGTTATTGTTCATAAAAACATCATAAAACAAAATAAAACGGGCTTGGCCTTTTCTTCTGTATCCTTCATCGCTCGTTCATGCGGTTGCTTCCACCTCCACCGTTGCGTCATTGCCTCCTTCAGCTTCATCCAGATCCTTCACACCACTCGTCCCTGCTCCGCCTTCATCAGCCATCTTGCCTTCTGCTTCATCCTCGCCTCCACCCAAGTCGATCGAGGCTTGCTTCCACTTCTTGATTTCCCATGAAGACTTGTCAAAGGATGGATCATTGGCCTCATTCACCAGTTTGATTCTAGCTTGGAGGACCGACTTAGTTGCCCAGACCTTTGCCTCTTCAGTGGCTCGGTTGATCTCATCCTGCATTTGGACTGCAAGTGTGGAAGCATAGTCTTCTGCCTGTTTCTTTTCCTTGGTCATCTTGGAGAGGGCCTTGTCCTTGGCGGCAGCCATGGATCTCATCACAGCGAGGGTCTCTTCATACTCTCCAACAGTCTTCTCATAATGGCTTCGAGCAGAATTGATGGCCTATAAAAGAAAACAGGATAAGTTAAGAAGGATACTTAGACAATGAAGATTGAAAGGATCCTTACAGTCGAAAGCATTTCCAGAAGCTGTTTCTCGGCATCAAAGGGGTTCTCTGGATCTGAACTCTTCTTCCTCTTAGCTCCTGACTTGGCTCGAGTTGTGATTGGACGAGGCTCAGACGTCGGAGTTGGTTTCGGGGGTCTCTTTCTTGGTAAACATGCAATCGATATCCTCAAGGGAGAACTTGGAAGCAGACTTTCCTGACTTTTGAGCACCTGTAAACAGTAATTCGCAGATAAGTTTTCAATTATTTCTCTTTTTAATATTAAAAATTATTACTCTTACTTGACATGATTGACTCTGAGTTTGACTCTTGAAAATCTTCGATGAACTTGGCTTGAAAAGTTCTGATTGCAGGATCCAGTGATAGAAACTTCTCAACTCTATCTTCAACTCCAGGTAGATCAGACAGCAAATCGAAATTTTCAACTACACAAGCAATGAAAAATATTAACATAAGAATAAAGTATCCTACCTTGGTTAACTAAGGATCCTAGATCGTACCATTTGGTATCCACTTTTTGGGAAGGTCAGTTCCACCCGAATGGAATCCGTTTTTAGAAAGAAAAATTGGTTCCTCCAGAGGGTACCATTTAGAGTAACTTTGGAAATGGGGCTAACTTGGTGAGGTTTTGATTTGAAGACGAAGCATTTGGAACCATGGGTAACCAGATTGTATAGGTATGATAACTCTTCCAAGCATAACTCAACACCCTCCTCTACGATTATCCTTTCTATGGTATGAAGGACTCTCCACAACATCGGCATGGTTTGGATATAACTAATCCCCGTCAAGGTAAAGAACCTTTGGGTGAAATCGGGAAAAGGATACTTGTAGCCTATGAGAAAAGGTTGGGCCAGAAAGCAAACCCAGTTTTTCGAGATACTGTCACTACGGGCTGAAGAATCGAAGGGTCGGAAAACTGTGTTGGCCGGAAAGTGTGATTGGATTTCATCGATTTTTGGATCTGTGTACTTACAGATCTCGAAAGAGGGGGCTTGAAGGATGCCTTGCGGATAAAGATCGGCGGGGTCGATATGATTGAAAGAAGATGAAGAGGATACAGAAATAGTTGACATACTGAAAGAAGATAAAGAAAGAGAAAGAAGGATACCTGGAAGACACCTGGATCTGTGGTTATCAAAGAGTTATAATCATCTCATATATAGGTGGCATATAATTATGATTTATCGATATTAATCGCCTGACACACGTCTAATCATCTTCTTTTTTGCAGGGGTTTGAAATTTAAAATGACAGCTGTTTTACACAATCACCCGCCATTTTGGGGGCAATTGTTAGGCATGAATTTTATGCTGAGGATCCTTTATCCTTAACTATCTTGTGGATAGATTATCCTTAAGATATGTGTTAGGTTATGAAGGATCAATGATCCTCGGTATTATTTGTTTACTAATGGTTGTATTTTTAGTGGTGATGTGTTAGCCAGGTATAACAACTTTATGATCAAGTCTACCGTAGATCTTACTACAAGGCATCTATAGCATATGGCCGAGATTGAAGACTAAGCTAAAGAAAGAAGTAACAAAATAATAAGACCAATTACTGAGTACTAAGGACAAGATATGTTATCATTGAAGAGGTGCTTGGATCAATTATCCTCATGGAGTATTCTCTAGCTGAAGTCTGGATCCAGGATCCTTATTCAACATAGATATTAATGGACGATTTTCGTATGAAGACTGATGTTTGAATAACAAAAACGGATCCTAGACTTAATCTACCACTTATTTCGTCATTAAACGTCTACTAGCACGTGGTCAAAGAGCACGATGGAAGAGAGTGGAAGACTAGCTGATTTTTAGGACCTAGTAGTTAGTTAGTTATTTTTGTTTTCTTTATAAACAATGAGTTGTGATCAACCCTAGGACACGGTTCACTAGTTTACTACTGCAGATTTTAGCTCACAAGTTCTCTGTAATCTCACACACACCTAGCTCGATTGTAATCGTTGATCAACAACTCCAACCCTTGTAAACTTTTTTGTGATTAATAAATTGGTGATCGACGAGTTGTCATCACCCGGGGTTTTTTTCTTTTGATCTGAACAAGATCAAAGGGTTTTTCCTCGCAACAAATCTCGGTGTTCACTCCATTCTCATTCATTTAATCGATATTATTAGCATAGCACTATTCCTCACTTTTACAGATTTGGATACATTATCCTTAGCTGATTTTTTATCCAAAACAGGCACTGGCAAAACGGTTCCAAGAACCAAAGGTAAGACGCTATTCCTTACCTGGGTGATAACCTGACCACAGTACTCGACCCTATGGACCCGAGCGAGACCTATAAATGCCATATGACTGACACCCTAAGCTGTCAACCGTAACCACGTTAGTGGTTGCATTCCTTATAACATTCTTAAACCGAATTCACGGTGGTTCGTGCCTTAAATTCGGTAACCTTCCGATTATGGTTTTACGATATTATAAGTGGTTAGTCGGTAATCCCGACAATCCATTTCTTGACTTGTTTTCGTATTGTTGTTGGAGTAATCAACGTGTTGATTCACAAGATACTCCGACTACCCATATATATTTAGATAGTTCGTTATTTAGTTTGGTTGGTTAAAACGCCGTGTAATGCTCATTGGGACGACAAACTTCATTGCATTGTTAATTCGTTAATTAGTTGGGACAATCAAATTGCCATGTAACGCTCATGGGCTGTCCAACTCAGTTGTTTTTCGTTAGTTCGTTGGGCCATTCAAATTGCCATGGAAAGCTCATGGGAGGCCAACACACAAACTTTGTTTCGTTAATTTTTTGTTAAGTTAACTCAATAAAATAAAGTTTAACTTTTAAACTGACCTCCTCTAATTATCACGCATTAAACTTTTACTACATTAACTCATAAATATCTACGCAATGTACCCCCTTACTTTACAATCTTTTACTTTTGTTCATCATGATATCACATATTCTTAAAGGCAAGTTATCCTATTAATGATTTTCTTCAACGTACCCTGCGCCTTATAAATTCTTTACTTTTGGTCCTTATAGAATGTCTTCGCTAAGAAACCATCGTCGTCATCAACGTTCATCACTCAAATCCAAAGCCTCAACTCCAATGGATCTGCTACTTCGGTAGCATCCAACAATTCTGATTTCCGCAACTTCCTGAGCACTAAACCCCCATCCTTTCTTGGTGATGAAAACGCCACCAAATTGCTGCAATGGTTTGAAGAGATGGAAAACATTTTCATCCATTGTGAATGTCCGGACGCCAAACGGACTAAGTTATGCTACTTCGGTAGCATCGAACAATTCTGATTTCCGCAACTTCCTGAGCACTAAACCCCCATCCTTTCTTGGTGATGAAAACGCCACCAAATTGCTGCAATGGTTTGAAGAGATGGAAAACATTTTCATCCATTGTGAATGTCCGGATGCCAAACGGACTAAGTTCGCCTCGAGCAAGTTCGAGGGTCGAGCTGTCATCTGGTGGAATTCCCTGAGGAATGACCAGGGGTCTGACTTGGTCGTATCCATGCCTTGGGAGGAACTTAAGGAAGCGATGAAGAAAGAGTTTTGCCCGGAACATGAGCTGCAGAGACTTGAAGCCGAGTTTTGGGAACTCAAGCAAGATAGTGGAGACAACTCTACCTACTCCAACCATTTCCGTGAACTTTGCTGAATCGTACCCCACCTTATAACCCCCGAACACCATGGCATTCAGAAATACATTCGCGGTTTACCAAACATTTTCCGTGATGCTGTGTGAGTCGTGACCCGTTAACCATTGGTGAGGCGATGGACCTAGCTGCCTCTCTAACCGACAGACATGTTAGGGACGGAACCTTGTCTCGCAAGGATTCCAAGCCCAATCCCAACAAGACCGAAACCGACTCATCCGCTGATGCTAAAGCCGAACCCAAGCCTGCTTCCAACAACAATCACCGCAACAACCACAACAATAGCAGCAAGCGTAAAGCCTATGCCGTTAATCAACCCAATAACCAACCTCCCCCTAACCAAAACCAAAATACCCCGAACAAGAAGGCATATGCCGGACCTTATCCCATATGTGTCAAGTGTAACCATCACCACTCTGCCCAATCCTCTTGCCGCCTATGCACTAAATGCAATCGCTTTGGCCACCTTGCAAACACTTGTCGTGTCTCGCCTAATGCACAAGCCGCCTCACATGCTCAACCCGGTGTCCCTTATACCTATGCTTGCTACCAGTGTGGAGACCCAAATCACCTCCGTAATACGTGCCCTCAACTTATCCATGCCCATCAAGCCCAAACCATGACTGCACCCCACTACTTTACCCATGCTCACCAAGTTCAAACCCATCCACCTCATGCCGTTCAAGCTCCTCCCACCAACCCAAGTCAACCTTACTTAACCCAACACTATCAAAACCCACATCCACAAGCTCAAGTGTACCAAGCCTACTCTACTCAAGCCCCTGTGATGCAAGTCCAACCCATTCAAGCTATCCCAAGTCAATCTACCTCGACTGCTCCAATCCCAATGAATGCAACTCCCCATGGTGCTCCAAGTCACATCAATTAAGCTACTCAAAGGCCGTGAAGACTTTTGCTGTTTTCTTTATCTATCTTGCTATATTTTGTCTCTTTCTTAATTTCGTATTTTAACGCCTCTTTATGGCCTTGGATTGTTTTCCATTTGAACTATTTATCTTTTGTCATGAATAAAGTTCCTTTTTGTTTAATAGATTGCTTATTAAAGCCTACTGGTATCATGTTTCCTTACCTTCATCACAACTCATTTCATTAACCCAAACTATTAAATAAGTTATATATTTCCAACCTTAAATACTTATACGATTAAAAGATGTTTTAGAAAATTCTTTACTTTATTAAAACTCACTACAACTTTTGAAGTTGTTTTACACATATGGTGATTTTTTAGTGTTATAATTTAAAACTCCTTAAAAATTTTTGTTTCCTCAAAATCATGTTTTATTCAAAGGTTTTGTAACCCACACAATGGGACGAGTTATGTGGACCATCCGACGATCTAAGTAATTACGGGTCGACACGTAATTACCAAAGTCCTCGCATGGAAATCATAATCCGAATAATTGTGTGTCATAATATAGAACCGTAAGTAGTTGAGATAACGATGAAAATGTAAAGATTATAAGGACATGGTGGATACGCCGCTGGTACATCATATATATAAGTGCCCTTATCGGATTACCATTTGGAGCGTTGAATCAACTAATAAAAGTTCTGTATTATGATTTAAATTATATTAAAATTTTTCTTTTATTTTTCTTAAAATTTATCGGTGTTGTTATAGTAAACTTTAATTTCGGGACGAAATTCCTTAAAGTAGGAGAGACT
The DNA here is from genome assembly GCF_021521415.1 of Bidens hawaiensis. NCBI lineage: Eukaryota > Viridiplantae > Streptophyta > Magnoliopsida > Asterales > Asteraceae > Bidens > Bidens hawaiensis. The sequence goes on from NW_027491024.1 coordinate 4,526,606, forward strand.
GTAACAACTCGTACTTTTCAAAATATGACAAATCTATCCTTTAACTAAGGTTTTACCTAAAAATATATCCATCTTAAACATTAAGGGGCTGAAATGAAAATCTGTTATAATCCATTTTCTCTAATGGGTCACCATGACCCGTATCCTGATAAAAAACCCAGACCCGCTATTCTATTATCATACCCGTTCATACTTTCTCGTGGCTTGGACCTCAATTATCGGCCTCAACTTGGAAATTGAATCAACCATGTGATATTCCTTCCTTAAATCGGCCTAACAGACACCCTTGTTATGTTAACTAAATAAAAATCAAGATCTGCAACGAGTTATACGAGCCGACCCTTAACCTATTTCGTATTACATATAAACGTTTATAATAAATCAATTAATCCTACAGTTTGCATCACCTAATCATCGCAATCAAAACCCCTATAATTGATTATATCATCGCAGCCGTTTTGATTGTGTTCTTTACCCTTGTGAAGCCGACCCTGTTCTGTCCTCGTTAACCATCTTTCTAGCTTCATCTGAGGTAATTAAATGTTTGATATCGTTCGTCGTTCACTGCTATAGCTTAACCCTAACATTGATTAATCGATCAAGGAACGGATTGATCGATTGATCAACCTAGGGTTCATGCTTTCTGGTTCGCGTCTGGTTATATGTTTTTTCTTTGATGTTATACCAACTAGCTTGGCATCTCAGTTGGTTGACCTTGTGTTGGGTAAGATCCGTGTGGCTGGGGGTCGCGGGTTCGAACCCCCCAGCACGTATTTTTAATTAATTTATTAATAACATGTGTAATCAATCTAATTATATTATAAATATTATAAGTACATAATTAATCGATATTTTACTATTAACTCATAGTTTTTCCAAATCTCAGTTAGATATATATATATATCAAAGTTATTAAAAATTTAGTAAATGCTTATATATTGAACGTTTAAAAAGGTGTTGTTTATTTAAAACTCATAATTAAAATAGTAAATATACTTTATTATTATAAATGAATATTTGGTTAGGCATTTTATAAACCAAATGTAATTTTATAAATATTTATATATATTTAATAGTATAAAGGTTTAACAAATCTAAGTAATATGACTTTATAAAAATAATAATAATAATTAATCATCATCTTTTAAGTCCTATCATACCCGTCGATTTCCTATATTTATTTCCGAATTTACCTTCTTTATTCGGCCATATCGTCAACCCGAGATCACCGCTTTCATTGCTATTATTATCTTACTAATTCCGCTTGCTTAATCACTAAGGTGAGTATTTCACTCCCCTATTTTACTTATTTTTAACTGTTTTGGGGACATATGCGTTCATAGATATTTTCTATTATATAGTATTCAAACGCAACTGTTTATCCTTGTGTGTTTATCAGTTTGCCTAACTTGCTATTTGCTTACTTGCTTTAATTGAACGTTATTGCTTACTTCGGCAACCGATGTCCATTTTTATGGCACTGTTTAGTCCTTACTTGGTAGCCAATGTCCATTTATATGGATTGGTTGAGCCCTTTCTTTATGGTTTGCTTTCTTTATAGTTGTTTGATTGTTATGTGCTATGGCTTATCTATATCTCACAGGAACAGTTTGCACTTTTACTTATTATTATATAGTGTCTCAAATCTGGTGATTTACTCACTCAACCTTGTGTTGACAAAACTATTCTATTTTCAACGTATATGCCAGTTATCGCGTGACATGATTATCAAGATTGTTTGAAGCAACTTAGGATGCATGTTAGAGAAAAAGATACAAGAATTAGATTTGAATGTTTATTTTACTTGTTTGCTTATGAGTTTGATGTACTTGAGTTTAATAAAATTTAATAGATATTGAAACTTTTAATATTGCATATAGTAACCTTTGAAAAGCTGTGAACAATCAGTTCGCCCCGACATTTCCGCCGTGGGTTAGGGTGTGACATCCGAGGCTTAAGTCAGTAATGGGTTTGAAAAATAATAGAATAATTGTAATAGTAAAGTCATAATACATATCATATCAAGTTAGAAATAAAATTCTAGCATACACGAAGTAGAGTTTAAGGTGAACAACATTCTAGGATATTGGTAGGATCCTGCCATCCATAGCGTATAGCTGATATGCTCATTTTCCTACCTCAGCCTTGATCTTATATGGTCCTTCCCATTCGGGTGCTAATTTTCCATCCTTAGGATCCGTTTTATTCTGAAATGCCTTCCTCGGTACTAGATCTTCTTATCCTGGCCTTCTTGTTGTAGGATTTGATGATTCTTTGCTGATATCCTGCCATACGGGTTCTTTTAGAGTCTCTGAGCTCATCTATCACATCAAGACCATCGGCAAGATCCTGATTGTTGGTTTCAGGATTCTGGAGGCAGGATCTTGCATTAGGGATCATCATCTCAGTCGGAAGAAATGAGAAAATTGAAAACAAACCTTTTCACAAAATTTGAAATGAAAGACTTACCCGAAGACTTGAGTACTTTCTCGGAATGGGCATACTAAGGTCTAGACGAGGGATCTATGTATGCAAGAAAAAAATACATTCTAGACCTCCTGGCCGAGATGGGAATGGTTGACTGAAAGCCTGCTCACACTTCAATAAGGGTAAACCATAAACTTCATATGGAAGAAGATGCCAAGTTAACAAACAGAGAAAGTTACCAACGCTTGGTGGGTAAGCTAATATACCTATCGCACACTCGTCCTGATATCGCATATGCAGGTGGAGTGGTTAGTAAAGTTATGCACCGACCTCAAGTATCTCACATGGATGCAGTATTGGGGATTATTAGATACCTAAAAGAAAAAATGGCATAGAGTCCTCATTCAACAAAACAAACATTTGAAGGTCCAGCTATATACTGATGTAGATTGGGCAGGAGATATAGATGATGGAAGATCAACATTAGAATATTTCACTCTAGTTGGTGGAAATCTTGTTACATGGAAAATTAAAAAAAACAAAAGGTGATAGCATTTATCACGCGCCGCAGCCGAATTTCGCTGAATTTCATGGGGCATGACGGAAGTTTTATGGATACGAAGACTATTGACAGAAATCGGTTTTCCCCAAACCAAAGCGAGCAGGATCATGTGTGACAACTATGTACTCGTACCTGTACCCGATTGTAACTGTGCCAAAAATCAATAAAAACATGTAGCAGTACTCATACCAAATATTTCGGATGGTACGGGTATTTCGGTACACTACCTGTCTTTGTATCACTTTCCTTGTTTATATCCAAATCTTCGACGATCTTGAAACCGGTACTAGTACGAGTAACAAACAACCTGAATTAGTCTAGGTGTTGGTACTTGCACATGTACATGACGATTACCAAATTAGTACAAGTACCAAATTGGTTGCCGATTTACTGATAAGAATAGTATTGAAGAACCCTAATTCAGTCACCAACTTTAAGTGATTTGTTTGTTGGTTCGAGTCTTAGATGTCATATTATTTAAGATTGAAGAAACATTTGGTACTTGTTCAATAATAACATTGTTAGAGAATTTTTTTTATATATTAAATATGAAGAATCCCAGTTAAACCTCTATTATTCCAAACAAGTACAAAATACCAAACGTACTCGTACCTATACCCGATTGTACATGTACCGATATTCAACAAAAGTTAATGCCAATACTCGTACTGAATTGGCTGAATCGGTGCGGGTACATGATGTGTACGGGTATGGTACATATATGAGTACGCGTATTTGGGAGAAAATGTTCATACCTAGTGACAACAAAGCTGCAATACAAATCTTAGAAAACCCAGTTCAATATGATCGTACTAAACATGTGGAAGTTGATAGACACATCATCAAAGAAAAGCTTGATGCCAAGATCATGGAGCCGCCTTTCGTTCGATTAGAAGACCAATTAGCATATATATATTAACAAAGGCCGTCAACGGGAGAGTTTTCAAGAATTGTCTTGACAAATTAAGTATTGAAAACCATAGTACTTAATTTGAAGGGAGTGTTAGAAAAATAAAATAAAAAATAACAAAAAAAGGTATTCAAGGATCATTTCTTTTCTTAGGAGATTTCCTCCACATTGCCGGCAAGATTTGACCGTTGTCTTTCCCCAATCAAGCAATCAACTTTTATATTATTATTGTATTTTCATGTATAAGTAAAAACGGCTCCCATTATATTGTATTCTCTTTGTACAACTTTGTAATTACAATCAATTAAAACGACACTTGATTTCCATTTGGAACGTGAGTGTTTGCGGTTGGTATGATACATTAACTAAATGCCCGTTGTTCGTTTATTTAGCCACACTGGACCGTTGGTGATTTTGTATAAAAACTGTCAAATATATCCAAATGACCTCTCTTTTACATTATGTTCTTTCCTCTACTTATTTAGTTCGATGCAGATTCACACAACATTGTCCGCTTGCACTGCGTAAATCCTCTCTCCTTCAATCGCTCCACCGACCAACCATCTTCCCCTGCATCCACATTCGAGGTTTGTATATATACTAGGTTTATTCATGTTCAATATATCGTAATAGTGTTAAAGGTGAGGACTTAGATATCTTGACAAGGTTAATTAAAACCCTATCAAAATTCCTAACACACTCAGAAAGAAAATTCCTAACACACTCAGAAAGATTAAAATGTTGATCAGTTCTTCATGTAAGTAATATAAAACATGATAAATATTAAACATATGAACCTGTTACAGCATGAAGAGTAGTAACCGCAGCAGGGTATGATGTAGTCGACATGCTTGTCATCTTGATCGAGTTCCCTTTTAGGATGTATAGTTAAGGATGGTTAGGGTTCTTGAGAGGAACCCGGTTTAGAAGAGAGAGGAGACACATGATTTATTTATGTGTGTGAGACTAGGTTATGATGTTAATTTATTCTCTCTATATATACACCCAAGGGGAAACCCTTTATTAGCTATTAAGAGTAATATGGCCCATCAACAATTACCAAGCTAATATATAATAAGGTATAATTAATTATTTTGATCTATTATTATATAAATGATAATGATGGCCATATAAATAAATATATAAATATATTTATTCTTACATTCTCCCACTTGGCCGAGTAATCATTTATTATGAGTATTAGATAAGCGTGATCAGGAGTTAACACTCATTTTAATTTTAAACTCAAACTGGAGCAGAGAAATACAGTCATTGAATTGACCATCAGCTCAAGACCCCCATTAATCATACTGCAGTCCTTATTTAAAACCTAAGTAGTTATGATCAAAATTTTCAAGTAAGCCCTTCAGAACGTTTGATTTGTATATTTAATTCGTCTATATGTCATTATGCATGCAAAACATATTAAGAGACGTACAAAATCAAAACTGATGAGGAAATTTAATAGTTAATCATTCATAGTACGATATGCAGTTGTACGTGGTCATTAATAAACCCCTCATGATTATAAGCGCTTTCATAATACTTATGGGTAATAGACCTTTAGTTATAGGATCCTTAAGCATATCATGAATGTACTCGATATGAAAATTTAGATTCCTCAATTCGTTCATAAACGAATAATTAATTTCATATCAAAATTTAATGCAGCACCTATCAAACTGATACTGTTTGAGAAAACATGGTAGCTGACGTTATCACAATTAGTCTTCAATATATAAGTTATTTGGAAGTTAATAAAACTTATGAGTCCACTAATAAATATTCAACAACATTTATTGACAACAACGTTGTAATTAATCAACATATTATGTTGTTATGACTTAGGTTGTTGTTATCAGTTCATTATGACTCCTCCACGAGATAGATTAATCTACTGACATAAGAATATATCTCGAAAATTACATTTTCTTATCTCTGAATATGACAAAATTTAGAGTAATATACCGGTTTGAATTCTCACTTCTTCTTTTAAATTATAGTCTTTCGTTTCTTTTAAAGATATTTTAATATTCTTTTAGATGTTTCACATTAATCTAGGCATATCTAGTGTGTTACAATTTTGAGTAATATCTGAACGAGTATAGACATGAACCTACATAAGGCTTCTACTTAATGAAGCATAAGGTAATAATCTCAATGATCCTATTATCCTCTAAATAGAGCAATATTATTTGTTACATATGTAATGACCCATTGAAGATAAAACTTATAGAACAAAACTAATGTCCCTTTGGTTCTATCTCAGAATGCTATAATATCTATTATGTAAGGGATATCTTTGAGATATTTCATATTAAAGTGTGTGAACAATGCTTTGACTTATGTAACATATACTTGTCAGAAGAATGTCATCTATATAAGGACAAGTTTGTTTTTAGTTGCTCCCACTCATATTGAGGTAGGTACATTAATCCACTTGGTTTTTGATGAAAATAATTGTATAAATATTTCATCAAATTTTGATGTTTGCGTTAACCCATATATGGATTTTATTGACTTATAGACTAAATGTTCATTAACCTTCAGTTTATAACGTTTAAGTTGTTTTATGAGCATGTAGATATGTAAGTCAGTTATTAGAGAAAGTTGTTTTAATGTTCTTCTAACGTAGCTCTTTAACTATTATAAGCTACTTGAACAGTGATGATCCTCAATGAAATGTTTTATAATATGGGTTATAAGATTCTTTGATGATTTATTCCCTATTGAATCTAACCTTTAATAATCAGTTATGTTTCTTAGTGTCTTAACGTTTGTGTTAGGATTTAGTTTAGTTATGAACACCTTTAGGTGATTCAACCAAATCTCAAAACGTTAGAGACTTATGGAGTCAATTATGATTGATGATAATGGTTTAGGGTATGATCATTAAACTTTCCAACATCCAATTCAACTTTAGTTAGGGAGGTTACATAAGCATCAAATTTAGTAGGTTTTAAAACCTAGATGGCCTCCTAAGTTGATTATTGGGTAATTTTAAAAAGTCTCAGTTTTATGGATTAGCTCTTAGTTAGGTTGCTATCATTTTCAGGAAATTAGTTATGATTGAGACACTTAAGGCTTCCACCGATCTTTAATATCTCTAGGAAAAATACAAGAGAAGTTTCAATGATGTACATGACGTGGGAATCTGTCATATATATGTTAGACTTGATTTGATTCCATTAACGTCCAGATGTCATAATAAACTTAAAGACATATTTAGAAGAAACCGTATTAAGTATATATGAACGGATCTCTTTAAGATCGCGGACCATAGAATACTGATTAGATACAAGTAAATAGCATTTTAAATGATAAAAGAATTATGTCTGAATATTCCGTTTGTATAAGTTTCACGAATGTCAGTGAAATATAACTTATGGTGGACCCATACTTATTCCTTAAGTCAAGTAATGCTTAGGGAATTTAACACATGATTTAAAATCACTAAGAATGAGATTATATGAAAAATCACCCTTATCAACCATGTCATGATTTCTCATGAAATTTGGTTTTAATAGATGAATATTATAGGTCTCATTTGTCTTTCATTAAATTTTTATTTGCATTATAACAAAAGTTGTGAAAGTATACATTATCATCTAGTTCTATTTTATTAATGTTTCAATCCATATATTGATAACAAATAATATAAGAATTTAAGGTAAGAGTGACTTTATGTTGGCTATGCAAACCTTATAACTGTCATAATGTAAATTAAATATTGATACTAAATTCTGATTAATCTTCAGAATATTTAAGGTATCATAAAGTATAATTAAAAGACAGTTTATCATGGTTCTGATAACCTTTGTAACTAACACTCATGTTAGTTATTTATTGATTTCGGGTAAACATATAGAACTAGACTCAACAAATCATGTGTTAATGGGAATATTAGGATTAGCAGACTTATATATCATTATTATACAACTATCAGTTTTAGCCAGTTGTTCTTTTGAATTATGGATAGTCTTGTAATATCTATGCGTAATCTAATGGCATATTTTTGCAATGGGACTTCTCCTTAAGAAACCTAAAGCTGGAAGTAATACTTGTATTTTGTCTATGAACCTTAGAATTATCCTCTTTTAGATTTTAGTGGTAGTGAGTTGAATAACATCTTATTTCTAGAACCAGACATTTCTTTTCGTGTACATATGTTGCTGATCAACACACTCATTTTCCTTTGGTACTTCTGAGTTTTATAGTTGATTCGTAAGGCACCAAATTGTACTGCTGAAAATTTTAGTATGTAATGTACTGAAAAAATGTATTTATTTCCATGTGTAAGCCCTTAATTTTATGAGTCATGGTATTTTACATTATGATGTATTCGGTAATGCCATTTAGCCTAATAGTTAGAATTTTCAAGAAAGAATGCATGCATCTTATGAGTTATTTTGATTAGTCTTAGGAAAAACTAAATCAAGAATAACTCTAGTGATAGCATTTATTTAAACAAATTATTGATTATCATTATTATAAGAGACATTATGATTGACGCATCCCATTTGTTATGCTCTAGTTTTTAATATAATGATTGTTATTAGAAAGAGCAGTAGGATAGCCATATCATGTCTTAATGAATAATTAAAATTGAGAAGAGCTAAATGTTATTAAAACTCTTTATGAGACAAAATTCAATTGTATTTTAAGATTAGAGTGGATAATTTGGATGAGATCGTTATTTATGGAAGAAAATATAGTGAGTAATAATATTATGGGATATTAAAATAATATAGATTAAAGTTTATGATCATTAGATTAATGAAGGATCATTAATATGAGGATCACTATATTTTATTGAAGATGTGATACGTCTATTATTAATATCAAACTAATAGACTATAATTAATAAGTTCTACCTAAACAAAAAATAAATCACCTTGGGCAGAATTAAAATTTATTTAAGTATATGTGCAAAACAATTGTAACACATCACCTTTGGGCAGAAGTGAGACAATTATTTTAATTATGCACGGGCTAGTTTTGCTAAATAAAAATGTAATAAATCACCATTGGGCAGAAGTGAGACATTTGTATCATGTTAGGCAAAACTAACAAAAGCTTTGCAGTTATACTTGAATGTAGGGTAAATGTAACTCATTACCTTTGGGCAGAAGTGTTACATCAAAAGTTCATTCAAGTTAAGCCTTTATGTTTTGTAAAATTTTATAATATTTAAGGTTTACAAAACATTTAATTAGTTAATAGCGGAAAATGTTTAGAGTAAGGATTTTTTATGTTTCCGGTAGGACCTTATTTTGCAGAATTAGTTCTCGGAAATTTTGGGTTCCCGAGAATTGCCAGTTTCCGGATTTTAGTGGGTTTTTCAGTATTTGGGTGTTTACATGATTTTATGGAGTTTTATGGAAAATGTTGATTCAGGTATTAGTGAGTTTTCGGGTTTATGGGTTATGAACCCAAACCATTTTAGAAACTCATAAACTCTTAGAACACATAAGCTATTTTAAGCCCATAATACATGATTTTTAAATAGCCTGTGAACCCGTAAACTGGTTTAAACCCTTAACCCATGATCTTTATTAACTAAATTAATAATGATAAGATTTGGTTAAAATATTTTTAATAATTAACAATTATATTTGTTTCCTATTTTAAGGGGATTCAAATCTTTTAAGAAAATATAAAAACTTCTAAGTTATCCAAGATTTGAGAAAATATTTTCCCAAATAATCATTAACAAATTTTAATCTAGATTTTGAACCAACATATGTATAATTTTCGATAATAATGATGAACACGAAGAACAACATCGAAAATTTTAACTATTAAACATAAAAAAAAACTTGGAATCGAAATCTTTAAACATGAAATTAACAGATTTCGAAAATATTAGAGTTTACTAAATATGAATTTTAGCGATTTTAAACAGTTTCATGTATTGTTTTCGTAATAGAACATGAAAAAAAAAGAAATCTAAAAAATTAGGGTTTATGAAGTTTTAGTCTATGTCTTCTGATTCAATTCCAGATTTACGAAAAACATGAAGAACTGATTAATCAACATCACTCTGATGCCACATGTTGATCAGTTCTTCATGTAAGTAATATAAAACATGATAAGTATTAAAGCTATGAACCTGTTACATCATGAAGAGTAGTAACCGCAGCAGGGTATGATGTAGTCGACATGCTTGTCATCTTGATCGAGTTCCCTTTTAGGATGTATAGTTAAGGATGGTTAGGGTTCTTGAGAGGAACCCGGTTTAGAAGAGAGAGGAGACACATGATTTACTTATGTGTGTGAGATTAGGTTATGCTGTTAGTTTATTTCTCTATATATACACCCAAGGGGAAACCCTTTATTAGCTATTAAGAGTAATATGGTCCATTAACAATTACCAAGCTAATATATAATAAGATGTAATTAATTATTTTTATCTATTATTATATAAATGATAATGATGACCATATAAATAAATATATAAAATATATTTGTTCTTACATAAAATTATAGAATATTGAAGTGTGATAAGTATACTCAATCTGGAAGATTATAGATAAAACGATCATCCCTTTAAAGTTTCAGTTAAAGAGTTATGCATGGTGGAACTGAATGTTCATTTCATTTCTAGCAGGGCATTAGCATGCATGCCAATATGGGAAGAAATATGGTATACATCTCGGAATGAGATTTCTTGGAGTTTGGTATACTTTGGTATTAGTTGTTGATATATTTGTTCCGGTTATAAAGTTTTTTTATTTTTCTGCTCACAAATCATATGTTAATTGCTTTAGGTGCCCATGCTTGGTGTAGAAATTTATTCAACATGTATGGTGGTTCCATTTTGCCGCAGCCCATTAACACATTAGTTCATGGCTTAATAAATCTATATGGTTATGTCCAGCAATTGATATTACTTTTGAGAGAAAAAGCCGGCTCATATGTGAGAGAATTTAAACACGTTTTATGTGAGGTACATTAATTATTTTTTTAAATTGTTGTTAACATAGTGAAGTATCTATCTTTGTAAATTTTACTTAGGTCCCGGTCATTCAAATTTTTGTAAAAAAAAAAAAGAAGAAAACTTTTTAATTACTTTCATACAAAAAATAAGAAATACAAGTTGATATTAAAAATGTTAATATAACAAAAAAAAATGACCACAGGTATATATAATTAAAATACCAAAAAAATTATCAACTATTCATACTTATACATAACAATCAAATAAAAAGAATAACAGGTTGATTAAAAATAAAAAAAAATAATAGAAAAAACACGGATAAATAAAGTTGCACAAAGAGTAGATTGAAAGAAAACAAATTAAAAAAAACAACTCATAATTATAGATAAGAATCAAATAATAAATTGTTTAAAAATTAAATATAACAAATAAAATTGCAAACACGCACATAAAACGTTGATTGAAAAATAAAACCTACTGAGTTGTTTAAAAAATGAAGAACAAATAAGAAAAATTATTATTATCCAATAAGATTAAGAGTGATAAAAGTAACTTTATAAAGAAACCTATTTTGGTAAATATTTTTAAAAATCACCCATTATGATAAATACTTTTTCCTCATAACCCATTTTGGTAATATCTATTTGTTTATGTTACGTCTAATTGATTGTAGCAATCAAAAGTGAAGCAGGTGTGCATAGATCCCGACTACTGTAAGCTAAAGGAACTGGAATATTTGGCTGCAAAGGTCAACGAGTTGTGAAACAAAAGAACCAAAACAAAAGTTATATGGGCCTCTAAAACAGTATGTTGCAAGGTATTTGGGATTTCATGCAACCAATATTGATGTTGGATAAGTGTTACAGGTCCAAAAACCATTCGCAGAGAGCTTTCTGCTGCTCATTTTGATCAGTTTCAAGATCCGCAACGCAAGCTAATTATGTTGTCTAAGCTGCCCTTCATATCACTGAGGTCTGGATCTCTTTACAGTAGGCAGCTACGGAATGCTAATTTTGAACAGATTGTGAAACTGAAGTATGGCTTTGCAAAAAGAAGACACACATCACTTTGGTGATTTTCATAACAAGGGTATTTATGAAAGAATTGAGTGTAAAAATACATTTTCTTATAGAAAACTAGATTTTTGAATAAAGTTGAAAACTTGCTACTATAAGTCATCAAGTGTCCACGTAAATTGTTTCAACAAAAGTTGAATACGAACATTATCTGGAGCATTACTTGGACACAGGCCGGAAAGTTTATTGAATATCATTGGCGCATCTCAAAGCAAGTTAGTGATAAGTTTTTGTTTCCGTGACAGAAGGTTTTAATTTTCCTTTTTTACAACTTTATGCCACCCGTCACGTTCTAAATACTAGTTACTAAATAATTTTGTTGAAGTGGTAAAAATAACTAAAGTGTTGTTTTTTTTAAAAAGGTGAGCAGTCTCATTTGCCTGGGCCGCACAAACCACGCACAAATATTTCCATATGTAGACTGTTTGTATTTTCGAAGACGTTTCATTAAAAAACGATACGCGAACTCTTCTTGGTGCAGACTTGGCGCATCTACTTCTAAGATCTTCTAAGGTCTGCAGAGAGTTAAACACCACCACCTACCAACACCCACTATCCACTACCACAGTCCACCACCAGTTTATTTTAGCAATCTACAGACGTTAAAAAAAACAGTCTTCTTTTTACAGACTACATAGATTTGGTCCACTTCTTCTTCAACAGATGTCTACATACCGTAAACATTTTACATTAGGGCCGACCCGTATGCTTTACTAGGTGAAACTAAGGCTTTAGGCCCACCAATTTTTTAAGGCCCCGATTTTTCAAAAGAAAAAATAAAGTGTTTAATATATATATATATATAGTATTTTTTTACCCTCAACTAAAAAAATCTGTAATGGTGTGCTTGTAAAGTGAAAAGTTTTTTATTGCCTAGACCAGGGTTCGATTCTCACCTCCCATACTCATAATTAATTTCATATTTTAGATCCTAAAAATACTACAGCTCAACGACTTGAAGTTGATAAAAAAAATTCAATTTTTTCTCTTGTTTTCAGGTTCAATTTATTTTTTCAAGTAGCCTAATAAATTATACAATTTAAAAAATAAAAGTTATTATTTTTTTAGTACTTCAAGCATTTTTTAATAAAGATTAATTTAATAACTTGAACATATACATCAGTTTCTAATTATAGCCAAAACTTGTTACTAGTTTAGAAGACTAAATTTATAAATTTTGTCATGAATTATGTACAAGAAGAAATAAAACTATTTTGGTTTAAAATCTAATTTATTTATATAATCGAATGTAAAGCAAAACGAATAAATTTTGGCAAACACAAACCTACATTCTTCTAGAAGAGCCTCATATTTTTAAATTGTTTTAGACCACCCAAATAATTAGATCGTCACCATTTTACTTTTGAAAATACAAACCACACCTAAGAAAAATGTAGCATGGGTTGAGCGGGTAAAATGCTTACAACCAATAAAGTCAGTTATTGATTTAGTGATAAGGTTAAATTAATATTATTAAAATAAGTTATAGTTTGAAACAAATATGTTTTGATTCGTTTCAGAATTAGTAGAAAGGAGTAATCTAAATTCGTGTCACAACAAGCCTCCGTAGCATAGTGGTATTGCGTTCGCGAAAGGCCGCGAGATCCATCCTGGCCGGGGGCTTTGTTGTTTTAATTTGCAGCTTAATATTAGCTTTGATGTTTTAATTTGCAGCTTAATATTATATACTAACGATAACGAATGAACTCTAGTCAAATTGTTTACTACTTTTTTGCTAAACACGTGGGTCCTAAGTGTAGTTTGATTTCTATCTTGACAATCTTATCTTGTGCTTTAAGATGTGAAACAAAGTCGATTCATTCCCCACAATCACCCATTTTTTTAGAACTGTGGTCTTTTATTATTAGACTATCGCACTATTTAATTTTGTAGAGCCCCGATGCCCCACTCTGGCCAGACTATGCTGTTTTAACCGGGCTCACGCTGACTACAGAGTTTGACTTGGGCTGAAACACAACTCCACCCTTGTTGCTTCCATCATGAGACTGCTACTGTAGAAGATATTTGTCCTCCCAAATGTTGGTTATAAAAAAAACGGCATTCATCCACCACAAGTTCATCGTCCTAACTATCATAGTCAGTGGCGGATCTAGAAGGAATTTCAGGAGTAACCTAAATTTTTTTTACCGTACACACTTAATGCACGAACATAAATAAAGTTAAACGAATACCTAATAGATTTTTCCTTTTCGGCTTTGTAAAGTTGGAAGTCAAGTCATTACATCGCCATCTATTACTTTATCAAATGTTTTTCTTTCAACTACACTAACTAGACCATTGTTCGTATAATACTATAATCATCACTCATTTAATTGCGTAAATCCGTCTTGACAAATTTAATTTAGAAAAACATCTTCCAACATCATATCAAAACCTTTTTTGTCTTAATTCATTCAATGTTCGTTTTGTTATGTTTAACAACTTAGCCGTTTCTAATAATTCTTGACTTTTTTTAAGATATTTTGAGAGAGCATTTGTGTGACATAAAATCTCATCTTTATATAAAAAACGAATTCAAGCTATTAAAAAATAGAAAGAATAGCTCAAATAAACCCTAATTTCATAACATTACAGAATTAATTAGAGCTTTGCATTATATTTTTAAATATCTAAAAGTTAAATTACTTAATTATATATGCTAGCAATAAAAAACCAAAACATTATTACATAATTAAATTTACATATTTCAATAATGAAATGTACTTAACAATAAAAAACTAAAACCAAAACAAATAAAAGAAAATGGTAATCTTGGAAGAATAGCAAAAAGGACTTTTAGGAATTGTACATGAATTCGAGATATGATGTTTTTATTATAATATAATAAAATAAAATAATGAAAATATAGGTTTTCTTTTCATAGAAAGGTTATAGGTGGGTCAACCCTTTATGTTTTTAAAGCCCACTTTAACCCATTTTCATATTACATTGTCTTCTTCAATGTGTTCAATATCAGTTCACCGAGCACCAATTATGACCGGAAAATTTTTAAACAATATTTTTCCTCTTTTAACTTCAAGGCAAGGCTTTTGAGGGGTAGCCTAATGTTGGTTCAGGGGTAACTTATCCCTAAATTGGAGGGATAAACAACAATTTAACATATCATTAAGAAAGTTGAGGGGTAACCCCTGGCTTCCATATAGATCCGCCCCTGATCATAGTTATCTCTCATGCCTTCATCTAGCTCTCTGTTACGTTCCAGTTACACAAACCGTAAAGATTTAACTAAATAGCTACTGCATCTGAAAACTAATTAAAACCTGGACACACATGGTGATAGCCACGTATTTCTAGTCTCATAAACGAAAATGTATGGGGTGTGGAGGAGGAGAAGATTGATATTATAAGGAATTGTGGCTGGAAATCCATCGTATTCAAGAAACTAGTCATCTTTATTGAATTGTAATGTTGAAGAATCCATGGTAACTATTATCCCTCTTTATATTTTTCTCCATTGTTGGACTAATTAGCTTGCATGTGGGTTTAGTTTAAATCCATGACATTGGTTATTGTATGATGTTATTTAGTTCTAAGACTTCATAGTTTATGCTTATATGTGATTGGAAACCATCAATTTGATGATGGCTTGGGTTAATAATTGATGAATCATACAAATTAGGGTTCTTAATTCAGTTTGGGGCTTTTAGAAGTTTAATGGTTTAGGGCTCTTATGATGACTTCGTGAATTTGGAAGTGTTCTTGATATATCTTAGTCTATGATCATTGTATTTGATGTTTTAAACTTCTAGACATGTGTGAGCTGAGTTTAAAATCAAGAAATGAGTTTGCTTGAGTCATCCAGAGAAGAAACACTTTGCTGAAAAATCGCAGCTTTTACTCAGATTTTTGTTAAACTTTGAATATTCATATTAAATCAACGGAGTGTTCGTTTGGGGTGCATTTTATATTGTTGAAAAGCTTCTTGAGTCTAGTTTTTGCATATTTTTATAACAAGAGAAAATATGGTCAGCAGGTACTCGAAAACAGCAGTGCAAACAACATAACAAAATGGTGTAAAGCTGAATTTTCTGTTAACTTATGATTCTGTCCTGTTTTTCTAATTATCGTATAAAATAAACCGTTGACCCGATTAAGATGATTCTTTTTGGGTTGGAAACCTTGCCGAGTCTAGTTTCTCAAGAATTTTAGTACATAGAAAAATATGGTCGTTAAGCAGGTCAAATAAGCCTATTACAGCAGCTGCATAAAAGTAATATTTTATTTAAAGCTGTTAACATAAATAGCTGTTACACTTAAACTAAGCATGAAGTTTTGGTTTTAAATTGTTATGCACATCTATTATAGTTTGTTCAAAGTGTTTATAATACTTGCAAGTGAGATATGCGAGTATATACACTAACGGTTCAAACGGATGGATTAGTAAACAACATATTGTTTTGATTTTGGTTGATGAACAATGAGGGTGTTGATTATCACAACGGAATACAAATATTGAGATGAAATGATTATACATTATGCATCCTAATTGCGGTATCTTGGCTTGTAATTAAGCTAGGTGTGTTGAAGCTTATAAGGCAACGGGGCAAAATGGAGAACAAAGGTATGAAGCATCTACGGACTAATGTAAGTTATACTTTTACTCACTTTATGAAGGTACTTGATTTATTAGTATGTTTTCATCAGTTTAAATTTATAAAGCGGGTACAGGCCTCTAAAGAATGATTTCATTATTATAACCTTATTTAGTGGATACGGGGATTGTATTTTGAATTATTGTGACTTCAATAGAGCGGGTATAGATCATTAACCCGTTCCAACTGTAAGTGTTTTCAAATGGTATTTATATGAGATAAACCGTTAATTTTATTAGGTATTTTACTTATGTGAACATATGATCTAGTAAACTCATGTAAGCTTACTTTATAAAAGCTTTGTGAGCTTAAGTGATTAACTCACGTTTAAGATGGATTAGATGCCGAATGTTACATTTCATGAAAGATTGTATATTTAGTTGTTGGACGTAACATTTATGATATTATCTAACTCGCTTTGATGAAAGCTCTGTTTATATGATTTATAAGCTAATGACATATTATTCTTAAGTGTGTTCGTAGGTTGATGAAATTTGTAGGAACTGTGTAAATGCAAACGGGTAAAAAGAAAATAAAATAAAAACGAAGCTTGAAATTGTAAGAGGTGTTACAAACGCCTATCCTAGTGTATTGTACGCCACCTGAAAGATGTGTATGCCATGGGAGTCTATTGTACGTTCAATATTATGCTAAAAATGCAGTGGCGTGTGATACGTCAAAACTAACGTATCGTACATAGTGCCTTCGGTTCCGATGAGTTTTGTAGCATATTCCTTAATTTTAGGCGTTATTGTGCAGCTATAATTCATACATATTTTGATATTAATTTGTGGTGTTATTTTGGATTAGGTAAGGCTTGTATCTTGGTTCTGGATTGGAATGGAAATATGACAATCAGGCCCTCAGAAATAAGTTGGATGAAGCAATGGCTGGTGGGCACGCAAATGAGTTGTTGCATGGATATCATATCCTCAAGTTCATTCACTTTAGGTAAAAGCATCAAAAGTAAAGCTTCGTAGTTAGGAGTCTTCTATGCAAGGTCTCGGATCAGATTAAGTTGGAAAATACTCTTGTTTAAACCAAGTATATACTTTTAAGACACATGTATGTGTAGATTTGGACGAATGAGTTTTCGTAAATGTGATTTTTCTACAAGACCGACTGTTAACTTTTGTAGTCCTTTTTCAAATGGTTTGACAATGTAATATGTTGTTTAATATGAAGCATTTGAGAAAAAAAATGGGACCATCTTCCGTTTAGCAATCTAATTATATAAAAATTAAATGAGGGTTAACAAATTAACCGTTCGAAACCCACCCATGACAAACTATTTTGTTACCTTGTTTTATATTCATCCATAATCTTTTTTTTAATATTAAAATAATATTCGTTAAAATATATAAGAGATATCGACCTCGTGAAATGGCACTTATTTCTTAATCAAACAACTCTTTTTTTTCATATATATGCATAAAATAAAATTCGACTTTAACATGTTATAAACCATACATGACCATATGAGCTACATGTATACGATGTAGGTTGATTAAAAGAGCGTCACCTATATTATTTATTTGTGTAAGACAACTAATCAACAATCAAGGCACGGATCATAACCCCCTCTCTATTGTTATCATATTCAATTGTTATAAACCCCGTTGATATTATATTCCTTTGGAACTCCTAACGTCTTTGACACCTCGATTCATTTGGCCATCCGTTCGTTTCATGTTCAGATTATGATTTGTTATTTGACTTGTTAGCATGCGATATATCTATTATTATATTGTACTCATTATCGCATGTTCCGTGATTTGTTAAGATAAGTATTGTTATTATATAACTCAGATTATTTGCACTCTGTTACCCTGAGCACTCGCTTCCTGTGGAGTGTCCCATGGGCATAACATTGTGGCATCGATGTTATGTGCTCCTTTCGTGACGGAGAGATCAGTTCACGGCGTCTCTTAATTACAAGTGTGGTACATAGCTATTAAGAGGCGTATGGATATATCCTAGTTCAGATTTTCATTTTCAATTTCAGGAAATGGTTGTGGGTATGCTAACTTACGCCATTTCGAGTGATTGCCATATAGGAGTGGCCCCCTGTATGTCGTCACATATTATCAGACTCAGTTATGCTTTATGGGTACATCCGTATGATATGTTTCAGTTCGGTGATTTCAGTTATATGATTTAGATCAGTTATATGTTCTCATATATTGTTATATTATTTCAGTTAATTATTAATTGCTTTTGAGCCTTAATATTCCGTACTGGGAATTTGGCTCATTCTGTAAATATTTTACCATTCAGGTTCACAGGATACTTTGGGCGGGATCAAGAGATACGCCTTTGACATGAGTCACACTTCTTCGAATATTCCATGGCGTCTCTTTTCATAGTTGGCCAGTAGTAACCTATTCTCAGAATTCTAGAGAATAGGGCTCTACCTCCAGTGTGGTTATCACAGTCACCCTCATGAAAGTCTTTAAGTACCTCTTGAATTTCAGGATCTTTGATACACCTCAAGTATGGTCCTGCAAGAGATTTTCTATACAAAATATCGTGTAATATAATGTATTGTGATACCTTAAGTTTGAAGGACTTAGGATTCTCCGTGATTGGAATCTCTCCGGTTTGAATGTACTTCTTGATTGGGAGGATCCAAGATCCTTGATTACTCGAGGATAATGGATCCCAAAGTACAATCTCTTTGTCATTCGTTATCTCTCCAAATTCTTGTTCTCCTATCGCTGGCGAGAGCATATGAACGATTGGGATCTTTGTATCTTCTGGAATCTTCAAAGATGAAGCTAAATTTTCCAAAGCAACTGCCCCAGCATTCTCTTCCCTTGGTACCTTGCTAATTCCTTCACAATATCTAGATATTTAATTAGTTTTTCTCCTTTAACAGCATATGAGCCATTAAAGTGGTTAGCTATCAACAATGAATCTATATATACTTGAAGATACATGATCCTCATGCGTTTAGCTAACTGCAAACCTGCGATCAGAGCTTCATACTCTGCCTCATTATTCGTCGCTTGAAACTCACAGGCTATGAATTGGGGTAATATGTCCCCCTATGGCGATTTCAGTAGAATACCTAATCTTGTTTCTCTTACATTGGAAGCTCCATCCGTAAAGAGGATCCAAGGATCGTTGTTTTATTCTAGTTGTTGAACCTCCAAGTCGGCTTCTTTTTGCATGTCGCTACTGAAATCCGCCACAAAGGTTGGTGTTTGTTTTTCATTAAAAGCACTTCCACACCTCTTTTGTCTGCGCCGCGCAGACCACGCGCAGACGTTGTAATCTGCAGTGTGTTTGTTTTTTAGAATACATTTCATTAAAAAATGTCTGCGCGTCCTCTTCTCCTAGAAGTCTTGCACATGTCACTTCTGAACCTCTTCTTCTCCTCTTCTTTCTTTTTTTCATTCATCAGAAACACAAAACCTTCTCCTTCTCCTCTCCAACCCCAACCTTCTCCTCCTCTACTCCTCCACCGCCGGCCTCCACTCCTCCACCGCGCCGGCCTCTCTCTCTCTCTCTCTCTCTCTCCAACAATCGCCGGCCTCTCTCTCTCTCTGTCCAACGATCATGTAAGATATTAAAATGGAATTCTTCTTTTGTTTTTTCATTTAGTCATACAATCAGAAGCTCACTAATTGAAATCGGTGCATTTATGGTGTGGATCGATGGTTGTCTATGGTTGTGGAGCAAGAAACGGGTGTTCGAGCGGCCGAGAATGGTGGCTGGATGTGACGGATTTGTGGCATATGTGATGAATCTGCAACTTTTGGCAACCCTACATCTTCCTTAAAGTAGTGGGGCATTAAATATATTATTAAGGGTTTTTGCAACCCAATGACAAGATCTGGTGAACGTTGATAAGAACTCCCCTCAAATATGTTTTTTAGTTTATAGATGAAGTACATGTAAAAGATAAACTCGATTTAAGATCTTTCAAGTTGGTTCTATTTTCCAGACGGGAGATCTCAAAGAAACCGTGATAATTTTCTCATGTTCAGAAGTGATTGGGATATGAAATGGTAAATTTTATAACATGTTTATATATATATATATATATATATATATATATATATATATATATATATATATATATATATATATGAGATCTAAATGACGAAATTAAGTTGTTTGTAGAAACTGATTTGAATGTTTGTAGAAATTGATTAGTTTGCATAATAGTTCAATTGTTATTAGTGTAATTGTTAGCAGCCTGCAGACGTTAAAAAACAAACAGTCTTCTTTTTGCAGACTGCAGAGGTTTGGTCCACCTCTTCTGTTGCAGATGCCTGCAGATGTGGTCCGCAGACTGCAGACATTTTACCTCTGAAAAAACAAACAGCACCAAAGTCTGCGAGTGCCTGGGTTTTGATGGCTGTTCTGAGCTCATATTGAATATCATACGCACTCAACTTCACAGCCCATTTCGCTATCCTTCCTGATAACTCTGGCTTTTTAAGGACATTCTTAACAGGATAGTTAGTACTCAAAATAATAGTATGAGTCTCAAAGTAATGTCTTAACTTAGTAGAAGCCATAATAAGTGCAAGAATTAACTTTCCTAAATGAGAATACCTGGCTTCTGCATCTAGAAGACTTTTATTTACATAATAAACGGGATGCTGTTTACCTTCGTGATCCTTCACAAGGACGTCACTTACGGCATTTCCTGAAACAACTAGGTATAGATATAAGGATTCTCCATCCACAGACATCATCCGAGCTGGTGCAGGATAAGTAATCCTTTAAGGCTTTGAGTGCAGCCTCATGCTTCTCCGTCCACTCAAACTTTTTATTTTTCCTAAGAATGTCGTAGAAATCTTTGCACTTTTCGGAGGATCTGGAAATAAATCTGTTGAGAGCAGCTATTCTTCCTGTCAGCCTTTGGACATCTTTAGCATTTGTAGGAGACTTTAAGTTGATGATGGCTTCTATCTGCTTGGGGTTTGCTTCTATCCCTCTTTTGGTCACCATATATCCTAGAAACTTTCCGGCCTTAACACCAAAATGACATTTTGACGGGTTCAGTTTCATGTTATATTGGTCAAGGATATTGAACGCTTTCTCCAAGTCTTTAAGGTGGTCTTCAGCCCTCTTAGACTTGGCAACCATGTCGTCTATGTAGACTTCCATGGTTTTGCCTAACTGATCCTTGAACATCATATTCACCAATCTTTGATATGTTGCCCCTACATTTCTTAGTCCAAACAGTATATATATATAACAGTATATGCCGGTAGGAGTCATAAATGTTGTATCCTCTTGATCAGATGGTTCCATCTGAATTTGTTGAATTTCAGAGGAAGCATCCATAAAGGTAAGCATCTCATGTCCTGTCGTTGCATCCACTATGGAGTAGATATGTGTTAATGGGAAAGGATCTTTGGGGCATGCCTTATTTAAATCAGTAAATTCGACACACACTGATGCGTGCGTGCGTGTGGTATAAAATATAAAAGGATGGAATGAGTTGCTTTTGCACAAGATCGTGTTTTAAATTTATAAAAGTGATTTCTACAAAGACTAAACACACATAAAATAGGCAAGTGTACCTATCGTATATGTAGAATAGTATAGGTAAGAACCAAGTATCGATCCGTGGACACAAAGGTTTCTAACAATAGATCGTTGTTTTGCTTTAATCAGAGGTTTTAATCATTTTGGGGTTAATTTTTAACTTTTTATAAATTGTAAATACTTATATATAATATATAGGTGACTAAGACAAGAAATTCTAAACGAGTTGTTCAATTATGCCAAGTTACCATCTAAGATCAAGAATCCACTCCATTTTAACATTGATAATTAATATTTAGACATATGATAAACTTGCCATAGCAATATATGATAGATAGCTACGTAAACCTTAAGTGAGCATCTTTGGCACTAAGGAGATAGCATGCGCATTTTAAAGTCCACCCTTTCCTAATGTCATGCCATCTCAATGATGTCAATTTAAGTTGGCAAGTAGTTTCGAAAAGTAGAAAGATTAGGATTGACTTCGATTTCTCAAACACCAATTCTAACAACTTCGGGTGGTTGTATTTCATCACACAACCTCCCCTTGGTTGATTTATGTAGGTTATAATTACACATTTTGTTAACATATGATTTCTTTAACTAATTTGATATCCTAAGAAAAGCCATTTTCGGATTACCAAGGTTTAGAGAAATACATCATAACTTATACCTCATCATTTCTAAGTACAATATAAGGATCCATGTTTCGATAATGTATCAAAGTATTTCTATCTTCAAGAACATGAATCGATCATGAACGATTGCCAATAGAATTGACAACCACCAACTTTGAATTAGTGATTTAAGATGGTGAAACATTTCTCATCAAAAGATAATTGTAATATAACCATATACTTTACTAGACTACATCATATGTATTGATTAATTATCAAGTAAAACAAAGCTTCTTCATAGATTTTAGATGGTAAAAGGAGTTTAGCTCATAATGAGCATGATGATAAACATTATGATGAATGATGATAACAAATACATGATTAAACTTGGAACAATCTAACCAATTGTAGATGAATCTTCCTTCTTAATGATGGTAATGATGGTTGATGATGATGGTTGATGGTGGTGACCTCCAAGCCTTCAAAGTCTTCACTAGATCTTCAATGTGAGTGTTAGTGTGTGTTTTTATAAGTGAAAACCGGATAGAACTCTTTTCAAGGCACACCAAATGAGTGCAACATGAGCCACTATTTATAGGCAATATGGAGTGTAAGGCACGGCCCGTGGTTTATGGGCACGGTCTCGTGCATTTTTATGACATGTGCCAGATTTGTTTTGTCTTTTCTGCAAGGTGGCCACGGCCCCGTGGTTGATAGGCACGGCCCCGTGGTTTTTAGTGACATGTGCCAGATTTATTTTGCCTTTTCTGAAAGGTGGCCACGGCCCCGTGGTTGATAGGCACGGCCTCGTGGTTTTTAGTGACATGTGCTAATTCTTCTTTGTCTTTTCTATGTTCTCGTCCATGGCCCCGTGTTTGGTAGGCACGGCCCCGTGCTTTTGCTTCCAGATTTTGTCTTTTCTTGTGTTCAGAAGCATGGGGGCGTGTTTCTTTGTTTTTCTTGTGTTTTCTTCGTCTTTTCGCTTGTTTCTTTGTTTAGGGCTTGGTTTCACCTGAAATTATGTTTTATTATGATAAGTAGCCTCTTATGCTATGTTATTAGATAGAAATTGTAGTTTTTAGAGATTATTTGATGCCGAAAAGATGTATATTTCTATGTACATCAAACATCCCCACACTTGAACATTGCTTGTCCTCAAGCAATCTTCTTATAAATATCCTCTAAAAACAGCAAGCTTAGATTATAACCATCTCTCAAGTGAGCTCCAAGAAGATGAAACAAAATAACCAATTTTTATGTTAGTGATAAATAAGAAGGAACTTTTGTTTTTATGAGCTTCCGTTTATGCAAAACGTCACGTTCTCACAGTGTTCACTCACACTCGGTTTTATATCTGATCATACCTGTGATGTATGTATGTGAACACTCTAGTCAAAATGCAACCCGTGATAAATAATCTTGTAACAAGTTCAAATCTCCACCTTTTAAAGGGTTGCATAGATCAGATGGTAAAATGGTTTGGTTTTGTGTGAGTAGTGATTTGGTATTTTGTGGTGGTTCAAGGGTTTAAGTTAATAAGGATGGTAAATACAACTTCCACTGATTATCGGGAATCTTGAGATGTCCTCAATGGTTAGCTCCTTTTCTCCGATTTTTTTTTTTTTTTTTTGAGTTTATATACCTAATGACTCTTTTAAGGTCAGATCGTCAAGACCAGTTTTATCGAGGATGTGGATCAATTCTTCCTCAATCCTGTTCTGAACATAACTTCCAACTCTAATGGATTGTTCGGCTTTGAGCCTAATAGCCCCCATCCTCATTAGTTCGGTATATTCATGCTGAGACTGAGTTTGACTTTTTCTGCATCTTCCTTCGTGGGACCAGTTTCCGCAACCTAAGCATCGTTCATATCTTTTTGCTCTTCTCTTCATTGCGTTTGTGGAAATTCCACAGAATGGTGGCCTTTGTTCATCTTGGCGCCACTTTTCCTCACCTCATTGCTAAAGAGAAAGATTCTCTCCCTAAGTTATGGAGGCAACCAAGGTTTTGTGAAGTGTATGCAGCAAAGGAAATTGAATCAAAAGAATGCATTTCCAGTTCTTTAGGGTCTGCCGGTAAAAGACCAGTGTTGTATTTTACCGGTGAGAGGGATAAAATGATAGGGTTTTTGGTTAAGGTTTTTGGGTTTTGTAATTTGGTAATGGGTTTGATGGAATTGTGTCAATGTTACCTTCTTCCTTATACAACGCTTCGTGCGGTCTTTAAATGAATAATTGCGACCAGTTCTAAATCACACGAAACATATGACTCACTCAAAGCTTCCGAAAAAAATATTTATATGGCATGAGGTTTATCTCACAGTAACGGAGGAATTGGGTATTAACGCCATATTTTGCATAAATTTATTCCCACTATTACAAAACTTCTTTTTACTTTTTCACTTTTTTGTAATGATTGGTTATTTGCAAAAAATTTTCTTGGTTTTCTCTTTAGATTTTAAAATAATCTTTGTTTGCTGGAAAAATATTTTTTGATTTTGAGAATTTTTATAATTAATTTGAACAAACAATTGGTCAAGTAATTCCCCTCCCCACACTTGAATCTCACATTGTCCTCAATGTGAAAAGATTCATGAAAATATAAAAATTCTAATTGAGTGTTATGGTTAAAATGAAGAGTTACTTCCCTACGGGTTAACGAAATTTCGATAGAGCGTCCCCTGTTTATCGTCCGTTTTCCTATTTTTGTACCTGTATAATATAAAACTGCAAACAACCACAAACAACCAAGCATAAACTGCTGAAAATTTGGTATGGAATCATCCATCCCTTGCCCTATCAGGAAATATTAGTACCTACCATAATGTCTTTGGCACCCACGGCCATAAAAAATATCCAAACCAACACATAAACAAACCAACAAGTACGACATAAAGTAAATTGTTTAAAATACACATAAGAAGTTCATAAAATACTACCAACCCATGCCCGTGCCCGACCTACCAGTGTCGCCAGTCATCAGTTACCCGTGTCCGGGTCAAATGGTCCCCACTGTCGGTCCATGCGATAGCCCAATCGTTCAATCTCTCGCCTCGTTTCTTCATATTCGGCTGCTCGCTGTGTATTGAAGGCAGCCATCTGCTTGTTGATCCTGTTAAATGAGGCGGTAGTGTTAGTTGAGAATTGATCGATAAGTCCATATACAAAGAGTATCGACTGTCATGTGATGAGCTGGGGCCGTCCCCTGATGAAGATGGGCCTCCTCTCTGAGGGTAAGTTCGGCGGCGGCTTTGTCTGGGTGGTAATTCTTGCCTTTCAGGCACATCCTGTATCATCATCTCAGCTGTGTCTTCCGGATCCCAAACCTGGTTGTACTTGTCACAAAACCTCCACACATTCGGGCTGATTTGCTGAACCATCTGCATGCTTTCACAGTAATCAAAGTTGAGAGCTATCGGGTCTGGGCTTCGAGTTCCTCCTGTGTCTGCATTGTAGGCCCTGTAATGGTTGTAGATCCAAGGACCACCGAAGATCAGGGTATTTCCTCGAGCACTTGCATTTGTCACGAAGAGTTTGCAGAATAGCATCGTGATATTACATGCTATGTCGTTTTTCATGCAGTATAATGTGACACCCGGTAAATTCCCAATTCCTTAAGCCAAGTAATCAACCTAAATATTAGGTAATTATGTTATATGCGCCTTGCGCGAGCGCGCCATATTAGAATCAGCGCGTGCATTTGTTATGTGCGCCCTGCGCGAGCGCGCTATGTTAATCAGCGCGTGCATTTGTTATGTGCGCCCTGCGCGAGCGCGCTATGTTAGTCAGCGCGTACATTTGTTATGTGCGCCCTGCGCGAGCGCGCCATGATAGTCAGCGTGGGCATATGTTATATGCGCCATGCGCGAATGTTTTGGCTTCATGTTTTCATGTACCTTAACGTTATTTTGTCTAATGGGTGGACCATCCCGCATGATGCTAAGGCGGGTGCATCCTAAATCGTTTATGCGCGTGCGGAAGGGAACTAACCTCCCCGCATGGCGGGAACATTGAGAGCTAGTTTGTCTGAAGCTCCAAGATGGAATTGACTTCAACATGACTGATCACTATGTTGAAATACCAAGACCACCTGGAGAATCTACAAATGAAACTCAATGTCCCTAACTGCGAGAAGGTTACGCACCTACCCGCAGCAAAGAAATGTCCTTCACGCAGAAAGCTATGCGCACAAAGTGATACGCACAGAACACTTAGTCTATTCTCCAGACGTAAGGAGATTACTCCCGCCCAAAAGGAAACAGTAGCGTGTTTCAGAGATTTTCCACTTTTTACTGTACACTGCCAAAAGTACCTGAAAAAGCACACTGTAACATGAAAAGTCAACTGTCAGCCACCCTACTCCCACCCACCACAGACCTGCATGTCCTGACCAAATCAAATCAAAATCTTTTGTCCACTACTCCACTTTTAAATAAATAATAATAATATCCATACTTTATCATCATTACACCTAGATATGAAAAGATTACAATCCCCTAAAGCAAGGGATTGTGTTCCCTTGAGTTTGCCTATAAATATGTAACCTAAATTATCACCCAAACACACTTCAAACTTCTCTCTTAAGAACTGCAAACTTGCACTAAACATCTCCCAAGCATCCGTTATTTTCAATTCCGTTCCAGTTACTAGGTAAGCCGAGATTATAAACTTGAGATCGACTTTCCAAACCTTATATTCTCCTATTTCTTATATACTTCTTGTTATTTAATCGTATTCTAGACCTTCAATTCAAAGGCCAACACCAAGAAAACCCGAATCTCGATTAATCCCTTAACAAGAACCACAGGTGAGTCTCACAGCCCCTATTTTCACTGTTTTCACTATTTTTAAACTATTTTCGGGGCGAGGGACACGTACTTAAATAATGTTTTATCATGGTATACTTACAAGCTATGCAAGCGATTATGTGTTTAAATTATGTTTCATGATGAGCAATGCAAACGGTTATCTATGATTTACGATGTATGTGCGCCAGAACTCGAGTAAGTGATCACTTTACCATTGGAACTCTAAGGGTAGGGACTGCTGGTTTGATCCGCCCACTCGTAGGGGTCGCACCTCTTACACAGACGAGTGCCTAGTATGGTCATGGGGCAGTACTATGGGTTTGAGCCCGCTCGTAGAGGTCGCTCCTCTTACGCAGACGAGCGCCTTGTTTTCCGGCACAACGTCCGCGCGTAACCCGCGGGACGGTATTACAGTATTATTCGCTCGTAGTGGCAGCGCCACTTACACAGACGAGCACGGCTTTCCAGAAATGTCCACGCGCAACCCGCGGGACGGTATTACTTATTTAGCTCGTAGTGGCAGCGCCACTTACACAGACGAGCACAGTTCCCAGAAAATGTTCGCGCGTAACCCGCGGAACGATTTTATCAGAATGTGTTGATAGAACCATGTTTTACCAAGCATGTGTTTTAATGATGCTATCAGAATGATTTTTATCAAGATTATGATGCAATACGATTTATCAAGTTACTAAAACTTGTGAACTCACTCAGTTTATACTGATTCAAATGTTTTACGTGTCTTTCAGGAGATAACTAGGTAGCGCATGGAGTCACACTTAGAGCACCTCACGCTGAACATCTAAAACTAGCTTTTTGGAAGATTTTAGTTCTATCCCTTCGATGCGCGTGGTTGTTCTCGCCGCGCAAGGGGATATGGCGTGGAAATCTTCAACAGTTTTTATACTTGGATGATTTTATGTAATTTTTTTAAACAATGTAATGTATTTGTATTAAACATTTCATGCGCAACGAAAATCTTATCTTGAATGTTTGCAATGGCCCGTGCTCAAGTATCAATCCCCACTCGCGCGCGCCCGGCTGTTTCCGCCGGTCAGGGCCGGGTGTGACAGTATAATGCCCAAAGATCCTTCAGGTTGACAACCCCTTCACTCTAACCTCGAGCTGTGACGGTGTGACTGAGTAAACGTTGAATGTACCTCATGAGTGGGTCACACAGTGCTGTGCTTTTTGAAACGCTTGGTTTATACTCTGTTGTACCGTAGCTCAACTGTTCCCAAGCTTCTGACCTTGTGTCACCTGCTTCAGCTTCATCATCATCACCTTCATCTATAAATGTTGTTTTAGCGTCAAACCAGATGTCTGAGTCTGTTTCCTCGGTTGTATAAATTCCCAGATCGATTCCGAGTTGGGTGACAGAGGTTGTACGCCATGTACCTCCACATCGAAACTTGATTGCCTCTTCATCCCACATGTCAAACTTCTTCTTTTTTATATTGAACGAGGCTAAGAATTCCTTTGTAGGTTCCTTCACCGCTTCCCTTGTTTGACCAAAAACCCGTCTCCAAGGTTCCCTCACAATGTTCTCATAACGGTTCCATTGGTTGACATGTCTCAAAGTGTTTTCACATGCGTGGAAGTTGGCTTCCGGATACCTGTTGTTAAGATAAGTTAATCTTGTGTTTGCTTGTCGGTCCCTTGTTTTGCGGTTTGGGAAGACTAGAAATGCATGAACTTCTTCTCCATACTCGGCCATCTACATTTTAAACCCGAATTAGGCAAAATTCGTGAAAAATTTTCAATTTGCTGGAACAGAGAGCAAAACACGGCGGCGTGCTTTCAGAAGCACGGCCCCGTGCTGTTGCTTCTGGTTCAGTTTTCCTTTGATGTTTGACTTTTGGTTGACCACGATTCGTGTTGTTTTGGGCACGGCTCGTGTTTTTAATACTGACTTCTACATTACTCAGACTCGAACCCTCGCTTCTAACCGGTTATATCAATTAGGTTTAATGGAGTGTCGGGTATTTATGCTAAAACCTAAAACCTGAATTGTCCTATTCAATTAAACCCTAACCAACAAACATTCAACAATATATTCATCTATGCTAGCAAAATAACCCATATCCTTTTCGGGTTTTGACCCGATTTGGTCGATTTGAGTGATTTTAGGGTTAAAATAAATCTAGAATGATGAATTTGACCAATGCAATTGTTAAATTAACATACCTTAGGTTTTGAATTGAAGATTTGATGAAGAAACTAGTGAACTATTGGATGGTTGGTGGTTTTCGGTTCAGAAACGTAGTGAATGTTAGGGTTGGTGGTTGGAAAAAGTTATTTTAATAATTTAAAACTCGTAACTGTTCTGGGACCAAAAGCACGACCCCGTGCGTTTTAGAGCACGGTACCGTGCTGCACAGTGCAGACAGTATTCGTTTGAAAATTTTTTTTTCGAGCTGGTTCGTTTTTAACTGGGTTTTATTTTCTGGTTAGTTTAACATAGTAATTAAAAATCCTAAACTTCATCAAAACATGAAACTAAAGAAATAATTAAACATAGGTAAAATGAAAAGTACAACAACAACTCTCGGATCCTAACACATAGTACTAGCGGGAACAACTTCAACACGAAACAAAGTCAGAACTTCAACGACCACCATTTCTGAACAAGTCCTGGATGTGTGTTGGTGCTCGTTTGGTTTCCCAAAGTTCGTCAAGATTTTTTTGAGCGTAACGATTTCTCGGTTGAGAAAGTTAAGTTTGGAAGTCACATCTTTGTGGTGGCCATCCACAACATGGAAGTTCTCGAACCTAAGCAGGTCGGCTTTGTTAATTAACTCGACTACTCGAGCTTCGGTTTGCATGTTGCTCTCAACTTGATCTTTTATGATGCATTGGAGTCTCATGACCTCCTCCTCAAGGTGTGAGGATGATTCATGTTGTTTCCCCTTTCTTACTGGCCTCCATTCAACCCTTTTCCCTTCCATTTAGGTAAGTTATGTTTGGTGTGAATGGAATAGTGAGTTTATGCACGCATTATATAGAGACTGGAGAGTTGAACATGACATCGTGCATTCAAAAGCACGGCCCCGTGCTGCTAGAGGAATAAATGTTTCTGAATCAGAGAATTGTACGGAGTCAGCGTGTATCATGCTGAAGATTCTCGGGTGACCACGACCTCATGCTTAGGAAAGCACGACCCGTGCTTTTGTCACGATGAATTTTCTTGTAACTTTCAGCAAGATGCGAAATCTGGAATTCTTAGAATGACGTTTATTATGATAATTTAGAAGTTTGGTCATCTAAAAATTACTTTTCATTAAAATAAAAGTCCTAGAACAATTACGGGATAAGCCCAGTTTCCCTAGAAATAGAAAATATTCGGGTTACGCCCGAAGTCCTAACACATTGTGCCTAATACACTTGTTTACACATAAAAACAGAAAATTAAGTTTCCTAGAGTTCCCCGAAAGGCTCTCCTCCTCCGAATGGTCCTGGTGGTGGAAAATACGTGAAACCGAGAACTTGAAACTGGAGTTGTTCATTGATTTCTCGGAGTTCCATTTTCATGTTTTCCACTGATTCGGTGAGTTGAACGAGACACATCTCAGCAAGGAGATTCATTTCGGTGAGTTCTTTAACGAATTCTTGAAGTTTCAAGAGAAGCTCGGTTTTGGAAACATGGCGGGCATCGTTTCTCGGATGTCGGGAAACGGGGATTGCTTCACTCATCTCAGTTGGCATGTTGAATTTTCAAAGGCTATTGGTTTTGGTTTTGGTTTGTGCAAGGAATGCAATGACACAAGGTGCCTTTTAAAACCAACCAGCAAGCAAAGCACGGCCCCGTGCTCTTCGAAGCACGACCCCGTGTTTTTGCTCTAACAGTTCTGTTACAAACCAGCCTGACTGAGATTTTTGCAGCGAAGATGCCGGTCCGCAATTTTTGGCACGGGACAGTGCTTTGAGAGCACACCCCCGTGGTTTTAGATTTATATATATATTTTTTAATTTATTATAATTTATTTACAAGGCCTAGTTTTGTGAAGGTCTTAGCCAGACCTTGTTTCCTTGATTTCTTATTCAGGGAGTTGGAGGGTTAATACCTCCAGAACTTCTTCAAGTGGACCGTCGATATATGGATTTAATCGATGTTCATTTACTTTGAACTTTTGGCCATTTGAATTTGAAATTTCGATTGTCCCATAGTCAAAAACTGATTCAACTCTGTATGGACCTGTCCATCGAGATTTCAGTTTTCCTGGGAAAAGACGTAAACGAGCGTTGTATAACAAACACGATCGCCAGTTTGAAATTTTTTGTTTCCTTTTAAATGGGCGTCGTGTAGGCGTTTAGTCTTTTCCTTGTAAGACCAGGAATTTTCGTAGGCCAATGTCCTCATTTCCTCGAGCTCACGAATTTGATCTTCCCGGTTTTCTCTGGTGGACGTTAGATCAAAGTTTACTTTTCTGAGGGCCTAGTAGGCTTTGTGTTTTAATTCTACTGGCAGATGACATGCCTTCCCATAAACGAGCTTGAAGGGAGTCGTTCATATGGGAGTTTTGTAGGCCGTCCTAAGGGCCCACAAAGCGTCATCTAACTTTTCTGCCCAATTTTTGCGATTCATTCCTACAGTTCATTCTAAAATTCTCTTAATTCCTCTATTTGAGACCTCTGCTTGCCCATTGGTCTGAGGGTGATATGGTGTTGCCAGTCGGTGATGAACCCCATATCGTGCTAAGACTTTGTCCATCAGAGTGTTATAGAAGTGGGTACCTCTATCGCTGATTAGGGCTTTCGAAGTACCGTATTGTGAAAATAACCTTTTTAGAAATCTTACTACAACCCGAGCATCATTAGTGGGAAGAGCTTGTGCTTCTACCCATTTAGATACATAATCGACTGCTACAAGGATGTATTTATTTCCGAATGAGTTAAGAAATGGGCCCACGAAATCTATTACCCATACATCAAAGATCTCACAAATTTGAATGCCCTTTTGAGCCATCCCATTTTTTGATGAGATGTTCTCGGCTCTTTGACAAGCATCGCATGCTTGGATCAAAGTATGTGTATCTTTATATATGGTGGGTCAGAAATATCCTGCATCAAACACTTTCCTGACTGTAGTAGCGGTACCATGGTGTCTACCTGTTGGTTCTTCATGGCAGTGTTTGAGAATGTCTAAGGCCTCCTTGCCTGCTACGCACCTATGAATAACTTGATCCGCACCTATCCTAAACACGTATGGATCTTCCCAGAAGTAAAACTTAAGATCGGAGAAGAATTTCTTTCGCTGTTGATGAGTAAGCCCTTTTCTTAGGATTCTACAAGCTAGGTAATTTGCGAAGTCGGCATACCAAGGACTTTCGTCTTTTTCCTCTATGACTGCTTGAATGTGCATGAGAATTTCATGTGGGAAATTATCGTTGATAATTTCTTTGTGAAGTTCTTCAGGAGTTGGACATTCTAAGCGCGAAAGGTGGTCTGCGGCGACATTCTCTACTCCCCTTTTGTCCTTGACTTCAATGTCAAATTCTTGGAGTAATAGGATCAATCGGATGAGTCTGGGTTTGGCATCTTGTTTGTTGAAGAGGTAACGTATTGCGGCATGGTCGGTGTAAACTATGGTTTTGGAAAGAACTAGATAGGATCTAAATTTTTCAAAGGCAAATACTACTGCTAGTTACTCTTTTTCTGTTGTGGTGTAGTTTTCTTGTGCATCGTTCAGAGTTTTACTTGCATAGTAAATTGGGTGAAAGTGTTTTTCTTTGCGTTGTTCGAGTATGGCTCCAACTGCAGAGTCACTTGCATCGCACATGATTTCGAGTGGAAGGGTCCAATCGGGTGTAGCCATGATTGGTGCGTTGACAAGTTTGTCTTTTAATGTGTTGAATGATTCAACACATTCTTCAGAGAAGACGAATGGTGCGTCTTTTTCCAGAAGTTTGGTCATAGGTCTAGAGATTTTTAAAAAGTCTTTTATGAAGCGGCGATAGAAACCTGCGTAACCTAGAAAACTTCTAATGGCTTTGACTGAAGTTGGCGGTGGAAGTTTGGATATGGTTTCTATTTTGGCTCTATCAACTTCTAGTCTGTCTTGAGAAATATTGTGACCGAGAACAATGCCTTCTTTTACCATAAAGTGGCATTTTTCTCAATTGAGCACTAGATTCACTTCTTCACACCTAGCTAACATTTTGTCTAGGTTTTTCAGACAATGATCGAAGGAGTCTCCAAAGATTGAGAAGTCATCCATGAAGACTTCCATAGAGTTTTCGATCATTTCATGAAAGATGGCCACCATGCACCGTTGGAATGTGGCTGGAGCATTACATAGTCCAAATGGCATTCTTCGGTAGGCGAAGATTCCGTATGGACATGTAAAAGCGGTTTTCTCCTGATCCTCAGGAGCAATGGGAATTTGGAAATATCCGGAGAATCCGTCAAGAAAATAATAGAACATTTTTCCAGATAATCGCTCAAGAATTTGATCGATGAAGGGAAGTGGAAAATGATCTTTTCTTGTGACGTCATTAAGCTTCAGGTAATCAATGCAAACTCGCCAGCCTGTGATGGTTCTCATTGGTATTAACTCGTCCTTCTCGTTCATTACAACAGTCATTCCTCCCTTCTTGTGTACTACTTGAACGGGACTAATCCAAGGTGAATCCAAGATCGGGTAGATTAATCCGGCATCAAGCAGTTTGCTTACTTCTTTCTTCACCAAATCTTGCATGTTGGGATTGAGCCGTCTTTGATGTTGGACCATGGGTATGTATTCTTCCTCCATGAGAATTTTGTGAGTACAAAAGGAGGGACTGATGCCCTTGATATCCATGATCTTCCATGCGATAGCCTTCTTTTGGTTTTTGAGGACCTTAAGAAGTTCGTCTTTCTCTTGTTTAGAAAGGTGAGATGAAATAATTACTGGGATTTGA
The DNA here is from genome assembly GCF_021521415.1 of Bidens hawaiensis. Taxonomy (NCBI): domain Eukaryota; kingdom Viridiplantae; phylum Streptophyta; class Magnoliopsida; order Asterales; family Asteraceae; genus Bidens; species Bidens hawaiensis. The sequence continues at coordinate 4,560,965 of NW_027491024.1, forward strand.
GAGTCTTTTTCTAGAAAGGCGTATTCGAGATGTTTTGGTAGTTCTTTTAACTCTAAGGCTGGTGGTTCTTCGATTGATGGTTTTGATTTTTCATTATTTTTAGTGATTTCATATATCATTTCTGATTCTTCGTGGTAGTCATTATTGAGTTCTTCGTTTTCTAAAATGGGTTTGTTGAGTGTTTTGTCTAAGACTTGTGTTTCTAGGGGAGTATTGATGGAGGAATCTCGCATATAGCAACTTACGATGGAATCTATGATGTCAACACAGTATAATGTGTCATCGTGCTGTTGTGGATATTGCATAGATTTTCCTATGTCAAAAGTGATTGCCTCGTCATTGACCCTGAGAGTGAGTTTGCCAATGCAAACATTAATAATAGCCTTTGTGGTGGCTAAAAAGTGTCTTCCTAAAATCAGAGGTACACTTTTGTCTTCCTCCATGTTTAGAATTACAAAATCTACTGGGAAAACAAACTTGTCAATTTTGACAAGCATGTTTTCAACAATTCCCCGAGGATATTTAACAAATCGGTCAGCTAATTGAATGCTCATGCGGGTGGGCTTTGGTTCTCCTATCCCTTGTTTTGCAAAAACCGCATAAGGCATTAAATTAATACTAGCTCCTAGGTCAGCCAGGGCATTGCTAACAGACAAATTTCCTATGAGACAAGGGATAGTAAAGCTCCCTGGATCGGTCATCTTTGTTGGTAGCTTGCTTTGGAGGACAGCTGAACATTCTTCACTTAGGGTGACATGCGAGAGCTCCTCCAGCTTCCTTTTGTTTGTCAGCACTTCTTTGAGAAACTTGGCATATTTTGGCATCTGAGCAATAGCCTCGACAAAAGGGATGTTGATATGAAGTTTCTTAAAGAGGTCTAGAAACTTCCCATACTAAGCTTCCAATCGCTCCTGCTTCAGTCTTTCGGGGTATGGAATAGGTGGAACATAAGTTCGAACTACCTCCTTGGGCTGCACTATGCTTGTTGGGGTCAGCCTCTCCTGTGTTTCATCAGGAGACTTTTTCTCCATAACTGGTTCTGAAGTTGGTGAGACAACAGTGGTCGTACCGCTTTTGAGTGTAACGGCGTTAGCTGTTGCATTCGGGTTGGTGATTGTGTTTCTTGGAAGAGTGCCAGGTGGTCTTTCGGATAATTGTCGGGAAATTTGTCCGATTTGAGTTTCTAGGTTCTGAAGTGATGCTTGTTGACTTTTGAGATCGGCTCCATGCTTTAATAATACTCCACTGATATCAACAGCTCTTGAGTCGGCTTTCTTTTCTGCTTCATTTGTTTTGGTCATCAGTTGGATTAGCATTTCTTCGATCTTAGAGTAGCTTGGGTTTTGATGGCTACTAGAACTCTGGTCTTGAAATTGAGGTTTAGGCTGGAAGGGTTGATTCATCGGTCTCTTTTCAAATCCGGGTAAAGGTTGAGTGTTACCTCCGTCTTTCCAGCTGAAATTCGGGTGGTTTCTCCGTCCTGGATTGTAGTTATTGCTGAAAGCGTTGTTCTGTCGAGCGATGAAATCGAATTCTTTCATGGCCATGATGAATTGTTTACAGTTACTCGTCTTATGATTCCCTCCACAGGTGTCATAGGTGAGTCTGGTTTTTGATAGCTCGGCTTGAAGTTGTTCGAATTTTTTAGAAAGGGCTTCCAAGCTGTGCTGTGACAAGAGTGTTTGAATCGACGTGGTGTATTCCTTTATGGGTAGGTGTAGATCTTGGTGGGTTGTAAGCGAAACTCTTCTTTGCGGCCTTCTCCGGGACTTCAAATGCTTCATTAGGTGATTTGGATCCCAGGTCTCCACCAGCGATCTGGTCGATGGCCTGTTTGTTTTGACTGGATTGTGCGTCAAAGAAGGTTTGAACTTGTAACCATACACTCAGTCCATGGTGTGGACATCTTCTTAGAAGACTTTTGTATCTTTCCCATGCTGCGTGTAACAACTCATCATCATCGGTCCGGAATCCGGTAATGCTGGCTCGGTATTTGGCAGTTTTATCGGACAGAAAATATTTGAGGAGAAACTGTTCAACCATCTGGTCCCAAGTGGTGATGGAACCAGAGGAAATAGATTATATCCTTTCTAGGGCTTGGCCCCTTAGAGAGAAAGGAAAGAGTTTGAGTTTAATTTGATCGTCTGAACAGTTTTGGATTTTAAAGGTTCCGTAGATTCGTAAGAATCGAGACATGTGAGAAAGAGGGTCTTCATCGAGGAGACCATGAAATTGAACTGAATTTTCCACAATTTGAATGGTGCTTGATTTGATTTCGAAATTTTCGGTGATTTCGGGTGGAGCCACTCCATTTCCATAGCCTTCGAGAGACGGCTTGGCATACTTGATCATGTTCGGCTCATTGTTCTGGCCGCCATCATTTCTTCGGTTTGATTCTCTCCTGATGTGGTGGCGTCTACTGATTCGTCTTTGATTGCTTCTGCTGTTTCTGTAGTCCGTTTACGAGTTCATCAACGAAAGAGTCGTTCCGGTTCAGAAATTGGAGAAATAAGCTCAGGCTCAAAAGTATAGGACATACATGGGACTAAATCAAAATTAAACTAAAGTAAAAGTTAGCTAAGATTAGTCTAAGTTAGTATAATATTAAACTACGAGTTATGCTATGCTATTTTAAACTAAACTAAACTAAGGTCTAAATTAATTAAGCTAGAGTAAAGGTAAGGTAAATAAAGGTAAAGTGTAGGCTAGCCGTAAAATTATATATTTTAATATTTAGTAAAAAAAATAAAGATAAAATAAAATAGAAGTTAAAAAATTGTACAATTATAGACAATGATTAAATTAAAACTTGGATCGTTCTTAGAAACGTATCGTGTCCCCGGCAACGGCGCCAAAAACTTGATGCGTGCGTGCGTGTGGTATAAAATATAAAAGGATAGAATGAGTTGCTTTTGCACAAGATCGTGTTTTAAATTTATAAAAGTGATTTCAAAAAAGACTAAACACACACAAAATAGGCAAGTGTACCTATCGTATATGTAGAATAGTATTGGTAAGAACCAAGTATCGATCCATGGACACAAAGGTTTCTAATAATAGATCGTTGTTTTGCTTTAATCGGAGGTTTTAATCATTTTGGGGTTAATTTTGAACTTTTTATAAATTGTAAATACTTATATATAATATATAGGTGACCAAGACAAGAAATTCTAAACGAGTTGTTCAATTTTGCGAAGGTTACCATCTAAGATCAAGAATCCACTCCATATTAACATTGATAATTAATATTTAGACATATGATAAACTTTCCATAGAAATATATGATAGATATCTCCTTAAACCTTAAGTGAGAATCTTTGGCACTAAGGAGATAGCATGCGCATTTTAAAGTCCACCCTTTCCTAATGTCATGCCATCTCAATGATGTCAATTTAAGTTGGCAAGTAGTTTCGTAAAGTAGAAAGATTAGGATTGACTTCGATTTCTCAAACACCAATTCTAACAACTTTGGGTGGTTGTAGTTCATCACACAACCTCCCCTTGGTTGATTTATGTAGGTTATAATTACACATTCCGTTAACATATGATTTCTTGAACTAATTTGATATCCTAAGCAAAGCCATTTTCGGATTACCAAGGTTTAGAGAAATACATCATAACTTATACCTCATTATTTCTAAGTACAATATAAGGATCCATGTTTCGATAATGTATCAAAGTATCTCTATCTTTCAAGAACATGAATCGATCATGAACGATTGCCAATAGAATTAACAACCACCAACTTTGAATTAGTGATTTAAGATGGTGAAACATTTCTCATCAAAAGATAATTGTAATATAACCATGTACTTTACTAGACTACATCATATGTCTTGATTAATTATCAAGTAAAACAAAGCTTCTTCATAGATTTTAGATGGAAAAAGGAGTTTAGCTCATAATGAGCATGATGATGAATGTTTTGGACAAAATCTGTTAAGGTCATGTATCCAAATCTATTATGTGAGGTAAGGTGCTAACTCGATAATAACAAGTGTATAAGTGTAATATTGATGGACACAAAGGTTTGATCACGAGGGAAAAAGCCCTTAACCGAGATAGTCTTACTTCGGTCAAAACTTATCAAGGTAATCTTTGGTAAATTAACTTCGGTCAAGGAATAATAAGATAATCTTTGGTCGAATTACTTTAGTCAATGATCAACAAGGTAACCTTTGGTCGATGAGTATATGATTATCGTAGTCTCCGGCACAAAAAACCCTCGGACGGTGAAAACTATCACCGTCGACTATATTGATAATAAAAGGTGGTTGCAAATGTTGTGGAGTATATGATCGAGATTACAAAGAAAGCTAGTGTGTAGAGAGAATGTTTTCTTCTACTCTAGTGTGTGTGTGTAAGTACATGTGTTTTCCTACTCGATCATAACTCGTTTAAATAAGATAACATCAATAACAATATTTCCTAATTATCCGGAAGTCTTCCACCTAGCCGCTCCACGACCTTTGACCACGTGCCAATAGTCATCCAGTAGCGAGATAAGCGGTAGACTAGGTCTATATACCGTTGTTGTTATTTAAACATCAATCTTCAAGTGAATTCGTCCATAATCAGCTATGTTGAATTAGGATCCTAGATCCACGTTCCAGCTAGAGGATGTTCTGTGAGGATAACTCGTACAAGTACGTCTTAAAGTTGCTACACCTGTCTAACACATCACCATACTAAATGCAATCATTAGCAATTCATATCCTGATACATATTTCAAGGATAAACTATCCATAAGATAGTCAAGGATAAAGGATAAACTATCCTGATCATTAACAATTGCCCCCAAAATGGCAGGTGACAGTGGAATACAGCTGTCATTTTGAAATTCAAAACTGCTGCGAAAACTGATAGATGGGACGGTTTTGCCAGAATATTTACCATTCAGCCCTTAAGGTTAATTATAACCATCTATAAATGCCGCCCTATATCTTTGATTATAAACACGCCTTCATTCGACGCATCAGGTATCCTCCCTACCTTTCTTTCTTATTTTCTTTAATCATGTCTGCTGCTTCATCTTCTTCTTCTCCGGCCCCTTCTAAACCTTCCGAACATACCTCCGGTGGTTCTGAGTTAACCGAAATGGAACCCCAATGTCTGCTCGCCAACCCATCTTCTGAAATTTGCAAGCTTACGGATCCCGAGGTCGAAGACTTTCGTACATTGTTTCCTCCAGAAACCCTATTCTGATCCTACGAATCCAGTGTCAGAAGCGATGTGTATTCCAAAGTTTGGATCTGTTTCCCGGCGACTCCATTTTTAATCGGCTACAAGTACCCTTTTCCATCCTTTACCCAAAGTTTCTTCGACTCTACCGGCATATCCTACATACAGGCTATGTCAATGACCTGGAGGGTTTTGAGCACTATCAAAAGAATCATCAAAGAGGAGAAATTCGATTTTGGTTTTCCCGAGTTGTCATATTTGTATAATCTCACTACTCACGGTCCTGCTTGTTTCATCTTCAAATTCAAGCCCCGACAGTCCCATCCGATCTTAAAAGCCACTCTAAATGATTTCGTGTGCAGGAATCAGTTTTCATTGTAAAACGTGACTCAATACCAGGGGGGGCTGATCTTCCTTCAACATGGGTCACGAAGGGTAGGATCCTAGATCCTTAAGGAATAGCAGGATCCTTTATGCTTCAATTTTAATCCTGATTCTTTCTTGTTTCCTGCAGTTGAGGACTTCGCTTCATTGAGTAAACTACCTGGAACATAAAAGAAAGCAAAACGGTTCCTAGCACTGGATACCGAAGTTAGGACCTTTCAAGCTCGGTTTGTTGAAGGTTTTTGTGATATCTCTTCAAGTTCAAGCATGTCAAGTAAGTTAATGGTTTTAAGGTAAAATAAAATAAAAAATAGAATACTAGTCTGTCGACTTTTCTTCTACAGGCACCAAGAAATCTGGAAAGTCCGCTCTCAAGTTCTCCCTAGACGACATTGACTGTATGGTGACTTCTCCCACTGTCAAGAAGGAGGCTTCAAAGGCAGGTACTAGCTCCGAGCCCAAGACTGCCACGACCAGGGCCAAGTCCGCAGCTTCCAAGAGGAAAAGATGCTCTGATCCTGAGACCCACTATGACATTGTCAACTCTGTAGGTATACTGTATTCTGTCCTTTATTATTTTAGGATCCAATATTGTCCCAGTTCTGATATGAAATTTATTGACAGGCTGTAACCGCTATGAGGGATCATTATGAAAAAATTATCCATCAAATGAGCGAAAAAATGTCAGGTTTAGGGAAAGCTGTGGTTGCTAAGAACAAAGCTATGATCCAACTCAAGAAACAGTTGGAGGATCAGCTATCTTTAGCCGAAGCCCAACGTCAAGAGGTAGTGGAGCAGGCGACTGATGAAGCCAAGGTGTGGGCTGCCAGGTCGGTATTCCAAGCGCGGATCAAGATGGCGATGGAGGCCGGTGATCCCTCTTTTGCAAGTCGGCCTGGGATGTGGAGAAATGGAGGGCTGCTCTTGACGACCTTGGTGGTGAGGATGATGAGGAGATGGTTGAGAACACCGAGACTGGGACCAGTGACGTTAAGGAGGCGGTTGAAGCTGGCAAAGGGGAAGGTGATGCTGCGGTTGAAGATGCAGCTTAAGTGGGCAATGAAGGATATCAAAGACAAGGCCCGAGCCCACTTTTTTGTTTAGTGTTGATGTTTTTATGAACAATTTCTTTGGTCAGTAATAAACAATAGTAATTAGGATAAAGGATCCATGATCCTTAAGACAATCTGCGAGGGTGACAAAGGTGGAGGGATCCTCTGTTTGTGGGGATGAAGCCTTTGTTGCCCATGTTTTTAAATTTCCTGCACTTTTGAACTGTTAGTAACTCTTACTTAACCCGGATGGATGGTCCATCTTTTCGTATGGTGAAGTCCGGGTTAAGAATTTTGGATAAGTCCTTGGGGCTTATTTTAATTAATATATCAATCTTTTGACTATTTATTTGTTATTTGTTTTCAAAAACTTGTTAGATATAACTTTAGCATTTTTTATAGTTTGACAAATAATTTTGAGTAAAAGATTTTTAGGATAAAAGATCCTTAAGAAAATAATTCAGGATAAGGTATCCTTAAATAACAAATATTACCATAAAATATCTTAATCAGTTGATAAAATTTATATAAGAAAATTCCCACAAAGGGCAAATTTTAGGATGAAGTATCCTAAAGATTTTAGTAATCAAATAACTTTAAGCGAATAGCCTTTCAAACTAAAATACCCAAACTTAATGCAACAAATATCAAACATAAGTTAATCAGCAAAGATCATACCAGAAAATCTAAATAGACCTAAGTTACTAGAAGTATCAAACTCTTAATGATCCTTAAAGGAATAGCTTTAGTATCCGGGATCCTTAGCTTCTTGATCTTCAGAAAGTACTTAGGAATTCCACTGCAAATAATTCATAATACTAACTGGGATCAAACCCATTAAACTAGGGACAAGCCCAATAAATATTCTGGGGACAAGCCCGTGCAACTGGGGACAAGCCCATAAAATAAACTGGGCACAAGCCCATAAAATAAACTAGGGACAAGCCCAACAAACTGGGGACAAGCCCAAACTGGGGACTGGCCCAAAGATACGGATGTTAACTGGGGACTCGCCCAAACCGGGATTTAGCCCAAACGTGAGATAACGTGAAAACGTTATAAACCGGTGGTATGGTACATCTACCATAAATCGTAGGATCCTCCGAATAGCCGGAGACAACGAAATTGTTAGCCATTAAGCGTGTACTGGTCCCACTGCCCCGAACTATACGTCGGATAACGTGCGCAACTGGCGATCGTGAGAAAGGTGAAAACCTTTAAACCGTAGGAGATATGACCATCGGGGGTCATATCCAATCGTGGGCTAGGCCAAGAGAAATAGGATATTACCTCGAATGTAAAGGAGAGGTGGCCAACCTCTTGGACATTGAACCACTTTTTGAAATCTGCATTGTTACTTAAAAACTTGGAAAAAATAAAATGTTAAGAATATATTATCCTTAAATTAACAACAATTCAATTAAAATAACTGATCAGAAGGATGTTACCGATTTAAGGATCCTAGATCCTTTATTGGATAATATATCCTCTCAGGATATTGGATCCTAATTAGAAAAAATATTTCTTGAGGTGGATGGCATTCCATGCTCTTGGTAACCTATTGCCTTCCATTGTGAGCAAATGATATGCCCCCTTTCCTGCTTCCGACTCAATTTGATAAGGTCCTTCCCATTTGGGTGCTAGCTTCCCATTAGCCGGATTTGTTGTGTTTTGGAAGGCTTTCCTTAACACTAGATCTCCTTCTTGAAATCTTCTGATTCTGATATTTTTTTTTGTATGCCCCAGCTACCCTTTGTTGATAAGCTGTCATTCTGATCTTTGCTAGGTCTCTGAGTTCTTCTATAGTATCCAAGTCTTCAAGAAGGATTTCTTCATTGGCTTCAGGATCACAGATGCTCTTTCTCGCAGTAGGAACTACCATTTCTGTAGGGATCACAGCTTCTGATCCAAACACCAAAGAGAAGGGTGTCTGGCCTGTTGCATTTTTGGGTGTAGTCCTGTCTGCCCAAAGAACATAAGGAAGTTCTTCAGCCCATTTTCCCTTCTTCGATCCTAGCTTCAGCCCATTTTCCCTTCTTTAGATTGTTGATGATGATCTTGTTGCTAGACTCTGCTTGACCATTGGCTTGAGGATGAACCGGAGTGAAAGTAATCATTTTGATGCCCCAACTGTCACAAAAGTTAGTGGTTCTACTCCCGATAAACTGGGAACCATTGTCACGTACAATTTCAGCAGGAATACCAAATCTAGTTATAATATTTCGTTTAATGAAATATATTACTTCCCTTTCTCGGACTTGTACAAATGCTTCTGCCTCAATCCATTTGGAGAAGTAGTCAGTCATAGCAAGCATAAATACCTTTCCATCGGGTGCTTTTGGTAGCTTGTCCACAATATCCATACCCCATTTCATGAAGGGCCATGAAGAGGATATAGGATACAGAGGCTCCACCGGCTGGTGAAGGATGTTCGCGTTTCGTTGGCAAGCATCACATTTCCTTGAATACTCCACTGCATCCTTCTTCATTTTTGGCCAGAAGTATCCAGTTCTGAGTATCCTGGAAAATAACGCTCTTTCACCTGTGTGATTGCCGCAATCTCCTTCGTGAAAATCCTTGAGTACTTCTTGGACCTCAGGATCCTCAATGCATCTCAAATATGGACCTGCAAGAGATTTTCTATATACCATATCATTTAACAAGATATATTGGGATACCTTGAGTTTGAAGGACTTGGGATTTTCTGTGGTTGGAATTTCTCCAGTCTGAATATAGTTCTTGATAGGATGGATCCATGATCCTTTGTTATTTGAGGATAAAGGATCCCAGAGCACGATTTCTTTGTCATTTGTTATCTCTCCAACTTCCTGTTCTCTTATTGCTGGCGAGAGAATGTGGATTATTGGGATTTTCAAATCCTCAGGAATCTTCAGAGATAAGGCTAAGTTTTCTAAGGCGTCTGCCCCAGTGTTTTCTTCCCTCGGTACCTGTGTAATACTAAATATTTTGAAGGATTTCGATAACTCCTTCACAACATCTAAATATTTCATTAGTTTCTCATCTTTTACAGCATACGAGCCATTAATATGGTTAGTTATCAATAAATAATCTACATAAACTTGAAGATACTTGATCCTTATGCTTTTGGCTAATTGCAAACCTGCGATTAGAGCCTCGTACTCTACTTCATTGTTTGTTGCCTGGAACTCACAAGCTATGGACTGGGGTAATATTGTTGGAATTACGTATGCCCGAGACACATACTTAAACTAATGTGGCTAACTGTGTTTGATCCAAGTCGGGTCATACCCAATAACAAGCTAGACAACACCAAATGTATTCTTTTAATGATTTGATCATTTAAACGAATACCGAACACTACGTGTTTAGAAAATTGGTTTTCTAAACAAACACACTTGAGGATTTAAATAAATTATCTGGATAATTTGTTTATATAAATTAATTATTTAATTGGTTAAATAATTATGTAAATACATGTACATTTTATATAATTAAGTTTTATAAAATGAATGGAGATGGTTTTAAATGGTTAAAACAAAATAAATAAAAAAAAAAAAATAATAATAATAATTAACATAACCGGCCACCCCATGTGGGTGGGGGTTTTGGTCCAATCAAAACTTTGTCTCCATGTGATGACAACTTTATACATCTCCAATAAGATTACATGCATTTGGGTCTTGACTTGGGCATTATTATTAAAAATTTTGAATCAAGAAAATCATCCATCTCTCTCTCAATATTCACGGCTCACTTGAGCAGAATTTTGAGAGCATTGTGAGCTTGTTAAAGTGTTCATAAATCCTAGCAAACAACTTGGTGTTGTCACAAATAGCTTGGGTATCACACTCTTGAGGTCTTCTTCTTTGGAGGCTTGCCATTCATCCACCATCATCTTCAACAACTTACTTGTTCTTCTAAAGGTAGAAGAAGGTACAATTTACATTTTGTGAGCATCTTGTTCTTGTAATTTTGATCCTTGTTCATTGGGTTTTAGATTTAACATAATGGTATGTTCATAACAAGTTATAAAATCTAAGCTTCCGTTGCGTTTTCATGTTAAATATGGTTAACTTGAACTTTGATAATCTTGTATAAAACCCAACAATGGTATCAGAGCCGGTTACAAGGACTTATGCTCCTTACATGTTCATAGATTTCGGGTTTTTCATGGGTGAAAAAGGGGTCCGAAATTTTGGTGGATTTTACCCCTCATGGTTTTGTAAGATCTTGACATGCATGAAAAGATCTTAGGAAACCATTATTAACATTTGGATGTTGAAAATAAAAAAAAATAAAAAAAAAATTTGGGCCGTAGCCTCTTGGGGGGGGGGGGGCGGTTTTATTTGGTGTTTTTGGGCATTGGTTGCTTAGGTTGCATGCTTAGAACATTTGGTATGTTTGATTGTGTCATAACCGAAACCTAGACCTTGGATGTGTTGATTGTTGTTTGTGTATGTTGATTATGTTTATTATTCAATATGGTTGTAATAATTCATAATCTTAGGCTTGTGTAATTTATTTATTCATAAGTTGGTATGTAATAAATAGATTAGTTGCATTTTCTTTTTTTAGAAAAATATGTATTAGGATACATTTTGTAAAAATTGAAGATGCAAGAATTGGTGGATTTGGGCCTTGGACCGAAATTTTGGGCTTGTTGGGCCTCACCGGCCCATCATGGGATTCAAGCCCATTAGGCCCATAAATTTCACTCTTGGGCCCAAGAAGACTTTTGGAAGTTTGGAGCCCATTTACAAGCCCAACAAGAACACAACAACTTGGAAAGGATACTTGAAGCATTTGGATGCAAGATCAAGTGGGAGTCAACATTCCATCCTTGTGTCATGTTTTGTCCCTTAGGTGTGACTTATGACCTATACTTGTTTCGGCTAACAAGTATGGTCAAACTTAGCGGTTCTCGGTTATGACTATATTTTGCATGTGTATGCTTGGTTGTTTGTTTTACTTTATGTAATGTGTGGTTGATAGATATTAGGATATCCAAACCGTCACATAGGAACGACAACAAACATGAAACGGGTTCTAATATATATTTGGTAATATCGCGTCAATTAGTTTAATTAAATGGGTTTATTAAAACTAAGCGATTACTCACATATAATAAAATTGGTTTTATTATAACTTGAACCTTGAAAATTGGTTTTCAAAATCGCCATATTACTAAATGCATGTTAGGATATGGCATAATGTTTTTCAAACTAGAATATTGGAAAACTTAAAAATCCCTTTTTCATAATTACCAAGGAAACAAGTCTAACACCATCCTTTTGTATGACACTTAACGTATTAGGGAACTTTAAATGGGATAAAGGTCACCTAACCATTTTGAGCAAACTAATATACTTAGGGTAATATTAACATATTTGTGGGATAAAGGTCACCTAACCACTTGTATGTTAATCTTACATGTTTATACAAGTAGGACGACTTGAATTGGAAACCATGTGATAAAGGTCACCTAAGCATGGGGATCCAATGGTGTTGATGGGATTAACATGCCAACACGAAATAAGGATTTCGAATGGTCCCATACCTCTAGAAGTTGCAAAGGGTTGCAATTGTCAAGGTTGACTACCTTGTTAAATCAAATAACGGGATAAAGGTCACCTAACCGAAATTTGATTTATCGTTGGATTCTAGAATTTAATTATTATTTTAAAATCTGAAATAAAAGGGTATTAATAATTAAATTGATTATAATACTAAATAAAACTTTGTTAAATTTTGTAGATGGCCGCTAACAATGCAAACACCTCTACCCATAACACCCGTAACCTATCCTTAAGAACCATCCTTGAAAAGGATCGTCTAAACCATAATAACTTTATGGATTGGTATCGCAACTTGAGAATAGTTCTCAAGCAAGAAGAGATATCATATGTCTTAGACGATCCCATTCCCGACGAGCCTAACGTGGAAGATGAGGAGGCTTATAATGATTGGGTCAACTACACCAAAGATTCGGTGCAAGCCTCTTGCCTCATGTTAGCAACTATGATTCCCGAAATCCAAAAGGATTTCGAGCATCATGGGGCATACGACATGATAACTCAATTGAAGGAAATGTTCCTTCAACAAGCTAGAGCGGAACGTTTCGAAACGGTTCGAGCGTTTCATGCATGTCGTATGGAGGAAACCCAAAGCGTCTCATCTTATGTCCTAAAGATGAAAAGCTACATTGAAAAGCTTCGTAGGTTGAATTGTCCCGTCTCAAATGAGTTGGCTACGGATTTGATCCTCAACTCTTTGACCAAAAGGTTTGAAACCTTTGTCATGAATTATAACATGAATGGATGGGACAAAAGCATTGGTGAGCTTCACGCAATGCTAAGAACGGCCGAAGCGGGAATGGGTAAAAAGGTTTTACCCGTTCTAACAATCGATGAAGGGAAAAGGGGACATAACTCCAAACCCAAAGCAAGTGTTGCTAAGGGCAAGGGCCACGTCCAAGGAAAGGGAAAGAGGAAAGCAATCACGCCCTACAAACCGAAGGAAAAGAAGCAAAAGGTTGCGACGCAAGATCCATGCTTTGAGTGTGGAGAGATAGGTCATTGGAAAAGGAATTGTCCGACCTATCTCAATGCATTAAAAGATAAGAGGGATGCGGGGCATACCTCAGGTATTATCTTTACTATATATGTTGAACTGAATGTTATTTCTTCAAATACATGGGTACTTGATACCGGATGTGGAACTCACATTTGCAATTTGTTGCAGGGGTTCAAAAGAAGTAAACAACTCAACAAAGGGGACATTAGTCTCTTTATGGGCAATGGAGCAAAAGTTGAAGTCCAAGCTCAAGGAGACTACATGTTAAAGCTTCCAAGTGGTTTGGAAGTAATTTTGAAGAATGTTTTGTATGCTCCTAAGTTAAGGAGAAACATTATTTCCGTGTCTCTTTTAAAACAATGTGGCTTTGATCTTAAATTTATAAATTGTGATATTCATGTTTTGATGAATGGCATGTTTTATTTTAAAGCTATACCCATGAATGGTATATATGAAATAGATCAAAGTGGTATGTCACATAGTAGTTCAATGTACAATGTCAACACCAAGAAACTCAAGAAGGACTTGGGTGATTCCTATCTTTGGCATTGTCGCCTTGGACATATAAGCAAGAATCGCATGCAAACTCTTCGCAAGAGTGGTATTCTAGAAACAAATGAGTATGATTCATTTGATGTATGTGAATCTTGTTTACAAGGCAAAATGACAAAGCAACCCTTTAATAAAACTTTTGAAAGGTCAAAAGAATTATTGGGTATCATACATTCGGATGTATGTGGTCCTTTTAGACCAATGACTAGGAATGGTGAAAGATACTTCATTACCTTTATTGACGATTATAGTCGATATGGTTATGTGTACTTAATGAAACACAAAGATGAAGCTTTTGAAATGTTCAAAGACTTCAAAACTGAAGTAGAAAGACAACTCAAGACCACAATCAAAGTACTTCGTAGTGATAGAGGAGGTGAATACCTAAGTGGTGTTTTTCAAGATCATCTTAAGAGTTGTGGAATTATTTCACAACTTACTCCACCTGGAACACCACAACATAATGGTGTGTCTGAAAGGAGAAATCGTACCCTATTAGATATGGTTCGATCGATGATGGCTAGAAGCACTTTACCTCTATCATTTTGGGGCTATGCTTTACTTTCCGCTGTTCGCATATTAAATATGGCTCCAACCAAGAAAGTGGAGAAGACACCTTTTGAAGTATGGCATGGAAAGGCTCCATCGCTATCATTCTTAAGAGTTTGGGGTTGTGAAGCTTATGTAAAGCAATACACCCCAAACAAATTAGAAGTCCGATCCACTAAGTGTATCTTTATAGGTTATCCTAAAGATGATTTAGGATATTACTTTTACGATCCTAGTGAGCAAAATGTTATTATTTCTCGAAAGGGTAAGTTCTTGGAAACTAAGTTCCTTGAGGAAGGAACTAATAATAGAACAGTGAAATTTGATGAGGATCAAGAATCACAAGATGATACACAATTGGTTGATACTAGCACTCAACAAGAGGTTGTTGAAAGTGATCAAGTGGTTGATCAAAACACACAAAACGTTCGCAGATCTGGTAGAGTTAGCAATCCACCTGAAAGATATGGATTTTTTGTAGAAGGTTGCTACGTGGTAGATTCGGATGAACCAACCACATACCGTGATGCAATGTCCAAGAATGATTGTGACAAATGGCTTGAAGCCATGAACGTTGAGATGCAATCCATGTATGACAACCAAGTTTGGGAATTGGTTGAACTACCACTCAACTCCAAAGCTGTTGGAAGTAAGTGGGTTTTCAAAAGGAAAACTGATATGCATGGAAACTTGGATACTTATAAAGCAAGACTTGTAGCTAAGGGTTTCACTCAAACTCAAGGGGTTGATTATGATGAAACTTTTTCGCCTGTGGCAATGCTAAAGTCTATTAGGATATTATTTGCCATAGCTGCACATTATGATTATGAAATTTGGCAAATGGATGTCAAGACCGCTTTCCTAAATGGATATCTTGAGGAAGATGTCTATATGGTTCAGCCTGAAGGTTTTGTCGATCCAAAACATCCTAATAAAGTATGCAAGTTAAAGAAATCAATCTATGGATTGAAACAAGCATCTAGAACTTGGAATCATCGTTTTGATGAAGAAATCAAAAGTTTTGGGTTCATCAAAAACGCTGATGAGGCTTGTGTGTATAAAAAGGCTAGTGGGAGTATAATTACATTCTTAGTATTGTATGTCGATGACATTCTACTATTTGGAAATGACATTCCAACCATGGAAAGCGTTAAGGCTTGGCTTGGAAGTAGATTTTCCATCAAGGATCTTGGTGAAGCTGCCTATATTTTGGGAATAAAGATCTATAGGGATAGGTCAAGGCGCTTGATAGGTTTGAACCAAAGTACATACATTGATAAGATCTTGAAAAGGTTCAAGATGGAAAACTCCAAGAAAGGTTTTGTACCTATTCAAAGAGGGACCATATTGAGTTCAGCTCAATGTCCAAACTCAAAGGGTGAGCAAGAGATGATGAAACAAATCCCATATGCTTCTGCTATAGGATCCATCATGTATGCGATGATATGTACTAGACCGGATGTGTCATGCGCTTTGAGCATGACAAGCAGATATCAACAGAATCCAGGAAACAGTCATTGGATGGCTGTTAAGAACATATTGAAATACCTTAGGAGAACTAAGGATATGTTTCTGATATATGGATCTGGTGAGGAGGAACTCGCTATAAAAGGTTACACGGATGCGAGCTTCCAAACTGATCGAGATGATTCTCGATCACAGTCTGGGTATGTGTTCACTCTTAATGGAGGAGCTGTCTCTTGGAAGAGCTCAAAACAGGAAGTGGTAGCATTGTCCACTACAGAATCAGAATACATCGCCGCTTCATTGGCAGCTCAGGAAGCTGCATGGTTGAAGAAATTCATTACTGATCTAGGGGTAGTCTCTTCCATTCAAGACCCCCTAGAAATCTTTTGTGACAACGAGGGTGCGATTGCACAAATCAAGGAACCTCGTTCGCACCAAAAGACAAGGCACATAGAGCGGAGATTCAACTACATAAGGGATGAAGTTGAAAAGGGAAAGATATGTATTCGCAAAGTTGGAACTGATCAAAATCTTGCGGATCCATTCACGAAGCTCCTAGAAAGACCGAAACATGAGCGTCATGCGAGTGGCTTAGGACTTCGATATTCTAGTAATTGGATTTGATCTATTTTGTATTAAAGTTTAAAAGACTTTTGTAATTTAACTCTTTTATATGATTATGGAATCTTGAGTTAAATTCTAATTTTGCATGTTTAATCCATGAATAAGTTATCTTATTCTAAAAGTCCGTAGTCAATCACATTTGTGGGAACAAATATGAAGCAAGACTATTATGAACTAGGATTGGTGGATATTCATAAGGAATGAATATGGAGCATAGGATTGCTGCCAAAGTTCATAGATATTTGTGGGATACAAATATTGGACTGACCCGCTCTCAATATTACTACATGGAGTCAATTGACTTGATCATTAGTAATCTTGAGTAAAGGAGAATTTCATATTATCCTTAGACCTGAGATGTATACTGGGTCTTGATTTTCACCAAGTATTACACTTTGACTCTCCCCTTCGCTATTCGTAAAAGATGGTACATAAGGATGAGCTCAGGTGGAGTATAAAGTGATAGTGAGAGGCGTATACAGTCAAGATGGAATTTGTTCCTCTTATGTGTTGAGAGTTTAGATGTCTAAGGCCTGATAAAGTTGAATTGTAAAGAGAATGATCGCCTATGTCTCTTAGATCCAACATGACATCTAGTAACAAAGGGATATAATGATAGATTCACCTAAATCATATCAAGTAAGGGACTTGAAGGGATGATGTTATTGAATGGCACTTCGTCAAACACATTAGGGGTGGTGAACTGTTGTTAGGCGGTATTCAGCACTTGCATTAATTTTCTATGTATCTCGTGCAAGTGGGAGATTGTTGGAATTACGTATGCCCGAGACACATACTTAAACTAATGTGGCTAACTGTGTTTGATCCAAGTCGGGTCATACCCAATAACAAGCTAGACAACACCAAATGTATTCTTTTAATGATTTGATCATTTAAACGAATACCGAACACTACGTGTTTAGAAAATTGGTTTTCTAAACAAACACACTTGAGGATTTAAATAAATTATCTGGATAATTTGTTTATATAAATTAATTATTTAATTGGTTAAATAATTATGTAAATACATGTACGTTTTATATAATTAAGTTTTATAAAATGAATGGAGATGGTTTTAAATGGTTAAAACAAAATAAATAAAAAAAAAAAAAAAAAAAAAAATAATTAACATAACCGGCCACCCCATGTGGGTGGGGGTTTTGGTCCAATCAAAACTTTGTCTCCATGTGATGACAACTTTATACATCTCCAATAAGATTACATGCATTTGGGTCTTGACTTGGGCATTATTATTAAAAATTTTGAATCAAGAAAATCATCCATCTCTCTCTCAATATTCACGGCTCACTTGAGCAGAATTTTGAGAGCATTGTGAGCTTGTTAAAGTGTTCATAAATCCTAGCAAACAACTTGGTGTTGTCACAAATAGCTTGGGTATCACACTCTTGAGGTCTTCTTCTTTGGAGGCTTGCCATTCATCCACCATCATCTTCAACAACTTACTTGTTCTTCTAAAGGTAGAAGAAGGTACAATTTACATTTTGTGAGCATCTTGTTCTTGTAATTTTGATCCTTGTTCATTGGGTTTTAGATTTAACATAATGGTATGTTCATAACAAGTTATAAAATCTAAGCTTCCGTTGCGTTTTCATGTTAAATATGGTTAACTTGAACTTTGATAATCTTGTATAAAACCCAACAAATATGTCCCCCTGTGGCGATTTCAGTAGAATCCCCAATCCTGTTCTCCTCACGTTGGATGCTCCATCAGTGAAGAGTTTCCAAGGATCCTTGGTCCTTTCCAGTTGTTGGACATCCAAGTCAGCTTCCTTTTGTAGATCACTAGTGAAATCAGCCACAAAGTCCGCTAGTGCTTGAGACTTGATTGCTGTTCTCGGCTCGTATTGGATATCATATGCACTTAATTGTACAGCCCACTTAGCCATTCTACCTGACAACTCTGGTTTTCTAAGAACATTCTTTACAGGATAGTTAGTTTTCAAAATAATAGGATGAGTTTCAAAATAATGTCTCAGTTTAGTAGAAGCCATAATAAGTGCAAGAATTAATTTCTCTAAATGGGAGTACCTGGATTCTGCATCCAAAAGACTCTTACTTACATAGTACACTAGGTGTTGTTCACCATCATGGTCCTTTACCAAGACGGCACTTACTGCATTACCTGACACTGCGAGGTAGAGAAATAAAGGTTCTCCATCTATAGGTTTCATCAAGGCTGGTGCTGAGGATAAGTAATCCTTCAAGGCCTTGAGTGCAGCCTCATGCCTTTCAGTTCATTCAAATTTCTTGTTCTTTCTGAGAATATCATAGAAGTCTTTGCACTTATTGGATGATCTTGAAATGAATCTATTCAAAGCCGCTATTCTTCCAGTGAGTCTCTGGACATCTATGGCATTTGTAGGAGATTTCAAATTGATAATGGCTTCGATCTGCTCCGGGCTCGCTTCAATTCCTCTCTTTGTGACCATATATCCCAGAAACTTTCCAGCCTTAACACCAAAGTGGCATTTGGATGGTTTCAGTTTCATGTTATATCGGTCAAGGATATTGAATGCTTCTTCAAGGTCCTTAAGGTGATCCTCTGCTTTCTTCGACTTTACCACCATATCATCTATGTATACCTCCATAGTCTTGCCCAATTGGTCATTGAACATCATGTTGACTAGTCTTTGGTACGTCGCTCATGCATTTCTTAGTCCAAACGACATAGCAGTATAACAATATATGCCGGTTGGAGTCATGAATGTTGTATCCTCTTGATTAGATGGTTCCATCTGAATTTGTTGAAATCCATAGGAAGCATCCATAAAGGTGAGAATTTCATGTCCAGCCGTTGCGTCCACCATGGCGTCTACATGTGGTAATGGGAAAGGATCCTTGGGGCATGTCTTGTTTAAATCCGTGAAATTGACACACACCCTCCACTTTCCATTCTTTTTTGAAACAACGACCACATTAGCTAGCCATTGAGGATATTGAACCTCTCTGATCATACCGGCCTTAAGAAGTTTTTCAACTTCTTCTTGTATGATCTTGTTCCTCTCAGGAGCGAATTTTCTTCGCTTCTGATGGACGGGTTTAACGGTTAAATCAAGGCCGAGTTTATGAGTGATTACCTCTTTTAAAATACCTGTCAAGTCTGAGTGCTTGAAGGCAAAAGTAGATCTTCTTCGCCCTAAGAAGGATATTATGTCCTCCTCGATCTTACTGGGGATACTGGATCCCAGGAACACCTTTATTTCTGGATCTTCGTGGTCCAGTGATACTTCTTTAAGGTCTTTCTCCCGAGCTTCCAGCACGTCCCTAGGATGTTTCTGTAGTTGCTATGCTATAGTTGGTTTGGCTGTTGGCTTCATTGATGATGAATAATAGTTCTTGGCCTCCTCCTGGTCACCCACTATCTTTACAACTCCCCAAGGAGTAGGCAGTTTGATGCATTGGTGATAAGTGGAAGCTACATCCTTCATTCCATGGAGCCAACGCCTACCTAAAATAACATTACAACAGGAAAGGTTATCTATTACACAAAATTTTTGGTATGAGTTTAACCCTTCAATATAAATTGGGAGGTTGATGTCCCCCAATGTCTTCTTGGTTTCACCACTGAAACCGACTAACACCGATGTTCTAGGAATGAATTCTGAATCCGGGATGTTCATCTTCTTGAGGACATCATGTTGGATAATGTTGACCGAGCTACCACCGTCCACTAGGATCATGCGTACATAATGGTTAGAGATAAATAGAGTAATAATCAAACCGTCATGATGAGGATCCTGAATGTTCAGCTTGTCTTCCTCATCGAAGAAGATTCTCTTGTCTGTTGTTAATGTGGTTGACACTATTGGATGATCTCCGTTATCCATTTTGATCTCCTTGGCGAGTCTTTTTGCTGCAGAGAAAGAAGTTCCACATATGTCTGAACCTCCAGAGATGAAATTGACCGATTGCATATCCATCTTGTCCTTATGAGGATCCTGGATCCTTGAATTGAAAAAGATTCTCTGATCAGTCACTCGAGTAGTGGGGATGAGCGGTCTTCTCTCATTATCCAACTCGAATTCTTCCACAGGACTTTCTTCTATGGCACAAGAATCTCTAAATAATTCGTAGTCTCTTGAGACAAAGTTGATCACATGAGCATCTGGCGGTGGTGGTGTTGCTTTCTGTGGAAGATCTTCAGGATCCTGGATCTTTGATTTCTTCCTTCCAAAGAGTTCTTTGAAGTGACCCTTGCTCAGGAGGTATCCAATTTCCTTCCTTAAGCCGATGCACTCGTCTGTTGCGTGGCCAAAATCTTCGTGGAAGGTGCACCACTTAGACTTGTCCTTGAAGCCGACAACCTTCTCCTTCTTTCGGGGCCACCTTGCTTTTTCTCCCAGATCCTTCAGGGCACAGATCAAGCCATGAGTATTCACAGAGAAACAATAGTCGGAGATGCAAGGATAGTCTTCATCGTCATCCCCTTCTTCAACTGCCCGTACGTTCTGATTGTTGAACTTGGCGTACGGCTTCGAACTGTTGTTCCTATTCCAGGATCCTTTATTCTTTTCTGGAGTTTCTTGTTTCGTTTGTCCCCCGAGACGATCCTGGATCTTCTTATCTTCCTCTAATCGGATGTATCTTAATGCCCTGTTTCTGACTTCATCTAATGTCCTGCACGGATTCATCACTAAATCATCATAAAAAGGGGAGCTCTTTTGAATTCCCATTTTGAATGCTTCAATAGCAGTAGTCATATCAAGGTTTGGGATTTCTAGAGCTTCCTTGCCGAACCTGGTAACGAAATCCCTAAGGGATTCATCACTAGGTTGAACAACACGATATAAATCACTGGTTAACCTCTCAAATTTCTGACTACAGGAAAATTGAGTGTTAAACAAATTAACTAAATGAGAGAAAGATGTAACCGAGAAAGGGGGAAGACTTAGCACCCATTTTAGTGCAGCTCCCGTTAGTGTGGCTCCAAATCCTTTGCAAAGGCAAGCCTCCTTGAGTCTTTCAGGGACATGATTAATTTCCATCATTTCCCTATACTGGGCAACATGTTCCTCCGGATCGGTGCTCCCATCATACGTCTTCATGTTGGAGTTTGGAACCGCTTCGGGATTTTAGCATCACATATGGGCGGAGCGAATCTAGATAATTTGTGAATTCCCTACGGTATCTCAGGAATTGGACGTATTACTCCCGGGACACTGGATATCATATCCTTTAGCTTCTATAACTCCTTGGCCATGGCCTGGTTGATACCTGAATCCTGCATGGGAACACGGTTAGTATCTAAAGATATAAGATCGTACCAGTTACCTCTCTGCTGGGTGGAGTTTGATATTCTAGACGAGTATCTGGGATAAGAGGAATCAACAATCGGAGTGGGTCCTCCAGAAGCTGTGGTCTGCATGGGGATTATGTCCCCATCATGAACTTCGGAAGATCGTTGATGTTGGGATCCAAAGGATCCTTGATCCTGAAAGAAGGATCCTTGATAAGGAATCTCGGAGGATCCTGGCGGAGGCATCCCTGATCCCCTATGGAACATCGAGGAACTTTGCATTGGTTGACCCATTGACCCATGGTTGAAGCTAGATGGTCCTTGCTGGAATTTCGAGTATCCTTGAATCTGAGGACCCATGGATCCTTGTTGAAGGATGGATGATCCTTGCTGAAAGACTGAAGATCCTTGAGTCTGAGGACCCATGGATCCTTGTTGAAGGATGGATGATCTTTGCTGAAAGATAGAGGATCCTTGAGTCTGAGGACCCATGGATCCTTGTTGAAGGATGGATGATCCTTGCTAAAAGATTGAGGATCCTTGAGTCTGAGGACCCATGGATCCTTGTTAAAAGATGGATGATCCTTGCAGAAGTTGAGCCAGGGATCCTGGACTGGTGAAATCCAGCATCCTAGGCATCAGGGGGTGAGATCCTCTGCTGGCCACTTGGATTTTCGGATGTCTTCGATCTCACGCAGGATCCTTTGGTTAGTCTTGTTCTATTGTTCCATATATGCTTTCACATGCAAAAACATAGAGGAAACGTCATTGTTAGAGTTTACCTCCGGAGTAGCAGTGAAGACTGGTATCTGTGTCTTGCTCCCAGAAGTAGCAGCCTTTGGTGCTCCCGTGATTGGCGGAGGCATCGGCGGCAAGGTCCTTGAGGAGACAGAAACCGAAGACGACATAGTTGACGATGCAGAGGTGGATTGAGAGGCCATTGTAAGTGATATGGGTATGAAAAATTGTAAATTAATAGGAATAATTCGGATTATAGCACCAATTGCCCACGGTGGGCGCCAAATTGTTTTGGACAAAAATCTGTTAAGGATCAAATATCCAAATATGTTATGTGAGGTAAGGTGCTAACTCGATAATAACAAGTGTATAAGCGTAATATTGATGAACACAAAGGTTTGATCACGAGGGAAAAAGCCCTTAACCGAGATAGTCTTACTTCGGTCAAAACTTATCAAGGTAATCTTTGGTAAAATAACTTCGGTCAAGAATTAATAAGATAATCTTTGGTCGAATTACTTTAGTCAATGATCAACAAGGTAACCTTTGGTCGATGAGTATATGATTATCGTGGTCTCCGGCACAAAAAACCCTCAGACGGTGAAAACTATCACCGTCGACTATATTGATAATAAAAGGTGGTTACAAATGTTGTGGAGTATATGATCGAGATTACAAAGAAAGCTAGTGTTTAGAGAAAGTGTTTGCTTCTGCTCTAGTGTGTGTGTGTGTGTAAGTACATGTGTTTTCCTACTCGATCATAGCTCGTTTAAATAAGATAACATCAATAACAATATTTCCTAATTATCCGGAAGTCTTCCACCTAGCCGCTCCACGACCTTTGACCATGTGCCAATAGCCATCCACCAGCGAGATAAGCCGTAGACCAGGTCTATATACCGTTGTTGTTATTTAAACATCAATCTTCAAGTGAATTCGTCCATAATCAGCTATGTTGAATTAGGATCCTAGATCCACGTTCCAGCTAGAGGATGTTATGTGAGGATAACTCGTACAAGTACATCTTAAAGTTGCTACACCTGTCTAACACATCACCATACTAAATGCAATCATTAGTAAACAAGTAATATCGAGAATCATCGATCCTTCATATCCTGATACATATTTCATGGATAAACTATCCATAAGATATTCAAGGATAAAGGATCCTCAGTATAAAAATCATGGCCTAACAATAAACATTAAGATGAATGATGATAACAAATACATGATTAAACTTGGAACAATCTAACCAATTGTAGATGAATCTTCCTTCTTAATGATGGTAATGATGGTTGATGATGATGGTTGATGGTGGTGACTTCCAAGCCTTCAAACTCTTCACTAGATCTTCAATGTGAGTGTTAGTGTGTGTTTTTATAAGTGAAAACCGGATAGAACTCTTTTCAAGGCACACCAAATGAGTGCAACATGAGCCACTATTTATAGGCAATCTGGAGTGTAAGGCACGGCCCCGTGGTTGATGGGCACGGCCCCATGCATTTTTATGATATGTGCCAGATTTGTTTTGTCTTTTCTGCAATGTGGCCACGGCCCCGTGGTTGATAGGCACGGCCCCATGGTTTTTAGTGACATGTGCCAGATTTTTTTTGTCTTTTCTGAAAGGTGGCCACGGCCCCGTGGTTGATAGGCACGACCTCGTGGTTTTTAGTGACATGTGCTAATTCTTCTTTTTCTTTTCTGTGTTCTCGTCCATGGCCTCGTGTCTGGTAGGCACGGCCCCGTGATTTTGCTTCCATATTTTATCTTTTGTTGTGTTCAGGAGCATGGGGGCGTGTTTCTTGAGGCATGGGGGCGTGTTTCTTTGTTTTTCTTGTGTTTTCTTCGTCTTTTCGCTTGTTTCTTTGTTTAGGGCTTGGTTTCACCTGAAATTATGTTTTATTATGATAAGTAGCCTCTTATGCTATGTTATTAGATAGAAATTGCAGTTTTTAGAGATTATTTGATGTCGAAAAGATGTATATTTCCATGTACATCACACACCCTCCACTTTCCATTCTTTTTAGAAACAACAACCACATTAGCCAACCATCGAGGATACTTAACCTCTCTGATCATACTGGCTTTAAGAAGTTTTTCAACTTCTTCTTGTATGATCATTTTCCTCTTAGGAGAGAATTTCCTTTGCTTCTGATGGACGGGTTTAATATATAGATCAAGGCCTAACTTGTGAGTAATTACCTTCTTAGAAATACCTGTCATGTCTGAATGTTTGAAGGCAAACGTAGACTTTCTTCACTTTAGGAAGGATATTAGATCCTCCTCGATCTCACTAGGGATACTGGATCCTAAGAACATTTTCACATCTGGATCCTCGGGATCCAAGGACACTTCTTTTATGTCTTGCTCCCGATCTTTCAGCACGTCCCTAGGATGCTGCTGTGGTTGCTATGCTATCGTCTGTTTGGTTGTCGACTTCATAGATGAAGAATAATAGTTCTTGGCCTCCACCTAATCACCATCTATCCTTACTAATCCCCAATGGGTCGGCAGTTTGATACATTGATGGTAAGTAGAGGCTACCGCCTTCATCCCATGTAGCCAAGGCCTGCCCAAAATAACATTGCAACAAGATAGGTTATCAATAACACATAATCTTTGGTAAGAAATTAACCCTTCGATGTATATTGGGAGGTTAATGTCCCCCAATGTTTTCTTGGTTTCTCCACTGAATCCAACTAATACCGACGTCCTCGGGATGATCTCTGAATCCGGGATATTCATCTTCTGAATCACATCGTGTTGGATGATATTGACCGAGCTTCCACCATCAACTAGGATTCTGCGTACATAATGGTTAGCAATAAATAAAGTAACAATAAAACCGTCATGGTGTGGATCCTGGATGTTTGATTTATGTTCTTCATCGAAGAAGATCCTTTTGTCATTTGTCAAAGTGGTGGATATGACTGGTCGTTTGATGTGTGGGTAAAATTTTATGCATTAAGTGTTTTATATTGTGTGTTTTACTTGTTTATATGTATCGAACACAAATACTTTGATAGCTTTTATGTTTACAGGGGTGGAGATTAACGGAGCTTTATGGATACTATTTGGAGACATTTACGAGCATGATTTGAAGTCTCGGGAAGATCGGAGCCATTACACAAGTGCTGGATTTGAAAAGAAACAAGTTGGTTGAAATTCAGTTCCAAGAGTAAGCTACTCCGGGATCAGAGTAACCTACTATGGATGCCAAAATTGACTCAGAGTAAGGCAGTCAGATTCAGAGTAAGGGATTTCCACCCAAAGTAAGCTACGCCAGGGTCAGAGTAGCTTACGCTGATACGCGAAATTCATATTTAAAGCATGGGCCCAGCTTCTATATAAAGCATAAAACCCTAAATCGTGAGAGAGATCACGGCAGCCGTTTTTTGACTTCTTGGAGGCCATCTTACACCATCATAACACCTCTCAATCACCAAATCATCCATGGTTTCATCCTTCCCATCCATATTCGAGTCAATCGTGATACAGAGGGAAGGCTAAACCACTTGTGACCACTTCAGGTGTAGGGTTTGCATATGAACTGACTATTTTTATGAACATTACATGTATTGGGATTTAGTTTTGATTAATCTTTTGGTTGATTGAATCTATATGTTTATTGGAATTGATTAAACAGTTGTGTTTTTGGGACTTTCGTTTATCATCAATTATTTGGTTTGTGTTCATCAACATTTAGGATTAAGTTCTTATCGTCATTGAACCATTTACCATTAATCATTGATAGATGCTAAGTTTTATATTAATAAACTGGTAATTAAGTAGACCGTGTTCGGTTTTGTCAATTCTTCGGATTAATTTATGTGAATCATCATAACCAAACTATTGTGTCTAGTAATTATTCATCTATTCTAATACACTAATCATGTCTATGTGATTTCCCGATTTGTATAAATTATTGTAACTCAATTTATAGCATATCCCGAACCTGAAGTGTGGTCACTGTTTTCATATTATTGTTTTACAAACTACATTTAAACCGCTTGACATCGTTTTTCCATCCTAGAATAATTAATTAAAAATTATTAAACTTGATTAGCACTTTCCACTGATTCCCCGTGGATTCGACACCTTACTTGCCCTAGCTAGTAAAGGTATTTTATAAATGTTTTTGATTGACCTTTCGACATCGATCAAAATGGCGCCGCTGCTGGGGAATCAACGCGCAAAGTGCTAGTTTAGCTTAGTTTTTAGTTTTTTTTTTAATTTTTCTTCGTTGATTTTAAGCGGGGTGTTAGTGTTTTTGTCTGTGCAGGTAACTCCACAAGTTGATGCAGACGAGATATTCCCGTGAGAAAGAGTCGCTCCCATTTGATCCCGAAATCAAGAAAACAGCAAGACGAAACCGAACAGCTCAGAAACACAGACTGAACCAAATACCCAAATTCATAACACCAAAAGAAGAGACCATGAGTAACCGAAACAGAAGAGACCCGAATATGTACCAACCAAATGACCAAGACCAACCAATCCCACAAAACCAGAACGTTAACCGTGACAGAAACCGCAATCTGTTCAACCAAAGAAATGCTAACCGTAGTCCCAGGAACATGGATGACAACTTGTCAATCAGATAGCTCTAGTGAACCGTCAATGACACAATGATTTGAGAGAAGAAACACCCGAGATTGATCGTGCTCGTGCACGAGTGGAAAATTGGCACATAGGGGACGATTTTGGTTTCGATTCTGGTAGGGGCGGAGTTGCTTTTTGAGGAACCTCTTCAAGATCCTGGATCCTGGACTTTTTTCTTCCCAAGAGCTCCTTGAAGTGGCCCTTGCTCAGGAGGTATCCAATTTCCCTCCTTTAGCCAATACAATCATCAGTACAAATGGCCGTAGTCCTCATGGAATGCACACCATTTGGACTTGTCTTTGAAGGATGTTGTTTTCTCGTTCTTTCGAGGCCACCTTGCCTTCTCACCTAGATCCTTCATGGCACATATTAAACCATGAGTATCCACTGAGAAGCAGTACTCTGAGATGCTCGGGTAATCTTCATCATCATCTTCTTCTTCAACTGCTCGAACGTTTTGATTATTGAATTTGGGGTACGGCTTCGAGTTGTTGTTTCTGTATGAGGATCCTTTATTCTTGTCAGGGGATTCTTGCTTCGTTTCAGCCCCTAATGGTTCTTGGATCCTTTTGTCATCTTCCAGCTGTGTGAACCTTAGGGCTCTGCTCCTTACTTCATCTAAAAACCTGCAAGGAGTCAACACAATATCATCATAAAAGGGGGATCCCCTCTGAAGTCTCATCTTGAACGCTTCAACAGCGGTAGCCATATCAAGATTAAGGATTTACAGGGCTTCCCTACCAAACCTTGTAACGAAATCCCTAAGGGATTCATTATAAGGCTGGACAACTCGGTATAAATCACTAGTTAACTTCTCAAATTTCCTACTACAAAAAAATTGGCTGTTGAACAAGTTAACTAAATGAGAAAATGAAGTAACAAAGTAAGGAGGGAGACTTAGCACCCATTTGAGTACAGATCCTGTTAGTGTGGATCTGAAACCCTTGCATAGACAAGACTCCTTGAGTCTTTCAGGGATTGGATTAATATCCATCCTCTCCCCATATTGAGCAACATGCTCTTCAGGATCAGTGGTCCCATTATAAGTCTTCATGTTGGGGGTCTGAAATCGCTTTGGGATTTCAACATCACAAATAGGTGGAGAAAATCTGGATAACTTGTGGCTCCCTTCTAGTATTTCAGGAATCGGCCGGACCACCCCTGGTACGCTGGATATCATATCCTTAAGATTTTGTAGTTCCTTAGCCATAGATTTGTTAATACATGCATCCTGAATGGAACCACGATTAGCATTTAAGGATATAGGATCATACAAGTTACCTCTTTCTTACGTGAACGTCGGCATTCCAAAAGAATAGCTGTGATACGAAGAGTCTGCTACATGAGTTGATCCACCAGAAGCTATGGTCTGCATGGGGATTATATCTCCTTCATGGACCTCTGAGGATCGTTGATGTTGAACTCCTAAGGATCCTTGATCCTGGAAGAAGGATCCTTGAGGCTGGGAATTGTAGGACCCTTGGTGGCACACACCAGAGGACCCTGGTTGAAGGATCGATGGTCCTCTCTGGAACAAGGAGGATTCTTGGACCTGCTGACCCATTGATCCTGGATGAAGGACTGAAGATCCTTGCTGAAGAATCGAGGATCCTTGAATCTGCTGACCCATGAACCTCGGATCTAGTATGGATGATCATGGCTGAAAGATCGAGGATCCTTGAGTTTCTAGACCCATGGATCCCTGTTGAAGGATAGATGATCCTTGCGTGAACTGAGCCAAGGATCCAGGAGTGTTGAAATCCAGCATCCTAGGCACTAATGGAGTCTGATCCTTCGCTGGCCTCTTAATCCTCTTGAGGTCTTCTATCTCCCGAAGGATCCTCTGGTTAATCTTGTTTTGTTGCTCCATGTATGCTTTAACCTGTGAAAACATAGGAGAAACATAATTGTTAGTATTAACCAATGAAGTGGCAGCAGTGGTTTTCAAGCTCAGGAAAGACTGGTAGTTGCGTCTTGTTTCCAACAGTAGCAGCCGGTAGTGCTCCCGTGATTGGAGGAGGCATCGACGACAAAGTTCTTGATGAGAGAGGAACCGAAGATGGCACGGTTGATGAAGCAGAGGTTGATTGAGAGGCCATTGATGGTGATATGGGTATGAAAAAATAAGAATTGATAGGAATAATATGGATTATAGCACCAATTGCCCCACGGTGGGCGCCAAATTGTTTTGGTTAAAAATTGGTTAAGGATAATGTACCCAAATCCGTAATAGTGAGGTATAGTGCTATGATAACAATAATGATTGTGTAAACGAAATAAAGATGAACACTGTGATTTGTTGCGAGGAAAAACCCCTTGATATTGATTAGATCAAATGAAAAAACCCCGGGTGATGATAAATCGTCTATCACCACTTTATTAATATCAAAATCGGGTTACAAGTGTTTTGGAGATTACGATCAGTAGTACAAACGAATGCTAATGTGTATTGCTAGAGATAATTGTAAGCTCTGCTAAAGTGTGTGTGAATACAAGTGTCTCCTAATTGATCAGTTATCTCAATTATAAAAGGAAAATAACAACTAACAATATTCCCTAATAATCCGCCACTCTTCCACAACTCCTTCAACATTCTTTGACCACGTGCTGGGAGCTTCTAGTAGCGAACTATGAGGTAGACTTAGTCATAGAGTCATTATACCTAGCTAACACATCACCATTCAAACACAATTATTAGTAAACATATATTACCGAGGATCCCTGATCCTTTATAAACTGAGACATATCTCAAGGATAATCTATCCATAAGATAATCAAGAATAATGGATCCTCAACGTAAAATTCATGCCCGAACAGTATGTACGAAAGAAATAATGAACATGTTAAGTAAGTAATATGTATCTTCGGATACGTATAAGTAAGTATGTGAATGTATTATATGTTGCCTGTTTTAACTAGAACTCACTCAGCGTAGCTGACTTTTAGTATGCACGCAGGTGAATCGATTGAAGCAGTTGGCTTGAGAGGCAGACACATGACATGATTTGAAGGGACTGACATCCAGTGAAGATTTGTCATGATGTTTTAATAAACTATTTTATGTTATGTGTTAAGACAAGTCTGAATGTTTTGTAACGATTGATTGAAGTTTTATTTATTCCGCGAAAGTTTTAATTAACACTGATATTTAGAACTATATTTATGAGTAAATCCAATGTCAAAGTAGGGCACCGGGACCGGGGCCTTACAGTCACAAATAATTGATATGTTATTTTTGGATAAAAAAATCAGCTAAGGATAATGTATCCAAATCTGTAAATGTGAGGTATAGTGCTATGATATTAATAACGATTGTGTGAACGAAATAATGAAGAACACCGAGATTTGTTACGATGAAAAACCCCTTGATATTGTTCAGATCAAAGCAAAAAAAAAACCCGGGTGATGACAAATCGTCTATCACCACTTTATTAATCACAAAAAAGAGTTACAATGGGTGGAGTTTGTGATCAACGAATACAATAATGCTATGTGTGTGTGTGTTTACAGAGAACTTAGCAGCTAGAGTATGTGCGAGTGTAACTATCTGACCTAGTATTGATCACCAACTCGATATATAAAGAAATGAAAAATACAAGTAACAACTAATTCCTACTAATCCACCATTTCTCCACTCTTTTCCTTCGTGCCTTTTGACCACGTGCTAAAGAAGTCCAGTAGCGAAATTAATGGTGGACTGAGTCTTAGAGCCGTTGCATTCATTAAATAATAACCTACACATGATGTAGATGTCGTGCTCTAATCAAAAACAGATATTTATGATGCTTAAATACATATAACTAGTGCGGGTAAGTAATGTCGTCTTCACAAGGAATCAGTGGAAAGTGCAAGTAGAGTTCATTATTATTAATTATTATTCTAGGCGGACAGTCGATGTCAAGCAGTTTGTAAAGATGATTATAAGAACACACGATTACTTGGAAAAGTTTGTAAACAATTATGAGAGAAAGATTCACTTCAAGTTCAGGTAAAGTGATAACCGACTAATAACAGATTCTTTAATATTAATTGCGCAGTAATTACTAAACCTAACAGTTGGGGTGTGAGGACAAACGATACCTTAACCGAATTGTTGACACAACTGAACTCCGGTTTACCCAATTACCAGTTTAAAATATGAAAATCAGTTAAAAGCAATGACTAACGATTATTGGTTCAATGACATAAGAGCTAACCCTACATGTGATGAACACAACCAGAAAAGTGATGCAAAGTTTGACAATCAAAATCATAAACTGTTTAAACATTTAATTCGTAATGTAAAACAAGATTAAAAACAATCAATCAAGTTCATACTCATTCAAAACATAGAATCTGATCAAAGTTAGTTTACACAAAACCCTAGCCTAAAGTGAATACAATGGTTTTAGCCTGACATCAGCATCACGAAAGATTCGCTTATCTGATGAGAGGATGAAAGCATGCGATGAACAAACGAACCGGAGGCTTCGGGATGCTGCAAAATCGTCCTAGGGCTTGTACTTGGTTGAAGGAATGAAAGATATCTCGAATGGGGGCTGAAAACTCAATATAATAGAGTTAAGTTTTAATTTCCCGTCTAGAGGACTTTAGCGCGGCGCTAAAGTCCAGGGGGGTGAGACTTTAGCACGGCGCTAAAGTCTACTTTCCTGATGTGAGACTTTAAAGTAGCTCTAAGGACCCTTAGCGCCGCGCTAAGGGTGTCTGACAGAATTTTCTTCATTTTCTTCATTTATTTTGCATCAGAAAGCTTGCCAATCGTCATGAGTCTTCTACATCTTCATTCCAAGCCCGTAATTCATCCCGATAAGCGTCCTTAACGTCAAGTATCCTGAAACACATAAACACGCTTGAA
This sequence comes from Bidens hawaiensis, assembly GCF_021521415.1. Taxonomy (NCBI): domain Eukaryota; kingdom Viridiplantae; phylum Streptophyta; class Magnoliopsida; order Asterales; family Asteraceae; genus Bidens; species Bidens hawaiensis. The sequence continues at coordinate 4,592,781 of NW_027491024.1, forward strand.
GTACCAAAGTTCACATAATATTTTAACTAAAATTAGACAAATAATATAATAATATATACGACTTTTACCCGACCATCACATCCCCACACTTATCTTTTGCTTGCCCTCAAGCAAACTCTCATGCAACACATACACCTCGATCGATGATTCGTAAATTACCACGATTAATACTAGTGAGGTTTAAGGTCATATCCAATTCCCAAGAACTGACACTGTCAAGGTTGATAACCCACCAAATAATTTAATGTTATAATTTAAAACTATGGAACCGCCCAAACGAGTCTACTTTGTTTTCGGTTAAGGCACACATGGCCATACCCCTCATAATATAATATCTCTCCTCTCGGTTTAATATCTGGACTAGCAAAAGATGTGCTAGTATCACTCTACTCTCAGTATCACTCATAAGCAAATATTCATCCATAAAGCTTATTTGACATAAATGCAAATCAAGAGGTCTTAAAAGGGTTGTAACGGGGCCAAGTGTAAGGGTATGGAAGGGAAATTTTGAAGTAGCTCAGACGATCCGGTCTGACTTATTACAAAACAACTAAATAAACAATGACTTAATTTATTCCAACGACTAAATAACTAAGCAAACTCACTGACTTTCATAAAACAACCAGTACTGACCAGAACATTGACTCTTTTTGAGTTTTTTTTTGTACATAAACGAACTACTGAATACATAACTGAATATACACAGACATATTTTTGGCTTTTTCCTCAATTGTTTTTAAAAAACAATCATAATAACGTAATGCTTAATACTGGAACAAATACAAATACAAATACAAATACAAAAACAATACAATTATAAATAAACCTAGTAAGCTGGATCGTCTCGTAACATAATGTCGGGGTTAACCAAATGAAAAATAAGTTCAAGAAAGGTTTTCTAAGGGACCCAACCCCTCGCCCCTCTCATTAACCATCCTCATATGTATAATGTATGGGGCCCCACCCCCTAGTACCCACACTCTCGCTCATCCATACGAGGCTTAATCTAATTGCCTCTATCACTTTTGCATTCATGCCAACTACGATCCCGTAATCCATGAACATCAATGAAAGCACTCAAATGAGATGTGTGTATTGTATATTATATGTGTATTATATATATTTGGGTCAACTCACACACGTACCGGATGAATAGGGTTGACGATATAAACATATGTACCTGTCCCCATGACTCGTTATCCCCGCCTAAACGATCCCATTTTCAATTTTTCTTTTTGAAAAACATTTGCATGGGAAGACTTTCGAGAAGCTTAAAAACTGACCATGACCAAAGACCTCTACTTGGCATTAATAATAGCAATAAATTATTTACAATTCCGGCTTTTACGCACAATCAAGGCACTATAAGGCAAAAATTTTAATTTCCCCCATCCCCACACTTGAGGTTGACATTGTCCACAATGTTTAAAATTTAGCATTAAAAATAACATTAACGAGGACGGGGTTAAAATTTATTGCTTATTTTATTAATTTTAAAACCGGGCTTAATTTGATGGTCCTAAAAATTGTACAACTATACAATTACACTTTTTAACAATCAAACTAATAAAACAAAAAGAATTATGAAAACAAAATCACATGATAAGAAAAATAAGCCACTCAAATATACTCGTGCTTGCTCTTAACGAACCCGGCTCCTTAATTCATTCAACAGAATCTGCAAACTCTCACACATGTAGAAGAACGCTTCTCACAACCATTAGGATAGGTCTTTTAAACCGTTTGCAAAACCGTTAATTTAATTACCAAGCCAAGTTTTATAAATTTCATAATTAAATTTGTTAAACTAGTAAAATTGTTAAAAGACCTAACTCACTTTTGTAGGAATCACGATTGCATTTAGCATATGCAACAAGCCCCCTCTAACCCCCACGGTAGCCCGGGTGGACGAGTGAGGTCTCGTGAGGGTTTATAGTGAACTACACCCACAAAGTTCAAATATAACACAAAAATACAAATAAACAGCAGCAATTATAAAAGTTATGCATATATTACCCAGCCGATTACCCCTTTATACATTTTTTTCCCTTAAATATATTAAATTTAGTACAGACCATCATGATATAAAAATAGAAATAAGGGGAAAATAAAAGATAACCCCAAAATTAACCGGCTGTTACTGCTACTGCATCCATCATCAACTACTCCTCGTCACCGGACTCGCCGGTGCCCGAACCTCCTGCCTCAGAATCACGCCAAACATAACCTGATCCACCCATGTCAGAAGACGGCCTCAGACAGTCTGGCATCGGTACCTGCAAATGATCAAATAAAGCGCGAAAACAAGTCTGACTCTCCTCATGCATCACCAATTGCCTCTCAAACACATACTCTAAGGTCAACGGCTGTGGTTGTGGTGGTAGACGGGTCGGACGTGGTGCTCGTATGTGGGGCTGAGCGAGTGGTCTCTCAATCTGATATCTCTGCGAACTACTGCCTGCCGCAGCTGATACACGTGCCTCCACCAGACGTGGAGGATCTTCATACGTACACATACCTGCCTTCTTTGCATCAGCTACATTCACAACCTCTGTGTCCAAACCCAGAGTCAAATAAGCAGCAGAATATTTCTCAAACACCCCCAATGCGGCTGCAATCTGTGAGATAATAGGCCCCAAAGGCAACCTAGTCGACACACTCTCAGCAGGACGTCCACCCCGACCCATGGATGATAATAAAAGGGTAGCCAGGTTAACGTCATGCTGGCTAATAATTCTATATAAACACATCAAGTCCAGATTGCTACACTTATCGTGACCCGAATGATGACCAACGAAAGTGGAAGTAATAACTCTATGAATATACCTGTGAACGGGATCCCGAATAGCAGATGAAACCGCATTACTAGCATGTGGGCCCTCAGCAATAGTAGACCAAAAAGCAGCCAGATCAGTGGCTGGAATCCAATATCGTCGGGTCCCTAGAGTATAACCCCAAACACACTCCATGAATGCACTCGTCTGCACCTCCTCCTCGGTATACAACCCAGTAAGTACCGCAAATCTCGGCACTAACATCTCAAATAACTGCCTCCCCAACGAAAACGAGACTGCATGTTCCCCAAAGAAATCACCCGTCTTGTGTCTAAATGTAGCATAAAATTCGTGAACCAATTTGACATATTATGTCCTCTCAAACCTCAATATTGTGGCCCAACGTGGCCCCAACAACGTCATAACCCTCTCAGCCTGACCCAATGTGCCCAACAACTCCGAATTAAACGTACAATGACGCAACAGTGTCACCTCCCAAATCCTATCATATATTTCCCTTTCCACGGCATTCAAACTGAACCTCAATATAATATGCGGTGTATCCTCGTCCCCCATAATCTCGTCAACTGACGCCTCCTCAATCGGGATCTCTTCCACCTCATAACGAATACGACGCATATTTCGCTGAGCTATCGGGTCATAATCGGGCTGCCTACGGGGTCGCTTGCACCTCGCGGGTCTCGAAACCACCTTGTTCTTGTGACATATCTGCAAATTAATAATTCCCATAATCAATTCGGGTCACACGTAATCGTATTGACAACCGTATAGTATTTCGGTCGCGATTGTCAATACGATAAAACAAGAACTACTATATATATACACACAAATAATTATAAAACTAGAAAAATAAATAAAACAAGATTGTCGGAAATGATAATATAAAGCTTAGAAAACTCGGTTTATTCACCCGAATGGAGTTTAAGTACGGGTGATTCACCGTTTACTCGTGTAAGGTTTCATGAATCGAAATAATTCCCGACAATCCAACGACACGACAACAAACTAAACAAACGTTTACAAAACTTTGTCCCGAAATCCAAATATTTTCATTCAACAACTTACCAACCCGGCAAAATCCGAACTCAAAACCCGACACATTCAAAAATCCCCACACATCGAGATAATCATATTCATTAAGACCTGACAAACACACTTTTTCATTCAAACACTTGTTTTCATATTCAAATTCTCACTTTTTTATCCCGAGCATGCCCGACATCTAAACCCATATAACCCGGTTCTCACTTATCAACAATTTTTCTTCTAATTCAATATAATTCAATCCCGCCATCCATTTAACCTGAACATTCAAAGGAAGTATAAAATCTAACATAATAACTCGAACTCGTACCTGGGTCGGTTGAACACGAAATTAAAAAAAATACAGTGGTGGTGATGTTGGTGCGGTTGAACGGCAGTGGTTGGTGGTGTGTGACAGGAAGGTGGGTGTAGTGGTGACGAGGGGGTGGTGGTGTTGTTGTGGTGAAGACAGTCGGTGGGTGGTGGTGGGGTTTGTAGAGGTGGTTGTGCGAGGTGATCGGACGACGACGGGGAGAAGGTGAAGGACGGCGGAGAAGGGGAAACGGAGTGGTGATGCGACGGAGCTAGTGATGGTGGAGGGTGGAGAAGGACGGCGGAGGACAGTGGTGGTGCGGCGGGAAGGTGGCCGGAGATGGCGTAGGTTGGGTGCGTGGTGGAGTGGTGGACTGTGGTGGTCGGAATAGGAGAGACGGGAGGCGGGAGGTGGGTTGAGGTATGGAGGTGTGGCATTCGCCGGCAGAGAGGGTTTGTGAGGTAGTGACGGAGGTTGGTGGTGACGGTCGAAGATGGTGAAGATCGATATACGGTGGTGATGGAGTTCGTTTGTAAGTTTTTGTGAGAAGGTAGAAGATAGGGTATTGTTTGGTGGTGGGTCCCACCTGCCCTTGTTATTCTAGAAATTAATTTTTTTTATTTTTTTATATATAGACCTTAGCGCGGCGCCAAGGACTCACCCTGGTGACTTTAGCGTCGCGCTAAATGCACATTTTACAGAAAGTTTGGCCATTTTTTAATGATGAAAAATTTTTCTATCTTTCAAAATTTTTTTCATTTTCTTGAATTCCTTAGCCATTTTCAACCTTTTAACTTAAAATACTTACCAATCACTCTGTTTACTTGATATTTTTCTTACCAACACACCCTAGAACACCTTGTTTTTCCTCTTCCCCGCACTCGATCTTTGCAATATACTGAACATTCGAGACAAACGATTAGAAAATCAAGACTCATAATACAAAAATATACACTTACAGAGCTGGGTTGCCTCCCAGTTAGCGCTGAATTTAGTGTCTATAGCTAGACACCTCTTGGCTCTTATTTAACCGAATACGTCGGTTCGTCTGCAATGAAGTAAACCTCCGACTCGTGCACTTCTTTATTCAAGTCTGCATCTTCTAAATATGGCTTCAATCAATATCCATTAACAACTTGTCTCAGATGATCATCAAAATCCTCGATTTCCACTTCACCATTTTTACCCACTCGTTTGACTTGATATGGTCCCGTCCATTTTCTCTTCAACTTACCCGGGAATAATTTCAAACATGAGTTGTACAACCACACTCTTTGACCTTCCTCGAACGTCTTTCTCCTCAGCTTAGCATCATGCACTCTTTTCATTTTGTCTTTATAAGCTGATGCACATTCATATGCTTCGTCTATCAACTCCTCTAACTCATACAAGTTCAACTTCCTTTGCTTACCTGCACACTCATAATCTAGATTAATATTCTTAACCGCCCATAACGCACGGTGGGCAAGTTCAACAGGTAAATGACATCCCTTCCCATAAACTAACCGATAAGGGGTGGTTCCAATAGGCGTTTTAAAATCCGTACGGTAAGCCCATAATGCATCATTTACTTTATTTGACCAATCTATGCGATCAGGCCTTACCGTCTTTTGCAAAATCTCTTTGATTTGCCTATTGGAAACCTCCACTTGGCTACTCGTTTGAGGATGATATGGAGTGGCAATGCGGTGGTTAACACCATACCATTTAAGCAATTTGCCAAAGTTAAAATTTTAAAATGTGAACCCCCATCACTGATTATGACACGAGGAACATCAAAATATGTTTGATTGGACAAACTTACAAACAACGGTATGGTTGTTTGTCTTGGTGGCGATTGCTTCTACCCATTTAGAAACATAGTCAACCGCCACCAAGATTTTAAAATTCCCGTAAGAATTTGGGAACGGGCCCATGAAATCAATCCCCCAAACATCAAAGATGTCGAAAACAAGGATTGGTTGCATGGGCATCTCGTCTCTCTTTGAAATGCCACCCATTTGTTGGCATTTAATGCAATTTTTAACAAACTCAGCTGCCTCTTTAAAGAGGGAGGGCCAGTAGAATCCACAAGTCAAGACACGATGCCCCGTCTTTTGTCCACTAAAATGTCCACCACATGGTGATGAATGAGCATGGTATAGGACACTTTTGACTTCCTCCTCCGGAATGCACCTTCTCATCACTTGATCGGCACCCACCCGAAACAGGTCTGGTTCTTCCCAAACGTAATACTTTAACTGTGACAAGAAGTGTTGCTTCTTCTTCTTGGGCCAAAATTCATGAACTGTATCTGCAACAAGAAAATTAATAATGTCAGCATACCAAGGTAAAGTTGAAACAGAAAATAGTTGTTCATCCGGAAATGACTCATTGATGGCCCTTGCATCTTCTTCCTCCTCTCCAATTAATCTGGACAGATGGTCTGCGACCACATTCTCTCTCCCTTTCTTGTCCCGGATCTCTACATCAAACTCTTGAAGTAGCAAAATCCATCTGATCAAGCGCGGCTTCGCATCCTTCTTTGACATCAAATATTTCACTGCACTATGATCTGAAAACACAACAACTTTGCTTCCCCAAATATAAGATCGAAATTTATCCAATGCATATACTACCGCTAGCAACTCCTTTTACGTGGTGGTGTAATGAATTTGAGCATCGGAAAGATTTTTGCTCGCGTAGTATATGGCAATGGGTTTCTTATCCACCCGTTGACCCAAAACAGCCCCTACCGCATAGTCACTCGTGTCACACATAATTTCAAACGGAAGTGACCAATCGGGTGACATCAAGATCGGGGCTTCAACCAGTTTGTTTTTAAGCACATTAAAATCGTTTAAGCAATCTTCATCAAAAACAAATGGTACATCATTTAACAACAGATTACACAACGGTTTTGTAATGACACTAAAATTTTTTATAAACCGTCTGTAAAACCCGGCATGTCCCAAAAATGACCAGATTTCCCTAATATTAGTAAGAGGTGGCAAATTAGATATAACATTAACCTTAGCCCGGCCAACCTCAATCCCCCTACTCGAGATGACATGCCCCAAAACCGTTCCCTCTTGCACCATAAAATAGCTCTTTTCCCAACTTAAGACCAAATTCGTTTCCACACATCCTTTTAAAACTTTTGTTAATTCATTTAAACATGATTCAAAAGATGAGCCGAAAATAGAAATATCATCCATAAAAATTTCAAGTGAATCCTCGACCATATCTGAAAAGATACTCATCATGCACCTTTGAAAGGTGGCCGAGGCATTACACAAGCCGAAAGGCATTCGCCTAAATGCGAAAGTACCATATGGCCACGTGAAAGTGGTCTTATGTTGGTCATCGGGGTGAATAGCAATTTGATTGTACCCCGGATAGCCATCTAAAAATAAATAAAATTTCTGACCTGATAGTATTTAGATGATTTGGTCAATGAATGGTAAAGGAAAATGGTCTTTGGATGTCGCGACATTCAACTTCCGGTAATCAACACAAATTCGCCACCCGGTTACCGGTCGGGTAGCAATTTCTTCACCTCTCTCATTACGGGTTATCTGAATACCGGCTTTCTTCGGAACCGTTTGTGTTGGACTCACCCAAGTACTATCCGAAATCAGGAAAATAATTCCCGCATCCACCCATTTCAAAACTTCTTTCTTCACAACTTCCCGCATGTTCGGATTTAACCGTCTTTGTGCATCATGTGCAAGTTTCATCTCGGGATCCGTGATAATCTTATGCATTACAATAGACGGACTAATTCCCCTCAAGTCTGCTATCGTCCACCCAAGTGCAGCCTTATGTTCTTTCAGCACTACCATCAATTCCCTTTGTTGATCTTCTTCTAAATTTAAGGCGATGATGGCGGGTAACGTATCATTTTCTCCCAAAAACACATATTTGAGGTGTTTTAGGAGTTCTTTCAACTCGACTACCGGAGGACTCTCAAGTGAAAGTCTCAATTTGGAGTCAATAGTGTCCGGTAGTTTCTCCACCTGTTGAGACCATGGTGGTTTCCCAATACTTGTAACATAAACTTGCTCTTTCTTTAACTGATGTGAATGCTCTACTGCTGACCTGCAACAAATAACACACTCCTCTTGGCATCTTCCTCATTTTCATGAGGATTCAACCCGTAAATGATTACAGCTGCGAAGCATTCATCACTCACCAGAGGGTTAGAAACGTTTGAAAAAACATTTAACCGAAGATTTTTATTCCCAAAAGCCATGTCAACTACCCCGGTTCGACAGTTTATTAAAGCATTTGCGGTTTCCAAAAAGGGCCTACCGAGAATCACGTTCGGTTGCCGTTTTGGGTCAACCGTGACATAGTTAAGAACCAGAAAGTCAACCGGGTAATAAAAATCATCGATCATAACAATTACATCAGTAACAATTCCCCTAGGAAGCTTAAGTGTCAAATCGGCCAATACCACGGTGGTGTCATCTTTTCTAAGTGGACCAAAATCATACTGGTCATATAAGCTTCCCGGGAGAATACTCACCCCGGCTCCAAGATCCAACAACGCCCTCGTCATTTTAAAATCGCCCACTTGAATGGGTATTATCGGCGTTCCCGGGTCTTGTAACTTGGGTGGGAGGATTCCCGTCAAAACCAAACTCACATTAGCCGTTAAATCGACCTGTTTGGGCATCTTATGAGTTCGCTTTTGAGTACACAAGTCCTTTAAATACTTAGCATATGCAGGGACTTGTTTAATAGCATCAATGAGGGGTAAATTAAATTTTACTTGTTTAAAGACTTCCCACATTTCCTCCTGTTGTGGGCCCCTATTTTTCAGTGATGATGTTTTGGGATTCACCAATGCCCGAGGAAATGGAACGGTTTTACCCGTGGGACCCGTCTCCTTGGCGTTTGGTGTTTCTTTTTCCTTTACCGATTCGTTTAAATTTTTATTAATAGATTTTTTTTTGGTGTATTTATTGGTGCGGTTTCCACCTCATCATCGCGTTCCCATTTTCCCCCAAATCTTCCACTATTCCTTCAACAATGGAGGATGGTGGATTTACCTCGTTCTCATAAACCTTACCATTCCTAAGAGTACTTACCTGGTTAATGTGGGTATTCTTCCCACTTGAAGAACTGTTATTCTGGTGGCTAGGATTCTTCAAAGTGTCACTCGGTAATTTGGATGGATTTCTCTTTAGGCTCGCCATTTCTTCAGCCAGTTGACTCACTTGTTTATCTCTCGCAGCATTTGCCTTCTCTTGAAACTCCAACCTCTGATTCAATACCTTATTCTGAGTCTCTTGATCTGCCTTCATTTGTTTCAATAACTCCATCACATCCTTAAGTGATTCCTCTTTGTTCCCCGAAGAATTTCCTTGCCCCTACTGATAACTCTTTTGATAACCCTTACTGTAACCCCCATAATCTCTTTGATTGTACCCACTCTGACCGCTTCCCAAACTAGTACCATATTGTTTCTGGTTCGACTGATAACCTGTCTTCTGAGAACTGCCTTGAAAATTCAGGTTCTGTTGTGTGTTCGGGTTTCCATAGCTGAAATTTGGATGATTCCTAAGGCCCGGATGATAAGTATTTGAGTTCATATTATTGTATTTCCTTTCACCCTTCACATAGTTGACCTCTTCTTCTTCTTCAATTTCCTCATCGTGCACAACCCCACAACTCGCAACCTCGTGTCCCAATTCCCCACAAACTTCACATACCGGATATGTTTTTCTTGAATTTCCGGCTCCTTGTACACCTGCAACCAACAACCTATCCATCTTCTTTTCCAATCTATCCATTCTATCTTCTAACCCATGACTTTCGACTGCTTTGGCCACTGGTCTTTTTGACATCCTGTTTTTGACATCCTGCTTGTCTCTTTGAATTACTCGCGTGTCTCTCCAAATGTCCCCAATCCTCGTTTTCGTCATTTACAAGGAAAGATCCATTCGTGGTGGCTTGGAGGTCACGGACATCATCATTTGAGAGACTATCATGGAATGCCTTTATCAATTCCCATAAGGAAATCCCATGATGTGGACAAGTCCACAATATCATGGAATGCCTTTACCTATGCCTTTATCAATCCCATAGGTAAACCCGTCAAACTATTCTGCCTTACCGGAAAAGTTCTTCCACGTCTGACTGGAATGATGATTGGTAGAGGATTTGTAGCCACTTGTGGAATGAAGTGGCTTTGAACGCCTCTGACTGGCGGTGGAACAAACGCCCTTGGAACTCCATCATCAAAATCATAATACGGCTGTTCATGGTGTGATTGCCGTCTTGGTGCTCGATCTCTCTGATTTTCTTGATGATTTTGTCTAATTTCTTGTTCATCATGAGGATCTTGTTGCTGATATCGACCCCCCTGTTCATCTCTACGCTCCTCCTCATCCTCAGAATCGAAACCAAAATCGTCCCCTATGTGCCAATTTTCTACCCGTGCACGAGCACGATCAATCTCGGGTCTTTCCTCTCTCAAATCATTGTGTCTTTGACGGTTCACTGGAGCTGATCTGATTGACAAGTTGTCATCCATGTACCTGGGATTACGGTTAGCATTTCTTTGGTTGAACAGATTGTGGTTTCTGTCACGGTTAATGTTCTGGTTTTGTGGGATTGGTTGGTCTTGGTCATTTGGTTGGTACATATTCGGGTCTCTTCTGTTTCGGTTACTCATGGTCTCTTCTTTTGGTGTTATGAATTTGGGTATTTGGTTCAGTATGGATTTCTAAGCTGCTCGGTTTCGTCTTGCTGTTTTCTCGATTTCGGGATCAAACTGGAGCGGCTCTTTCTCACGAGAATATCTTGTCTGCATCAACTTGTGAAGTTACCTGCACAGACACAAACACTAACACCCCGCTTAAAATCAACAAAGAAAAATTAAAAACAAAAACTAAAAACTAAGCTAAACTAGCACTTCGCGCGTTGATTCCCTGGCAACAGGGCCATTTTGATGTAGATGTCATGCTCTAATCAAAAACAAATATTTATGATGCTTAAATACCTATAACTAGTACGGGTAAGTAAGGTCGTCTCCACAGGGAATTAGTGGAAAGTGCAAGTAGAGTTCATTATTATTAATAATTATTCTAGGCGGACAGTCGATGTCAAGCAGTTTGTAAAGATGATTATAAGAACACACGATTACTTGGAAAAGTTTGTAAACAATTATGAGAGAAAGATTTTATGGGCCGATTTTATGTGGTTTGTACTTAATATATGTATGATGGGCTTGGGTGCTGGTTTCCATGTAAACCGAGAACACCTTTGTGTTCTCGGTGGGCTTTTACTTGTTTGGGCCAGTGTGTTGGTTCCCCTATATATAGTTAATATTGTGTATAGGGTTAAGGTTGTTCATTCACTTATTTTGCCTTGGTGTATTGTAAGTGCTTAAGCACCCGACGTATCTAATATACGTGTGTTTTGAAGCTATACCGTGTTATCATTACTGTTTTACTCGTGTTCTTGAATCAACAAGTCTTGGTATTCCACACCAATACTTGTCATATTGATATCATAATTGTAGTGATCCAGATTCGGGACTTACAATTGGTATCAGAGCCTAAGACCTATTCAGGCTCGTTATTGTGATATCAACAGATTCAAGATATCAAGTTTTGGTGGTGTTGTTAAATTCCAGCAACTCACTGATCGGAGAAGAAGATTCAACTGTTTTTGGATAAAGATTGGATTTGATTTGGAAATTAAATCAAATTCCACTTTATTTGGAAGTTCGTTACATTCTGTTTGACTATTGGGTGCGAAACATTAGTTTTCGGCTGAAATTCTTAGCTGTTCTCGGCTGATTATTGTGTTCGGTGACAGTTTGTTCTCGGCTACTAGTAGTTCTCGGCCAGAGTTGGTTTTTTGGCTAAGATTAATTTTGGCAAGATTAGTTCTCGGTCAAAGCATTGGTCAACACCTTAGTTCTCGGTCAAAGCATTGATCAACGCCTTAGTTCTCGGTCAAAGATTGGAGTTTTCGGTCAACACTTGGTCAAAGCCTGAGTTCTCGGTCAACTGGTTTGACTTTGTTCTCAGCCCAGTTAGCTGTTTTGGGCCTGTTACACTTGGATTTGGACCTTTAAATTGGACTTATTTTAATTTGGAATTAAAAAAAATTACCAATCTTTAATCAAATTAAAATGGCCCAGTTAACTAATGGTAGCAATTCCACCAACGCATCACTTCATCAAGAACTTGATTCCATCATGGGCACTGCTACTCGTATTCCCCGTCTATTGTCCCATGAGGGGTTCAGTGAATGGAAATTTCGCTTTAAGCACTACGCCAAGATGAAAGATTCCTAAATTTTGGAAAAGCATTGTGAGGGGACTTCAAAGGATCACCTATCAAAGGGATGGTTCTGACGAGGTTCTTGTGAAACCAGTTGCTCAATATGATGATGATGACTTTGCTAAAGTTGAGGAAGATGAGAGAGCTCTTTCCACTCTAACTATAGCACTCTCACCTGAGATTGCCCTTCAGTTTAAAGAACTTCAATCTGCTAAAGAGTTGTGGGTTGCACTGATAGAAGTCTATGAGGGAAATGAAGACATGAAGAAAAGTCGCCAAGATCTATTGCGACAAAAGTTTAATATGTTTAATCATGTTTTGGGAGAGACATTGGAATCCCAACTTCAAAGATTCATATCTCTTGTGACTGAAATGAGAACTGCAGGAATTTATCTGCAAACTTCAGAAATAAACAAGTTGGTCAACTCTCTGGCGAAAAGTTGGGACATGAATGTTGCGGTTATCAAAAAGACAAAGGATCTCAACAGACTGGGTATGACTGAAATGATAGCCACTATTAAAGCCTGTGATATGGATGATAAACAACGGGCAATAAATCATGCTAGTTCTTACAGTGCTGCTGGATACAACGTTGCTTCTAACAGTGCTCTTATGTCTCAAGATAGTTTCTCACTGTTCAAGCCTACTCAACAACCTCCTCAGGGAAACTTCTAGATGTTTTCATCCACCTTAGGTCAATCATCATCATCCAATTCGCCCAAACCAGCTCCAGCATTTTTCACCAGGTCTGGTCAGTCTACAAATGACTCTGGTAAATCCACACCCAGTCAGAACTTCAGCCAGATTCCCAACATACCTAAAGAAACTCAAGAGAATATAGCTCTAATGGCGAGATTTATGAATTGCTATCATGCTTTTCTGGCTAGAGACTTGGTTCAACCTGTAATTACTGCTGAACTAGATCAGATTCATCCCGATGATGTTGAAGAAATTGACATCTCGTGGCAAATTTCCATGGCATTTTTCTGTGCAAAGAAGTTTACTAAGAGGACGGGTAGAAATAATTGGAACATGCCTAATAATCAAAAGGTGGGTTTTAACAAAGAGACTCTTAGGTGCTACAACTATCACGAGCCGGGTCATTTTTCTCGTGAATGTACTAACCCAGCTAAGGATGGGAATACGGAAAGAGCATTGGTTCCAGTTGGAAATGCACGTGGTGAGGCTGGAGGTAGTTCGGGTAATTGTGAAATAGATATGGTTGCTCAACAATTCTCTTGGGAAGGTCAGATGGCTGCGCTAAACATTGGAAATCAGACTGCAAACTTCGCAACTGTTGAAGACACTGAAGAAGAAAACACTGCTGAGGAGAAGATCAAGGAGCTTCAGTTTGCATATATGGCTCTCACTTCTCCAAACTCATCTGAGGTATGTTTTCAACCCCGTTCTTTAAATTGCGGGGAGAAAATAGAAATGTATAAGCTTCATAATGACAGTCTAAGTAGAGATATGGAAAGAATAAAATCAGAAAATTTTAAACTTAAGAAAAATGAAAAGGGCTTTCTAGACAAAATAGAAGCATAGAACAAGGATATTAAAAAGCTAAAGTCTGATTTTAGTATAAAAATTTGTCACCACCTGGATGTCAAACAAGAAATTGCTGAGTTAACTACTCAACTGGAAGCTTCCAAGTTAGAGATTTTAAATCTAACTAGTAAGTTTGAAAGGGTTGAACTTGATTTTAAAAAATTCGTTGGTTCCAGTAATATAGTTAACTCAATGATTGAGAACCAACTGTGGTGGAAAGAAAATGAAGGTGAGGGAATAGGATACAGTCAAGTTCCCCCACCTTACAATAATAACTATGTCCCTACTCTGTCACTAAAGAACAGGAGGAAAAGATAAAGGACCTGAAGTATGGTAAACAAGACAAAGGTAATGGGACCAGTTCTGTGAACGCTGGTCCGTCCACTTCAAATATGAACGATTCTAATGTATCTACTTCATGTGTAGAAAAGGTAATTGTGAAGGAGTGGACTGATGAGGATGACGACCCTCGTTTTGATTTTGATAATAATTTTGTTTCTGATGTTTCTTTAGAACTTCCTATTTTGAATTCTGTTATTACGACTGTTTGTGTGGGCTCTGTTTTAAAGAGCAAGGATACTTGTGTGGTTGAAAATTTAAACTCTAATAATGTGGTTTCTAATAAAACTAAAATTTCAAAAAAACCAAAAACATCAGAAAAATACGTTGCACCTAAATTTGTCAATGAGGGATGCTCTAATGACAAACAAGGTGATAAGTTCAAAAGGGGGAACAAGAGTTCTCGCAAATCTGAGCAGACTGGTCCACACAACCAGTCCAGATAAGGAGTAATCCAGAATGAATTTTTCATAAAATGTCAAACTTGTTTTAACTGTGGCACTCCCGGTCATATTGCCAGAAATTGTCCACATCGTCCGTACATTCCTTACTACGGATTCAATCAAAGGAATATGCCATATGTGCCTCATAATGCGTATAGGCAAGGATTCAGGGATTATCAAGCTAGTTCCTTTGACGATGTTTGGAATCGAAACAAATCTGGCAGGTTTAGTCCTCATCATATCAAACCTAACATGTCTAATAGAAGGGTCAGAAAAGGTGTCTCAAGTTCAAATTCTAATATAAACACTAAGACTAGACATAAACGGGAGAAAAGGGCTGATTCACCTCCTTCCACATCCAAAACTCCGGAGGTTATGACAACCATTCGTACGTACAACTCCAAGTCTCACAGACACAGATGGTTGCCTAAATCTCCGGCGAAAGCTTTTACAAAATCTATTTATGATTATCAAAAGGATATGTCATGGCAATCCGTGACAACAGTAGACAAATCAGGTTCACTCTGTGTAGGTATGGACTGGGTACCAAAAACTAACTAATCTCGTGGTTCGTGCAGGGACAGCTATGGAGGAATATCATCAGACCTTGGTACGTTGATAGTGGCTGTTCCAGGCACATGACAGGAGACATAACCCAACTACACGACATTCAAACCTTTAACGGTGGGTATGTGTCCTTTGCGGGAGGAGAAAAGGGGAAGATCACTCAAAAGGGTACTGTAAGTAATGGTGTTCTAAAATTTGAAAATGTCAATTTTGTTCCTGAATTGAAGCACAGTTTGCTGAGCGTGTCACAAATCTGTGACAAAGATTTTTCAAACTCATTTTACTAAGAAAGAGTGTTTGATTTTGAAACCTGATATAATCATACCAGAAGACTGGATTCTTGTTCGATCACAACGAAAAGATAATGCGTATGTGATCGACATGAACAAAAATGTTCCTAATGAAATAACCTGCATATTCTCTGTCAGAACATAATGCAATGCTTTGGCATCGTCGGCTTGGTCATGCTAATACTAAGAACCTGAATCGTCTTGCTAAAAATAATTTAGTACGTGGTCTACCAATCAAGGATTTTGTAACTGTTGAAAAGTGTGTGGCTTGTGCTTTAGGTAAACATCATCAAAAATCTCACAAGCCAAAGTTGATTAATACCATTTCATCAGTTTTCCAGTTACTTCATATGGACCTTTTTGGGCCTGTCCATGTTTTGAGTTTGTCTCGTAGCTCTTATTGTCTCATTATTACTGATGATTACTCATGTTATACATGGGTATTTTTCTTGTCAAATAAGAGTGAAACTGCAGATCTGATCAAGAAGTTTGTGGTGTTAATGGAGAATCAACTGAATCTAAAGCTGAAAGGAATCCGTTGTGACAATGGAACGGAATTCAAGAATGGAGTTTTGAATCATTTTTGCTCAGAAAGGGGGTGCTTCGTCAGTACAACTCTCCACGGATGCCTCAACAAAATGGTGTAGCTGAAAGAAGAAACAGAACTCTTACCGAGGCAGCAAGGACCATGTTGTGTGACTCTAAACTTCCCTTGTTCTTCTGGGCAGAGGCTATCAATACAGCATGTTATGTTCAGAATCGGGTTATTATCAACATATCCAAGATGAAGACTCCATATGAGATTGTTTATGGTCACCAACCCACCGTTGCACATTTCAGAGCGTTTGGATGTCCATGCACATTGTTGAACCTTGAATCTACTCCAAAGTTCGGGGCCGCGGCTGATGAATGTTATTTTGTCGGTTATGTGGGCAATACGGCCTACAGGGTCTACAACAAGTCAACTAAATAGATTCTCAAATCCTATGAAGTTCGTTGGTTAGAAGAAAAAGAGACAGACGCTCGTGTTGGCCCTGATTGGTTGTTTGATTACAATGAATTCTTCAAACCTTTCAATATATTTCCAGTCATCAACACAGACTCTCAAGGTGGTCCCACAGTGGAAGTTACAAAAGATAGTTCACAGGGAGTGTCTCGTATCTCTCCATTACTGGATGATGATGTTGCTGAGTTAAGCAGTGTTTCGACCACAACTGACAGTCAGCCAAAACAATCTTCAGAAATCGATTATTCACCAAACTCGTTTGAGAATACTGAAAATCTTGAGGGGGGAGAGTTCCGTCCGTCAGATATTCGGGAGCACACTTTTTCCTGATGCCATTCCAAATGAATACGTTGTCGGTATGTCGTACTTTCATAGTACGGCAACAACTGGCTGGAAGAACCCCCTTACTGATTCTGATGAGAACATAACAAATCTTCAACCTAACAATGATATTTCCAATCATTTAATTCCTTCGAGAATCCAGAAGAATCATCCTATTGAAAATATCATAGGTCCCATTAAAGCAGGTGTATCCACCAGAAGTCAAACTGGACACATAAACAGTTGTATGTATTCCTGTTTTATTTCTCAAGTTGAGCCAAAGAATGTTGAAATGGCTCTTCAGGAACCTAGTTGGGTTGATGCCATGCATGAGGAATTAAATCAGTTTGATAAGTTAAAGGTTTGGAGATTGGTTAAATTGCCGAAAGGAAAGAAAGCTCTCGATACAAGATGGTTTTTAGGAATAAGCAAGATAACACCGGGGTTATTGTTCGAAATAAAGCATGATTTGTAGTTCGTAGGTTTCGTCAGGTTGAGGGGTTAGATTACACAGAAGTCTATGCTCCAGTGGCTAGACTTGAGGCGATTAGAATTTTTCTGGCCTATGCATCATATATGGGGTTTACAGTGTATCAGATGGATGTCAAGACCGCATTTCTATATGGTGAGGTCAAAGAGGAGATATATGTTGATCAGCCACCGGGGTTTGTTGATTCTAAGAAACCAGATCATGTCTATAAGCTAGACAAGTCCTTGTACGGGCTACATCAGGCTCCTCGGGC
This sequence comes from Bidens hawaiensis, assembly GCF_021521415.1. Taxonomy (NCBI): domain Eukaryota; kingdom Viridiplantae; phylum Streptophyta; class Magnoliopsida; order Asterales; family Asteraceae; genus Bidens; species Bidens hawaiensis. Next base: position 4,610,451 of record NW_027491024.1, read on the forward strand.
GTGGCATGCTACGCTGACCATGCATCTTCTTGATCATGGCTACAAGCGTGGAACAATTGATCAAACATTGTTCCGCAAAACTGTCGGAAAGGATTTGATTCTGGTTCAAATCTATGTTGATGACATCATCTTCGGATCCACCTGTGTTGAGTTGTGAAAAGAATTTGAGGGTGTAATGAAGAAGAGATTTGAGATGAGCTCGTTGGGTGAAATGACAACGTTTCTGGGTTTAAAGGTTCGCCAAAGCCCGACAGGAATCTTACTGCATCAAGGAAAGTATGTTGAAGATATGCTGGCAAAGTTTGAACTTCAAGATTCCAAGAGCGCTAACACTCCCATGGCAGAAAGACCGCTACTGTCATCTGATCCTGAAGGGAGTCCCGTAGATCAAACGTACTATCGATCGATGATCGGGTCTCTGATGTATCTCACAGCTAGCCGTCCTGACATCATGTTTGCAGTCTGTCATGTGCTCGATTCCAGGCTAACCCTAAACTCTCTCATTTAATTGTTGTTAAACGTATTTTGAGATAACTGAAGGGTCAACCAAAGTTAGGTCTTTGGTATCCCAAACAATCATAATTTGATCTTTATGCTTTTGCTAATAGCAATTATGGTGGAGATGACATAGACATGAAATCCACGTCAGCCGGTTGTTAGTTTCTTGGAGATCGCCTCATCTCATGGCAGTGTAAGAAACAACAAACAGTGTCCACCTCGACCGCCGAAGCAGGGTATGTTGCCGCATCTGCATGATGTTCTCAGGTTATCTGGATGCAAAACCAGTTGCTGGATTATGGTTTGGAATTTCTTGACACCCCTATTTTCTGTGATAATGATGCGGCCATTGCTATTGTGAAAAACCCTGTTCAACACTCTAAAACCAAGCACATCGATATAAAAATTCATTTTATTCGTGACTTTTTCGATCAAAAATTGATTCATCCTGAACAAGTCCACACCGACAACAATGTGGTGGACTTATTTACAAAACCGGTCAGAACAGCAAAATTTAATGTGCTTGTGGGTTTTCTTAAAATGCTTCGTTTCAAGGATTGAGTCTTTTTGGGTATAAATTTGTACATATTTTTTTATTTTTGCACAAATTTAGGGGGAGAAAAATCAAAAAGACAAAAATAGTGTGTGTGCGTTTTGTTTTAAAAAAAAAAGAAAATCAAAAGGACAAAAATATTGTGTGTGCGTTGTCTCTATTATTAAAATTAAAAAAAAAAAATTGGTTTTTTCAAGATTCATTCTTGCTTAAAATTATGTCGATTGCTCAAGTCTGAAGGACATATACCTATATATGGTTGGTCCGGTGTTATACTTGTCGATTCACAGGATAGCCATTTACCTAACGACCGAAAGCACTCGGGGCGACTATGATGTGTTTTGTGTTTCGTATTATTTCACTTAAAATTATGTCGGTAACTCTGAGCTGGAAGGACATGTGTTTTCATGCATGTTTGGTCTGGTTAACCACCTGTGGTTACAATGGATAGCCATTTACCTGAAGACTTAAAGTGACCGGGGTGACTGAATTCTTAACACGTGTGTTTTACTTAACTCCCAGGGAAGTGATATTACTATTCAGTTAACAGCTTTTTAGAAGCCTCAAAATATTTTCAAATGAGAATTGATCCAACCTTTGAAAAATGATAGATAAATCGTTTTTGTGTGCCTAACGGGTGAAGTTATTAAGCTTAAAGGCCTCTAGAACAGTCATTGATGTGTATGGTAGCTTTCCATGATGCGTAAAAGTTAAAGTGATATAAACTAAATTTGCTAAACTTAATGTGGAGAGTCATTTTGAAGACATGTGCATGTCTCCAGATACATCTCTCCGAATGATAGGCAGTAAAGCAACTACCTAGTCATACACGAGCCCGTTAGTGTCTTGATCACCAAAAATATTGTATTGTCAAGCTATTATTATTATTATTGAAGCCAAAAAAAATATATTGGTGATTGTGTTTACTTCTTTCTATTAAAGCTATTAAAGTTATTTCATAAACAAGGCTTAAAAGGTCAAACTAAAACTATAGAGATGGGGGCACACAAGTAAGTCTTGTCATGTCTCGAATGAAAGGCTTGTCAGTTTACTGGATCTAACTCCAACTTTCAACCTTAAAGCCTAAGCTTGCTCTTATATAAAATATTTTGATCAAGCACTAGGGGGTTGGAGTCAAATTGGGGTGATCTGGGGAAATCCAAATACGCTTTAAGAAGAGATAGGAGGCATCACGGGTCCATGAGTGATGTCCATCTAAGCTTTATGCCGAATTGAACCTTAATCATATCACTGATTCAATGAAAATCATGCTAAGTATGTTATACCGCTATCAACCTGTCTCTTCATGTAATAATAACGCTGAACATGAATCCTTGTGACAGCCTCTTAAACGATATGATTCCATGCTCGGATCTTTTCATAATAGGCGGCGTTTTTACTAAAACTGAAATTTGATCCCAACTTAATAAATTCAAGGGAGTTTTGTGTATATTAATGTGGGTTTATTTTTGGTTTTTGTTCTTTGTTACTTTTATCTTGTTTTGTCTTGTTCATCTCATTTATATCCTTCTCAGAACTACTCTCCTCGAAAGATTCACTTCAGGTTCAGGTAAAGTAATAACCGACTAATCACGGATTCTTTAAGATTAATTGCGCAGTAATTACTAAACCTAACAATTGGGGTGTGAGGACAAACAATACCATAACCGAATTGTTGACACAACTGAACTCCGGTTTACCCAATTACCAGTTTAAAATATGAAAATCAGTTATAAGCAATGACTAACGATTATTGGTTCAATGACATAAGAGCTAACCCTAAATGTGATGAACACAACCAGAAAAGTGATGCAAAGTTTGACAATCAAAATCATAAACTGATTAAACAATCAATTCGTAATGTAAAACAAGATTAAAAACAATAAATCAAGTTCATACTCATTCAAAACATAGAATCTGATCAAAGTTAGTTTACACAAAACCATAGCCTAAAGTGAATACAATGGTTTTAGCTTGACATCGGCATCACGAAAGATTCACTAATCTGATGAGAGGATGAAAGCATGCGATGAACGAACGAACTGGAGGCTTCGGGATGATGCAAAATCATCCTAGGGTTTGTACTTGGTTGAAGGAATGAAAGATATCTCGAATGGGGGGTGAAAACTCAATATAATAGAGTTAGATTTTAATTTCCCGTCTGGAGGACTTTAGCGCGGCGCTAAAGTCCAGGGGGTGAGACTTTTGCGCGGCGCTAAAGGTTACTTTCCTGATGTGAGACTTTAGAGTAGCTCTAAGGACCCTTAGCGCCGCGCTAAGGGTGTCTGACAGAATTTTCTTCATTTTCTTCATTTATTTTGCATCAGAAAGCTTGCCAATCGTCATGAGTCTTCTACATCTTCGTTCCAAGCCCGTAATTCATCCCGATAAGCGTCCTTAACGTCAAGTATCCTGAAACACATAAACACGCTTGAAGTACCAAAGTACACATAATAATTAAACTAAAATTAGACAAATAATATAATAATATACACGACTTTTGTCCGACCATCAACACACATGAGACAATTGTTAATAATACCAACTGCTGAGGATCCTTGATCCTATCACAGCTCCGGAGTCTTTTAGTAAGATAATTGATCCAGATCTGTAGTCAAGAATAACATATCCTTAATATCGAAATTATCTGCTCTAACAATTGCCCCCAAAATGGCGGGTGTTTATGCTTTACAACTGGCATTTTGAAATTTGAATCTTCTGCAAAAAAGTGTACGATTAGACGGTTGCCAGAGATATTTATTATCTCACCCTTGATATTAATCATAACCGCCTATATATGCGATCCCTATAATACTTTTATAACCACATATCCAGGCAGATCATCAAGTATCCTTTATTCTCTCTTTATTTTCTTTAATTTTTTCTAGATATGTCTGTCGCTTCTTCTTCTTCTCCTCCCTCTAAGCCGTCCGACCAATCCTCCGACGACTCCGGGTTGACGGAGATGCAGTCCCAAAACCTTTTATCCAATCCTTCAATGGAGATATGCAAGTTCACCCCCGAAATCGACGAGTTCCGACCGCTGTTTCCGCCGGAAACCGTTTTCCGACCGTATGACTCCGGAGTTCGATGTGACGTTTATTCTCAAACCTGGGTATGCTTTCTGGCTTGTCCCTTCCTCATTAGCTACACATATCCTTTTCCCCTTTTCACATAGAGTTTCTTTGAAACCACCGGCATATCTTATATCCAAGCTATGCCCATGATTTGGAGGGTTCTGGGTACCATTGAGAGAATTATCGAGGAAGAGAATATTGACTTCGGCATCCCTGAATTGTCTCAGCTTTATACCCTAACCACCCATGGTCTAAGTCGGTTCGTTCTAAAGTCCAAACCTCGTCAACCCCATCCAATCTCTAAATTAACTCTGAATGATTCCTTTTGAAGAAATCAGTTCTTTGTGAATCGCAACTCCATACCTGGTGGGGCTGATTTACCTTTAAAATGGGTCAGAAAGGGTAGGATCCTAGATCCTTAACAAAGACATGATCTGTGATGACTGATCTAACTCTGAAGCTTTTTTATTTCTTATTATTTGCAGTTGAGAACTTTGCTTCCCTGGCCAAGCTACATGGAACAGAAGAAAAAACAAAACGATTCCTTGCACTGGATCCCGAGGTTAGAACTTTTCAAACCCGATTTTTCAAAGCTTTTTGTGAGATCTCCTCAGACTCCAACATGTCAAGTAAGATTAATATAATAATTTGAAATAAATAATGTTAGATAGAATACTTATCTGTTAACTCATTCCAGTAGGTGCTAAGAAATCTCAGAAGTCTGCTAGCAAATTCTCCTTGGAGGACATCGGCAGCATGATTACTCCTCAAGATATCAAGAATGAGGCTTTAAAGGCGGAAACCAGTTCCGAGCCAAAAATTGCGACTACCAGAGCCAAGTCAGCCGCTTCCAAGAGAAAGAGATCTTTCGATCCCGAAACCCACTTTGATGTGATCCTCTCTGTAAGCATCCTGTATCATGTTGTTCTGAATTTAAGGATCCAACATCCTTCTAATCCTCAATTAACTGTTTGGTTACTGGCTGTGAACGCTTTAAAAGACCACTACGAAAAGATTGTGAACCAGATGAGTGAGAAGCTGTCCGGGATGGGGGAATGTTGTGGTTATCAAGGATAAAGCCTTAATCCAGCTTTCAAAGGACAAGAAGCAGTTGGAGGATCAACTATCCTCAGCGGAAGCCCAGCGCCAAGAAGAGGTAAAACAGGCTACAAAGGAGGCTAAGATGTGGGCTACCAGGTCGGTGCTGCAGGCAAGGATTAAGATGGTGACGGAGGTCGGTGATCCTGCTTTCGACAAAGCGACCTGGGATGTGAAGAAGTGGAAGACTGCTCTGGCGGCTCTTGGTAGTGAGGAAGATGTGGAGATGGCTGAGGGGAACGAAGCTGGGACTTGCAGGGTTAAGGATGCGGTGGAGACTGAAGAAGGAGTTGGTGCAGCAGAAGGCGAGGAGGCTGCTTGAATGGGCAATGAAGGATATTGAAGACAAGGCCAGAGCCCATTTTTTTTATGTTGATGTTTTTATGGATAATTTGGTTGTAACAAACAGTAGTAATTAGGATTTAAGGATCAATGTTCCTCAAGACAATCTTCAGGGGTACCGAAGGTGGATGGATCCTATGTTTGTGGGGATGAAGCCTTTGGTGCCTCTGACTTTTATTTTCCTGCACTTAGGGGGTGTTTGGGATTTCTTATTTTCATCAACTTATAACTTATAAACTTTTTGAAAAGTTAATAAGGTGTATAAGGTGTTTGGCAAACCATAAGGCCTTATGGATTTTAACTTATGGTGAAGGCAAAATAGAGGGTTTTTGAAAAGTTAGGAATATGTAACTTATTAACTTAATGAGTTTGATTTACCTATTACACCCCTCTCACCCTTAAACCCCATTACACTCCTTTTAAAAAAAAGTGTCCCTTTTGGTCATTTTGGTTTTCCCCAACACATAACCTAATCCAAACATTCTTTTAAAAATATCTTTTCAAAATTTCATAAGTTTATAAGTTCTTTAAATCAAAAGTCCTTTTTCACTTAAATAAGCAATCCCAAACACACCCTTAGTTTAATAATTAGTAACAACTTGCTCTAACCCGGATGGATGGTCCATGTTTTAAATGGTGAACTCCGGGTTAACTTTTGGTAATTTCAAGCAAATTTTTCTTTATGAATAAAATCTTTTGACTATTTGTTTATTGTTTGTTATTTTGAAAGTTTGCTTGGTATATAGCTTTAGTCTTGTTGAAAAATTTAAAAAAATATCCTTGAATAAAAAAAATTTAGGATAGAATATCCTTTTAAAAATAGGCTAAGAATTTCATGTCCTTAAACAATAGAATTTACAAATATTTTAACCAAATAAATGTAAATTGACAAGTAGAAATCATACCATAAGATCTAATTAGATCTAGGTTACCATAAGTAAAGACCCTTCTGTGATCCTTGTAGAAGTAATTTAAGGATTTCGAATTCATAAGTCTTGATCTTCTTGGTGAACTTTTAGAAAATATGTTGCAAACAACTTATAATATTAACTGGGGTTAGACCCATTAAGCTGGGGACAAGCCCATAAATAAACTGGGGACAAGCCCGTGCAACTGGGGACAAGCCCGTGAACTGGGGACAAGACCGTGAACTGGGGACAAGCCCAAAACTGGTGTTAAACTTGGGACAAGCCCAAATACTGGGGACAAGCCCAAACTGGGGACTGGCCCAAGGATACGGATGTCAACTGGGGACTCGTCCAAACCGATATTAAGCCCAAACGTGAGACAACATGAAAATGTTGTAAACCGGTGATATGGTACGTCTACCATAAATCGTAGGATCCTTCATGTAACCGAAAACCACGAAATTGACAGCCACTAAACGTGAGACAACATGAAAATGTTGTAAACCGGTGGTATGGTACGTCTACCATAAATCGTAGGATCCTTCATATAGCCAAAAACAACAAAATTGTCAGCCACTAAACGTGTACTGGTCCCGCTGCCCCAGTCTATATGTTGGATAACGTGCGCTCTAGGCGAGAGTGTAGAAACTCTAATTTATAAGAAAGGTGAAAACCTTTAAAACTTGGAGGATATGACCATCAGGGGTCATACCCAATCACGGGCTAGGCCAAGGGAAATAGTAAAGTACCTTGAATGTAAAGGAGAGGTGGCCAACCTCTTGATCATCAAACATATTACTAGAACCCTGCATTGTTACTTAAAACCAGGAAAAAATAAAGCATTAAGAATATATTATCCTTGAAATAATAATTTGAAAAGAATAGGTGATCAGATATATATTACCAATTTTAGGATCCTTGATCCTTTAAAGATAATCGATCTGTAGGTTCCCAGCCGGATCTACACGGAAATATCTCGTATTACGTAGGTGCAGAATCTCTACGTAAGACGATACGAGTGTTAGACGCGTTATACGTTAAACCCAAGTACAAAGACACGTTACAATACTCAATAGACACGTTGTATTGCAACTCCTTTAACACGTGATAGCCAAATCACAATTACACGTACTGAACCACCGTTACAAAATAAGCCATAGCTATACATATATATCATTCGACAACTTCGCCTAACATGCTAGGCGAAGTTGTCAATAACTTCGCTTGTTCCACAAGTTCGCTTATAACAGGCGAACTTGTGAAACAACTTAACTAAAACATAACACAACCAACTAACACGATTACAGACACTAGATACTGAACTACTGGCATCATGTACCAACAGACTCCCCCTTGGCAGTAGCTTCATATCTTTAACTTCAATCACGTGTCTTGTAATCCCAAAACCCGAGTCACCCGTCTTCAAGCATGAACTCCTTCTCTGACACAAACGGAAACTTCTCTCTGATATTTCTTGCCTTCTTCTTTCCATGCCGGAATATAGAATATCTTTTTCTCGTTCAGCACCTGCAAGTCAGCTTGAGACAAATTCACCAAGTGCATTGGATCATACACTCTCAGCAACTCTTGTTCATCTTCATCCTCCATCACCGCTTCAGCTGTTTCACTATCGACATACCACCATTTCAGATTCTTTAGGACATCCTTGGGCATCTGTTTCATCGGCACTTCTTTTAAACACCGGATCGGCTTATACTTCATTACCATCCAAGGCTTGCCATCAGCTCTCATACCTCTGTCTTTATCTTCAACGAGCTTTCCTTTCTGCGGCTTTAATAAGTCGAACTTTTTCTCTTCGATGCTTTCTTTCCACACGATCTTTCCAATAATCCTAGCCATATTGTCATCACTCCTGTTTATCAACCCCAACTTGGCTAAGTCCTTCACCTCACACTCCGGCAAGGTATTCAACGATCTCAACAATCTCTTGAAGTATTGAACTCCGTCAAAACGTTTAATCACAAACAGCCTCAACTGCTCATCGTATAACCAGCATATAATCCCCTTCTTCGATTCAGCATATCCTTTGATGCTGTAACTCTTCTTAAACATAGTAGGAACCGCCGGTTTCTTTGTCTTTACGAACCATTGAGCATAGCCTTCTTTCCATCTCGGCTGCTCTTCCCAATCAGTCTCATCGCTTGCCATATCTTGACCCATATCTGACTTATCAACTTCAGGAATTTCATGCTCAACGTTTTCTTCCACAATCTCTCCCTCTTCAATCTCACTATCAATTACAATATCAGCCCCTATCTTCTCAATCTCTTCACTCGGTAACACATCGTCATCACCTTCATCCTCAACATCCAACACCTCCTCAGCATCCACTACCACCACATCATCACCCCCCCCCCCGATTCACCAGTTGCACCAGTAGACTCCCCCTGAGATGTGGAAGTCCCAAGAGCTTGTTCAGTTCTTGGCAACTCACCACCTGCACCTTTCGATGTATTGGGATCATCGTCTCGATCGTTACTCTTCTTCATCCTCAGCTCATCACCCTTACAGCTCGTCTCCCCCTGAGATGCCAAGAACTGCTTCAAGGCATCAAAAATTTTACCATGTTCAACCAGGAGGGACGACTGAATCTGATTCTCTGCAACAAGGCGTTGAATAGCGTGAGTCTGGATCAGATTTATTCTCGACTGTTCTGCCACGACCCTTTTAAGAGCTGCTATTCTTTCCGAGTCAGATAAGGTTGCATCAAAATCAAACCTCATATGTGAAATGTCTTGAGCGTACGGAGGAGGGATTCCCAAGGTAACCGGCACATCAGAAACAGGCGTAAAAGTAACCGCAGGTGGTATCGTAACAGACAACCCTGCAGTGGCAACCAGTGTCGACTCAACAAATCTTGCAACGACCTCCGATGGAGTAAGAGTTGGAGGTGGCAAGGACACAATTTCTGGAGCCGAGAGCTGAAATGTAGTGGGTGGTATGCCAAATGAGGATGAGGTAGTCAACACGGGAACACCCGAGGTGATCGGTCCTGTAACTGTCAACGATGTAGGGACCATAGTCATACCAGACAGTGCGGGTGGAGAAAAACGAACCACCCTCGAGCTCTCACCAGCTCCCGATCCTTCACCCGTTCTTGCCCTTCTCGCTCGACGAACCAACCGATGTAAATCCTCCTCAAAGTCTGATTCACTGTCATCTGTGTCTTTCTTTCTCTTCCCATGAATTCTTTCTTGAGTAATCAGAATCTGACTTGCTTCAGCAACATCATCATCTGAGGAATCAGAATCAGTTCTTTCAGAATCAGCCACAGTCGTAGCTGCCATCGACACATCCACACTAGAAACCTGTGCAGCCGAGACCTGTACCTCTTCCTCTGGATCAACACGTTCCATATCGAAAAATCCTTGACCGCCGAAAGCAGCTTCAAGGTCGACGTGTTCCTCCGGTGCCACAACAGGAGCAGCAGGAAGAGATTGTTGTACCACAGGTGGTGGTTGAGGTGCTCCAGCCTGTTGCGGTGCCGGATCCCGAAACTCGTCCCCACGAGCTGCAACATACTCCGGGTTGATCAAGTACCCAAATAACGGAGTATGTCGAGGACGGAGCTCTGGTTTACTTCTAGCACTTGATGATCTACATTGGGCGAAGATTCTCTTGCTGACACTCTCCACATACCGAATCAGACGGCGCTGAGGTAGCGTAGGAGCCACGTGATTCAAGATCATTTGTAAAAATCTTGGATACATCAAGAATTTTCTCACGCGCCGCCGCTCGTCTCTGACGGTCTATCTCATAGAACACCATCTGACTGAAGCTATAACGCTTGTTGTAAGTCAGTGCTGTCATTGCCGACTGCATCGTCGCACCCATTCCATCCGTACCAGCCTTTCTACCCGACATGCACACGATCATCACGTGCATGAGAAAGCGCCATTGATCTAACAAAAACCCCTTGCGTCTCTGAGTATCCCCCAATGGACCAAAATAGCCCATTCTTAAAAAAGCACCATCTCTGAATGGAGCCACGAAGTCTGTAGGATCATCTCTCGTTTCATCCCCAAACTGCAAAGCAACCCGTATCTTTTCTGATGAGAACTGCACTTCCTGATTGTTAACCGTTGCACGCATAACTGGGGGCTCGACTCTGCAATCATATTCAACCATCTGCCAGAAATCTTCTATGTTTGGTAAAGAGATGGGCAAAGTTGTAGTAATAGCATGGAAGATACGCGAGCGGATAAGAAAAGTGATTATCTCGCGGTAATCATCAACACCGCTAGCATCCGGGTCCAGTGTGATGTACATATTATGCCCCGGGAAAAATTGACGGTTGTTATCACCACCTTCGTCACCACCAGCACCACCGGCTCCTTCTACAGCTGCCATATCTGCACCACAAACGGTCTAAGTTAGAGAATCGTCAAGGCAGATCGTAACTTCGCTTATTACTATGAGCGAAGTTAAGATAAACATAAGTGTGCAAGCGAAGTTAGACATAGGGCGAAGTTGAGCACAACTTCGCCTATACAATAACTTCGCCTGACAACAGTTTAAATTGCAAATAATATTTAAAGCATCAGGCGAAGTTAAGCCTAAGGCGAAGTTAAGGATAACTTCGCCTAATCATAACTTCGCCCCTGATTAATTAAAATATAAAGTAACAGGCGAAGTTAAGCCTTAGGCGAAGTTGAGAACAACTTCGCCTAAACTATAACTTCGCCTGAACTGAAACGGTAAAAGTTTGAAATTGAGGAATAATAACAAGGTTTGATTCGATTGACAAGTTCGCCGAGGGTTGTTATGATAAGTTCGCCTGTATTTTTGAGAATATGAAAGGTTTGACCAAAAAGTTTCATTATATAGTGCTTATATTATACAGGCGAAGTTAGGGTTAACTTCGCTTACCCCTTAACTTCGCCTGTTAAACAAGTTCGCCTTTAAAATCTGTTAAAACAACTTCGCTCAAAATTTACATAACAAACCCTTAAAAATTTAGCATTATGCTATTAACTTATGAAACTTCCTTTAAAGAGTTAAATGTTACGATCAAAGACCAAGTAACCAAGTTTTCAACCATAAAACAAAATATGCAATGAAAATTTTAGAAGTAAAATACACGGGATCAAATTTCAGTCTTGACAGGGACTAACATGTTTTAGAAAAGATCCGAACAGGAATCATACTAATTAGATGGCTGTCACATAGATCCATGTTCAGCTGTATTATGACATAAAGAAACAGGTTGTAAGCAGATAAACAACTTCGTATGGTTTTCATCGCTTCTGTGATACGGGTTAGGTTCAATTAAGCTCAAAATATAAATGGACACCACATCAGAGATTGTGATGCCTCATATCTATTCTCAAAGCGTATTTGGCTTTCCCCACGTCACCCCGAGTTGACCTCGACCCGTAGTGTCTGATTAAGCTGTAAATACATCTTGATCTTTTAGAGTCTTCGTCTCGTTCTCGTTCTTGCCTCTTGATTGATAAGTATTACATAATAGACTTCAAAAGGCTTTAATAATAATTTTTTTTAATGATTTACATAGCCTCAAACAGTAGACTACTGCAAGTCCCGAATCTGGATCACTGCAGTTTCTTGACACACTATCTTCTCGCGAATCAGAACACTCATGGGCTCGTGTATGACTGGGTAATCACTTTTCTGCCTATCATTCGGAAAGATATATATGGAGACATACACAACTCTTAATGAGTTGTCCCTTTAAATCGAGAAGATTTAGTTAGTATCACTTCTACTTTTACGCACCATAAAAAGCTACCATAACATACAATGACTGTTCTAGAGTCTTTTAGGCCTAATAACTTCACTAGTTAAGCACACAGAAATAGTTTGTTTATCACTTTCCAAGGTTGGCTTAATTTTCATATAAACATTGTATAGAAACTTCTTACGAAGTAGTAGACTTGAAAAATTATATCATCTCCCTAAAAAAATTTAAATTCTATCGCCCCGATCAAGTCAAAGTCATCAGGTAAACGGCTATCCTGAAGATCCAATGGATCAGCTGGACCGACCACATACGAATATGCGTCCTTTTAACTAAGTATGAACGACTATTTTTCAGCGACAGAATAAAAACACATCATAAACCGCCCCAGTCGCTTTCAGTCATCTGGTTAATGGCTATCCTCATAATCTATTGGTTGAAGTGAGGACCAAACACATCCGAAGATATGTCCTACAAACTGAAGCAACCGACATAATTCTAAGCGATAGTGACGTTTTTTTTTTAAGTAAAAATGAAAAATACGATTACTCGGGATTGATCATCCCATTAAACTCAACAAGGTTTTGGAAACGAGTTCTGTCAAACACTTTAGTAAAAAGATCAGTGAAATTATCTAACGAATCAACCTTTTCGAGCACTATTAATTTATTTTCAGCACAATCCCATATAAAATGATGACGAATGTCAATGTGTTTAGTTTTGCTGTGCTTTACGGGATTGTTAGTTACTGAGATCGCTGCAGTGTTATCAATGCAAATAGGAGTTTGAGTGAAATTCAGACCGTAATCGCGCAATTGCTGTTGTATCCAAAGAACCTGGGAGCAGCAGTTTGATGTTGCCATGTATTATGCTTCACAGGTAGAAATGGCTACAGAGGTCTGCTTCTTGCACTGCCACGAAACCAATCTTCCTCCCAGAAACTGACATCCACCGGTCGTCGACTTCCTGTTCTGATTGCAACCTCCATAGTCAGAATCTGTATAAGCGACCAAATCCAAGTCTCCTCCTTTCGTGTACCACAATCCCAGCTTAGGCTTGCCTTTGAGATACCGCAGTATTCTCTTCACTCCCTTCATGTGAGATTCCTTTGGGCTTGCCTGAAATCGAGCACAGAGACAAACTGCAAACATAATGTCAGGTCTAGATGCAGTTAAATACATTAAAGAACCTATGATTGCTCGATATTGGTTGGGGTCCACATCTGCGTCACTGTCTGAATCAGCACCCAGCTTGTGGTTGACGCAAACCGGAGTATCAAATGGAGTGTTGTCCTCCATCTTGAAGCGTTTGAGAACGTCTTGGACATATTTAGTTTGATGGATGAACATCCCATCTTTCTTCTGATCGACCTGCAATCCTAAAAAGAACGTTAATTCACCCATTGCGCTCATTTCAAACCTCCTTTTCATAACTTCTTCAAATTCCTGACACATGGCGACTTTTGATGCAGCAAAGATGATGTCGTCCACGTGGACTTGAACAAGAAGAAAATCTCCCCCCTTTCTCTTGACAAACAGCGTGCTGTCGATCTTTCCTCTTTCGAAACCATTCTCAAGTAAGTAATCAGACAAGGTTGCGTACCAGGCACGAGGGGCCTGATGTAGTCCCTATAGCGCTTTACTTAACTTGTACACGTGATCAGGAAAGTCTGGGTCAGGAAAACCTGGAGGCTGCTCAACGTACACAACCTCATCGACTTTACCGTTAAGAAACGCACTTTTCACATCTAACTGGAACACCTTCAACTCATTGTGTGCAGCAGATGCCAAAAACAAACGAATCGCTTCCAATCTTGCCACAGGAGCAAACACTTCATTGTAGTCGATCCCTTCTTGCTGATTAAACCCTTTTACGACCAGCCTCGCCTTGTTCCTGATGATTATTCCTTTCTCATCTCTCTTACATTTGAAAACCCATTTAGTGCCAATCGCATGCACATTCTTCGGTTTTGCAACCAATTTCCATACCTCCATCTTCTCGAACTGGGCTAACTCTTCTTGCATGGCTTCGACCCATGAGCTGTCTTTTAGAGTCATTTGACAGTTCTTTGGTTCAATCTGGCTGATGAAGCAGGTGTACAAGCACTCGTTAATGATACCTGTTTCTTTAATGCATGCGTAAACACAGGTGTGCTCATTCAAGCTTCGTCTTGTTTGTACACCGTCAGATAGATCACCTATTACATTCTCCAAAGGGTGATTTTTGTGAATTCCAGTAGTCGGAACCGAACTAACTTGCAGATTGTCTTCCAGGTTCAAAGAGAGATCATCAATGGGTAATTGATGTTGAGAGTGAAAAGGGTTATAAAATTCTTCTTCAGTAGAGGCGGCAGGTGCATTAACGTCACTTGACGTGGAAGGTTGACTTTCGTCGTATCGTGGACGTTGCACAATATTTTCCTCCTCATCATACAAAATCTGTGAAGCAATTTTCTCATCAACTTCTGCAAAATCCAAGTAAGGCATATTAAAGGATTTGAACAGTTTATCATAGTCAAAAACTTCAACGGGTCCCGTGCTGGGCATTGGTGGTTTGTAACTCGTGATGTCGGTGTTACATACCACTTCAACCTTGCTGTTCGATAAATTAAAGACTCTTCTGTTGGGTGTCCCAACAACATATCCGACTAAAATACCTTCGTCGGCTTTCTCACCAAATTTAGAGTTTGTCTTTAATATCGTACATGGGGACCCGAATGGTTCAAGACCATTCAAGTTTGGCTTTCGACCATGCATAAGTTCATAGCAAGTTTTATTTAGCCTTTTAACATTTAGAACACGATTAAGGATATAACAGGCTGTGGCAACTGCTTCAGCCCAGAACACCACGGGAAGTTTAGCATCAGCCAGCATGGTTCTTGCTCCTTCAATTAGCGTCCTGTTCTTCCTCTCAGCCACCCCATTTAGTTGCGGAGTATACGGGGCGCTGTACTGGTGTTCTATCCCTTTCTGTAAGCAGAACAGCTCCATTTGGTAGTTTTTGAACTCTGTCCCATTATCACTCCTGATGTACTTAACCTTTCTCCCCATAATATTCTCAACCTTGGTAATCAAGTTAATTACCAATTGAACCGTCTCATCCTTTGTCTTCAGAAAATACACCCAAGAGTATCGCGAGAAATCATCAGTTACTACCAAGCAGTATGAAGTTCCACCAAGACTCTTTACATTCACAGGACCAAAGAGATCCATGTGAAGTAGGTCTAGTGTACTGACAATTGAGTTGACCATCTTGGAGTGATGAGGTTTCTTGTGTTGTTTTCCCTTCTTGCACGATAAGCATTGATCTTCAAAGTTGAAATTCTTCAAGGGAACACCAAGCACCAGCCCATTCTTGACAATGTAGTTCATTTTTCTAAGATGTATATGCCCCATTTTTCGATGCCATAATTCGGACTCCGATTCAGTTGCCTTTGACAGAAGACATGATTCTTCTGTTGCCATCTCAGTTGACCTCATATCCATGACGTATGTGTTCTTTTCTCTTGGAGCTTTCATCACTACCCATGCCTCTGGTATCTTAAAACCAGGATACAGAACAATAGCTTCATTTTTAGTAAAGTGCACTGTGTAATCTTTGTCACAAATCTGAGACACGCTCAACAAATTATGCTTCAACTCCTCAACAAAATTCACCTTCTCTAGTTTCATTTTACCATTTGTCACTGTTCCAATACCCGTAATCCTACCACTGCTCTCTCCAGCGAAACTTACTCTTCCTCCTTGAACAGGTTTCCATTCATGTAACAAATTCTTGTTACCAGTCATGTGCCGGGAACAGCCACTATCCACAACCCACCGATTGTTTACAGTCCTATTCAACTGTTCCTGCATGATTAAAGCAAAGGATTAAAATCTGGGGACCCAAGACCTATAGGTCTTGGGTCGATTAAATCTGTTAAACGGCATCCCGTACTTTGGCTGTTCAAAGTCAGTTTGAGAATAATTTCTGTAAGTTCTATAAGGATACCTTCTTGAGAATTGACTATGAGGCCATCCAAACCTTAGTGAATTAACTGAATTATAATTGTTGGTTCGGTTGTTTACTGGGAAAAACTGAGATCGATTTCTTTGAAATCTTGGATTAGTCCAATGTCTGAATTTTGGAAAGTTAACATTCTTACCATTATAGTAATTACTATTAGTTTTATTCTCAGTTTTCGGAGGCCTCATACCTCTGAATCTCTGATTCAGAGGGCAATTAGCAATTAGGTGCCCGATTTGATTGCATCTGAAACAACTCCTGTGTTCAACTTTCGTCTCAACAGTTATTTCACATGTTGAGGTTGCATTACTATTTGTTTGTCTAACATATGGTGGGACAAACGGGTTTAAGGGAGAAATCTTTTCAGTTGGCTTATATTCCTCCCCATGTTTTAGTAATACTACCTCTTCTTTTATCTCACTAGATTCGGATGTCTTGTCCGAATTTGATGAGACAGAACTAGGAACAGAAATCTTAACATCCGAAACAGGCGTACTTGTTTCGCTTCGACTAACTTCAGATTCTTTAATCGAAACTTTGACAGGAACTGTCTGACTCATCTCATCATCAACAGATTTCTGATTACTAGGATTATACGTATAGTTATGATTATATGGTGGTGGAACTTCAGAATATCCAATTCCCCCTTTTTTAACTGGGGAACGTTGAACACTTACGATGTGATCAAGCATTGCAGAGGAATTTCTAAACTGTTCAATTTTCCTGTTCAGTTCCACCACTTTTACCTGGTAATCAGCTATCTGTTTATCCCTCTCAGCAATTAGTTTGGTTTTCTCTTCTACGACTTCATAACTAAGATCAATTACTTGTATTTTCTCAGCTAGACTGGCTTTAAGACTCCTGATATCTTTTTCACTAGCTTTTATTTTTACCTTGTAACTGTTTTCTCTAGTTTTAGTGTAATGATGATCTTCTTTTAATGTTTTAAATTGAGCGTCCAAACTAATAAACTGATCAGTTACGGTTTTCAATTGTTCAGACAGATTTTCACATTGCATACATGGGAGTTCAGGACTTACCTCAGAAAGCTGATCGTTCACTTCTGCCATGTAAGCTTGAATTTCTCCTGTCTCTTTCTCACTTCCTGCAGTTTCGATGTTCACCAAATTTGCCTGTTCGAAGACTTCCTCAACCTGTAGATTCCAGTTATACCCACTATTGTGTCTAGATACCATAGCCTTATACTCACTATCTCCCCCATTCTGTTGTGCAGGCCTGGTCTGGCTGTGTTCGACTCTCTCATTTGTACATTCCTTGGCAAAGTGACCATTTTGTTGACAGTTATAGCATCGAACCTTTGACTTGTCAAACCCTGGTCTTTCACCAGCGAACTTTCTACTCGTTTTCTTTATGAACCTTTTAACTCTTCTTACTATCATCGCCATCTGCCACTGCAGATCCATCTCTTCCAGATCATCAGCATCAATCTGATCATAGTCTTCATCCAAAGTTGCGGGATCGACTATTTTACCTTTGATGTAATTTTCATAAGATGCAATGAAAGATGCATAGAGGGCAAACTGCTGTTCAGCTGATTTAACACTCATGGGCATCTGTGAGTATTTGTTGGTTTGAGCATTTGATGAAAAGTTACCGGTTGTGGCTTGAGGTTTTGAAGAATTACTTCCTCCGGCTACAAAACATACATCACCATCCATGTTGAAAGTCACATGACCATCATGAGTTGAGTTTGAGCTTGAGTCTCCCTTTGAGTAGTAAGCAGATGATTCTGATCTTGAACTTGAACTTGAACTAACTTTTGCACCGTACATTCCCGGATCCTGAACCTGATCAGTTGGTGTCTCTTTCCGAACCATGTTTAGTTCAAAAGTTCGTAATTTATTGACTGTTGTTTCCAAATCAATATCGGCAAACTCTTTATCTTCTCTCATCAAAACCGTGTACATTTCCCATTTCGGTGGAAGAGCATCAAGAAGTTTCTCGACTATCTCTTCTTCTTTGTACACAATGGAGTAATTGCTGAGTTCGGTCATCAGGTGATAATATCTTGTGATGATATCATCAAGTGATTCATTTTTCAAATATTTGAACACTGAGAATTGGGTTTTTAGTAGCTTAATCTTGGATGCACGTATCCCCACATTACCTTCATATCGGTTTTCTAGACCTCCCCAAGCTCTCTAGCAGTTTTGTATTTCTTGAAGGTGTGTAGAATCTCTTGTGGAAGAGCCATGGTGATTGCTGCATGAGCTTTACTCTCTGCCTCATACATCTTCTTTTCTTCCTCTTCCATCTTATTGTACTTCTTAATCTGATCACGACCCTCAAACAAGGCCGTTGGTGGAATGTATCCATCTTGAATGCACACCCACATCTTAGCATCTTGATATTTAACATACTGCTCAAACCGATCTTTCCAAGCCACGAAATCGGTATCCTTAAGCATTTTCGGAGCCTTAGTAGCTGAACCTGCTTCCACCTCCATCTTCACCAGTTCCGTAATGTTTATAGAAGTCATCTTTGAAAGAAATACGACTCGAAAACACAAAGAAACTCAAAAATAATATTTTATTATTCTGAACAGTACCCAGTAGGCGAAGTTATTCTTAACTTCGCTTAAGATTAACTTCGCTTGAAACTCTTAACTTCGCTGAAACTCTTAACTTCGCTTTCTTCTTAAGTTCGCCTGATGTTGACTTCGCTTGATAACAAATTCGCTTATTTAAGCGAACTTGTGAGGCAGGCGAAGTTAAAGATAACTTCGCTTAAACTTATATCTTCGCCTAAACCCTAGTGGCGGCAACTTCGCCTGATGAACAAACGGTTTTTGCAGGTTTTAATTTGACGTATTGCGAGGTATGCGAAGGTGTAATGGGTTATATTTGATAGTGGGAGATGAGTAGGACACAAAAACTCGGTATTTCAACGTAAACTCGTTCCGCGAATAGTCGAACGGAACGATTTCTACACTCGTGTGATAATCCCGAACCACACAATCACGAGCAAACGCTCTGATACCAACTGTAGGTTCCCAGCCGGATCTACACGGAAATATCTCGTATTACGTAGGTGCGGAATCTCTACGTAAGACGATACGAGTGTTAGACGCGTTATACGTTAAACCCAAGTACAAAGACACGTTACAATACTCAATAGACACGTTGTATTGCAACTCCTTTAACACGTGATAGCCAAATCACAATTACACGTACTGAACCACCGTTACAAAATAAGCCGTAGCTATACATATATATCATTCGACAACTTCGCCTAACATGCTAGGTGAAGTTGTCAATAACTTCGCTTGTTCCACAAGTTCGCTTATAACAGGCGAACTTGTGAAACAACTTAACTAAAACATAACACAACCAACTAACACGATTACAGACACTAGATACTGAACTACTGGCATCATGTACCAACACGATCCTCAGAGGATACATGATTCAGGTCAGAAAAAGTACTTCTTGAGGTGGATAGCATTCCATGCTCTTGGTAACCTGTTGCCTTCCATAGTGAGCAAATGATATGCCCCTTTCCCTGCTTCCGACTCAATCAGATAAGGACCTTCCCACTTGGGTGCTAGCTTCCCATCTTCCGGATTGGTTGTGTTTTGGAAGGCTTTCCTTAAAACTAGATCTCCTTCTTGAAATCTTCTGATCCTTATATTTTTGTTGTATGTCCCAGCTACCCTTTGTTGATATGCTGCCATTTTGATCTTGGCTAGGTATCTGAGTTCCTCGACAGTATCCAAGTCTTCAATAAGGGTTTCTTCATTGATCTCAGGATCACGGATGCTCGTTCTGGCTGTAGGAACCACCATTTCTGTAGGGATTACTGCTTCTGATCCAAACACCAATGAAAAGGGTGTTTGGCCCGTTGCATTCTTGGGTGTTGTCCTGTCAGCCCAAAGAACATAAGGTAGCTCTTCGGCCCACTTGCCTTTCTTAGATCCTAGTTTCTTCTTCAAATTGTTGATGATTATCTTGTTGCTAGACTCCGCTTGACCATTAGCTTGAGGATGTACCGGGGTAGAGGTAATCATATTGATGCCCCAGCTGTCACAAAAGTTAGTGGTTCTTTTCCCGATAAACTGGGAACCATTGTCACAAATAATTTCTGAAGGGATACCAAATCTAGTAATAATATTTCTTTTAATGAAAGATATCACCTCTTTTTCGCGTACTTGAACAAAAGCTTCTGCTTCTATCACTTTGAAAGTAATCAGTCATTGCAAGCATGAATACTTTTCCTCCTGGTGCCTTAGGTAGTTTACCCACAATATCCATGCCCCACTTCAAGAAAGGCCATGATGAGGATATAGGATACATAGGTTCTGCTGGTTGATGTAGGATATTTGCATGCCTTAGACAAGCATCACATTTCTTCGAGTATTCCATGGCATCTCTCTTCATAGTTGGCCAATAGTAACCTGTTCTCAATGTTCTAGATAATAGGGCTCTACCTCCAGTGTGTTACCACAGTCACCCTCATGAAAGTCTTTGAGCACCTCTTGGATTTCAGGGTCCTCGATGCACCTCAAGTATGGACCTGCAAGAGATTTCCTGTATAGCATATCATATAATAAAATATATTGTGATACCTTGAGTTTGAAAGATTTGGGATTCTCCATGGCTGGAATCTCTCCAGTTTGAATGTATTTCTTGATTGGGAGGATTCAGGATCCTTGGTTGTTTGAGGATGATGGATCCCAAAGTACGATTTGTTTGTCAGTTGTTATCTCCCCAACCTCTTGTTCTCCTATTGTTGGCGAGAGTATATGAATGATTGGGATCTTCATGTCTTCTGGAATCTTAAAAGATGAGGCTAAATTTGTCAAGGCATCTGCCCCAGTATTCTCTTCCCTTGGTACCTATACAATGCTAAATAATTCGAAGGATTTTGCTAATTCCTTCACAACATCTAGATATTTGATTAGTTTTTCACCTTTAACAACATCTGAGCCATTAAAGTGGTTAGCAATAAATAATTAATCTATATATACTTGAAGATTCCTGATCCTCATGCACTTAGCTAATTGCAAACCTGCTATTAGAGCTTCATACTCTGCCTCATTGTTCGTTGCTTGGAACTCACAGGCTATAGACTGGGGTAATATGTCCCCCTGTGGCGATTTCAGTAGGATACCTAATCTTGTTCCTCTTACGTTGAAAGCTCCATCAGTGAAGAGTATCCAAGGATCCTTGCTCTCTTCTAGTTGTTGAACCTCCAAGTCAGCTTCTTTCTACATGTCGCTACTGAAATCAGCCACAAAGTCTACGAGTGCTTGTGACTTGATGGCTGTTCTGGGCTCATATTGAATATCATATGCGCTCAATTTCACAGCCCACTTGGCCATTCTACCTGACAATTCTGGCTTTCTAAGAACATTCTTAACAGGATAATTAGTTCTCAAAATATAGTATGAGTCTCAAAGTAATGTCTTAATTTAGTAGAAGCCATAATAAGTGCAAGAATTACTTTTTCTAAATGTGAATACCTGGCTTCTGCATCTAAAAGACTTTTACTTACATAGTAAACGGGATGTTGTTCTCCTTCATGATCCTTCACAAGGACAACACTTACAGCATTCCCTGAGACAGCTAGGTACAGGTATAAGGATTCTTCATCCACAGGCTTCATCAAAGCTGGAGCTGAGGATAAGTAATCCTTCAAGGCTTTGAGTACAGCCTCATGCTTTTCCGTCCACTCGAACTTCTTATTTTTCCTAAGAATGTCGTAGAAATCTTTACACTTCTCAGAGGATCTAGAAATGAATCTGTTGACAGCAGTTATTCTTCCTGTCAACCTTTGGACATCGTTAGCATTTGCAGGAACTTCAAGTTGATGATGGATTCTATCTGCTCTTGGCTTGCTTCTATCCCTCTTTTGGTTACCATATATCCTAGAAACTTTCCAGCCTTAATGCCAAAATGGCATTTTGACGGGTTCAGTTTCATGTTTTACTAGTCGAGGATATCGAATGCTTCTTCAAGATCTCTGAGGTGATCCTCAGCTCTTTTTGACTTCACCACCATATCATCTATGTAGACCTCCATAGTCTTGCCTAACTGATTCTTGAACATCATGTTAACTAATCTCTGATATGTTGCCCCTGCATTTCTTAGTCTGAACGAGATAGCAATATAACAGTATATGCCAGTAGGAGTCATGAATGTTGTATCCTCTTGATCAGATGGTTCCATCTGAATTTGTTGAAATCCAGAGGAATCATCCATAAAGGTAAGCATCTCATGTCCTGCCGTTGCATCCACCATGGAGTCTGTATGTGGTAACGGGAAAGGATCCTTGGGGCATGCCTTGTTTAAATCAGTAAAGTCGAAACACACCCTCCACTTTCCATTCTTTTTAGAAACAACAACCACATAAGCTAATCATCGAGGATAGTTAACCTCTCTGATCATACCGACCTTAAGAAGTTTTTCAACTTCTTCTTGTATGATCGCGTTCCTCTCAGTATCGAATTTCCTTCGCTTCTGATGGACGGGTTTAACAGATAAATCAAGGCCTAACTTATGAATAATTACCTCCTTAGAAATACCTATCATGTCTGAATGTTTGAACGCAAACGTAGATTTTCTTCGCTTTAGGAAGGATATCATATCCTCCTCGATCTCACTAGTGATACCAGATCCTAGGAACACCTCTACATCTGGATCCTCGGGATCCAAGGATACTTCTTTAATGTCTTTCTCTCGAGCTTCCAATACGTCCCTAGGATGTTGTTGTGGTTGCTATGCTATAGTCTGTTTGGCTGTCGGCTTCATTGAGGAAGAATAGTAGTTCTTGGCCTCCACTTGATCACCGTCTATCCTTACTACTCCCCAAGGGGTAGAGAGTTTAATACATTGATGGTAAGTAGAAGCCACCGCTTTCATCCCATGTAGCCAATGCCTGCCTAACAAGAAAGGTTATCAATAACACAGAATCTTTGATAAGAACTTAACCCTTCGATATATATCGGGTGATTAATGCCCCCAAATGTTTTCTTGGTCTCGCCACTGAAACCAACTAGCACTGACGTCCTTAGGATGATCTTCGAGTCGGGTATATTCATCTTCTGAAGCACATCGTGTTGGATGATATTGACCGAGCTTCCACCGTCGACCAGGATCCTACGTACATAATGGTTAGCAATAAACAAAGTTATAATCAAACCGTCATGTTGTGGATCCTGAATGTTTGATTTATCTTCTTCATCGAAGAAGATCCTTTTGTCAGTCGTCAAAGTGGTGGATATAACTGGCCGTTCCCCATTATCCAACTTGGTCTCCTTGGCTAGCCTCTTAGCTGCGGAGAAAGGAGTGCCACATATGTCTGATCCTCTGGAGATGAAGTTGATCACTTGAGCATCTGGTGGGGGCGGGGTTGATTTTTGAGGAACCTCTTCAGTATCCTGGATCCTGGACCTTCCCAATAGCTCCTTAAAGTGGCCCTTGCTCAGGAGGTATCCAATTTCCCTCCTTAAACCAATGCAATCATCTGTCATGTGGCCAAAATCCTCATGGAAAGCACACCATTTGGATTTGTCTCTGAAGGTGGTTGACTTCTCGTTCTTTCGGGGCCACCTTGCTTTTTCCCCTTGATCCTTCATGGCACAAATCAAGCCATGGGTATCTACGGAGAAGCAATATTTTGATGCTGGGATAATCTTCATCATCATCTCCTTCTTCAACCGCTTGCACGTTTTGATTGTTGAACTTGGTGTACGGCTTGGAGTTGTTGTTTCTGTATGAGGATCCTTTATTCTTGTCAGGGGATTCTTGCTTTGTTTGAGCCCCCAAGGCCCAATCGCTCTTGTAACCTTTTGTCGTCTTCCAGCCGTATAAACCTTAGTGCTATGTTCCTTACTTCATCTAAAGACATGCAAGGAGTCATCACAAGATCATCATAAAAGGGGGAGCCCCTCTGAAGTCCCATCTTGAATGCTTCAACAGTAGTAGCCATGTCAAGATTGGGGATTTCCAGAGCTTCCCGCCAAACCTCGTAACAAAACCCCTAAGGGATTCATCACTAGGTTGGATAACTCGGTATAAATCACTAGTTAACTTCTCAAATTTCCTACTACAGGAATTGACTGTTGAACAAGTTGACTAAATGTGAGAAGGAAGTAACAGAAAAGGGAGGAAGACTTAGCAGCCATTTTAACGCAGATCCTGTTAGTGTGGATCCAAAGCCTTTGCATACATAAGCTTCCTTAAGTCTCTCAGGAATTGGATTGATCTCCATACTCTCCCTATATTGAGCAACATGCTCCTCAGGATCAGTGGTCCCATCATAAGTCTTCATGTTAGGGGTCTGGAATCGCTTTAGGATTTCAGCATCACAGATAGGTGGAGCAAATATGGATAACTTGTGGCTCCCTTCTGGTATTTCAGGAATCGGTCGGACCACCCCTGGTACGCTGGATATCATATCCTTAAGCTTTTGCAGTTCCTTAGCCATAGCTTGGTTAATACCTGCATCCTGCATGGAACCACGATTAGCATCTAAAGATATAGGATCATAAAAGTTACCTCGTTATTGTGTAAAGGTCGGCATTCCAGAGGAATGGCTGAGATAAGAAGCGTCTGCTACAGGAGTTGGTCCACCAGAAGCTATGGTCTGCATGGGGATTATATCGCCTTCATGGAACTTAGAGGACCGCTGATGTTGAACCCTAAAGAATCCTTGATCCTTAAAGAAGGATCCTTGATTATGGACGAATGATCCTAGTGGTTGAGAGTTGAAGGATCCTTGATGATATGATCCGGAGGATCCAGGTTGAAGGATCAATGGTCCTTGCTGAAAGGTTGAGGATCCTTGAGTTGGTTGACCCATGGACCCCTGTTGAAGGATAGGTGGCCCTTGCTGAAAAGTTGAGGATCCTTGTGCTGGT
This sequence comes from Bidens hawaiensis, assembly GCF_021521415.1. Taxonomy (NCBI): domain Eukaryota; kingdom Viridiplantae; phylum Streptophyta; class Magnoliopsida; order Asterales; family Asteraceae; genus Bidens; species Bidens hawaiensis. The sequence continues at coordinate 4,635,532 of NW_027491024.1, forward strand.
TGACCCATGGATCCCTGGTGAAGGATAAATGATCCATGCTGAAAAGTTGAGGATCCTTGAGCTGGTTGACCCATGGATCTCTGGTTAAGGATAGATGATCCTGGGTGAAAGATCGAGGATCCTTGAGTTTGTTGATCCATGGATCCCTGTTGGAGGATAGATGATCCTTGCGTGAATTGTGCTAAGGATCCTGGAGTGGTGAAATCCAGCATCCTAGGCACCAAGGGAGTCTTATCCACCACTGACCTCTTAGTCTTCTTGAGATCCTCAATCTCCCGAAAGATCCTCTGGTTGGTCTTGTTCTGCTACTCCATGTAAGCCTTAACCTGCGAAAACATAGAGTAAACATCATTGTTAGTAATAACCACCGAAGCGGCAACAGTGGTTTTCGAGCTCTGGAAGACTGGTAGTTGTGTCTTGTCTCCAGCAGCAGCAGCCCGTGGTGCTCCCGTGATTGGCGGAGGCATCGGCGGCAAAGTTCTTGATGAGAGAGGAACCGAAGATGGCATGGTTGATGAAGCAGAGGTTGATTGAGAAGCCATTGAAAGTGATATGGGTATGAAAGGTTGAAAGTTGATAGGAAATAATTTAGATTATAGCACCAATTGCCCCACGGTGGGCGCCAAATTGTTTTGGATAAAAATCAGCTAAGGATAATGTATCCAAATCTGTAAATGTGAGGTATAGTGCTATGATATTAATAACGATTGTGTGAACGAAATAATGAAGAACACCGAGATTTGTTACGAGGAAAAACCCTTTGATCTTGTTCATATCAGAGGAAAAAACCCCCGGGTGATGACAAATCGTCTATCACCACTTTATTAATCACAAAAAAGAGTTACAATGGGTGGAGTTTGTGATCAACGAATACAATAATGCTATGTGTGTGTGTTTACAGAGAACTTAGCAGCTAGAGTATGTGCGAGTGTAACTATCTGACCTAGTATTGATCACCAACTCGATATATAAAGAAATGGAAAATACAAGTAACAACTAATTCCTACTAATCCGCCATTTCTCCACTCTCTTCCTTCGTGCCTTTTGACCACGTGCTATAGAAGTTCAGTAGCGAAATTAATGATGGACTGAGTCTTAGAGCCGTTGCATTCATTAAATAATAACCTACACACATGAGACAATTGTTAATAATACCAACTGCTGAGGATCCTTAATCCTATCACAGCTCCGGAGTCCTTTAGTAGGATAATTAATCCAAATCTGTAGTCAAGAATAACATATCCTCAGTATCGAAATTATCTACTCTAACAGTTATAACCCTGTTTAAAAGCTATTTGGGTTTGGTGAGACCCATGACCCGCTTATTTTTTGTACTATAAAATTGTTTCTTAATTATAAATAATATTATTTTTAAAAAAAATCAGATATTAAGTGTTAGTAAATCCCTATTTTAAAGGATTTTCATATCAAATGTTTGGTGATATCAAATTTTAATTTAATGAGATGTTATAACCCGTTTAAGGGCTATCTAGGTTTGGTGAGACACATACCCGTAAATTCAGGTCAAATGCATGTGAAGCCTTCATTTACAAATAAAACAATTTGGTAGCTTGAGTATATGTAGGGAAATTTCGTTTATATATTACTAGCTTTTATCCCCCGTATTACGGGTTTGTTTTATATTATTCGTTTATAATATTTTTATATATTTTTGGGATTTTAATCTTATTGTAATGAAGTTAATAATATACTTAAGATCGAAGTTAATAATATACTTAAGATCTGATGATGAAAAGGTTTCACAAATAAATGATATGTTATAACCCAGTTTAAAAACTATATAGATTTGGTGAAACCCATGGCCCGTTAATTTTTTTTACTATAAAACTTTTTCTTAATTATAAATAATATCTTTTAAAAAAAACAGATCTTAATTTTTAGTATATCCATATTTTATAAGTTTTTTATATCAAATATTTGGAGAGATTAATTTTTAATTTAATGAGATGTTATAACCCGTTTAATGACTATCTGAGTTTGGTAAGACTTATACTCGTGAATTCGGATCAAATGCATGAGAAGTCTTCTATTTACAAATAATGCAATCTGTTGGCTTGAGAGAATATATGGAGCAACCAGAGAGCTTTTAAAGGTTTCGTTTTTATATATTATTATAGATTAGAGATTAAGATATCTATATTTATCTATCTAATCTAACTATCTATATAATTATCTACTATAAAATCTAGAGGTGGCAATGTGAGTGGTTAGGTTGGATTTGAGTGATGGGTTAGAATGGGTATTGGTCACGATGGGTATGGGGTTATGATGGATTTTTTAAATAGAGGGTTAAGATGGATATCACTAAAGATGGGTAAAGTTAACCCATCTTGACCCAAGTGAAGGTTGAAATACAAAGGGTTTAAAAACCTCTCAAAAAAATATTCAAAAAAAATATTAAAAAAATAATAACTCAAAATATAAATAAAAAACGCAAAATGTAAAATAACTAAAATGTCCCCCCCGTCATCCTCGTTCATTAAAAAAAACGTTTTGTAACGGTTCAGGTTCGAGTTTTTCAGGGGGTTTTTTTCGGTTCGGTTTTGTTTTTTTTTTCATTTCGGTCGGTTTCGGTATCTGCTCGGTTTCAATGATTTCGGTTTCGATTTCTCGGTTTTTTCGGTTTCAGTGTTGTTTTGTTTTAGTCAGTTTTTTCGGTTTGATTTCGTTTTTTTGTTTCGTTTCGATTCATTTTGTTTTATTTTGGTCGGCTATATTTCAGTTTTTTGTTTTGGTAAGCTTTTTGATTGCATTTCGCTTTTTTTTTGTTTCTTTTTGGTCAGTTTTTTGGTTTCATATCGTTTTTTTTTTTGTATCATTTTGGTCGTTTTTCTATTTTGGTTCGGTTTTTTTGTTTCGTTTTGATCGGTTCAGTGTTTTTGATTCGTTTTGGTCCGGTTTTTAAATTGCATCTAGCCTTTTTATGTTTCCTTTTGGTCAGTTTTTCATTTTCAATTCGCTTCTTTGTTTCGTTTCGGTCGTTTTTCTATTTCGTTTTGGTTTTTTTGTTTTGTTTTGGTCGGTTCAGTGTTTTTGTTTGTTTTGGTCAACTTTTCAGTTGCATTCCGTTTTTTTTTTGTTTCGTTTTGGTCGTTTCTCTATTTCGGTTCAGTTTCGTTTTGGTTTTTTTGTTTCGTTTCGGTCGATTCGGTGTTTTTGTTTTGTATTGGTCAACTTTTCAGTTGCATTTCGCTTTTTTTGTTTCGTTTTGGTCAGCTTTTCTGTTTCATATCGGTTTTTTTGTTTCGTTTTGGTCGTTTTTTTATTTCAATTCAGTTTCCTTTCAGTTTTTTTTTTCATTTTGGTCGGTTCAGTGTTTTTGTTTTGTTTTGGTCAACTTTTCAGTTGCATTTCGCTTTGGTCAGCTTTTCGGTTTCATATCGGTTTTTTTGTTTCGTTTTGGTCATTTTTCTATTTCAATTCAGTTTCGTTTCGTTTGGTCAATTCGGTGTTTTTGTTTTGTTTTAGTCAGCTTTTCAGTTGCATTTCGCTTTCTTTTTGTTTCGTTTTGGTCAACTTCGGTTTCATATCGATTTTTTTGTTTCATTTTGGTTGTTTTTCTATTTCGATTCAGTTTTGTTTGGTTTGGTCGATTCGGTGTTTTTGTTTAGTTTTGGTTGGCTTTTCAGTTGCGTTTCGCTTTTTTTGTTTCGTTTTGGTCAGTTTTTTCGGTTTCATTTCGGTTTATTTGTTTCGTTTTGGTCGTTTTTCTATTTCGGTTCAGTTTCATTTTTGTTTTTTTGTTTCGTTTTAGTCGGTTCGGGGTTTTTGTTTCGTTGTTCGAATGAGTTTTGTTTCGCACGTGATAGTTTGGATAATGTTGAATTAGATAAATTTTGGATACTTTGGGTATTTTGTTTTGACCCATTTTAACCTATAAATGAAACTCAGTTGTATATTTTCAACCCATCCACCTCTTTGAAGAGTTTTTTTGATCCATCCTAACTCATGTTACTATTAGAGTTTATCCATCTTGATCCAAAACAATCCATTTGAATTGCGTTTGTCACCCTTAATAAAATCATACGTGTCACTCTTACATCGCTCCCCGCTCTTCTAAAATCTTTATTCCTAATAATAATAATACTAATTTGTGAGCTGTCATGCGTTTCGCCCGATTTAAACTTTACACGGGTCATAACATCTCACATAGGATAGACAACGGGTACCATAAAAATCATCGATGATAAATCAACTCCGATGAGAAACCCTAGCCGCTACTCCTCCAAGATGGATGACGATTGAATCCTTTGGTTCATGTGTTGCTTCCCCCCAAACGCATCTGCTAACAATCGGATTTCTATTCTACCGTCCAATACACAAGTAAATCCCTTTCCAGTTCAATTTTACTGAAATCCTAATTCGATTAAAGTTAGATGTTAACTTTACAGGGCTTTGTTTGTGATTAGGTTATATAAAGCATCATAAGTGATTTGTTGATCAAAAATTGGTAATTTGAATTGATAGAAATATTAGTTGGAGAGTGTTAAATTGCTGATGATCAACTTAGTTTGTGTTTTTATTTTTTAAATGTTAGTTGGAGAGTGTTAATGTTTTGTTTGTGAAGTCCTAATTTTGTATGACTTGCTAATCGCTGTTGGTGTTTATAACTTTATGTGTTAAACAATTGCTGGTTCTGTTGATTTTTGTATCAAAGTGTAAGGTTTCATTTTTTTAGTTTTCTTCAATTAATCATGAATAAATGTCAGAATAACTTAAACAAGAGCCTTGATAGTTTATACAAAGGGGTTCACCAAACCTGTTCTTAAAAATGATTATAAGTGATCTGTGATCAAAGCTATTAAAGTAAGGATCTTATATACAATTTAATAATTGAAAATTGGAATTAATTACAACTAAAGATTACACAAACAGATAAAAAAAATAGAGACATACATATATGGTGTAAAGGTGAATCTTACTGTAAGCTTTAGAGCATGACTTTATTCTACACGTCCCACATGTTATATGATGGTTATATTTATGGAGTGCATAGGTTAAGGCTTACAAGTGTTGGCGTAGTTACTTGGACAATGTTCTTTTATCCCATGTTGCTTTTGAATTTGTATACTACATGACGTTGCATAGTCGACACTAGAACTTACACATGGAGAACACATGCATGTAAGGGGTCTCGAAGACGGATGAATGGCAAGAAAATATAAAAGAAAGATAAATAAGGTATGTTAACGTACAATAAGTTAACCTACGATATATTCACTTAGAGTAATATGATTTCTGCTTCAAATTCATAGCATTAAACTGGAATATTTTGAGTTTGTAAATAAATTTCTAAGGTTCCATTTGATTATAATTCTTCAATTTATGTTCGGTTTGACTATAATATTAATATTTTCTTAAACGACGCGTTTTAGGAGTGAGTTCTTGAATGGTGTGTATATGGATATTAAGGCTAAAAAAAATAAGCAGTTCGATTTAACCTAGCGTTTTCGATTCACAGTTCTGAATTTGACCAGGTTTACAGATATATAAAACAGGTCAACTGACGTTTCAGGTCAAATTTGTTTAGGGTCAGTTTAGTCATCTACAATCTGTCTTACGGGTTACATATGTAGTATACTTTAGGTTTAAACGATAAAAGGGTCACTTTGTCATTCTTTTCTAATAAAATCCTGTTAATATGCTTAATAGACATTGTTTATTATGATTTTCTAAATGTTTAGCAACAAATTGTTTCAGGAATTTAGTTTATTTGTCTATGAAATGCAGGGTATCTCTTTATATTGTTATTAAAATTAGAGTTTTCTTTATATAGCCTATGACTGATTAGCTGCAATGCTGCATAATGATGCCCATTAGGTTAAAAGTTGATTTCAGTCTTTATGATTTACAACATAATACATTTCTGGTATGTATGTACATAACAAAATGTGATATTTAAAACATATATATTATAAATTTATAATGCTGCAACAAACCGATCATTTTTCTAGAAACTTTCTAATGGAGAAGGATATGCGGATGAGGGACTTGTATGAGAAGTCAGCCAAAATGGAGCATGATTTTCATGGGGACAAAGGCATGCGGTCCGAGCTTATGAAAGTGCATGCTGATATTAAGGTGTTGACTGCTACACGCCAAAAGCTTACTGTTCAAGTTCAGGATTTGGCTCCAGATTTTGCTAAAGCTAATGCTGACTTGTAGCAAGCTACAGCACTTAAGTCAGAAATAAAGGATTTAGGCAGAAACTGCAACGTGTGAGGTAACGGGATTACAAGATTGTGAAAAGTTAACCATCCAAGGTTGTCTTTCCGAGTTAATTTATTCTTTTATGTTATTGGCTACAAGGTTTCAATCGGGGTCTCAAAGGCTGTTTTCGGTATTTGGACTGACTGAAACAAAAAAAAAAGAGAAAAAAAAAAAAAACAGGTCAGATTTTTCACATGGGTGTTTCTGGTATTTTTGGATTTATTTTGGTCGGTTCATATAATTGAATACAGGTCAAAGAAACTTTCAGATCGATTTTTGGTAGTTTTGAGTATATGACTGCTGTTTTAGGTTGTTCGTTGCTGAACTCGGTGGCCTTGACAAGGCGGTGTTTTAAAAAGCTTTTGGTTGGGACTCAAAACAAAGAAGGAAAAATGTAACTATAGGTTAAGTCAACTGCCATTGTTTTATAACTATTTTTCTCTCTAGAGTGAACACAACTATAAATATTAAGTTATAATTATTTTATGTTGTTTTTACTAATTGTGATCATACTTTCACTTCTGCCTCTTATTTGCGTTTTATTTTTTTTATCAGGCCAAAAGTGGGAACAATTTTACCATGGTTTTGCAAGCACAATGTTTTGTAATATTTGAACTCGGAGTTCTTGCCAGTTTATTTGACAAATGATAATCCTTCCTATTACTGTTGACTAATTTTGTAGCAATTGGTATCATTAAAAGGAAAGGTTTCATAAAACATTTGACAGTCATGTACCATGTTGAGTATCTTGTGTATTGTAAAGAGCTTTTAAAACTCGACGTATAATGTGAAGAGGTATGACTACTTAGTTGCTTTGTCCTTTAACAATCGTCATGATTATTTATTTTCTTGATTACGTATTTCTTCAATGGTTACCGACAATGACATATAAAGGCGAGACAAGACGGCGAATTTAAGTTTTTGAAAGTTGCTTTGCAATTTCAATGGCTGAAGGGAGGATCGAAAGAACTACCTCCATGGTTCTTGGAGGAACAATTACTAATGACTCAACCTATGATGGACTCTATCTGACTAAAATGGTAGTGATTATGTTTTGGCTCAATTTCAAATTAAAATTTCTCTTCCAAGTTATATTCGCTCTTCGTACATGCCTATCACGATCATGTTACTTAAGTTTGCTGGTTTATGACTTACAACAAATAAGCATACTAATTAGGAATGATATGCTAATAGTCTTTGTGATCTTTTGGTTTTAATTCTTAATAGTTTGATGTTTGATCATTGTGACTAATTTTAAAGGTGGAAGTATTGTGATTTAGTTATCTTTGGGATTCAAAATTAGATCAGATCTTTTTTTTTCTTTTTCAATTAGACAAGAAATAAGGACAAAATTATGTTAGTAGCCTTCAAAAATAAAACATAAGCATGCCAATCTTGACTATGAAAAGTAAAGATAACTTATTTGACTACAAACAAAAACTAATGCATTGCTAAGCTGTAATTTTTTAAAAAGCCGTTTTTGGGAAAACATACAATGAGCCATATTGCATATAACCAGGTATACCTAACTGTTTATTACATGCATTGAATTGAAGTAGCTTTCTCATGTTTATTACATGTCATATTTCTCATGTTTTGAAGAACATCAAGAGAACGCCAATTCCTCTAACAAAATGAATAATTATTATGTTATTTTATGTATAAAATTGTATTATTTATTTCATGTAATTATTGATAATTTTGTTATACAAATATTGGAATTTTTTAATAAATGAAAAAAAGTATGTAAAATATAAACTACATGCTATTAATAATTTGTTTTTTGTTAATGTGCAAATATCTTGTAATAGTAGTCCTTTTAAGTGTTTCTTCGTTTTCTTTTTTTATTTAATTAAAATTAAGGTTAGCCAACTATTGATTGCTACTAGTATTATATTTGATTTTAGTTTTTATATGTTGTATTTTTATTTGTTTTGACTTTTACCGGGCTGGAAATAGAAGCTCGGGATAGATACATTTCATTAGGGGTGAGCAATAACCGAATCGTTAACCGAAACCGAACCGAAAACCGACGAAACCGAACCGATATAACCGAAAACCGAATTAACCGAAATTAACCGAACCGAACTCTTCATTTTTTAATATTTTCAAGCCTTTTCCCCCTCTATTTCATGTATTATATGTATTAATAGTTTAGTACTATCATTTTCATGTATTTATATCTACATTTCATATACTAATATCTCAATTTTATATATTTATTATACTTTCATGTCATGTGGTTATGCATTCATTTCATGTATTTAAACATTCATTTCATGTATTTTTAAGCAAAATTTTAGCCCAAGTTTAAAACTGGTTATTTTTAGAAATTAACCGAACCAATAACCGATCGGTTAGGTTGGGTTATTGGTAATAACCGAACCGAACCGAACCGTACACACCCCTACATTTCATCATTGGGATATTGTATTGTTTTCATGTTTAGGCATTTGGGTCATTGGCATTTGAATAAAAGGTTGATGATGCGCTTTAAAATTGTTTGCAATGTGAGTCCGTGAGACAAATCTCTCACCTATACTAGGTACTTGTTTGATGTTCATCTCTTTTGTCACACCACGACTTAGGGCCTAGGCGTGTGACCACAAGTTGGTACCTGTTTTGTAAATATATCAGAGTTTATGGGTTAATTTTAACGGAAGACTTTAGTTTGAATATAATATTAATTTAAGTTGAAAATTTACTTGGGAATTAAATACCCAAGTATCGGTTTACAAAACATAAGTTTTATATTACAAGGATTTTATATCAAAAACGGAGCCATCTCATCATGCGCTACTATCTTCATAAGACTCTAATCCTTGCTATTGAAACTAATGCTTAATTACCTGCAATGGGTTGGAAAAATACATCAGCTATATGCTGATGAACACGTATGACTCAATAAATTATTTTGAATGACGATTACAATACAAATATAGTTTTCTTGACAAACTCAGCGAAAACATTTCTACTTCCGGTATATGTACCACTGCCCTACACACATAACGGTGTTCTCCGAGCCACACGGCCCTGATCAGAGAACTGGTCATGACCATTTAAGCCCGCGGCTACCTTGCCTTTGATTGATTGATTGAGCTTTAACAGTTATGTTTGGATCCAGACACATGCGTATTCGGTCTGAGTTGATTTATTCTCTACTATTATTATAACGTTTTAGAGATCACAAAATCTCATGTAAACTTTGATTGACTCGTTAAGACAAACACCCGTTCATCTTATCGAGTATAAATATGTTTTGACTTATTAAAAAGGTTAACGTATTCACCTGTACCGTCGGTGTTGAAAACCTTGATTGATTGATTGAGAATGATATTTAACCTATACATAAATAGGTTTGTATGAATGTTTTGAATGGTGTTTCTTGATTAAGCTATGATTGCTAAGCTTAACCTTGAAATTGTTTATCTTTGATTCTGAATAAAAACACTTGATTTTATGCGACGTTTGATATAGCATGCTTTGGCTTAATAGGTTCTAAAACGTTGGTAAGTTTCTCCAGGTAAGTAAACGGGTCCCTTGGTTGATTGGGATTTGTATGAATTACTTTCCTTAGGCAAGAAACTTACTACTAGTGATATCCCCCTTACAATTACTACATGCCCGTCAAAATATATCTTTTACTTAACATTACTTTATCATGAAGTAACGTTTATGATAACTTGATTGTGAATGTTTATAAAAATACGATCAAGGTTAAAGGCCATAGCCTCGATTGATAGTCTAAGCTATAATTCAAATAACTTAAACATAACTCCTACGTTATACAGGTACTTAGATTGATAATAATAAAAGGCAGGAACTTGATCTACTTGATTGTATGATTGCTAGCTCGATTATAACTTCGTTCCTTGCACGAACTACGAGAATATAGTATGTCAGCTCGTCACGGCTATTGGGCACGCCTCCCTATGCTAACTATGTGAAAATGAAGGTGGATTTGAGATGAGAAAGCCTCATACCCGTCTCCCCCTTTTATAGGCGTTTCTGGGAGACCCATCGCGATACGCGATGGGTTCCTTGTGACCCGTCACGTATCGTGACGCCGCAAAAAGACGCCGCCTTATCTGCTCGTGACACGTGGTCTGTCATAGTGTGCCACGTGTTGACACTTGGTTGGACACGTGTCCACGTTACTTAGCATGGTCATCGCGATACGCGATGGCCTTAATGTTTAGGCCGTAGCGTATCGCTACGCTGCCCATTTCTGGGTCTGTGTGCAAGGCCATCGCGCTACGCGATGGGCTTATGTTTTCCCTGTCGCATATCGCGATGGGTGAAGTTTTCAGAATATTCATTTATGGTTCTTATACTTTCTAAGTTAGTATATTAGGCTCAAATTTTATAGAGTTAAATACGTGGTGTTACATCCTCCCCACCTTTTGAATAATCTCGTCCTCGAGATTTATTGGAACAGATAGGGATACTTCCTCTTCATTTCTGACTCGAGCTCCCACGTATACTCGGGTACTCGTCTTGAATCCCATTTGACTTTCACGAGCTTGAGTCGTTTGTGCTTGAGAAACTTGATCATACTATCTTCTATTTGAATCGGTTGTTCTACGAACTTAAGCTTCTCGTTGACTTTAACATCTTTTAATGGCATGGCAAGGGTTTCGTCGGCTAAACACTTGCGAAGATTGGATACATGAAACAGATCGTGAATACCTTTCATTTCATCAGGTAACTCTAACTGGTAAGCAACTGGTCCGATCCTATCAAGTATCTTAAATGGTCCAACAAATCGTGGACTCAATTTCCCTTTCTTTCCAAACCGTACTACACCTTTCCAAGGTGATACTTTTAACAATACTTTATCTCCTTCCTTGAATTCCAATGGCTTGCGACGAATGTCCGCACAGCTCTTTTGTCTATCTCTTGCCGCTTTCAAGCGTTCCCGGATTTGTATAACTTGATCAGTAGTCTTTTGAACAATTTCGGGTCCTGACAACTGATTATCACCTGTTTTCGATCAACACACAGGTGTCCTGCACTTGCGTCCATACAAAGCTTCAAACGGTGCCATTTGGATGGGTAGCCCAGCTTCCTCCTAAATCGATTACACAGGCACGAAGCATATCTTCTAATGTTTGAATTGTACGTTCACTTTGGCCATCAGTTTGGGGATGATAAGCAGTACTTAAGTTTAGTCGAGTCCCCATAGCCTTTTGAAAACTTGACCAAAAATTTGAAGTAAAACGGCTATCTCTATCGGATATAATGGATAACAGCACACCATGCAAGGATACTATGTTTTCAACATATAAGTGTGCTAATTTATCCATGCTGTACGTTTCTTGAATTGGAATGAAGTGAGCAGACTTGGTAAGTCTATCTACAATAACCCAGATTGCATCATTTGGCGAGAAGTTTTAGGTAACTTCATGATGAAATCCATAGTTATCAAATCCCATTTCCATATCGGGATTTCGGGTTGTTGAAGTAGTCCTAACGGCTTTTACTTTTGAACAGGTTAGGCATTTAGCTACATATAAAGCAATATCTTTCTTCATACCTAAGGGTGGCAAACCCAACCCAAATGAATTGCTTTGGGTCAAGATAGATAAACTTAAAAAGTAAAATGGGTTAGGATGGATCATAAAATTTTTTCAAGTGGGTCAGAATGAGTTGAAAATATACAAGTGACTTTCATTAATAGGTTAGAATGGGTCAAAACAAAATATCCAAGTTATCCAAAATTTATCTAATTCAAAATACCCAAACTATCACGTGTGAAACAAAACTCATCCGAAACCCAAAAAAACGATCAAAACGAAACAAAAACCCCGAGCCGACTAAAACGAAACAAATAAACAAAAACGAAACTGAACCGAAATAGAAAAAACGACCAAAACGAAACAAAAAAAACAGAATGAAACCAAAAAACTGACCAAAACGAAACAAAAAAAGCGAAATGCAACCGAAAAGCTAACCAAAACTAAACAAATACACCGAATCGACCAAACCGAAACAAAACTGAATCGAAATAGAAAAACGACCAAAACGAAACAAAAAAACCGATATGAAACCGAAAAGTTGACCAAAACGAAACAAAAAAAAGCGAAATGCAACTGAAAAGTTGACCAAAACAAAACAAAAGCACCGAACCGACCAAAACGAAACAAAAAAACCGAAACGAAACCGAACTGAAATAGAAAAACGACCAAAACGAAACAAAAAAACCGACATGAAACCGAAAAGCTGACCAAAATGAAACAAAAAAAAAAGCGAAGTGCAACTGAAAAGCTGATCAATACAAAACAAAAACACCAAATCGACCGAAAAGAAACAAAAAAAACCAAAACGAAACTGAACCGAAATAGAAAAACGACCAAAACGAAACAAAAAAAAAACAAAATGCAACTAAAAAGCTGACCAAAACAAAACAAAAACACTTAACCGACTAAAACGAAACAAAAAAACCGAAACGAAACTGAACCGAAATAGATAAACGACCGAAACGAAACAAAAAAACTGAATTGAAAATGAAACTGACCAAAAGAAAACATAAAAAAACTAAATGCAATTTAAAAACCGGACCAAAACGAATCAAAAACACCGAACCGACCAAAACGAAATAAAAAAAACTGAAACGAAACTGAAACGAAATAGAAAAACGACCAAAACGATAAAAAAACCGATATGACACCGAAAAACTGACCAAAACGAAACAAAAAAAGCGAAATGCAATCAAAAAGCTTATCAAAATGAAACAAAAAAACTGAAACGTAGCCGACCAAAATAAAACAAAATGAATCGAAACGAAACAAGAAAACGAAATGAAACCGAAAAAACTGACTAAAACAAAACAACACTGAAACCTAAAAAACCGAGAAATCGAAACCGAGCAGATACCGAAACCGACCGAAATGAAAAAAAACAAAACCGAACCGAAAAAAGAACTTGAAAACTCGAACCTAAACCGGTACAAAACGTTTTTTTTAATGAACAAGGATGACGTGGGAAACATTTTAGTTATTTTACATTTTGCATTTTTTTATTTATATTTTGAGTTATTATTTTTTTAATAGTTTTTTTGAATATTTTTTGAGGGGTTTATAAAACCCTTTGTATGTCAACCTTTACTTGGGTCAAGATGGGTTAACTTTACCCATCTTGACCCATATCCATCCTAACCCTCTATTTTAAAACCCATCCTGACCCTTACCCATCCTGGCCCATCACCCAAATCCAACCCAACCCACTCACATTGCCACCTCTATTCATACCTATCCACCAGTAATCATTCTTTAGATTGTGATACATCTTGTCACTTCCCGGATGCATCATGTACTTTGATTTATGTGCTTCTTCAAGAATCTTGTCTCTCAGATTTCCAACCATCGGTACCCAAATCCTTGTAACGAGCCTGAGTATTTCATCACTTCCTTTAATCAGTTGATCAATTGTACCATTTTCTTTTTCAGCTTTTACATTCCGTTCTTCTAGTGCCAACTTCTGGGCTTCTTTAATCTGACATGCTAAATTCACTTTAAGTTCCAATCTAAGGGCTCTGACCCTTTTTGGCTTTTCATGTTCTTTTCTACTCAATGTGTCAGCTACAACGTTGGCTTTTCCTTCATGATATACAATCTCACAGTTGTAGTCCTTGAGCGTTTCCATCCAATGTCTTTGCCTCATGTTCAATTCTTTTTGATCGAATATATGCTTCAAACTTTTGTGATCAGTATATACCGTGAACTTTACACCATACAAATATTGTCGCCATAGTTTCAATGCGAAAATTATAGCGCCTAATTCAAGATCGTGTGTGGTGTAATTCTCTTCATGAACTTTTAACTGTCTTGAAGCATATGCAATAACTTTCTTTCCTTGCATCAAAACACATCCCATTCCCGTGTGCGAAGCATCACAGTAAATGGTAAAGTTCTCTAGCCCTTCTGGCAAGGCCAGGATAGGTGCATTGGTTAACTTTCGTTTGAGTGTTTCGAATGCTTCCTCTTGCTCCGGTCCCCATTCAAACTTGGTTGCTTTTCTTGTGAGTGAAGTGAATAGAACAGCTATTTGGGAGAAGTCTTGGATAAATCTTCGGTAATATCTGGTTAGTCCTAGAAAACTTCGGACTTGAGTCGGTGTCTTGGGTTTCTGCCACTTGGTAATGGCCTCTATTTTTGTTGGGTCTACTTGAATACCTTTTTCGTTTATAACATGTCCAAGAAATTGAACTTCGGACAACTAAAACTCACACTTAGAAATTTGGCGTACAATTTCTCGTTTCTTAAGGTTTCAAGTATGATCTTAAGGTGAGCTTGATGATCGTCTTTGGATTTCGAGTAAACAAGAATGTCATCAATGAAGACAATAACAAACTTGTCTAAGTATGGTTTGCAAATCCGATTCATCATGTCCATAAAAGCTGTTGGAGCATTAGTGAGTCCGAAAGGCATTACGGTGAACTCATAATGTCCGTATCGGGTTCTAAATGTTGTTTTAGGTATATCTTCCTTTTGCACTTTCAATTGATGGTAACTCGATCTAAGATCAATCTTGGAAAAACAACATGCTCCTTAAAGCTGGTCAAACAAATCGTCGATTCTCGGTAGCGGATACTTGTTCTTAATTTTAACCTTATTTAACTATCTATAATCTATACACATCCTCATTGATCCATCCTTCTTCTTTACAAACAAAATTGGAGCTCCCCACGGTGATGAACTCGGACGTATGAATCCTTTTTCTAATAATTCATCTAACTGCTTCTTCAACTCCTTCATTCCCGTAGGTGCTAGACGATAAGAAGATTTTGCTATAGGTGAAGTTCCTGGATTGAGGTCGATTCTAAATTCTACTTCTCTATCAGGCGGGGCTCCTGGTAATTCGTCAGGAAACACATCTTGAAACTCATACACGATCAGCACTTCCTTCATTTTCTTTGGTTCGGGTTCTTTAGTTACATAGGCCATGAATGCGAAGCATCCTTTACCTATGCAGTGACTTGTTTTTATCTTAGAAATGATCTCTACTCTACCTGCTTTTTTGTCTCCGATAATACGAATGGTTTTATTGTTAGATGTTCGGATATCAGTGGCTCTATCATTGCATAAGATACGGGCCTGATTAGTCGATAACCAGTCCATACCTATAACTATATCAAAACCTGCTAACTTCATTGGTAACAGTCGTACAGGTATGATGTTATTGGCTAACGAAATTGTGGCGTTATTTAGAGCTTCGGTCATTATACTTATACTTCCATCAGCAGATTCAGGGCACTTCCGCCGATTCAAGCCAATTTTTTACTTACCATAATATTTTACTCGCTCCCACCCTAATAGTTTTAATGATCCTCAAAAACCGCCATGCGTGGGAAAGCTAGTTGGATCAAATGAAAGTCAATAAAACACCAAATAAATATTCGAGTCTTAGCCTAAATACACACAGTTGTGTGGGGGTGGTTGGGCACCTTTTTATGTGGGGTCAGTACTCCATGTATAATATTTTTGTATTTTTAGTTTTAAGTTTGTATTTTTTATTTCAAATGGATATGGCTATTTTGAACATGTCACACATTGTGATTGTGTTACATTTTGGCAACCTATTGGTATAGACCTTTACTTTTTTTAAACTTGAAAACCAAAGTATAAACGACATGAATCCATGCAATTAATTTTTCAAACTATATTAAGCTGTTATGTAATTAATTGACTGTGTATATGTTCTAATACATTCAATATAAATGAGCAAATATACAAAAACCAGAAAAAAATATACAATTTAAATCGTCAATATATTAAAATCTTTTAACTATTCCAGAATCATTAACTGTATACATGTAATGTATGTGAAATAAGAAATTAAAATGGAACCTCAACTCGCTTTTGCACACAAACAATCCCGGACTCATCAGCTTCAGCTTCTTCTCGGCCTGAAGTTTTTCCCAAAGAAAATTATTAAAAAGAAAATAAAAACAATGCTGCTTAATACTTCTTTCATAGGTTCAACTTTCACCTAATAATAATAATAATTACACAATCTTTAAAGGTTGGGGTTTATGAAAGTACTTCCGGTTCTTCTGTCGTGACCGCCAAAACCAAGCAAGCGCACCGAACAAACAGCTGGCCGCCGGGATTGCCACTGCGGCTCCCACAGGGACCACAAGTGCATTTGCTGATTGTAACACTTGTACTGAAACTCCATTGTTTATGCTCTGAATCTGCTCTTTGTCTCCCAGCATGATTCCATAGTAACTGTTTAAGAACCTGAACACCTCATCATCGTTCCAATCAATTGAACTGCTTTCTTCGGTTTGATTAAGGTTGTTGTAGCAAGCTGGACAAAGGGGTTTTGTGGGCCAGATTGTTTTAGGGAATTTGGGGTCACTGGTTTTAAGAGATTGTTCAGTTTCCTTTAGTCTCATGTTGACTTCATTATGTGCAGCCCATAACCAGAGTGCATACTCACGTGTGCTGCGAAATGGTGTAGACACCCTGTAATATTAAAAAAAAATAACTGTAAACGAAGGTTTAGAATTTTTTTTTTTTAAATGGATTTGGCTTTACCTCGAACACATATTGTAGAAATGTTTACTGCACTCATTACATATGAAGAACTGGTGGATAAAATCGCACGTGGTTGTAAACACCATTTGACTTTCTCCATCTTCCACTCTCACCGAGAGTGAATGCAACAGAACCCATAAACCGCAACTGTTAATCACCAAGTTAGTTAATATTCTTTTTCTTTGTTTCTTATAAAATGTTGTACATAGAATAATATACCTGAAGCCTCGGGTATCATTCCTGCTGCCACGACAAAACATCTACATATAAAAGCACAAAAAAATATCAAAGTATGAGAAAAGTACAAAAATACATTCAAGAATTAAAGAAAGGTGAAACATACCCAATTTCCCCGAGGGACTTCTTTTCCACAAATGTCAAATTTACCAACAAGACCTTGTCCCGTGCTATTTGCAGATAGATTTTTGTTTGTCGGACGCGTAGTTGAAGGGTATAAATCATCAAAATTGACTAGTATATCAGCAGTTCCTCTCCGACACCTAAAATATCCAGACTTTAAATTAAATTAAGAATATAGCAAGAAATGATTATTTAAAAGTGTTTTTGTTTTCTTTGGAATGAACCTTTTGGAAGGATGATGAGACACCATTAGTTCCATGAACTTTATAAGTGTACTTCTAGTATCTGTTTTAATCATCTGTCAACAGATATAAATATAATTAGCAAGTCAACGCAGTCAAATGCAATAACAATCATAAACAGCAACAAACATGCATTCACCTTGTTATCTAGAATGATGTCAAAGGCAACGTATGTAGCCTCTCAACATCATATACAGCCTCTGCAATCTACCTCACAAAAAAAAAGTTAATAACTTCTACAAAATGTAACTTCAGATTGCAAATAGTTCTTCAACAAACCTGTCCAGGGTCTGAGACGTTTGAACGAAGGTGATCATCTTCAAATTTCTCGTCTTCAGATTTCTTGTCTTCAAGGTTATATGAGCTATATTATAAACAAAATACAAAATCATGCAGATGAATCAATTAATAACCTTTAATTCCCATTTTAATTAAATATATTTATCTCAAATAATCATACCTTCCTAATTGTTTATTAATCCATTTAAGCAAAAGCTCAGCGGTTCTTCCATCATCAATAGGACGAATGTCACTTTTTTCATCTTTTCCATCCCATCCACCACCAACGAACTTAGAAGGTGGGCCCCAATACAGTGCCGGGTAGAAACTAACAGAGAACTGATCGCAGAGCTTAGTATTTACCTGTGCTGCCAAACATGATTAAAAGATGAATTGGTTGCTAACCCATAAAACAATAAGAATGTCACATTCAAAAGAAAGGATGAAAAAAAAAGTTAGTAATGTTACCTTATTCGCACAATCTACCCGTGTCATAAATAAAGTCCCTGGATGAACAGCATTGGCTCCATTAAAAAGCCTAGCAACCTTTTCATACTGGGGCTGCAAAAATAATATAAAGCTACAACGATAAGCGGCTCAATAAATACATGTTGCCCTTGTGAATGAAAAATACAAGTACCTTATAATTTCTGCACGCTGGACACCTGCAACGTGTAATATTAACTAAAATTAGATTTATACAGTCATATGGATATTTGAGAACCCAACATGAGCTGAATTGTATAGATCTAAAAAATAGAAGCTTTTAGCCACATAAAGTAAGATGCATTTCCTTTTAAGGTGTAGACAGCCTACAAATCTCTACAATTGTATTGTTCTTTATCTTTGTTCTTAAATCCCATACACATGCAATCGAGTTCGGGGTGTCCATGAAGCCAAAAAAAATCCATCCGAAACCCAAACAAAAGTTGACGGTTTGGTTTAATGTTTTTGTAGAAATCGAACTTACGGTTCGGTTTTGCATGTAACAGAAAACGAAAAAAACCAAACCGAATGTACAGATTTTCACATTTTATTTTGAAGTAATTTATAAGAATTTAATAAAACTGTAACTCCCAAAATGTTTAATAATCAATTAGTTATTAATTAACAAAATGATTTAGACTCAATACTTTCAAGCTCAACTGACAACCAAAAAACCTGAACAGTTTTAAAAAACCAAAGTTTCGGTTTTAGGTTAAAACCCAGGTTAAAACCGATCCGAACAGAATTAAACACCTTTCAAAAATTCAAAAACTTTTTTCAACCGAAACCGAACTGAACAGTTTTCAAAAACTCCTAAACCAAAGTTTCGATATATGGTTTGGTTATAACCTAAAACCGATCCAAATAGAACCCCTATCACAATTTGATATAAAAATCTGAAAAGGCTACTACCAGTGAGCGAAGAACTCCACAATGGCGTAAGTAGCGGATGAACCCTTGAGAGCCTCATCGAAATTAGTGGCGTTCAAATCAACAGGCTGATTATCAATGATTGATCCAGATCCGGCGGCCACCGGAGTAGTAATCAGCAATACTACTACGGTTGATAATAATAATAATGAAAAGAAGCTCAAGGGAAGCAAAAGGTTAAATAATAATGAACCGCCGGCGACAGGTGAGTTTTGTTTCCGGTTGAAAAGGGGAAGACTACAAGTGAATGGAGTTTCGGAAGAAAAAATATTCACACATTATATGTTGTCTTATTTTCTAAAAATACTTTTACAACTAAGAAATTTCTTTTTTTCGGATCCATCATTCTTTCTAATTTGAAAAGTTATGTTACTTATTCTTACCCGACCAAGTTGTTTTAGTTGGGATTATGTTAAATTCAGAGTTTGGCTTGAGTGTTCACCCTGAAAACTATATAGTCGACTGTTACTTGATAGTCGTTTTGTTATCATAAGAGCATAATTCTCTGGGTGTTAAATATGGTAAGACTAAAACCAGGGTAGGCTTTTGATTCGAACTGACAATCTCAAAAAAGTTTATGTATACATAGTTTTATTTAAAAGTTTATCATACTTATCGAATATTAGAATTCTGACTACATATTAGCATTTTTAGTCACACACCATTAGAATTCTGACTACATATTAGAATGCTGATACATAATACCATTATGTTTTCTCTTATCATATAGTTCTATATGGTTATCTATACATGTATTAGTATTATTAATTTTACTACGTGCTATTATCAATTTTATTACTATTGTACTTTGATGCCCCTTATTTTCTCTCATATAATGTTATCTTGAGCTGAGGGTCTCCCTGGAAGCCACCTCTCTATCCAATCGGATAGAGGTAGCTTTGTTATTGGTGGGATTTTACTGGGTATGATTGATTGATATATTAGCATTTTTAGTGGTATCTAAGTGTTATATAAGGTTTTGCATTATCAAGAGGTGAAGCAGGGTCAAATGTTATTGGCAAAAAGAGAAATCTGCAATTTGCCTCCTTGGTTTATATCGTCGGGAGATGGAATAGCCACTGAAAAAAAAATTTGCGAACTTTGACTCCCTATGTTTCTCCGACGGGTTCTTCTGACTCCTTTCCGTTAGTTGACCGTTGTTGACTGACGGATGCCAAGGGCATTCTTGTAATCATCTCGTAGTAATAATAATAATAATACTAATAAACGATAATAATAATAATAATAATAATCATAATCATCATAATCTTATCATCATCATCATCATCATTCGTAATCATCCTCATGTCCTTATATCCATATCACCCTCATCTTAATCATACCAACAGTAACATAAATTCCATATCCATCCATAACAATTCAATTTTCATCTAAATCTCATTATCATCTTCATATCCAAAACATAAACCATTTTGAAACTAATCAAACATTCAACCTTTTCCAACAAGTGAGTTTAGGGTTTTAAGATTCTGTATTCAAGATTGTAAATTGAAGAAATTAGGAAGACGGTGGTGTTGGCGGCTCCAGGGTGGTGTAGAAGACCGGTTCGTTTTTCCGGCAACAGGATGACGGCGGTGGTGGCGCCGGCTAAGGTTACCGCCAACATGAACTGTTACCGGATGAAGATGGTTGTGGTGGCAGCGGCTAGGGTTCCGGAAACAGGAAGGTGGCGGCGGAGGTGGCGGCTAGGGTTTCCGGGTCACCTTCGTCCAAATTCAAATCCGGACATCTTTCGTTCATATTCTTGATTTTCCGGCGGTCACCTCTGTCGGAATTATGTTTTAGGGTTTGGGGTTTATGGGTTTAGGGTTTCCGGGTTTGGTGAAGGGGGTACGTTGGTGGTGGTGTGGGTGTGACGATGATGAAGATCTAGGTTTGGGTAGATGATGATGTTGAAGATCTAGGCAGATGATGAAGATGTGTTGTTACACTTAGCACACCTTGAAGATCTGGGTAGATGATGAAGATATGTATTTACTTTGAAGATCTGGATGATGAAGATGTGTTGTTATTATTATAAAAGGGCACAATGGTAACTTCACTAAGTCAACGGTAAGTCAACTGACGGCGGGAGTCAGAAAAACCCGCCGGAGAAACACAGGGAGTCAAAGTTCGCAAATTCTTTTTCAGTGGCTATTCCATCTCCTGACGATATAAACCAGGGAGGCAAATTGCAGATTTCTTTGGCAAAAAAGTGAAGAAAAAATTTACTTTAAAAGTAAACTAGTATTCGTACCCGCGCGTTGCGGCGGGGCACGTTAAATGTATTACCAACAAAAACCAAGTCGTAATGTATTACCAACAAAAACCAAGTCGTAATCCGACCGTTGCCAATAGAATATAAGTTTCAAGTTGTAATCCAACCTGTTAGCAATAGAATATAAATACAAATCCAGATGCTTTACACCGAACGAAATGGGAAAAAAAAGCTAACAGGCAAAACATTTGAAACTTTATATAGCAAACGAAACCGTACCAAAAATACCCTCCTAATGTAAATTTACCTGAGACAAAATTTTGACACATAACCGAATGAAATTTTCTACCTGCTTGCAACTTGCAGTCCTTTCAGCCCGTATGCTCGTTGTTCCATAGAAAAAATTTACCCAAAATCAAATTCGATCCCTTCTAATTCACCGAACCTACAACCAAGTGTTTGGTACACCCATATCAGCAAATCAAACTAAAATAGCAGGCTTTGACTAATTGTAAGTCAAATTGTGAATATGCACTTTTAAATCAGACCAAGCATTTCAATTACCATAACTACATCAAATTTTTCTTGCACATGTATTGTTGAAACTTTGCATGTAAAGTATTTTCGCATCAATTTAAGGGTTTTAGATTGGCGTCAACTTCATTCAAAAGGCTATTTCGTTAATCAAGTTGTATCGTTCAAAACTGCAAAATTTTCTTTTTGTTGAGTAAATCAAAAAACGTCTAGAAAAACAATTCTAGAATTAGAAAAGTTTGAAAAATCCTTCAAAACTGTTATGTTATATCAATATTAATTTAACTATAACCTATTGCTCTTGCCACAATGCTAGCTCTAAGACTCTTTAAAATATATGCGCACCTAGAAATATACATGGGTAATTAAAAAATTTGCTTTTTTATATATAACGCCAAGACAGTAAATGATTATTGCAACCCAAGGGCTAAAGTCCCTAATATGAGAAAAGGAAGAATTAACTTACCCAGCGATGTAAATCCTCAAAAAACAGCAAATCAAGTACAACGTGTTCAAGAATCCCATGTTTCCTTCATTTCTGTATGTTACGACATCCAATTAACACCTGATGCGGAGTTGTTGTTTTGACCAATGTAACAAAAATGCTTTATTCACTTACTCATATCCAAAATAACACATGTTTTAAAAAATGAAATGGCTAAATTCATTGAAACATTTTAGCAAACACCTAGGTTGCATTCCATAATTGGGTTAATTTACTCACCTGACAACAGTGTCTTCTTTAAATTGGAATGAATTGATCAACAAAGAAACTTATTTAAAATTTAAGGATGTTAGTACGTTCTGTCGAAACTGGGGTGATTAGTTCAGAAACAACTCCAAAACCATGAATCGAAAAGCAAGTCGATTATATGACTACGATTCAATATTTTAATTCTACGCACGCAAACCAATTGAAAACATACCGGAAATGCCAGGAAGCATAAAAATTGCATAATACATTAATCCGTGTGAATTTAAACCCTGATCAATATGAATATTAATAATCAACATGGGCATAGGAATCTTCCATGCTTTCTGCTGCTTTTTTGAGTTATTGTATCTACAATTATCTCTAGTCTTTACAGCAGTTGACTTAACTAATGACCAATGAAAATCAAAATCAAAGCTTACAAATTATTAGAATAAAAAAGTTGAATAAACAAACTCAAACTGGTATGAATGTAAAAATTGATAACGTCCCTAAAGTTTAATTTTTATTTTTCACCTCCATTACAGTTTTAGATTGACAGGAATGAGGCCAATTTCTGTGTGAGGGTTCAGATGTGTGAATTTGTCAAATTTAAATCTACAATATCACCAAAATCTAATCATTCAAAGAACTCAATCTTATAAGTTGTGAGGCAAATTTACAAAAATCTTTGATTTTACCTTCCTTCCTTCCTTCCGTTCAAACATATTAACTTTCAGCGGCGCTGTAAACATAAATCATAGGTCTGATGTTCGATTGAATTCGCAGAAGTGAATAGTCATGTAGAATAGATGCGAATTTGACAGTGATTGAAACTGTGATTTAGGGCTAGGGTAAATCAGAGGTGACAGCCGCCTTGTGTCATCGTCCCCATCTATTTCTTTGTCGTGAAAAGCACGGATGGAAAGAGTGGATTAGATTGTTTGTCGGTGGTAGATGAAGTCATGTAGCATCAACTGCTTATACATCCTGCTTAGGTAATTATACATTTAGCTACAGTGACTTTTGTGAGACAAAGAGAGGTTGCTTTTTAAATATATATATATATAACTGGTATTCCGACCCTCCCGCGTTGCGGGGGGCTGTGAAACCATAACCCTCGTGAGTTAATCAAATCTTCTCGATTTTAATATTCATCGCTTTGAATAATGAGTAATTAAAAGTTTTCAATGTTGGTTGTTTCACATTGCTCTTGAGACTGTACCAAATCATAAGTATAGAAACATTGTACTAATAAAAGGAAACCCACACTTGGCACTCAAAGCTCTAAAAAGCATATGAAGTTTTGTTGGTCACATGTTCAAACATAGCATACTATGTACCCTTCACTATATTAGTAGAACCAATAGTATCCGGCAAATAATCTTAATGATGTTGTTTGTCTACTCAACAGAAACTGCATAAGCAACTTTAGAGATTCAAATGTAGCCCTCTTTGTCTTATGTAGAGGTACAAATTGTATCTCGAACTCGGATACAGGCAAACACGTCCAAAAATGATTCAGTGAAAGACCAATTTGTACAATCTAATGCGAACATCCGCTCTTTGTAGAGGTGCTAAAAACTCGGTTCGCTATGAACTGTGGCACCACAGTCTTTCAGTGCAAGACTCACATCATCACTGCCATCAAACTATAATATTTTAACTACATTGTTATGACAAATTAAAAATTAAAAATTAAAAATATATAGAACTCTTGATCTTTTAAACCAATAATTATGAAAACTTTTGAAACCAATAATTACATATAAAATAACAAACCTAGGAAAATTGAGATGCAACCTATGACTGGCTCCTGATTCACCAAACTTGCACCTACATTACATAATAAAATATAATGTTATTCATTTTTAATATATTAAGGCAAGTAATTGAGAAAAAGAAATAAAGTTTACCAAATCTCTTCGCACGGTGCAGCGTATTGTCGTTTGACCAACAACCTCCGTTTACAGTTAAAATTATAAATCTCAAGGATAAGAATTTCAGCTTAATTCCTAATGTTTATATCGAAGCTCTTTGTTGTGTTTTGCTTCAAGAATAACAACAATTAATTAGAAAAAAAGCATGAGTTAAAAGTAATGGAAAAGTTAACGGTATAAAAGAAGAAACCTTACCTAATTACTATTATGATCATTGTTGAATACACACCACATCCCTTTAAAGATACATATAAACACACGCCCAATTAGTAGAAGAACTTGCAGTAAGTATTAACCTCAACAATTCAGCCCTTGAATCGTCCTAAAATAACGTTTTTGTGATACTGCAACCAGCCCTACAAACAGCAGTCAAAGGATACTGCAATTACATAGTTACAAACTCTCAAGATTATTACAATACCAATATCGTACAGGAATGCTGCTAAAAAGATAATTCGACAGGTGCTCGGCATTATATCTGGTAAAACAGTCCATAGGTTGCAATATATGAGATGTACAACGTTTAAATAATACTTTGAACCCACAGTCGCTCGATACCAAATATCACCATCGACTCAAACCCTAAACATCTAAAAACGTCAACGCTACCCAAAACACAAATGCAGTGAAAATATATAACACAACTATAAAAAAAATTCAAGATGTAAATTAAATTACTTGAGGCTCAGATGCTCAGATCGTTATGGCTACAACATATGTTGCCACACCAAATAGCGGGCGGTCATCATAGCCTAAAAAGCATAAACAACATAAAGCACCAACCTATAGGCTCAGATACATAATTCCTCAATGCTATTGTGAACAAAGTACGGCTCAGTGTCGCCACGGTTGCAACCGAGGTTGCTATGCCAAGTAGTTGACCACCATCATCGCAGACTAAAGAGAGAAAGTAACTGAATCTTGCCATGCCACGATCAGAGATCACAATGTTGTTCGCAAATCTCAAAACTAAACTGTTGGCTTATAAGTGTCAAACTTCTATAATACTTAAAATCCAATAGAGTATAATACATTAGCAGTTGATTTATTTGCTACCGCACATTAGTATACATTATTAGCCCACGCGGCAGAGGCCACCGGACCGCCGCTGCTTAGGGTATCATAGCACACACCGGCAACAGCAGGTCAACCACCTCCAAACTAACAACAAAACCACCACTAAAAAGAAACAGTAAGAAGCCACCGGACCACCACCACTACTTAGGGTTTCGAAGGACAACCGGCAACAACGTTAGTCAACCACCATCCCACACTCTTTTGCCACCACAAATAGCAAACGTGAGACAGGTGAATAACAAACCCAAGAAACAGACGACGTAAAGCCGTAGAAACATGAAAGAGCGCAACTTGAAAGAAAATGTACAACACACAAGGCAATACATACAACCGTTTAAAACATAACTCTAACAAATATATATAATTAGAGAATGTACAAACTTTTGTTCTAAGTATTACTTTGAAAAGAAATATAGTATTAAATTTTTTTAAATATAATTATTTTGCCATTAATAAATTTATACGTTTATGCTGACTGATATTAGAATGTCACATTTTATAATTCATTTTAATTTTATTTTGAAAATGGTTCTGAGTTGAAGTTAGAGAAAGATTGTTTATATCAAACCAACTCATATTTGTTTACCAAGCATTGAAGAGGATACGTTGACCAACCCATATATAAAACTCATTTACCAACAATCCTAAGGAGAGAAGTTATACACCCATATGTCATTAACTTCATTTTATCACCTCACCCATCACCCATCACCCATCACCCATTGTATCTCTTTAACTTCATCACATTCAAATCCAATGGTTTAACCTAACCCCCTTCAATTTAAGTTTATAACATTTCTTAATAAATCTTAATTTATTATGTGTGAGTGTATATGATTTCAAAGGCCGTTAACATTTTAACTCATATTGCCTTTAATGTCATTAACCTATGAACAGTGGCAAAACTTGGACTAAGACATCAGGGGGCTCAAAATGTATACAAAAAATCACAAACGAGGGGGGTCGGGCTCAAATTTTCAGTCCAAAACGGCTAAATTTACACTATTGCGCAAAAAAACAGGGGGGCGGGGCCACCCCGGGCCCTAAGTAGCATTCGCCTATGCCTATGAAAGGAGTAGTGTCTCACTCGTTAACTTTTACCAAATAAGGTTACCGTCCTGAGTGTTAAGACATACCTTAAGGCTTTAGCTGAGATTTGTGAGAACTGAATAAGACGTATGCATATTACTTAGCTAAAAAGAGTAAAAGAAAAAAAATAAAAACAATGTTTTGTTTATCTCTTCCATTGCTAAACGGTTGGCTCGATTCTCATTGTCGACCAATATTGGCACAATATGTGATGTGATGCGCCATATAGCGCATAAGATGAAGGTTTAATGTTAATGCTATTTTGGTAATTGCAAAAACTGAAAGCTAGCTTCATATTTTTTTTACCGTTTGGGTTAATGTGGCTATATTAGTTATCTTTTCTAGATATAGGAAGCATAATTGTACACATAGCTTGTGTTATTATTTATATATATTGCGTAATTATTGTATGTAACAAACTATATATCTTGTGTAATTATTTAGGTTGTGCGTTGTTAGTTATAGATGTTGCAAAATTATTTAACTTAATATGTAATTATGACGTCAAAGAAAGAAATTTTTAATCTTACACACGATTTGTACGCTTTGTAAGTTGTCTCAACCATATTATATGCATATGTAAATAACCATATATACTATTTGTTTGGCAATGTGACAATGTTTTGTTAAAAGATGAATGTAGGGGTGAGCAGAAAACCGAAACCGAATTAACCGAAAAAACCGAACCGAAAAACCAACCGAAGCATTAACCGACGGTTTTTTTTTGGTTTTTCTGAAAAACCGAAATTTCGGTTTCGGTTCGGTTACCCAATTCAAAAATACCGAAAAAAACCGAACAGAACCAATTAACTTTAAATATTAAAATAAATAATTTAAATGATTGTTAATATATTTATACTAAGCCATATGCGACAACAACCGAAACAAATTAGGAGTTTGTTGGTTCAATAGATTTGTAAGAGAAATTAGAGTTTGTGAAAGGAATAGTAAATGTTAATATGTATTTTTGTACGTAGAAACTAGTCGCATAAAACAATTAATAGAACAAAAAAAAAAACAAAACAAAAAAAAAAAACAAAAAAAAACCGAATATAACCGAACCGAAACCGAAATACCAAAAACTGAAAAACCGAAAAACCGAAACCGAACGATTTGTATATATGAAAAAACCGAATTTTCGGTTTCGGTTTCGGTTTCACCCAAAAACCGAACCGAACCGAACCGTGCTCAGCCCTAGATGGAGGGGTTGATAAGTCAAATTATCAAGATATCTACTTTGATAAAGTATAGTAAAATAACGTTTTTGACAAAACGTACTCTTTGAACTCTTGAAAAGTTGGTTAATATTTTGCTTCTTTTAAAAGTGAAGAAAAATGACGTTTTTTTTATTTAATTATGACGAATTTCTATTATCTGATAATTTTGAACTTAAGACATCTCAACCCTTTGGTATTTTTTGATGTTTTGTCTTTACCCATGAACCACTAATTCCGTTAAAAGAAAAATGACACCTTGATATCTGCTTTTTCATGATAATTTAACTTTTTATGATATTTTAACTTGAACTTTAATTTATTCTATTCAAGTTAAACTAAGTTTCATCTTCAACTCCATTGATTTTATGTTAAATTTTACATGAAATAAGACAATCTTGTAAAATAAATTTCAAACAAATTTGAAAATGACTTCAAAATCCATTTCTTTTCTTGTAAGTTGGTTTTGTGATGTTTAGTTAGTTATTTTGGGTTTTGCTAAACATACCTCCATTCAAGGTTGCAAAAGTCGTTAGGCGGATCCTAGACGGTCGATTGAGAAGTTGGGTGTACTCAGAGTACTCGGGGAGTACACAGAGAGTAATCGGAAATAGTAAATGTAAAAACATTTAACTTCTGAATCCTATATATGTCAAATATAATCAGTTTGCTAATATCTAGAACAAAATAAGTGAATATCAATAATAACAAGATACATGCATTTTAAAATACTAGATTATTCTGAAATTATTTAATCATTAGTTTAAAAAAGTGATATTTTTTTTAATATTATCGAAATATGAATCTTGTTTTATTTTTTAAGTCCAAACTGGCCCACGTTGACCGACTAGATGTGATTCTGGTTGAGGTTGACCACTCTCGATCGATTCTTAGTAACTAGACGGGGCTACAGAAACTCTCATTGGCGTCATACCTTATAGCGAGTACTCGAGGAGTACTCAACCTTGTAGACCTACTTTTACAACATTGCCTATATCTATACCATTTTTACTGAATTACACCCCCCTAAACTTACTAGATCAATTACTATTAGCTCTTAACATTACTTATATACATATTAGTCACTACAACCTTTTTTTCACTTTAAAGTCTCTCCTACATATATCAAATTAAAAGCTATTAAGCTTTTATTATTAATTTATTTTTTTAGAATTAGTATTGTAAATACTTATAATATTTTTTTTTAATTTTAATAGTTTCAATATATATATATATATAGGTATATATATATATATATATATATATATATATATAAGATTATAATAATGTGAGAAATATTTTGAAATTGAGAACTATTTTAGAACACAAAAAACACTCTTCTTAACAAAAAATAAAAAAAAATTATAAAACAAAAAAAACTCGAAAATAAAAAAACTAAAAAAACCAAAATTTTTTATTTATTATCCCGGTTTTATAAAAAAAATAAAAAAATTCAAAAAAATATCGGTTTAACAAAATTATACACATATATATAATACTTATTTTTTTAATTTTGTACATGTTTTTTTATAAACATATTTATAATTTAAGGTAGATGATAATGTACATATGTATACATTACGTAACTAGAGATTAAATGAAATTATACGCATGTGTATAATACAAAGTTTTTTTTCTCTTTTTTTATGAAACCGGAATGAATATAAGAATTTTGTTTTTTTTACTTTTAAATTTTTTTTTTTGTTTTATGATTTTTTTAAATATTTCTTTTAGAGGTTTTTTTAGTGATCAAAAATGGTTCTCAAAGTTCTCAATTTTCAAATAGTTCTCTTAGGATTCTTACTATATATATATATATATATTGTTTTATAAAGATAATAAGAATGATAATAATAAATATTATTATTATTATGATCAAGAATAATAAACACAAAAAGGTGAGAAAAAAAACTTTACAATTTTTAATTTAATATTTTAACGAGAGATCATAAAATACAAAAAGTGTTACATGAAAGTAATATGTAAAATAAAATTCTTAAAAGGTAATGATAGTTAAGAGAAGATAAAAAAATAAAATAAAAAAACTTTATAATTTTTAATTAAATGTTTTCAATGGACACCATAAAATGCAATAAAATGGTACATGTGAGTAATATGTCAAATAAAATTTTAAAGAAATGAAAGTTTAGAAAAGGGGGTATGAGAAATAGAGGGGGGAGGTACGTTTAGCCTAACCCGTTATTTTCTAACCATATTTTTAATATAATTTAGTTTTGCAGTAAAAAAATACAACTTTGGAAGTGGATGGAGTTCAAACTCGACACAAAATACAATAGAGACCGCCAGACCAACAAGATTTGAAGTTTGCTGATGGAGTTGGGTTAGGCATGTGTTAGGCGGTTAGGCCTTAGTGCTAACAACATTCCAAATGTTTGGTCAATGTATAACCGCAATTATAAATCAATTTCAAACTCAAGACTCAACCAACAATCTAAATAAAAAGTTAGACGCAAATATAAATTAAATTAAAAATGATCCCATGGGGTTAAATCTTAAAAAACACAGATGCCTCGTTCGTGTTGAGTTTTAACATTTTGTAAATCTTATTTTCAAAATCTGAATCCCTTCGATCCGAAGACCCAACTCGCCAGAAGCAGTGTTAGGAACCTTCACGGATTGTAGGGTCGGTCTGTAGATTTATATTTCTTTTCCCAAACTAGTATTGGGCCAGTATTAGGTCTACAGACTCTAGACGAGTATTGTTTTCAGTAGGGTCGAATTTATCATTTAAAAAGGAGTTGTGACACAACTTATTGCCCGCTTCATGTCTTTTTATTGTAATTGGATCATTTTTTTGGAATTATCAATGAACCACTAATTTTCAATTAATAAATTTATAAGAATTTTTCCAAACGAGTATCAGGTAAGGCCCGGTTCTACAGACTCCAATATTAAAAGACCCGCTACGATTTGATAGTTGTTGAGACTTCATACAATTTACAAAATACCTAGTCATTTGGAGAAGATCACAATCACCGACCCCAATATACAATTTCAAAGTTAATACGGTTCAGTAAATCGGGGTCAATAAAATTATTACGATTCAATAAATTGTGTTCAATTACAGGTCTATAATAATTGTATTTGATTCGGTCATACAACTTTTCTTTTGTTAATAATAAATGCGGATCAAAACCAAGCCAAGTTCGATCTCAAAATTCGATTTGGTTATATAAATATTTTTTGTATGCAATGTTTACACTTATATGATGCTTTCCTCCCTAAAAAAATGTACCGTTTGGTGTACTAAAACATATTTGAGATTGGTTTGAGAGGCATTTTAGGAATCAAATTTTCTTATAGGTATAAAGAGTTTGATGTAATAACATATGTATATGAAAACAAATGAAGTGACATTTTATCTCCTATATGTATGATAACCAAAATATATATAACATATGAGACAAAGGTAAATTTATACTTGATTTTAAGAAATTTTTATGTGTAAAAAGGGATAAACTTGTATTTTAAATATAATTCACTAAACTTATAAGTTTGCCACTGATCTTTAACCATATTATGGTTTTTTCAGTTTTAAACCAACTTTTTACACACGATTTTTAAATGACATGATTTTTCATATGTTTCTTATAGTTGTAAAAAAATTGCACTATAAAAATGAGCATTTTATTCTCTTTAATTTGAGTATGATATGGTTATAATTTTCTTGATTTAAAAAAAATTATGTTAAGCCGAGATGTTCAGTGCCAGTTTGATGATTTATAAGTTAAATTTGTGAGGTCGATCATTAATACCATTTTTTTGTTGTCTAAAACCAAAACTGAACCATTGAAAATTGAAACCGAACTGTTATAATGGTATGGTTCCGGTTTGGTCACACATTTTAAGCTTTAATAATAAATTTAATTTAAAATAATTATTAATTTAACTGTACCATCAATTCTAATTATAGACTAACAAAATATGATACTTGAGATGATCATAACAGGAAGAATGATTATTTAGCCACATAAATGGTTAATATTAATGAAGACCTAGGACGCAAAATAATAACAAGAATAAAGATTACAAAAACAACATATACTGACATTAGGTTAACTTAAGCTTGTAATAACCAAGTTTACTTGTCTTAAAAAAATTATGTTCAATTACAATTTAACTATATCTAATATATATATAATAAAACATATCTAATACTAAATAATAAAAAGAGAAAATTACTGTTTGGATCCCTGTGGGGGTAGGGCAGACGCACATTGAGTCCTTCGAAAATAAAATGAATAGGTTGAGTCCTTATGGTTCCAAAATTATCCCGAATGAGTACCTCCGTCATCTTTCTGTTATCAGCACCGTTAAAATGAGGGGCAAATTTGTCTTTCCACGAAAAGAATAAAAAAAATAAATTTGTACGTTATCCTAAAATTGCAATTTTCTTTAAAATAAAAACTCATTTACTATACTATTAAAACAATAACTCTTTCCATAAATAACAAGCATTCTCATAATTTCTTACTAATAAAATAATTCAAAATAACATTTAGCTTATTTTAATCAACTATATTATAAATGCATGTGTTTGTTAATGAGTTCGAGTTTTTATTTTCAAAGTTTCACGGTAGTTATCTTTTTATTTTGGTTTCATTTCGGTTTTTGGTTTTTGTTCGGTTTTTGTGTATATAAATTTGTTTCGTTTCAATTTCATTTCGGTTCGATTTTATTTTTTTAGTTTCGTTTTAGATAGGTTTAACTTTTCAGTTTGATTTTGGTTTTTGTTTTAGTTTTTATTGGTATTTGGTTTATTTAGGTTTTGATTTTGATTTTGTTTAGTTATTTTCTATGTAGTTTTGTTTTAATTTATATTTAGTTTGTTTGGTGTTTGGTTTTAGTTTCTATTAAAAATGAAAGAATATGAAGGGCTCACAAATTTAGTGAAAAGTTCACATGAGTTTTAATTTTCAAGTGAGTTAAAGTTATTGAAGCTTTATATATTATTTTTATCCTCATAACCAGTAATAATGAATTTGCATTTGGTAGAAATAATTTCAAAAGCTAAGAATGTTATATGTGTTACCCTTCAGTTTTATTCTCAGTCTTCAAGTGTGTTATTTCAATTTTCATTTATGAAAATGGATCATTTTAGAAATGTTTCGATTTACTTTGGCTCGAGTCAAAATGGGTCATTTTAAAAGGGCATTAGTTTAAATATGGTCAGTAGAAGAAAGTATCGATTTCGTTTGGGTTTCAACGGGTCTTTTTAAAATCGTATATATTTGGTTTAGTCAATTTTAGAAAATATCGATTTGGTTCGGGTTAAAATGGGTCATTCTCAAAACGTATCGATTTGATTATGGTCAAAAGATGTCATTTTAAAAAGATTTTGGCTTGGCTGTGGTTCTTAAATGCGTTTTGGACGTGTTTCAATTTATTAAGATGCAAGAATTTTCCCATGAAATGTAAAAATAATTTTCGTAGTCATTTAGTCACTATGTTTGTTAAATTGGTGTATGAATATATCAATCATCAACTGTGTTCCTGGTCTAAGAAGAAAAGAAGCCCGGATCATTCTTGGATGCTTATCGGAAATCTTTCATGGATGCTTATTTTCTAATCTGCTTGCTTTTCAGACTTATGTTAGTGAAGTTTGTTTTTTACGATTAATATTAATTTTGAAAGTTTATGAAGTTTATGTTTTAAAGTTTTAAGGTTTCTTAATAAACATTCTACTATGTAAAGTCATTCTTTGTAAGTTTATGTATCTCGATCAGTACTTTGCGTATAAATAAGACTTTCAATTAAAAAGTATAATGATGTCTCAAAAAACTATATTAAAAAATAACTTGTCATGTGAAATTATATATGTGTTTACTTCTTGACGATTTTTATATTTCTGCCCGTGTCGTACACGGGTCAATAACCTAGTTTTTGATTATAGAAAAATAACAATTATGCCACGTTAAGTATTAATAATTGTTGTTTATTAATTATAATCTAATGATATATTTGTCTTGACCCTATGCCCAAGTTTGCACATAACAGCCATCCATGTGGACCCAACCATCGTTCACTTTCCCCAAATAAACTATAATCAAAACCCTAAGGCTATGCGTAGTAGAGGGGCTACAAATTGGGACGTTTTACGTCGCGTGGCGCCCAGTCTGCAAGGGATGAGAATTTGTTTTTGTGGTGTAATGGTGCTGGTGCAGGGGCTACAATAGTAATATAATATATATATATATATATATATAACACATATTAATTTAATAACAATATTTTTTTCATCTTCTTGGGCGACAACTAACCTCCGCCCCCGCTCCTTTTCGCCCACATATCGTCCGCGGGGGGGGGGGGGGGGGGGGGGGGTGTTTCCCCATCTTCTCGCCCAAAATCGCCCCAACCCATGGCCCATTACGGATAGTCTAACCCTCACCATTCATCATCTTTATCCGCAAATCAATCAATCCACACCCTGATTTCAACCTCTACTCCACACTCTATGTTATATCTATTGATTATGGTGACAGGAATTGTGTGGGTGTTCTTCAGCGAGCCTTTCTGATGGCACCTTAGCAGCAGCAGTAGCCACAAGGATCTGTAACAACGACGGTAAAGCCATAGACTAACAACGGCGGTGGCGCACGAGCTAGGGTTCAGCTATGTCGATTACGGTGGCTTACGGAGGAAGTACCGTTGCTAGAACAGCAAGACTAGACGAAATAGCTGGTGGTTCAGTGGTTTGAACGTTGATTCCGGCAACTGAAAAGGTTTCGATAAACCTCGCTTTTCCAGCGAGCTCTCCGACAGATTCCGTTGACGTTTGAAGCACAGAGAGTCGAGATGAGACATAAATCAGATGAAACAGGAGAGAATAAACCTGTTCATCGTATTTGACCTGGTGTTTTTAGTGGTCGGAGTCAAGATGACCAGTGATTTTGGAGATTAAACCATATTCCCTTCTTTGTTTGATGTTGCAAACCCTGAATTAGGGCTCCAATCGTGTTTATTCACCACTTATAATGAATCATGGGTATAGTAGTATTTTCGAATCATTTTAGACAGAAAAACTAACGCCCATCTAGCGAAGGGATGCTGTGTGTTCATTTCTTAAACTCCAATGATTCAAGCAGTTCAACTTTTTTTAAGGACTCAACATGACCCCGTTCTTAGAACACAGGGATTTAAACCAGTAATTTTCTCTAACAAAAAACATTAAAATGCATTCGACATTATAGTCTAGTCTGGTTTCATATGGTCGGTTTCCAGTATAAACCGCGAACTAAACCTTTTGCTACGGTTAAAAAATTTTGAAACCGACCAATTGACCGAAAGTAAAAAAAGAACAACCAAACTGATAACTGGTTTAAACGATTTCAAGGTTTTAAACCGAGCCGTAAACACTCATAACTGTTACGTGGTTAACAAAGTCTGTGTTCAAATACCCTCTGCATCGCGTGGACACTCGTCTAGTATACTTATAAGCATACACAAAACTATTTTTGGTCTATCCCTTTTATATGACTTTGCTACTAGTTTACTTTTTCTTCTCAAAATGCATAACCTTTAATAATAAAAATATAAAGACCGATAAATATTTAAATATATAATTCATCAAATCAGATAAATATGAAAAAATTAAATAACGCTCACCCGCTATTATAGAAGTACATTGCAACGACCCCATTGTTAATTTTGTCATAGAAGAAAAATAGAATAGTCTTATGAAACAGTACATGTCGTTCCCCGATTTGTTGGAACGAAATCGGTGAAGCTCAAATCACGGGACCCGAAATGGTCCAAGAAGCCACCGATGTCATTGATCAAATCCGTAAGAATCTCCTAGCTGCTAGAAATCGTCAAAAGAGTTACGCCGACAAACGGCGAAAACCTATCGAATTTAATGTTGACGATCTTGTCCTTCTAAAAGTATCTCCTTGGAATGGGGTAGTCCGTTTTGGAAAGAAGAGTAAACTAGCTCCTCGTTTCGTTGGTCCTTTTAAAATCCTTGAACGTGTTGGGAAAGTGGCTTATCGACTCGAACTACCAGAAGAACTTGCCGGTGTTCATCCGACTTTTCATGTATCAAATCTGAAGAAGTGCTTAGCCGAGGGTAATCTCCATATACCTCTCGACGAAGTAC
This sequence comes from Bidens hawaiensis, assembly GCF_021521415.1. Classification (NCBI taxonomy): domain Eukaryota; kingdom Viridiplantae; phylum Streptophyta; class Magnoliopsida; order Asterales; family Asteraceae; genus Bidens; species Bidens hawaiensis. The sequence goes on from NW_027491024.1 coordinate 4,671,480, forward strand.
ATGTCGATGAGTCAATGATCATGGTTGAACGACCCGTTGAGATCATGGATCGCTGCGAGAAGAAAACCAAGCGTAGTCGTATTCGGTTAGTCAAAGTTCGATGGGAATCACGGCGTGGCGCGAAGTTCACTTGGGAACGAGAAGACACAATGAAGGAGAAGTATCCACACTTGTTTTCATCATCATCATCATCATCATCATCATCATCATCATCATCATCATCTTAATTTCGGGACGAAATTTCTTAAAGTAGGGGATACTGTGACATTCGTCAATTTCGGGTCTCGTTTGTATTCGTTTTTGTATTCGTTTATCATGTAAACCGACCCATTTTGTAAACCAAAGCTTATGATATAATCAAAAAGATGGATTTTATGTTACAATATTGTTTACACTTGTTGGGTCTTGAAAACATTCTTTTAGGTCCTTAAAACTCCTTAAAAATGACTTAAACCAAACTTTGGGGACTATTATTGCCATTTACCAAAAACTTGTTTGACCATTTCAACCATCACATGCATCTTTACCCTATTTGTATGAACCATACTCTTACCATTATAAAAGCAAGGATCCATACACCATTTTGGTTTTTCATCTTCTCCAAAATCTCTCTCAAATCCAAGTATTCATCTTCAACATTTTGTTATTTTGATTTCTTAAGGTCAACTAACTATAGTCTTTCATTTTAACTTGTTCATCTAATATTACTAACACTTGAATATGGTGGTACAACATATATATATAATACACACCTCTTGTTTCCTTTATTTGTTACTTCACCTACTCCGGTTGGTTAAGTTTCGAATGTCATAAGGCAAGGATTCATGGAGGACTTCGTGTTCTTGATATATATACACACACACATAACTTATTATACATATCATTTATGCCTAACTTCTGCTCATTTTAGTTTGTTAGTCACATTTACAAGTCTTGGGTATGTGGAATCCATCCATGAACTCATTGTGAGATGGAAACCGAACCAATATTATTGTTCATATCGCATGTTTATTTATAAACTTGTTTAAAATTCACCAATATCCTAAATGTTCACATACACACACTTTCATAGTATTTCCAAGGTATCCTTACCTTAAAACGCAAAAAGTAGATTTTTCTTGTGTTTTATGGATTACAAGATTAACTTGGATCCCGTTGTTTCAAATCCCTTAAAGGTTGCGTTTATATCGGGTTTGTTGCCACCATAGAAAACGAGACACTATAAAATGACCATTTGACAAAAAGATTCCAAGGATCGAAGGTGATTTACTTACCTGGGATGGTTGAGTTATAGTGCTCGTTTTCTAGGCCATAAACCGTGTTATAAATGCCAATTCTTTAAGTAGTCAAATGCGAGCGTTCCGGTCGCCATCCTAATTTTCGGTGTTAAAACAATAGTACTACGGTGGTTCGTGTGCTAGTGTTTTGACATGACGTTGTATCTCGATTTATTGTGTTATCATTTTTATTTGAGTCTAAAACATGAAAAAGTCGCGGTGATCTCGTGCACATGTTTAGACTCCAACGTGGTGTTTTATAAAACCTTTTACTTAGTGTTGGAATATCAAGTCGTGGTGATTTCATGCGCGATTTTTCCGACTCTATAAAATCTCAAAAATCTCAAATTTTCAAGCTTTAACTATCTCAAAATCATTTTATATTTTATCTAACACTAACATCTTCTCCATACTAACTCTAGGATTCACAAAAATCAAAAATCGAAATCTTATTTTATTTTATACACCTTGGTATTCGTTTCCTTTACCCAAAACTTATCCCATTTTCTTTATAAATTTTAGCATGCCACCGCTAAGACGCCAACCGCGATGGGACTCCACCCGACGTATGGCCGCTCTTGTCGCCAAGCAAATGGCCGCTGTGATTCCCGAACTTATGACCCAAATACAAGCAAACCAACACGCACCCGTTGTTGCACCTATTGAACCCAAACCCGCATCGTACCTGCTTAAAAAATTTACTAGTGCCAACCCGGCCGAATTCTTTGGAACCAACTGTGCGACTACCTTGTTGCAATGGTTCGAATCTGTGGAGAATGTGGTTTTACACAGCGAATGCCCCGAAGCGAAAAAGACAAACTTCGCTTCAAGCATGTTTAGGGGAATCACCCTAACATGGTGGGGTAGTGTTATGCACCTCCAAGGTACGGATGTGGCCATGGCTCTTCCATGGGCCGAGCTCAAGGCACTTATGAAGAAGAAATTCTGTCCCAAACACGAGCTCCAAAAGCTTGAGGAAGAATTTTGGAACCTAAAACAAGAAAGTGGTGATAACGCCGCTTACTCGCTCCGTTTCCACGAGCTAAGCGTTCTTGTACCTCACTTGGTTACCCCACCCGAACGTGAAGTTGACAAATATATTGGGGGTTTACCGATGAAAATCCGGGACTCGGTCATTAGTAGCAAACCCGTGAACCTTGAGGAAGCCATCACGTTAGCCGGTTGGCTATCGGAAAATCACGTGAAGGCGGGTACCCTAACCCTCAAGAAAGCAAGTGAGAAAGACAAGCTTGAGCCCACACCGCAAGCCAAGGTTGAACCCGCACCACAAGCCACAAACTACTCAAACTCCTCCCGACACAACAATAACAACAACAACAACAACAAGAAGAAACCCAAAAACAACTACCGAAACTTTGCCGTTACCCAACCTCAACAACAAACCCAAGCTCCCGAAAACCGAAGACCCTATACAGGTCCTTACCCGCTATGTAACGCTTGCCAATTTCACCACCCAACAAACTCGCCTTATCGCAAATGTACCATTTGTAACCGACTTGGCCATCTCAACACCACTTGCCGATCCGCCCAATGAACCCAACCCAACCAACCTAACCAACCAAACCAACCAAGAAATTTTCCCCAAAATTCCCAAAACCGATATGCACCCTACCCACCAAACCAACCCCAACCACCCCAAGCTTGTTAAAATTGTGGAGATCCAAACCATTTCCGCAACAATTGCCCTCGCCTCACCTTTGCTAACCAAACCGTGACCGTACCTTACTACCAAACCCAAGCTTACCAAGTTCAAACCTACCAACCCCAAATTCCCCAACTCAATGCACCTGTGACAATCGTCAATTTCAGGTTAACTCCGTTAATCCAAACTCCGTCAATTCAAACTTAAGATCACTAGAACTATAACGCACATCTCATTTCATTTAAACTAGGGTTTTAAATGACGCTTGACAATCACTACACATGTAGTCTTTCGGGATTGCACCGAAACGCAAACGAGTTGACTCAAACCATTGGTGAACAAACGACAAACATCAAAACAATAAGTAATTGATAATTATATGTTAGGCTTATGTGTTATTTGATAATATTGAGTAGAACATTAACTCAAGATGCAAAAAGCTATTTTATGCTAGAAAAGTAATAACTAAAAGTTGAGGGGCCATTGTGTAATATAATTATTATTAATTAATAACAAAAACCCTAACCTCCTCTCTCCCTCCCAAACCCGATCGCCCCCCCTCCCTCTCTTCTTGGCTGCCGTCACACTACACACATACACACAAGGATTTTCAAGCTTTTGGTTGAAGAATTAAGGTGATAGGAAGGTATTAACAACTACTCTATGCATTCCAATGTTTAATTTTGATATTGAATCGGTTAATCAAAACCCTAATTCACGAAATTGATGATTTAGATGAGTTAGGGTTTGATTATATGCTTGATGATGATTTTCTAATGAAATTGATAACTTGTTGTGTTATTGTTGTTTGTTAATCATTGTTCTTTGATTTTAAACTTTCAAGAAAAACCCTACTATGTGTGTAATGTGAGATTGATATGCATGGTTGGTAAATATTGTGTCTAGAGTGTTATATGCATGGATTATGGTTCATAGATTGTTGTTATGTTGAGTTTTGATGTAAACTGGTACTGGACAAATTGTTAAGTTTATGTTTAGACGACTGTAATTGAATGTTAATATGGTAATTGGTCGAAATTATTAACACTACAGTGTACTAGGTTGAGTCTAGTTTCAATCAAGTCCAAGTTTGTAATTTTTGGACGTGTAAAAGTTAACTTTTATTATTTTACAAAACTGAAGTGCAAGTCCGAATTGTGAGGTCTGCTGTTAGGCTGTTTTGAAATTATCATATCTCATAAACTACAAGACCAAATGGGTTGGTTCTAGTTCTGAAAGTTAACATGTTGAGTTAAGAACCTAACCCAATTGGTCTTACATTAATTTAAATTACCATTTAACGGGAATAACAAATATCATTCTGTTGCGCATGATTTTGACTGCTGTGAGTTTACTGTAATGTTTTGGTCTTTGTGAGACAACTACGTGGAATAAAAATATAATAAAAATATTTCTGGAAACCTAACTCATTTGTGCTTTTGTGAAGATTTTTGGTGAATTAATTGATATGTTGTGATCTGTTGAATTGAGTAATCTTTCAAGTAGAAATCTGTCTTGATAAAACTAGCTGCTGAACTATACGAAATTACATGAAACGTACTTGTTGTTAGATAATTGCCATGATTTTGACTAAATTGCCCTTGTGGGGAATAATTGCTAGTAATGTACAATATTAATACTTGACACGTAAGTAGTTGTTCACACATGTAACGTATCACCAATGTGTTTGTTGAGTCACACACAATTCACAAACGAAACACGAAACGTATCTCATGCATAGGTATTAAGTGCCGAGTCTAGAGACTCAATAATAGTTTCAACACTTAGAAAATCTCATTCTTGTTTTAGAACGCTAGTGAGGATTTTCTGTGACGCGCATCTCTTGGTTGACTTGTTTTTGAATTCTTTGCAAACAGTGAGTTTCACGTTCCCCTTTTACTCTTTTAAACGCTTTTTACTTGGGGGGAGATAACATACTCCAAAACGCTTTAGATTTTGTTATTAGTTATATATCACTTGTAAAGGCTAAGTGGCAAACGAACCAACTAAAGTCCTTCATAACATCGAACCGTTTAGTATTTGTATAATAGCGAGTCATTGTTGAGTAGTACTACTGGGTTTGACAAACCCCACCCAACTCTAAACTCGAATGGAGGTCGAGTGGGTGTAATCTTGGCTAACACATTTTCCATGGTCGTGGTAGACATGGTGGCAAGGCAATTGATAAACAGTCAGCTTCGGTGTCGAACACTTAGTAATACTTGTTTTATAGGTTAGCTACCTATGGATATATAATTGATTTAACATCATCTGGTAACGCAAATGCAAAACGTAAACGCAAACGCAAACGCTTTATTTATATAAACTTGTGAACTCACCAACCCCGTGTTGACACTTTTAGTATGTTATTCTTAGGTAGCCGAGGCGGGCGCGCGGTATAGGAACATGCATTACATTGAACTCTATCGTTTTTGCAAACTTGTTTTTAAACTGTTATTAATTGGGTTTTAAGTCGTCCTGCGTGACGCAACACGTGGTTTATGAATTTACGCTTCCGCACTTATTTACACTTAAATGTTTCGTGGTTTGAAAACTTTACTTATGGTGTTTGATTATAACTAATGATTCCGATCCTGTTAGTTCACACCCTCTGACGGTAAAACTCCGTTAGTGGATTTTGAGGGTGTGACAGAATGGTATCAGAGCCATTGGTTATAGCGAACTAGAAATTGCATGCATACTAGACTATAACCGCAACGACCCATTAGTTATAATTTCTACGCACTGCATATATATTTTATTCAGTCTTTCGTTATCCTTATCTCTTTACCTCATTCACTCATGCGCGCACATACACGACTTACCTGTAGGGATGTAGACGCCGCCATCATCATCATCCGACCTGGTGACTCATGCCTATGGAAAGGAACCGCAGCTACCTACCTCGTCGCCACCCCGAGTAGCCCCGGAACTAGAAGCCCCTGCACCGAAGAGGTATCACCTATCTAGAGGCATGTACGACGACGACGTTAGCTGGGATTGGTACCCGAGTCTGATCAGGCGTATGGTTTATCGCGAACAAGTCCCCCCACTACCTCACCCGAGTCGCCCTGCTTACCCCAACACCCTACCACCCATAACCGAACCTATAGAGCGTGTTCTCGTAGCTGTTGTTTCCTGTTTAGAGCGTGACGCGGGTTTTATGCGCTCGGCGAGAGCGAACGTTTCCGGATTGATAAGAGATGGAACCGAGGCTAGGGAGGAAATTTCCCGCCTGACAGCGGCTATGAAGGAAGTGCAGAATACTAATGATCAGCAGATGAAGATTATGAGAAAAATGCACGCAGAGATGATAGATTTGCAAGAGCAACTTCTTGTGGCGAGATCCTGGACAGAGATAGCTCTAGAGCGATGCGATATCTTACAGACGCAAATTGCTCAGAATGCAGCAGAACCTGAGGAAGAACCTGAGGAAGATCCCGAGGAGGAACCCGAAGAGGAGCCGGAGGAAGAACCGGCTGAGCCGGAGGCACACTCAGAGGTGTCCTCAGACGATGACATCTAAGGATGATAACACCTAGATGGAGGGGTTGTCTCCATCCAGACTATTATTTTCTATGATTTTAAGGATTGGTTTAAATACTTTGTAGCGAATACAATGGCTTTAATCATGAATTATTATTTGGATTATATTATGGTTGTGATGTGATGTTTGCTTTTTTATTTTTTCTTTCTTACCTATCTTTTTATTACATGTATGGTGTGTTGCATATGAAACCGAGAATTCATGTCTAACATTATATGCTGTGATTCTAGGAGATGGCTGGAAGATACGCCGGGCATGGTCGCGGTAACATCAACCTAACCGCAGCAGAACTCCAAACCCTATTGAATGACCATGCAGCGGCAGCTCTAGCCGCACATGTTCAGAATCAAGCCAGAGGTCCAGCTGGAGCATGTACTTTCAAGAACTACCTGGATTGCAAGCCCAATTCGTTTAAGGGAACTGAGGGAGCCATAGGTTTCCTGCGTTGGGCTGAGATGGCAGAATCAGCTTTTGAGATGTGTAACTGTCCACCCGCCAGCAGGGTCAAATTTGCTGCTGGAACACTGGAAGATTCTGCTCTCACTTGGTGGAACTCCAATGTGCAAATTCTTGGGTTGGAATTGGCGAACGCTATGAACTGGGAAGAGTTCAAGACTATGATGCGGAAAGAGTATTGTCCTAGAGAGGAAATCGCGAAGTTGGAATATGAGTTTTGGTCGTTGAAAATGGTGGGTTCCGAGATTGAAGCCTACACCACCCGTTCCCACGAGCTAGCAGTAATGTGTCCACGGATGGTAGACCCGCTGAGTAAGAGAATCGAGATGTATATCGATGGGCTGGTACCACAAATTCAGGGTATGGTGACGTCTTCCCAACCGGCTACAATTCAACAAGCGATTCGGTTAGCTCACAAACTGACGGACCAGGCAGTGACACAAGGTGCGTTACCGCCTAGAGGTTCAACCTCTAAAACCCGTGACAACTTGAGCACTGACAACAACAACAACAACCCGAGTAATGGAAAGAGGAAATTTGACAACACCAGGTCCTCATCATCGAACCCCTCACAGCAACAACACTACCGTAAGCCCGAAATCACTCGGAGCTTCAATAATCAGGGTTCCAACAATAACAACAACGGCAGCGGGCAGGTTTCGAGTGGCTATGCTGGGAAATACCCGAAATGAAACAAGTGCAACTATCACCATGCTGGCTCATGCGACCGTATCAAGTGTCTGAGATGCCGAAAAATGGGTCATCAGGCCAAGGAATGTAGGGGAGACCTAGCGGTAAATGGTGCTCCTAAACAGCCTACGGCGACTAAAGGGTGTTTCGAGTGTGGTCAAGAGGGTCATTTCAGGAAGGATTGCCCCAAACTAAAGCAGAATGAGAACAATGGAGGCAGCAACAGTGGCGGAGGTAGTGGTAAAGGTAGAGCTTTCGTCATTGGGTCGGGCCAGGCCCGCAGCGATCCGAATGTGGTTACCGGTAAGTTTCCCGTGAACGACTGTTTTGCTTCTGTTTTGTTTGACACTGGAGCTGATAGGAGTTTTGTATCGAAAGCCTTTAGTAAACTATTAGACTTAACTCCAACCCCGTTAGATGCTAAGTTTCCTGTTGAATTAGCTGGCGGTAAGTCTATAGAAACAACTCATGTACTTGCGGGATGTAAGTTGAAACTGTCGGGTCATACTTTTGATATCGACCTCATACCTTTTACACTTGGTAGTTTTGATGTCGTTGTCGACATGGACTGGCTATCCGAGAACCAAGCGGAGATTATATGTCACGACAAGATAGTCCACATCACTACCCCTTCTGGCGAGATCATTTCGATCCAGGGCGAGAAGAGCGGCAGGACCACCAGCGTCATCACCCTCATGAAGGCGCAGAAATATCTACGAAAGGGTCATCTTGCCGAGAAACCCGCGGAGGAGAAGCGAATCAAAGACATACCAAGTGTGCGAGATTTTCCGGAAGTCTTCCCGGAGGATTTGCCTGGACTCCCTCCTATTCGACAAGTCGAGTTCCAAATAGAATTGACCCCCGGTGCTGCACCCATAGCACGAGCCCTGTATCGGCTCGCACCGGCAGAGCTTCAGGAGTTGTCCACTCAATTGCAAGATTTGCTGGATAAATGTTTTATCCGACCTAGCTCATCACCATAGGGAGCCCCTGTCTTATTTGTCCGAAAGAAGGACGGGACTTTCCACATGTGCATCGACTACCGAGAGCTGAACAAGGTGACGATCAAGAACCGTTATCCCTTACCCCGAATTGATGATCTGTTCGACCAGCTTCAAGGATCGAGTTACTACTCGAAGATCGATATGAGATCTGGTTACCATCAATTAAGAGTGCGCGAAGAGGATATTTCAAAGACGGCCTTCAGAACTCGGTACGGTCACTACGAGTTTTCGGTTATGCCTTTTGGCTTAACCAACGCACCAGCCGTATTTATGGATCTCATGAACCAAGTATGCAAGGAGTACCTCGACAAGTTTGTGATTGTTTTTATTGATGATATCCTCGTCTACTCCAAGAACAAGACCGACCATGAAGAACACTTGAGGTTAACCCTGGAATTGCTGAAGAAGGAACAACTGTACGCTAAACTCTCGAAATGCGAATTTTGGCTTCGCGAGGTTCACTTCTTAGGACATGTGATCAATGAGAATGGTATCCATGTCGATCCCGGCAAAGTAGAGGCCATCAAAAACTGGGAAGCACCTAAGACTCCGACTGAGGTGCGACAATTCCTAGGACTGGCTGGCTACTACCGACGTTTCATCGAGGGATTTTCAAAGATTGCTCAACCCCTCACCGCTTTGACTCACAAGGGTACTAAGTACAATTGGGGTGATGCGCAAGAATCCGCTTTCCAACTGTTGAAAACCAAACTCTGTAGCGCCCCTATCTTAGCCCTTCCCGAGGGAACAGAAAATTTTAAGGTACATTGTGACGCATCGATACAAGGTCTCGGTTGCGTGCTGATGCAACTCGAGAAAGTTATAGCCTATGCCTCTCGAAAACTACAGATTCACGAGAAGAACTACATGACCCATGACTTGGAACTCGGAGCTGTGGTGTTTGCTCTTAAGATATGGAGGCATTACTTGTACGGTACCAAGTTTACCATTTACACCAACCACAAGAGTCTCCAACATATCTACAATCAGAAGTAGCTGAACATGCGACAGCGTCGTTGGGTCGAGCTGCTTAAGGATTATGATTGTGCCATCAAGTACCACCCTGGCAAGGCCAATGTAGTGGCCGATGCTCTCAGCAGAAAAGAAACCGATAAACCTAGACGAGTGCGAGCATTACAACTCACGATCCAAGCCAACTTACCCGATCAGATTCGCGATGCGCAACTCGAAGCCTTGAAAGACGATAATCTCCCATCAGAACTCATGCGAGGCATGAACAAGCAACTTGAAACCAAATCGGACGGGGTCCGATATTTCGAAAACCGGATTTGGGTCCCTCGATACGGAGAGTTGAGAACTCTAGTGATGGACGAAGCACACAAGTCCCGATATTCCATTCACCCTGGCTCAGATAAAATGTACCATGATCTGAAAGCACTTTACTGGTGGCCAAACATGAAAGCCGACATTGCCACCTACGTGAGCAAATGCTTGACTTGTGCAAGAGTCAAAATAGAATATCAGAAACCATCTGGTCTGCTACAGCAACCGGAACTTCCAACGTGGAAATGGGAGCACATTTCCATGGATTTCATCACGGGATTACCCAAAACACCGACGGGATGCGATACCATCTGGGTGATCGTTGACCAGTTGACTAAGTCTGCACACTTCTTAGCAATCAAGGAATCGGACAAAATGGAAAGACTGACTCGCATCTATATGAAAGAAGTAGTGTCTAGACATGGAGTGCCTGTCTCAATCATATCTGATCGAGATTCCCGTTTCACTTCGCACTTTTGGAAGTCACTACAGAGTGAACTAGGCAGCCGCCTTGATTAAGCACAGCATACCATCCTCAGACGGATGGGCAAAGTGAGCGCACCATTCAGACCATGGAGGACATGTTGTGTGCATGCGTGTTGGATTTCGGAAAAAGTTGGGAACCTCACTTGCCTTTGGTAGAGTTTTCGTATAATAACAGCTACCACGCAAGCATTAAAGCAGCGCCGTTTGAAGCGTTGTACGGACGGAAGTGTCGATCACCTCTCTGCTGGGCAGAGGTGGGCGATAGCCAAATTACTGGCCCAGAATTAGTACTTGAAACCTCTGAAAAGATTGTTCAAATCCGCAACCGTATGGCAGCAGCACGAGATCGCCAAAAGAGTTACGTCGACAAGCGCCGAAAGCCTCTTGAATTTTAAGTGAACGACCAAGTATTACTCAAAGTCTCACATTGGAAAGGTGTGGTTCGCTTCGAAAAGCCGACTAGATCTACCAACGGAACTCAGTAGCGTACACAATGTATTCCATGTATCCAATTTGAAGAAATGCCTTTCCGATGAAACCCAAGCAGTCCCTTTGGATGAGTTGCAAGTTGATGAACAGCTACGCTTCATCGAAGAACCAGTCGAAGTTTTGGATTGGGATACCAAAACACTCAAGCACAGCAAAATTCCAATCGTTAAGGTTCGTTGGAACTCGAGACGTGGACCAGAGTTCACGTGGGAACGCGAGGACCAAATGATGAAAAAGTATCCTCACCTTTTTGAAGGGTTGACCAAACACCGAAAACCGCGAAAGCCGTCAAACCGTCAGAAATCACCATAGGTATGAATTAAATTTCGGGACGAAATTTCTTTCTACTTGGGGATGATATGACAAACTGAAAATTTTTCTTGCTTTTTCAGACACCCATCGCGACTTGACTCAAATTTTCGGGACGAAAATTCTTTCAACATGGGAATGATGTGACACTCGTCAATTTCAGGTTAACTCCGTTAATCCAAACTCCGTCAATTCAAACTTAATATCACTAGAACTATAACGCACATCTCATTTCATTTAAACTAGGGTTTTAAATGACGCTTGACAATCACTACACATGTAGTCTTTCGAGATTGCACCGAAACGCAAACGAGTTGACTCAAACCATTGGTGAACAAACGACAAACATCAAAACAATAAGTAATTGATAATTATATGTTAGGCTTATGTGTTATTTGATAATATTGAGTAGAACATTAACTCAAGATGCAAAAAGCTATTTTATGCTAGAAAAGTAATAACTAAAAGTTGAGGGGCCATTGTGTAATATAATTATTATTAATTAATAACAAAAACCTCCACTCTCCCTCCCAAACCCATCGCCCCCCCTTCCCTCTCTTCTTGGCTGCCGTCACACTACACACACATACACACAAGGATTTTCAAGCTTTTGGTTGAAGAATTAAGGTGCTAGGAAGGTATTAACAACTACTCTATGCATTCCATATGTTTAATTTTGATATTGAATCGGTTAATCAAAACCCTAATTCACGAAATTGATGATTTAGATGAGTTAGGGTTTGATTATATGCTTGATGATGATTTGCTAATGAAATTGATAACTTGTTGTGTTATTGTTGTTTGTTAATCATTGTTCTTTGATTTTAAACTTTCAAGAAAAACCCTACTATGTGTGTAATGTGAGATTGATATGCATGGTTGGTAAATATTGTGTCTAGAGTTTTATATGCATGGATTATGGTTCATAGATTGTTGTTATGTTGAGTTTTGATGTAAACTGGTACTGGACAAATTGTTAAGTTTATGTTTAGACGACTGTAATTGAATGTTAATATGGTAATTGGTCGAAATTATTAACACTACAGTGTACTAGGTTGAGTCTAGTTTCTATAAAGTCCAAGTTTGTAATTTTTGGACGTGTAAAAGTTAACTTTTATTATTTTACAAAACTGAAGTGCAAGTCTGAATTGTGAGGTCTGCTGTAGGCTGTTTTGAAATTATCATATCTCATAAACTACAAGACCAAATGGGTTGGTTCCAGTTCTAGAAGTTAACATGTTGAGTTAAGAACCTAACCCAATTGGTCTTGAATTATTTGAAATTACCATTTAACAGGAATAACAAATATCATTCTGTTGCGCATGATTTTGACTGCTGTGAGTTTACTGTAATGTTTTGGTCTTTGTGAGAAAACTATGTGGAATAAAAATATAATAAAAATATTTCTGGAAACCTAACTCATTTGTGCTTTTGTGAAGATTTTTGGTGAATTAATTGATATGTTGTGATCTGTTGAATTGAGTAATCTTTCAAGTAGAAATCTGTCTTGATAAAACTAGCTGCTGAACTATACGAAATTACATGAAACGTACTTGTTGTTAGATAATTGCCATGGTTTTGACTAAATTGCCCTTGTGGGGAATAATTGCTAGTAATGTACAATATTAATACTTGACACGTAAGTAGTTGTTCACACATGTAACGTATCACCAATGTGTTTGTTGAGTCACACACAATTCACAAACGAAACACGAAACGTATCTCATGCATAGGTATTAAGTGCCGAGTCTAGAGACTCAATAATAGTTTCAGCACTTAGAAAATCTCATTCTTGTTTTAGAACGCTAGTGAGGATTTTTTGTGACGCGCATCTCTTGGTTGACTTTTTTTTGAATTCTTGCAAACAGTGAGTTTCACGTTCCCCTTTTACTCTTTTAAACGCTTTTTACTTGGGGGGAGATAACATACTCCAAAACGCTTTAGATTTTGTTATTAGTTATATATCACTTGTAAAGGCTAAGTGGCAAACGAACCAACTAAAGTCCTTCATAACATCGAACCGTTTAGTATTTGTATAATAGCGAGTCATTGTTGAGTAGTACTACTGGGTTTGACAAACCCCACCCAACTCTAAACTCGAATGGAGGTCGAGTGGGTGTAATCTTGGCTAACACATTTTCCATGGTCGTGGTAGACATGGTGGCAAGGCAATTGATAAACAGTCAGCTTCGGTGTCGAACACTTAGTAATACTTGTTTTATAGGTTAGCTACCTATGGATATATAATTGATTTAACATCATCTGGTAACGCAAATGCAAAACGTAAACGCAAACGCAAACGCTTTATTTATATAAACTTGTGAACTCACCAACCCCGTGTTGACACTTTTAGTATGTTATTCTTAGGTAGCCAAGGCGGGCGCGCGGTATAGGAACATGCATTACATTGAACTCTATCGTTTTTGCAAACTTGTTTTTAAACTGTTATTAATTGGGTTTTAAGTCGTCCTGCGTGACGCAACACTTGGTTTATGAATTTACGCTTCCGCACTTATTTACACTTAAATGTTTCGTGGTTTGAAAAGTTTACTTATGGTGTTTGATTATAACTAATGATTCCGATCCTGTTAGTTCACACCCTCTGACGGTAAAACTCCGTTAGTGGATTTTGAGGGTGTGACAGATTGGTATCAGAGCCATTGGTTATAGCGAACTAGAAATTGCATGCATACTAGACTATAACTGCAACGACCCATTAGTTATAATTTCTACGCACTGCATATATATTTTATTCAGTCTTTCGTTATCCTTATCTCTTTACCTCATTCACTCATGCGCGCACATACACGACTTACCTGTAGAAATGTCGACGCCGCCATCATCATCATCCAACCTGGTGACTCATGCCCATGGAAAGGAACCGTAGCTACCTACCTCGTCGCCACCCCGAGTAGCCCCGGAACTAGAAGCCCCTGCACCGAAGAGGTATCGCCTATCTGGAGGCATGTACGACGACGACGTTAGCTGGGATTGGTACCCGAGTCTGATCAGGCGTATGGTTTATCGCGAACAAGTCCCCCCACTACCTCACCCGAGTCGCCCTGCTTACCCCAACACCCTACCACCCATAACCGAACCTATAGAGCGTGTTCTCGTAGCTGTTGTTTCCTGTTTAGAGCGTGACGCGGGTTTTATGCGCTCGGCGAGAGCGAACGTTTCCGGATTGATAAGAGATGGAACCGAGGCTAGGGAGGAAATTTCCCGCCTGACAGCGGCTATGAAGGAAGTGCAGAATACTAATGATCAGCAGATGAAGATTATGAGAAAAATGCAAGCAGAGATGATAGATTTGCAAGAGCAACTTCTTGTGGCGAGATCCTGGACAGAGATAGCTCTAGAGCGATGCGATATCTTACAGACGCAAATTGCTCAGAATGCAGCAGAACCTGAGGAAGAACCTGAGGAAGATCCCGAGGAGGAACCCGAAGAGGAGCCGGAGGAAGAACCGGCTGAGCCGGAGGCACACTCAGAGGTGTCCTCAGACGATGACATCTAAGGATGATAACACCTAGATGGAGGGGTTGTCTCCATCCAGACTATTATTTTCTATGATTTTAAGGATTGGTTTAAATACTTTGTAGCGAATACAATGGCTTTAATCATGAATTATTATTTGGATTATATTATGGTTGTGATGTGATGTTTGCTTTTTTATTTTTTCTTTCTTACCTATCTTTTTATTACATGTATGGTGTGTTGCATATGAAACCGAGAATTCATGTCTAATATTATATGCTGTGATTCTAGGAGATGGCTGGAAGAAACGCCGGGCATGGTCGCGGTAACATCAACCTAACCGCAGCAGAACTCCAAACCCTATTGAATGACCATGCAGCGGCAGCTCTAGCCGCACATGTTCAGAATCAAGCCGGAGGTCCAGCTGGAGCATGTACTTTCAAGAACTACCTGGATTGCAAGCCCAATTCGTTTAAGGGAACTGAGGGAGCCATAGGTTTCCTGCGTTGGGCTGAGATGGCAGAATCAGCTTTCGAGATGTGTAACTGTCCACCCGCCAGCAGGGTCAAATTTGCTGCTGGAACACTGGAAGATTCTGCTCTCACTTGGTGGAACTCCAATGTGCAAATTCTTGGGTTGGAATTGGCGAACGCTATGAACTGGGAAGAGTTCAAGACTATGATGCGGAAAGAGTATTGTCCTAGAGAGGAAATCGCGAAGTTGGAATATGAGTTTTGGTCGTTGAAAATGGTGGGTTCCGAGATTGAAGCCTACACCACCCGTTCCCACGAGCTAGCAGTAATGTGTCCACGGATGGTAGACCCGCTGAGTAAGAGAATCGAGATGTATATCGATGGGCTGGTACCAAAAATTCAGGGTATGGTGACGTCTTCCAAACCGGCTACAATTCAACAAGCGATCCGGTTAGCTCACAAACTGACGGACCAGGCAGTGACACAAGGTGCGTTACCGCCTAGAGGTTCAACCTCTAAAACCCGTGACAACTTGAGCACTGACAACAACAACAACAACCCGAGTAATGGAAAGAGGAAATTTGAAAACACCAGGTCCTCATCATCGAACCCCTCACAGCAACAACACTACCGTAAGCCCGAAATCACTCGGAGCTTCAATAATCAGGGTTTCAACAATAACAACAACGGCGGCGGGCAGGTTTCGAGTGGCTATGCTGGGAAATACCCGAAATGAAACAAGTGCAACTATCACCATGCTGGCTCATGCGACCGTATCAAGTGTCTGAGATGCGGAAAAATGGGTCATCAGGCCAAGGAATGTAGGGGAGACCTAGCGGTAAAGGGTGCTCCTAAACAGCCTACGGCGACTAAAAGGTGTTTCGAGTGTGGTCAAGAGGGTCATTTCAGGAAGGATTGCCCCAAACTAAAGCAGAATGAGAACAATGGAGGCAGCAACAGTGGCGGATGTAGTGGTAAAGGTAGAGCTTTCGTCATTGGGTCGGGCCAGGCCCGCAGCGATCCGAATGTGGTTACCGGTAAGTTTCCTGTGAAAGACTGTTTTGCTTCTGTTTTGTTTGACACTGGAGCTGATAGGAGTTTTGTATCGAAAGCCTTTAGTAAACTATTAGACTTAACTCCAACCCCGTTAGATGCTAAGTTTCCTGTTGAATTAGCTGACGGTAAGTCTATAGAAACAACTCATGTACTTGCGGGATGTAAGTTGAAACTGTCGGGTCATACTTTTGATATCGACCTCATACCTTTTACACTTGGTAGTTTTGATGTCGTTGTCGACATGGACTGGCTATCCGAGAACCAAGCGGAGATTATATGTCACGACAAGATAGTCCACATCACTACCCCTTCCGGCGAGATCATTTCGATCCAGGGCGAGAAGAGCGGCAGGACCACCAGCGTCATCACCCTCATGAAGGCGCAGAAATATCTACGAAAGGGTCATCTTGCCGAGAAACCCGCGGAGGAGAAGCGAATCGAAGACATACCAAGTGTGCGAGATTTTCCGGAAGTCTTCCCGGAGGATTTGCCTGGACTCCCTCCTATTCGACAAGTCGAGTTCCAAATAGAATTGACCCCCGGTGCTGCACCTATAGCACGAGCCCCGTATCGGCTCGCACCGGCAGAGCTTCAGGAGTTGTCCACTCAATTGCAAGATTTGCTGGATAAATGTTTTATCCGACCTAGCTCATCACCATAGGGAGCACCTGTCTTATTTGTCCGAAAGAAGGACGGGACTTTCCACATGTGCATCGACTACCGAGAGCTGAACAAGGTGACGATCAAGAACCGTTATCCCTTACCCCGAATTGATGATCTGTTCGACCAGCTTCAAGGATCGAGTTACTACTCGAAGATCGATATGAGATCTGGTTACCATCAATTAAGAGTGCGCGAAGAGGATATTTCAAAGACGGCCTTCAGAACTCGGTACGGTCACTACGAGTTTTCGGTTATGCCTTTTGGCTTAACCAACGCACCAGCCGTATTTATGGATCTCATGAACCGAGTATGCAAGGAGTACCTCGACAAGTTTGTGATTGTTTTTATTGATGATATCCTCGTCTACTCCAAGAACAAGACCGACCATGAAGAACACTTGAGGTTAACCCTGGAATTGCTGAAGAAGGAACAACTGTACGCTAAACTCTCGAAATGCGAATTTTGGCTTCGCGAGGTTCACTTCTTAGGACATGTGATCAATGAGAATGGTATCCATGTCGATCCCGGCAAAGTAGAGGCCATCAAAAACTGGGAAGCACCTAAGACTCCGACTGAGGTGCGACAATTCCTAGGACTGGCTGGCTACTACCGACGTTTCATCGAGGGATTTTCAAAGATTGCTCAACCCCTCACCGCTTTGACTCACAAGGGTACTAAGTACAATTGGGGTGACGCGCAAGAATCCGCTTTCCAACTGTTGAAAACCAAACTCTGTAGCGCCCCTATCCTAGCCTTTCCCGAGGGAACAAAAAATTTTAAGGTACATTGTGACGCATCGATACAAGGTCTCGGTTGCGTGTTGATGCAACTCGAGAAAGTTATAGCCTATGCCTCTCGAAAACTACGGATTCACGAGAAGAACTACACGACCCATAACTTGGAACTCGGAGCTGTGGTGTTTGCTCTTAAGATATGGAGGCATTACTTGTACGGTACCAAGTTTACCATTTACACCGACCATAAGAGTCTCCAACATATCTACAATCAGAAGTAGCTGAACATGCGACAGCGTCGTTGGGTCGAGCTGCTTAAGGATTATGATTGTGCCATCAAGTACCACCCTGGCAAGGCCAATGTAGTGGCCGATGCTCTCAGCAGAAAAGAAACCGATAAACCTAGACGAGTGCGAGCATTACAACTCACGATCCACGCCAACTTACCCGATCAATTTTTTTTTGCGACAATTTACTTAAGCTTCAACGAGTTTTCATGGAAGTTTATACGATTTTAGGGACTCTATTGAGAGATATCGTGCAATGAAATGTGGATGACTTCACCCAGCCGAATATCAAGTTAACATTATTTTTTCATTTAAAGTACAAAATTAAACCTTGTAAATTATTTTTTTTGCGACAATTTACTTAAGCTTCAACGAGTTTTCATGGAAGTTTATACGATTTTAGGGACTCTATTGAGAGATATCGTGCAATGAAATGTGGATGACTTCACCCAGCCGAATATCAAGTTAACATTATTTTTTCATTTAAAGTACAAAATTAAACCTTGTAGATTGATACAAATATACAACATAATTTTGGTTATTATTAAGGAGGGTGTTTGGGATTCCTTATTTTACCTCCTTATAACTTTTGAGAAAAGTTATGACTTATATGAGTTATAATATTGTGACTTAATCAATATTTCCTTTCACATACAATAATCCCAAACATCTTTCAACTTTTCAAAAAGTTAATAAATTATAAGTATGCTAAAATAAGCAATCTCAAACACCCATTTAGTTAAAAAGTACTTTAACTCATCTCATTTCTTCTCAACGTGTTTCAACCAAACCTATTTTTCCCTCCTTCATACTTTGACTTGCATATCATAACCGTTTCGATTATTAATTTAGTTGACAATAGTTTACCATTATTAATATGGAAATAGCCATTTTTAAATAATATTATTATACGTAAGTTTTTCTTAAAATATTTTATTTGACACATTAAAATTGTAATTAAGATATCTATGACACATTAAGATATCTATGTTATGCTATTGGGCCTTGGGTCTTATTTAAATTGTGGTTCTTCATTCTCATAACTTGTAACACGAATTTTGCTACAAATTTGGAATTCTTTTCATCGTTAGTTGTCATGAGCAACTAAACCCATCAAGCTACTTAGGTTATGGTTGACTTTTGACGTGTTTAACTATTTTCAGGTATTTAATCAATCATATGATTATTTGCTATTATAAAGCTTACATCTATATCTATATGGAGTTGGACCAGCAATGAATGTAAATGGGGGTCTAGTATATGTGATAATGTGATATGGTCGTGAAGCACCACATAATAACAAAAAGGAGGGTAGTAAGAAAATGTTGAAAAATTATCGTATGGTGAAATGTGAATAGAGATTAATTGGATTATTAATATTAAATTCTTTATACGGTCATGAAACTCTTGATTAGAGGTTTTTTTTTATAACAATTGATTAGTTTTATTAGAATACTAAATTTCTAATTAAGTAAGACTTTTTAGTTACCCTTAACTCCTTTATATATAATAGGTTATGTGTTTCATTTGAAATATGCTAGAAAAAAACAAAATTTAGAAAATTCAAGGAAAAATACATGCATGCATGACGAGTTATTGGTGAATAAGAAAACTTTGATAACTCATGTTAGGAACCTATAGAGATGAGTCAAGTAATGAGTTAACCCAATGAAGCAAACAAAGCTACATGTAAAGTTTTGACAATATATTTAACATTGATAAAATCAGTTGTTATTGAGTGGGACTGGTCTTGTTAAAGTTTAGAAAGAGATCAAATTTTGTTATGCTAAGCATCTTTGCTTAAAATAACATATATATGTCTTTGTCTATTCCTGTCTAAGTTGCTTGCTTCCTAACCGGTGCAACTACAATGCCAGTCATCTTGACTCGTTTTGTACCAAAAAAATTATTTTCTTAGGTAATATTTATTCTAGGCTTTGAAATTTAATAAAACCAACTCGCATAAAAAAATAACGTCATCACATAATCTCAAGTGGTTATAGATATTGTTTATTTGGTATAATCTTATAATTCATGGGTGATTAAAAAAAAGTTTAACACCAATCAACTCAGAGTGTTTTCATAATAGTTAAAACAGAGAGCGTCATGCTATGATTTGAAACGCATATTCAAGTGTAATTCTAGTTCTCATAAGGAATCCTAGATGTTTGAGCGTATCTATGAGCTTATGGTGTTCACGTTAGCTTGAATAGCAACCCAATGAAGCAAACAAAGCTACATGTAAAGTTAAAATCAACGACAAATATAAATCTATTAAAAATCTAGTTAAATAATAATAATAATAATAATACTAATAATAATAATAATAATAATCTTACTTCTTGACCATATACATCATGCACAAATCGGAGTAAAAAAAAAAGAAACACAAATGAAAATTAAACATTCATATGATATTCTTCACTTACACTGCATTCTTGAGTTTTTTATTGAAGGGATTGGAAAAGAAAAGATAAGGAAATTTTTGTTTTTTCATTCTTGAGTTTTTTCATTAAAAGAAAAGAAAGAGAATGGAAGGAAAAGTTAAGCCTTTTTTCCTTCAAAACTTTCCTGCCAAATATGGTCGGATTGTGAAGAAAAGTTTATATCCCATTACCATATTACCAATTTACCCTATTTTAATTCTCTTTTTTATGTTGCTATGAGAATATAATTGTAAAGTTACAATTTTTTTTCCTATCTTTTCCTTCCAATATAACTCAATAATGTAATAAACACTTTCTTTTCTTTTCTTTTATTGTAACTTGAGAATGTCTTTTAAGTATATAATTTCTTTTCCTTTCTTCCTTTATCCAATCTTATCATTTCTTTTCCTTGTATTTTAAACCCGAGAATGCAGTGTTAACTAATTAAAAAATAAATAATTTATTGAGGTAAAAAAAAGTATTATTATTATTAGTAGGAACTAGGAAGTCGGATAGTGGGGTTTATAATGGGCCTGGGCCTGGGCCGAGTTAGGGTTAGAATATGTGAGTATATATTTACGATGTATGTATGTATGTGTGGTGTTTGTGTTACCTCAGCCGTCAGTCAAATCCTTTTATCTCCTCTCATCAGTCTCTCAATGTTGTTCCTGATAATCCTATCAATGTTATTTCTAATCATGTTATCAAATCCTTCTTTTAGGGTCAGAAACCCCAGCACACTACCACAGTGTTTTATGCTCTTTCTCTTCATTCTCTCCATCTCATACACATTGTATCCCGACCCATTTGGCCTCGAAATTGGTATTCTTTTTATCTCTTATTTATTTTATAGAATTTCCATATCGTTTTTGAATTTGATTCATACTTAAGGGACTAAAGTGTAACTTGGTTTTAACTTTAGGGACTAGAAGGTTATATTTTCTAACAGAATGAGTTTGGGCGCCATTATTTTGTTTTCTCTTCATCACAAAACAAACATCTCTAACGAATTTCATTTCAACTTCAACATCACTTCAGGTATGATCGCAGTTGCGTCTGATCAAAATTATTAGGTTTAGCTTTAGCTTTAGCTTACGATTTATGCTAGGTTAATTTGCGTTATTAATTCATGGCAGTTTATTTGTTATTAAGTTAACTGTTTAGGTTTTGATTTCATTTGCTATTATTTTGATATTTTGAGTGCTAGATTAGTTAGTTATATTCAGGTTATTGTTGAGTTTAACTGTTAATTCAATTTGTGCTTTAAACATTTGTTGTTAAATGTTTTGATTTCGTTTGCTATTAATTTGATATTTCGAGTGCTAGATTAGTTAGTTATATTCAGGTTATTGTTGAGTTTAACTAGCTGGTTCAGTTTGTGTTGTTATCATTTATTGTTCTATTTGTTGTTAAATAGTTGACTGTTAATTTCATTTTCCGAGTGCTGGATTAGTTATTTAGGTATTGATTTCAATTGCTGTTAATTTGATTTCCTGAGAGCTTGATTAGTTATTTTCTGTCTTGTTATATTCTATTTGTTGTTATTAAGTTACTGTTTAGGTTTTGATTTCATATGTTGTTAATTTCATTTTCTCTGTGCTAGATTCGTTATTTTTAGGTTTTTGTTGACTTTGACTTCTGTTTCTTCTAATTAAGTTGTCTGTTTTGGTTTTGATTTTATCTGCTGTTAATTTGTTGATGTGCGAAAATATATAAAAAAATAAAATAAGAATCGCAACTAAGCTTTAAAAACCAAACAATCTATCCTAGTTCACACAAACGACAAGTGTACCAGTCGCGTATAGCAAAGATCAGGAAAGTCCGGATATCGAACTCGAAGACACGTGAGAACGGCTCAGATTATAAACCCCAATCCAAGTCCTACCTAAAAATATTTAATTGATTTTATTATTTTTTTATATTTTATTTTAATTAATTTAAACTAACTTAACTTAACGATACTAACTGAAATTTAACAAGACTTAACGGCACTAACGGAGCTCTCAAATATGATGAAGGTGAACCACCCAGGTAAGGTATCTTGACGACTATCAACGACGCTCGGGTGACAACGAACACATAAAACCGGGTTCAAATGATAATCTAACTAGACAATAGTAGGGGAAAATAGGTCCCCATGGTCAGTTTTACTAAAAACCCCTAAAAACGTCTAGAAAGAATATAAAGTACGGTTGATTTTCTAAGTACCCAATTGATTTATTACTTGGTCAGTATCAAAATCACAAATTCCTCTAAAGTTCTTAATCGTAACAAACCTAGGGAATAAGGGGTAATTAAATATTAAAGATTAAATAATTCGGCTTACAAATGAACCTAATCAACGGCTAGAAAACCGCACGTGGTCTCGTAACGGCAAACTTAATCGAATAGACCAAAGAGATAAACCAACTCCTAATGTCTTGGTCCAACTAAAAGAAGATGAATCATTGATATGAACAACTTTAATCAAACAAACCCTATGGTGACGTCTACCACAAACAACCAAAAACACCAAGTAATTAGTCTAACGTGCAATCCTAAACAAAACACGAAACTAATTTATGTAAAGATAAAATCACACGGGGTTTTATTAATATAACATTGAACAACTCAATAGCAATCATAGAATAAAATCATAATAATATGAAGTTGACACTAGAAAATCAATTATATGTTCGTTACTCAACCCAAAACATTCGTCAAAACATCTTCAATTAACTAAACCTAGGTAGTTCTAACAGGTTTAGCTACTCATATCAATAATAATAAACAAAGACATAAAAGTATTAAACATATTAATGTCTGATCCAAACTCCAAACTAAACATAAACATAAAGAAAAGAAACACCAATAATAACCTTCTTGTCCAAGACTTCCAGTTGTGCACCAGAGAATGTATATAAAATAATACGTGACCTCCCAAAATATTCCTGACCAAAGAATGTTTGATGCTGCTTTCTTGACACCGAGTTAATCCTTTCACCCAATTACAACCGCCAAGATAATAATAATAATATGATTGTTGTGAGAACTCCCAGTGCGCTGACCTTCGAACCCCACATATATAATATTAGGTATATTTCTTTTTGTCCAAGGTAATTCTTCGGCCCAAGACCCACTGATATGTTATGCTCTTGTTTATTTTTCTCCCTTAGGCCATTTTATCCTTCACATAAACATATTAAAAGAATGAATTAATTATAATTCGTGGAATTTGAATCATACGAGATTATATACATTTGGGTTGGGGTCTTTCCATTCTTTTTTCTATTATGCTTTATTTTCTTATATCATATAAAACTTTAGCATATGGCTCATGTTATATTTAAGTGTGATCAACAGTATTATTAACTAGTTGGTCTCAAGCATAATAAAACTATTTCATTTTAGCTCGTTATTTTAAACATTTAAAAACTCATATGTGAGCCAAATAGAAATATTATTCAATAAAAAACTAGCTCGAAACCAATTAAAAGTGTAGGAAATATTAATATAAGAATATGTATAATTTGGACCACATCAAATATCCCCACACTTAAACTTTTTTCGTCTCTGAAAAATAAATCTACACAGGATCATAACCAAGTGAAAACAACAAACTCTCAGATTATTTAATATTATTAAAACAATAGAAACAGCTCGACATATTGACCGTGATTGCCGATATTGTTGTCCACTTAAACCCAGCCACTAACCAATCAAGCCCCCTTTGCATTAAGCATTTTAAGTCAAAAAAATCAAGGCTACACCTACCCTATCTTAGACAAAGAGAGCTAGAAGAACTAGAGTCGAAGCAAACTGGCTCGACAAATCACCATAAGCCAAGGACTCGTTGATGATACTAATTAGATGCACTCGGTGAAATTTTGATGGATGAATGGTCATGTGGAGGTCGTACGAGCTATTCCTAAATATTATTGGACTTTGTCCTATAAATTCCTAATTTTTATTTATTGACTAAAAACCTTCGAGCCCCAATAGTGTATCCTCAGAGTCACTATCCCCTTGGTAACACGTAAACTCTAAGTCTCGTCTAGTATGTGCATCTTTGGCCTCTTTTACTAACTTTAAAGAATGCTTCTTTGGCATTTTACAATACATAACTTTCTTCACAAGCATTTGCTTTTCTTGAAAAACTTTTGAGAATAAACATAGATAACTTCAATACATATTTCTTTTCTTTTTCTCTTTTTTTTCAATCTTTTATATCACCCTAAAATATATAACTATTTCTAAGCTCGTAAAAAGATGGACATGTGGTGTGTGCTGGTTTTGAGTGCATTTAAGTATAACCATCTCAAAGTTTTCAGATTATGGTAATCCTCCCTAAGCATCGAAATTCGGTTTCACCGTTTTTCAAATTATTTTATATATAAAAACTGCTAAAGAGGACTATCAAATCTAGTTGGGCCTACCGACACATCCCAAATCAGATATGCAAACCATCCCTTCTTTTATTATTATATTATATATTTCAAAAGTTCCGAGAGTTCGTTAGCACATTGGTAATAATATCATTTTCTGCTTAACGTAGAACAAAAACAATTTTCAATGGACATTTTTTTTCTTTAAAACTTTTTTTTTAAATTTTTTTATTATTTTATTATTTTATTATTATTAATTTTTTTTTTCAAATTCAGTCGCCCCAGCCACTTTCAGTTTTCGGCTCAATGGCTATCCCGTATGTCTATAGGTGGATAACAGGACCAAACATATACAAGTATATGTCCCTCGAACTTAAGTAGCCAACATAATTTTCAGCGAAAGAACAAAACAATTTTTTTTTACAACTAAGTAAAATAAATTTCCATCCCCACACTTAGAATGAAATCGTCCTCGATGAGAACAAGGAAAAGAAATAAAATAAAATTAAAAATAAAACTTAAAATTTTCAAGAATAAAACAGAGAACGGGTTACTCCCCTGGTTTATATGCAGAATCTTCACCAGCTGTGTATCAATCGAACGACCGTATAGCATTTCATTCACGGTCGCAACCTCGGGAGAACCAGTTCCAAAACGCCATCCAGAGCTATCATGCGAAAAGATGTAACATATACTGAGCAAAATCGCTCGCATGTAGCGGCGTACACAACTAAAACAAAGATAAGTAATAAACATGTTTTTGTATTTTTATAATTTTTTAATTTTTTTGAATTTTGTTTTTATATTTTTTTTGTTATTATTTTTATTTTTTATTTATTTTATTTTTTGTTTATAAATGAAAAGACAAACAGAATACACTCAAAATCAGCTGCTCGAATGGAGATTGAGTACGTGCGGCTTCAATTGGGAGGATCCTTAGTAACAAAAAAAATAAAAACAGTTAAATAAAGACTCGGGCTGCCTCCCGAGAGCGCTTGGTTTAACGGGTCCTCAGCCTGACCCCTCTCTCACTTCTAACCCAAAAATGCTGTAAGGTGCAAAACCTCGCCTTCCTCCATGCTTGCCTTCTCACCAATGTAGTGCTTCAGACGGTGACCATTAACTTTGAAGCTTCCATTCTTGTCTTCAACTTCGATCGTTCCATATGGGAAGACTTCCTTAACTGTGTACGGTCCATACCATCGGGACTTAAGCTTTCCCGAAAATAATTTGAGTCGGGAATTAAACAAGAGTACGTCGTCCCCACACTTAAACTGTTTATCATTTCTCAACTTCCTATCATGTAGCTCTTTGGTCTTCAGCTTATAATTATACGAATGTGCATAGGCATGATCGCGGAGTTCCTCTAACTCATGTATCTGATGGAAACGGTTATCTCCAGCAGTCGAAAGATCAAGGTTAACTGTTTGAAGCGCCCGAGAAGCACAATGCTCCAACTCAACAGGCAGATGACAGGCATTCCCATAAATCATCCGAAACGGTGTGGAACCGGTCGGAGTTTTGTACGCTGTACGGAAAGCCCACAAAGCATCATCTAATTTTTCGGACCAGTCCTTTCGGTTTAGCCCAACCGTCTTCTCAAGAATGCGTTTAATGCTCCGGTTACTCACTTCCACCTGCCCACTGGTCTGTGGGTGGTAGGCAGTCGCAAGCCGATGGTGACCCCATAGCGTTGCAACGCCTTCTCCATCTGCGCGTTGCAGAAGTGAGTACCTTGATTGCTGATTAAAGCTTTCGGTACACCAAAACGAGAGAAAATATTTCTCAGAAATCTCACTACAACTCGGGCGTCGCTAGTGGGCAAGACTCTGGCCTCGAACCACTTGGAGACGTAATCAACTGCCACGAGTATGTATTTGTTCCCTCTAGACGACGGAAACTGGCCCATAAAATCAATACCCCAAATATCAAAAATCTCGCAAACATGAATTGCATTTTGGGGCATTTCATTTCGGGATGAGATGTTACCAACACGCTGGCATCGGTCACAGCTTTTAATGAACGCGTGAGCATCTTTGAAAATCGAAGGCCAATAGAATCCTGAATCGAAGACCTTCTTAGAAGTAAGAACAACACCATGGTGACCTCCTGTCGGTCCCTCATGACAGTGGCTCAAAATTCGCCACCCCTCTTCAACATCTACGCATCTCCTCACTAGATGATCAGCACCTATACGAAAAAGAAATGGGTCGTCCCATATGTAGAACTTTACGTCAGCAAAGAATTTCTTCTTTTGCTGGTGAGACATCCTCTTAGGGAGGGAACCATCGACAAGGAAGTTCGCTATATCGGCAAACCACGGGTAGCCGTCATCCTGGGCTCTGACAAACATAAGATTCTCTATCGGGAAATGGTCATTGATGTTGAGCCCAGCATCTCCAATCTCGGCTCTCTCAAGACGTGACAAGTGATCGGCCGCTACATTTTCAGCCCCCCTTTTATCACGGATTTCTATATCAAACTCTTGAAGCAGTAGGATCCATCGGATAAGACGAGGCTTAGCATCCTGCTAGTTAAAAAGATAACGAATGGCAGCATGATCCGTGTAGACGACTGTTTTTAACAGAACAAGATAGGACCTAAACTTATCGAACGCAAACACTACAGCTAATAACTCTTTCTCTGTGGTAGTGTAATTCTCTTGAGCACTGTTTAGGGTCCGGCTAGCATAGTAGATCAGGTGGAAGTGCTTCTCCTTCCGTTGTCCAAGCACTGCTCATACGACATAGTCGCTCGCGTCACACATCAATTCGAATGGCACAGACCAGTCGGGAGCAATCATGTTCGGGGCGTTAACGAGTTTGTCTTTTAGAAGATAAAACGCCTCGATACACTGTTCAGAGAAGACAAATGGAGTGTCTTTCTCTAGTAGCTTGGTCATTGGTCTCGCGATTTTCGAGAAATCTTTAATGAACCGGCGATAGAAACCAGCATTACCTAAGAAGCTACGGATGGATCTCACAGAAGTGGGCGGGGGAAGATTTGAAATGGTTTCAATTTTAGCTCGATCGACCTCGATCCCCGCACTCGAGATCCTATGTCCTAGAACGATCCCCTCATATACCATGAAGTGACATTTCTCTCAATTGAGGATTAGGTAGGTGTCTACGTAACGAGCCATCATCCTATCAAAGTTGGAAAGACAATGATCGAAAGAATTCCCGAAGACAGAAAAATCGTCCATGAAGACCTCCATGGAATCCTCGATCATGTCGTGAAAGATCGCCACCATACATCGCTGGAAAGTAGCTGGAGCGTTACAGAGTCCAAAGGGCATGCGTTTATAAGAAAACGTGCCGCAGGGGCAGATGACTATGGTTTTCTCCTGATCATCGGGAGAGATTGGGATTTGGAAATACCCGGAGAAACCATCCAGAAAACAGTAGTATTGTTGACCCGCCAAACGCTCAAGCATCTGATCAATGAAGGGTAGAGGAGGAAAATGATCTTTCCTAGTGGCATCGTTCAGTCTGCGGTAGTCGATGCAGACTCTCCAACCGGTCACGGTCCTAGTGGGAATAAGCTCGTTCCATTCATTGGTGACAACAGTCATGCCACCCTTCTTGGGAACCACTTGGACCGGACTCACCCAGGCGCTATCAGAGATGGGAAAAATAATTCCCGCATCAAGGAGTTTAATGATTTCTTTCTTAACAATCTCTAGCATTTTCGAATTAAGCTTCCGTTGAGGCTGAACGACGGATTTAAAATTATCCTCCATGAGGATTTTATGAGTGCAGAACGAGGGATTAATCCCTTTGATGTCGATAACCTTCCATGCTATCGCCTCCTTATGCGCTTTCAGCACCTTCAACAACTTCAACTTCTCGACCTCCGTTAAGGCAGACGCGATGATGACGGGTAACTTCCTCTCCTCATCCAGAAATGCATACTCCAAATGATCGGGTAGATCCTTAAGTTCTAAGGAAGGAGGAGGGCTCTCAACGGAAGGTCGGTCTCTCGGATCGTCTCGCACGATTTCAACAGCTGACTCTGAATCTAAGGGTGGTGACACGGTGTCATCCATCAATGGTGGAGCGGTCATGGCAACCATCTCGACCTCTGAAATCTCCCAATCGAGAATCTGTGGGTCCAAGGAAGGTCCTCTACAGATGTCAGTGAAAAACTCCCACACATGAGATACGATGGTGTCAACGAAATACAGGGAGCCGTCCGCCGATTTGGGGTGTTTGAGTGACTGTCTTACGTCAAAGGTAACGTTATCATCCCCAACTTTTAGAATTAATTTTCCCTCACGGACGTCGATCAACGCCTGTGCGGTAACAAGGAATGGTCGGCCTAAAATGAGCGGGACACTATCATCCTCATTCATATCCAGAACGAAAAAGTCCACCGGGAAGATGAACTTGTCGATACGAACGAGCATGTTCTCGACCACCCCTCGCGGGTATTTCACGGAACGATCATCAAGCTGGATACTCATTCGGGTTGGCCTCGGTTCGCCAAGACCCAACTTACTGAAAACAGAATACGGCATAAGATTGATGCTGGCCCCAAGGTCGGCCAATGCATGTCGAACCGTATCGTCGCCTAAAATGCAGGGAATCGTGAAACTCCCAGGATCGGCCATCTTTTCAGGAAACTTGCTCTGCAACACTGCAGAGCACCCAGCACTCAACGGAATAGAAGAGACCTCAGCTAGCTTCTCCTTATTAGAAAGAATGTCTTTGAGGAATTTGGCATATTTGGGCATCTGAGTGAGCGCCTCAAGGAAAGGAATGTTCAGGTGAAGCTGTTTGAGAAGTTCAAGGAACTTGGAGTTTTGCTCCTCGTCTCTGTCCGATCGGAGTCTCCCAGGATAAGGCAATTTGGGTTTATAGACTCTCAGAGGTGGGTTTGATGATGATGACGGTTTATCGGCCGGCTTCGTACTCGCTGGAATAGTCTGCTGGTGTACCTCGACCGGAGGAGGCTCCATCTGGATCTCCTCGTCCACCTGCTCTTCATCATCAACCGCGGGTGTGACAACTCTCGAAGGTCCAGCCTCTATTTCTCTTCTAGCACCGCTTCTAGTAGTCACCGCTTTGGCGAACCCTCTCGGATTTTTCTCAGTATTACTAGGTAGTGAACCTGGTGCTCTCTCGGATAATTGGCTAGCAATCTCTCCGACGTGACGTTCAAGATTAGCTAGAGACATGGCTTGGTTCTTCAACATAGCATCGTGTTCCGCAAATTTCGCCTCATTTGTCACTCGGTTCCTCTATATCGCTTCAACAGCTCAGCTATCATCTCCTCTAGTGAGGCTTTCTTCTCCTCTCTCCCCACTTGTTCCGAACTCTCCTGACTTGAACTCCTCTGCCCGAATAGATTCTCTCGACGCTGGTTTTGGTATTGGGCTTGGTAGCCACTGGCTTGTCCCCCTCGATAGTTATTCTGATTTCTCCAGCCAGTGTTCCCGCCGAAGGCGGGGTTTTGATATCTCAAGGGGTTGTTGACGAAGTCAACTTCCTCCTGGTTGCTACCCGACTTAACAAGACACTCAATGGTGTCGTGACCCCCTTGACAAACCTCACACTTCGCGACGCTCTTAACGGTAAGATCTCTAACGAGTTTATTCAAAGCATCAATCTGCGCCTACATGCTAGTGTTCGAATCGACCTGAAGTACTCCTTTCGATGACGTGGAAGAATTTCTGCCCCCATGCCCCTCATAGCTTGCTGCTAAATCATCAAAAAGGACAACACACTCATCAGGATCTTTATTCTTAAGTAGGTTCCCGTTAGCAGTTTGGTTCAGCATCTCTCTCATGTGCTGTGTGACTCCATTGTAGAATTTCTCGATGAGCATCCACTTGTCTAAACCGTGGTGAGGACAACAAAGAAGGAGGTCCCTGAATCTTTCCCAAACTTCCCCGAAAGACTCGTCGGACCTCATGCGGAAGGAACATATCTCCTCACGGAGTCGAGCGGATTATGATGGCGGAAAGAATTTGGTCATGAATTTCTCTTGAAGGCCCGCCCAAGTGGTGATGGATCCCACAGGTAGTGACTTCAGCCATTTGTAGGCTTTGTCGGAAAGTGAGAAGGGAAAAAGACGGAGATAGATGGCTTCATCGTTCATGTTGCCGATATTGAAAGTTTTTGCAGATTTGAACAAACATGTCGATGTGGTTTGAAGGATCTTCGCTCTCTAGCCCTTCGAATTGGATTGCGGTTTTGATGAGTTGCATGACATGGGCAGGAATGGACCAGTTGCCAGCGGCGGCACCATTCGGTAAGGTGATGCTTGAATGAGGATTCGTTGTCGGCCTACCATAGTCAGCTACTTCTCTCCTAGGCGGTTGGTCACCCACGTTCCTATCCCTAAAAGAAGTGGAAGAAACAGAAGAAGAGGAATCGGAACCTGTCGGTGAAACAGAACGCTTTCTCTCGGGCTGGACTTTCTCGGTATCGTCAGACGTTTCAAGCTTCGGAAGTCCTTGTGAGCGGGTATGACGCATACGACTATAAAGAAAAACTAAAATTAACTCAGCTAAAAGTAAACTAAAAACAAATAAAAGCAAATAAACAAGTAAAAAGAAAACAGGTAAGTCCCCAAACTAGGGTCGTTCTCTAATCGCCTCAAACCGTGTCCCCAGCAACGGCGCCAAAAACTTGATGTGCGAAAATATATATAAAAATTAAACACGAATCGCAACTAAGCTTTAAAAACCAAACAATCTATCCTAGTTCACACAAACGACAAGTGTACCAGTCGCGTATAACAAAGATCAGGAAAGTCCAGATATCGAACTCGAAGACACGTGAGAACGGCTCAGATTATAAACCCCAATCCAAGTCCTACCTAAAAATATTTAATTGATTTTATTATTTTTTTATATTTTAATTTAATTAATTTAAACTAACTTAACTTAACGATACTAACTGAAAATTTAACAAGACTTAACGGCACTAACGGAGCTCTCAAATATGATGAAGGTGAACCACCCAGGTAAGGTATCTTGACGACTATCAACGACGCTCGGGTGACAACGAACACATAAAACCGGGTTCAAATGATAATCTAACTAGACAACAGCTAGAAAACCGCACGTGGTCTCGTAACGACAAACTAAATCGAATAGACCAAAGAGATAAACCAACTCCTAATATCTTGGTCCAACTAAAAGGAGATGAACCATTGATATGAACAACTTTAACCAAATAAACCCTATGGTGACGTCTACCACAAACAACCAAAAACACCAAGTAATTAGTCTAACATGCAATCCTAAACAAAACACGAAACTAATTCATGTAAAGATAAAATCACACGGGGTTTTATTAATATAACATTGAACAACTCAATAGCAATCATAGAATAAAATCATAATAATATGAAGTTGACACTAGAAAATCAATTATATGTTCGTTACTCAACCCAAAACATTCGTCAAAACATCTTCAATTAACCAAACCTAGGTAGTTCTAACAGGTTTAGCTACTCATATCAATAATAATAAACAAAGACATAAAAGTATTAAACATATTCATGTCTGATCCAAACTCCAAACTAAACATAAACATAAAGAAAAGAAACACCAATAATAACCTTCTTGTCCAAGACTTCCAGTTGTGCACCAGAGAATGTATATAAAATAATACGTGACCTCCCAAAATATTCCTGACCAAAGAATGTTTGATGCTGCTTTCTTGACACCGAGTTAATACTTTCACCCAATTTACAACCACATATTTCTTTTTGTCCAAGGTAATTCTTCGGCCCAAGACCCACTGATATGTTATGCTCTTGTTTATTTTTCTCCCTTAGGCCTTTTTATCCTTCACATAAACATATTAAAAGAATGAATTAATTATAATTCGTGGAATTTGAATCATACGAGATTATATACATTTGGGTTGGGGTCTTTCCATTCTCTTTTCTATTATGCTTTATTTTCTTATATCATATAAAACTTTAGCATACGGCTCATGTTATATTTAAGTGTGATCAATAGTATTATTAACTAGTTGGTCTCAAGCATAATAAAACTATTTCATTTTAGCTCGTTATTTTAAACATTTAAAAACTCATATGTGAGCCAAATAGAAATATTATTCAATAAAAAACTAGCTCGAAACCAATTAAAAGTGTAGGAAATATTAATATAAGAATATGTATAATTTGGACCACATCATTTGTGTTTATGAGCACTGGATGAGTTATTTACTCTTTTTTGTTGTATTTATGTTTAAGTTAGACTGATGCATTTGTTATGTGAATGGTTTGTGTTTTGCTTAGAGCAGTTTACTTTATACACACATATTTGTTTAGTTTTGCTAAGTGACTCTTGTATTTTATTTGTGTCTGATCATGCTGTGATTTATGTGTCTGTAAATTTTATATTGTTAATCATGTGTTTGAAGGTATATGTTAAAAACTAACAATATTGATAATGATGTATACAATTTCAGAAATGAGACGTGAAGTCAATACTGATTCCATCTTTGAAGAGTAAGTACTGTTTATCGTGCACACATGTTTGAATAGGTATTGATTTAACATGTTATTTTTACAGGATAAACACTTTCTTTGACGATAAAATTCATGATATGACTCTTGCTATGGGGAATGTGACAACATATAAGGGTATGCATTATGATTGAATCCTTTCTCCAATTTTTATTTTAATTTTACTCAGTTTTTTTGTTTCGACAGCTTACATGCAGGCAGAAGACCGTTCCGCACTTCGACACAACTATTGGGTGCGCCGTATGAATGACTTTGCAGAAAATCCGCCATCGGTACATCCCTTTCTTGTTAACCCTGGTACTCCTGAAAAGATTGCATGGTGGGCGCAAAATGAACGGATGTAAGATAATTCTTTTTTTTTGGAAGAAGTTATAATGCTTGATTAAGTAAACACCAAATTTGTTAAATTTATTGTTTCAGGAAGAGTCGTTTGGCCTCCATGATTGCTGCAATGGAAATAATGATGTGGCCTGAAGCTGAACAAGAAAATGTTTTTGGTAATGGTTACCCGTTTTTGCACTTTCGTCGGGCTGTGTTGAATGAGGAAGTTGCTGACAAGTTTAATCAGAGAATGGCTTTGTCGATTTTATTCGCTTGGGAAGAAAAGTTTGAAGATGATCTATGGAGTTCAATCTGTAAGAAATCTAATCAGGTAACATATTGCTTTTATTTTTTTAGTTCAAAGTATTAGTTGCATGTATATTAACATATGCGTTTATTTGCATTCTAGGTTTGGTAAATTATTGTTACATTCTATTTTGTGATAACAGTTTGTTGTCATAACTGAAAACCGTATCAGTTTAAATGGCATGCTAACAGTTTCTGCAGAATTAAAAGCTGCAATTTAACATTCTTGTATGTGTTAATAATTAAAAGTCCTTATTAAATACTTTATATAAAACTCTTTAATTGTTTTTTTTGTTGCTATTTCAGCTATTAAACAATTGTTTTGTGCTTTATGTTAATTTTTTTAATATTTTTTTCTTTTTTTTAATAGATGTTGAATGAGCTTCGTCCATATGTTGTGCCGGAAAATGTTGAAGGATGTGAGTTGTATCTTTTTGAACCCCCTTCAAGTTTGGATCCATATGTGACTCACTGTAATGCAAAGTAAGTTTTTTTTGTTTACTTTTAGCGTTTGTTAATTTGTATAAGGCTTGTAAGCTGTATTGTTTAAATAATCTAAATGTATCATAATTTTTTTTCAGAGGTTCATTTTATGGGTTGTTCGTAGCTGACCATTCAGGTGGTGATCTTGTACCCCCAACTTTCATCATGATGTCGTTGGCTCATGGATAATGAGTACTAGTGTAAAAATGTTCTATTTGTTGATGTTTATCTTGTGATTTTATTTTAAAAAATTTAACTTGTCAGGTTAAGTCTTTGATTTTTGTGGCTGTTAGTCTTTTTGCTGATTGCTAGATTTGTTGTCGTTCATGATGGTTTTTGATTTCTAGATTTGTAGTGTTGTCGTTCTTGATATTTTTGGTTGCCAGATTTGTTGTTTTCGATCATGATATCTGTTAAGATTGAATGGTGTCTGATATCTGTTCTGATTTTTGCTTGGCTAGT
Source organism: Bidens hawaiensis (assembly GCF_021521415.1). Classification (NCBI taxonomy): domain Eukaryota; kingdom Viridiplantae; phylum Streptophyta; class Magnoliopsida; order Asterales; family Asteraceae; genus Bidens; species Bidens hawaiensis. The sequence continues at coordinate 4,706,230 of NW_027491024.1, forward strand.
TGCTTTGATTTTGTTGACTGTTTAGGTTTTTGGTTTAAGTGGCTGTAAGTCTTATAACTGTTTGGTAGTCTCGTTATTGGCGTTCCTGACGGCTTTTATTGCTAGTTTCGTAGTGTTGTTCTTAATATATTTGATTGCTAGATTTGTTGTTGTCGTTCATGATATATATGATTGGACAGTGTATGATTTATGTTCCGGTTTTTGTTTGGCTAGTTTCTGTGATTTTATTGATGTTTAGGTTTTTGATTTCTCATGTGCTGCTGTATAGGTTTTTTCAGAAATTTGTTGTCGTTCTTTATGGTTTTTGATTGCTAGATTTGTTGTGTTTTTCTTGATATTCCTGATTGCTGGATTTGTTGTTTTCGTTCATGATATCTGTTAAGATTGGACCGAGTCTGGTTTATGTTCTGATATCCGTTCGGCTTGTTTACGTGATTTTGTTGACTGTTTAGGTTTTTGATTTCTCATATGCTGCGGTTTAGGTTTTGACTGTTTTGTTTTGTTGACGATTTGTGACAGCGGCGATCAACTCCCGGCTATTCAAAGTAATCGGGTTAATGTGTATCAGGCAAGAGAAGCTAGAAAAGCAGAAGAGAAGGCAAAAAAATTGGACCTGAAAAAAGCGTCAGGAAGCAGAAGAGTTGGTCGATAAATGAATTTCGGTTGATTTGTGTTGATAACTAGACATGTGATTTCAGTTTATAGTCTGTTCCAGTGTTGGTAGTACTCGTTTTAAAAACCCAGGCTGTGATGCTGTTTCTTAAATAATCTTAGTATATGCTCTCACAAGCTAGGTTTTTGATGCTATACCCTGAACATCTTTTTATAGCTTTTAGAGTGACCGATTTTGTTTATCTAGCCCTTATTTTAGTATTCTACCTTTTAAATCGTTTGATGTTACCTGAGCATCTTTTTGATGCAAAATTCCAATTTTGTAAAGAATGTTGATAAAACTAATGGAATATAACCCAATGGATCTTGGTTTACAATCGTTTATTGCACATGTTAAATAGCCACTGCTATTTTTTAAAACAACCACTTGGCATTTTTTTCAAGTGGGTGGGTACAAGGAGCTTGAAGTGGGAAATGCAAGAAACAATATCATCAAATTAAGTGTACTTTGGGTGCAGTAAGAGAAGCTATGCCTGGGTTGCTAGTGTAGAAGCAAAGTTTCAATTTTGGTTCTGGTTGTTAAAACACTACTATTAAACAACAATACTTTGTTTATTCTTAACTTAACTAAATTTAGTGGTTTGCGCGGAAAAAGAAATCACAATCAAATATGACGTCAAGATGGGTGCACAAATGATGTCAGATAAACGTATGAAATACGTAGACAGCTAGGATTAAAATAAAAGACGTGGAGTCCCAATCAAATTACAACGAAAACACCAAACCAACGGGTAAAACCCTTCTTAAATCATGAAACACGCAAATTGGTCATGCCAAGTTTCCATGTTGAAAGCCCATAAGGCTCCATCCTTTGGAAAAAAATTTTAAAATGATGTGTATGAAAAAAAAAGAGAAAAATGGGAAAGTCAAAAAAAAAAAGGGAAATGGTTGAGCCGCTATTGGGAATAGCGGCTTAGGAGTAAATTTATTTTGCTTTTCTGACTTAGAGAGAGGGAGCCGCTTTTGGCAATGAAGGCTTAGGAAGAAAAGAGGGAGCCGCCATTGCCAATCGCGGCTTAGGAACAAACCAACTTAACCCCGTTTAACCTCCGTTAGTTATAGTATTGTGTATAAAAAAAACCCACCAAAACCCTATCACACGCCCTAACACACATTATAATTTTATAACTTTAAAAAAACCCACCAAACAACCTAATACACATTTACATATCTCCATTTATATTTTATAAAAACTATACCTATTTACATATGTTAATTTATATATTTTATAAAACTAATTTGTTTACATATCTCCATTATAATTTACATATCTCCATTTGTTTAATTTTTATAACTCTAGTATATTTAAAATATATATGAATGATATTTTTTTAATAATACTATTTATTAAAACAATATTATTTGTTAAAATAAGATTTATTACATTAGCTAATTTAAAATTTACAATACAAGTAATAATCTAATGCCTATGCGGATGGCGGATCAGACAGCCGCCGGTGCCACAACCAACAGGTCTAGGATGTCTTTGTGGTCGTCCTCGTCTTGGTGGTGGATCTTCGGCTTCATCATCATCTGGTTGTCGAGAGCTTTCTGGTTGACTCGTGTGCAGGTCCAAGCTCATTGGAACCGGAGTTAAATGTTGGTATCGCGGTTGTGGAACATCAAGACCGGTATTATCAAAATTCTGGAAGTTCCCCGGCTGGTCGGAGTACATCGGAGCAATCATATTGGTATAAGGAGTTTGTCCAAAAAATCCAGCCCAACTGTTTTCTAGGTTGTAGTTAAAACTCGATTGGGTACCAAATGGATTGTTTGATGATGCCTCTCCAGCATTCTGAAATGAAGGTCTATAACCGGAATCCCAATCTATTGCTTCCCCTCCAACTTGTGAGGTACCCTCCCCATGGTAGGGTGTTGCACCTCTAATAGTAGAGGTACCATCCCCATAGTTTGTCCCTGTAAATTGTTGGGGTTCCGCCCCTCACCTCCACCATAGTTTGTTGAAGGCCGGGTTCTTTGCCGACCACGACGACCCCGACCACAGGGAGCATGCTGGGGGATAGTGTTATCCGGTCCCACATCCGGTTCATTGGTCTGTATGTAACTAGGCTGACCAAATTGACTAATTGATCCGACCAGTTGTGAAGCCATTTGTTGGACCCCTCCCAAATTCGCGTAGTAATGGTCAGGACCCATGTTTTGCATACGCGTTGCTTCTTGACCAATGAAGCTTATACCATCCGCCTACAAAATGAAACCAATTAGAATCTACACGCGTTACTTAATTATTAATTTTAATTCAAGATTAATAATCATACTAACCAAGTATCTTGCATGTCCACCGTGATCATGGAATCCAGTATGGAGATCACCGCGTACGTGCCTCGGGTCCGTTACATAAAGGACCGTATGCTGATGGAACCAGTCACTGTAATTGTTGACTGTCGTAGGCAGGTTGGTGTCCAAACCTTCCAACACGTGTTCGTGTCTACTGTTCCAGTCGTCGACATATCTTGCATGGTAAACAGACCAGTCTTTCCGTTTTACGTAGTTTTGTAACCACGACACGGGTAATAGGGAATGAGGGAGGGATCTCTTGAAGCAATCCAAACTGCCTCTTCACCCTTTCCACCAGATGATATTCCACCATGTTATAATAGATTAAATAACATTGTGATCTCCAACTGTGTTGGCCTGATGTGCACATTCCTGGGAGTCTATGGATCACGCCCCGATAAGGCATCCAATTTAACTGTAAGAATACAAATATGTTAATACTTAGTATTTAAAATTTAATTAATAAAACCATTATGTTAAAGAAAACATACATCGGACTCTCGTAGACTCTGTAACGTTGTACAGTGGGCCTTTATAACATTTGAAGGCGTCTCTCTTCTACTAATTTTATTATACGTTCACCTTCAGGAAGACATTAACGACTATTAGAATATTAATATTTATCTTAGTATTACAATAGTACATATTTAATTACCTTGCACCATATGCTTTTTCCCAATCTATTTGCTCATTGATAATTGTGGGTGCCATTGGCCGAATCTGGGTCATTGCCCATATTTGTAGGAGTGACATTGGGCCGCCTAGAGCCCTAGTTTCTGGCTTGGTTCCCTTAGTCAGCTCTCTATACAAAAAAGCTAGCGCGGCTGAACCCCAACTCATTTTCCCACAAGTATTAAAGTCACGCAAATGATTTAACACATGTAACGACGCATACGAGTTATTTGTATCTGCTAATAAGTTATTAGTAATCAGTATTAGGCAAATACAATGCGCATGCTGCATACATAACAGGTCTGTTGAATGTTCATGTATTGGATTCTCTAACAAAAACTCTTGTATTTTGCTGATTTTTAGCGTGTGATTTTTCAAATCATCTTCATCCGGAGTAAAACCTAAGTAAGTTTGGCACATATGCACGCGATCAGCGGGGCTGTACGACTCCTCAACCGGTGATATTGCCAGGCCCATATAACGTTAACATCTTCCAACGTTACTGTGGCCTCACCAAATGGCATGTGAAACGTGTTAGTTTCGGGCCGCCACCTCTCGACTAGTGCTTCTACCAAAGGTCTATCAATTTTTCGACCCTTTCCACATGACACCAAGCCGCCAAAACCAAGCATACTGATGAAATTTCCAACTCTACCCGATATAGATATTCTCTCTTCGTTAATATACGCCCAAAGAGTACCATCACCCCGTTTAAAATCAACGGTATTGACATCCCCCGCTTGTGGATTCAAAAACAATTTTTTGGCTCTGTGTTCGTCACCCAGGTACAACAGACTACTATCCATTGGACCCGGGTTGAGATGTAGGTTGTAATTCATTTTCTGGTGGTGTTTGATGGTTGTAAGGTGTATGAAGTATTTGTGGTGTTTGATGGTTGTAGGAGAATTTAGAATTTTGTGGTGTGAGAGATTGATGAGATTTATGGTGGTGTTGGATGAGAATTCACACGGACAATATATGAGAAAATATATAGGGATGTAATTTGCTTTCACATGTTGAATTCACATGCCATGCTAAAGAAAATGCTGAATCGTTTCCATAATGCATGTCCTTTGCTTTCTTACTTTAATCACATGTATTGTCTTCATGCCTGTGCATTGCTTTAATAATTTGGAAGCTTTAATCACATGACATGCATGCATGCCTGTGCCTTGCTTTAATAATTTGGGTGCATGCATATATTGTCTTCTAATCACATGTTTTGGACTATTAGGGTATAATAAAGAGGTAGGGATAAAATCTGAGTGAGATAAATATATTGCAGATCTCTTATGGTTTCGGAATTTTGAAAAAAAAAAGTAAAGGGGGGAGCCGCGATTCCCAAAAGAGGCTTAGGACAAAAAAAGGCTGACACATGCATTAGGGTTTTGACCAAAAACCTTGTGAGGGGGAGCCGCGATTCCCAACGGCGGTTTAGGAATAAGCTTTTTAAATCTCCTAGACATGCATTATATTTTTATTTATTATATAAACTATATTTTATATATATATACGTATTATATTAATTATTATATATACATAATTTATATAAATAACATATAAATTATTTATATATATAAACTATATTATATGCATATATATATATATAATAACATAATTTTCTTATATATATATATAAATTATATGTAATATATATATATATATATATATATATATATATATATATAATAACAGAGACATAAAGTATATTTTTACTTTTACCCAACACTTAAACATCATAACATTACATAAACTACACTTAAACATCATAATACAAACCAGAAACATAAACTACACTTAAACATCATAATATAAACCAAACACTCACACATAACACAGTTAAACGTCACAACCTACAAAGAGTTTTGGGACGCTTAAATTAAACAAGACTAACAACTAAACATTATCGGGTTCCACGCGCCATTTATATAACACGTCAGCCATATGATGCCGGTAGTTAAAACATGACTCTTCAACGTCATTTTCAATCACTAAGGGCTTCTTTTTAACAAGCATTTCCATCATCATACAAACCAGAACCCCTGAATAAGCAGTGTTACCCTTGTCTTGAGGCACGTCAACTTCACTTAAACCCATGACCATTTCTTTTTTATCGTATATAATATCCGAGTTTCGCCAGCATCGTATACGATCAAGAAACCACGGAAAAAACACTGATAACATCTCCATTTTAGCGCTTTGAAGTCTTTCACTTCTCCACCTTTTATCAGTCCAGTATTGGGTAATTTCCATCGTCCGCATATCTATGCGAACGAGTAACCAATTACCATCCTTAAACGAAAAAGGAATATACACTTTGTCAACCTCCTAAAGTTTTGGATATGGCCATTTAGTTCCGGCCAGCTCTAAGGCAATTATAGAGTCTTCTTTTTTCATTTCATCATAAAAACACGGGGGTAACACCGTCCAACGTTGTGCTGACTCTGGTGCAGTTCTTAATTTTGCGTATCGATGGATCATTAATCTTGCGGTCCACGCTTCAATGTGTTGTAAATAAAATTAAAAATCATATAAGTTACACAATTAGGAGATCATATGTACAAGCATATGTGAGTTTAGAAATTTACCATCTCAGAAAGGCTTCCATTGGACTCGTACCCTAACAAACTACCCCAGAAACTTCGATCTAGTTGTTTCGTGGGTAAAAACTTCGTATAACAAAAAGGGGCATCTCCGTTAGTATAAAACTCAACTGCATCTTTAGACCAATTTTTACCCTCTGGGTTCAAAGTTGCCTCTTTATTTTGTAAAGAGGGGTTTTCGGGAACGTATGAAGAGGAACCCGAAATAACTGTATGAGGGTTCCTCAAACGCCTCCAAACATCATCAGTCCATCGTGCTGATTTGGTCACTGGTTGAGAGGAGTAAAATTTCTCATTATCTTCTTGGTCCCTTCGGTGCGCCATTAGGAAGAAACTTAGTGTGTCGATGCAAATTATGTTTGATAAGAGATGAAGTATTGTCTTTAAATACTGGATAAAGAAAACCCGTGATACATCACATGCTGTTAAATGTCATAGAATCACGAGTGGCGGGTAAGAGAGAAAGGCCAAAATATGTATAATGTTGATTGAGACAACGCATCAATAATGTAATTATGCATGTCACAGCTTTAATTTATTTTAAAACCATACACTGACATGAATGACCATACATCAGCTTTCATTCATCTCAAAACCATACACTGACATCAGCTTTAAATGTAACTCATTGATTAAAGCCTGTAGTAATAATGCAGTACTGGTAGAGTAAGGCCAAAATAGGTTTACTGTTGATTGAGACAATGCATCAACTTTAAACATCTCCTAAGCCGCTACTAGAAGAAGCGGTTCCTCCTCATCCGACTTGTATATAAATAACACCCCACACCTCTCATTTTATACCCTGATTTCAAACAAATTTCATAATTTTATACGCATCTCAATCTTTTTTCTAGTAAAAATGGTGATTTGCAACTGCGGGAAAGAGATGGAAATCAAGATCTCAGACCATTTTACCAGTCCAGGTAGACCTTATTACAGCTGTCCAGAACGGTCTTCAAACTGTGGAGTCGGCCGTGGATTTGGGTAGAGTCACAGATTTAAGGGTAGAGTCAGGCCAACTTAGTTTAATACAATACTATCTTTGCTGTTGATTGAGACCATACATCAGCTTTAATTCATTTCACAACCATACACTGACATGAATGAATTAGGGGGTTGTCACCAGCTTTTTCTAATCATAGTTTTAAAGGTTCACATGTCTAGAACTAAAATACAAACATGTCACTGTATATAGAGCAGTAGTAACATTTACCACTCATACGTAATTGAAACCCTTTTTGACATCTACCTAGCTTCATACATACATCACTCAAAATTCCACAGAACCCTTACACTAAATCAAAATGGATTCTTCTTCTCAACCACATTATCGGTTTGTGGTACAATTATATTATTGGGGTGAAGTTTCATACACACAAGGGGTTGTTGTAGGTGCTCCGGGAACTCGTAGCACAACGTTTTTAGTTATGAATCGTATGAGTTATACAGAGTTCGTTGATAACATATGTCAACGGGTTCAAATTGACAGAGAGTCTTCTTGTCCGCAGTTAACTCTCTTATATGAATTCAATGGTTGTTCATATACAGCATGTGTTAATGGAGAAAACGGTATGGACTTAATATACCAACTAGCTTCGCATGTCCATCTGTACACCTGTAATATTCATGTCACATGGACGCCGGTAGTTCCCACTTTGCAGCAAGGTGGTTCCATGAATTTGCTACATGCTGGTTCCTCACACGTCTACCAAGAAGACGAAGGCGGTGAAGAGGACGAAGAAATGGAAGAAACTGAAGAGAGTGAAGCCTCTCTTTCTGAGTATGAATCCGAGGAAGAAGACGATGGAATCCCTCCTTTTCCTCAACAACAAAGTCAGGGACTAACTCAATTACCTGAACTTAATGTTGTTGGTACAGGATGGGATGAAGACTATACTCCCCTGTATAATGATGGGGAAGATGAGATGGCGTTATGGGACAAAGACAATCCAGAAATACATTTAAATATGTATTTCACTTCAAAGAAACAAGTTGATTACGCTTTCAGAATGTGGAATATCAGCCACAACAGAGAGTTGTATATGGCTGAAACAAGACCAAAAGTCTGGACAGCGAAATGTAAAAGTATCAAGGATACAAACAACCAGTCCCAAAGCTCTCAACCATGTCTTTGGACATGCACAGCCAGAAAGCTAGTAAATTCAAATTTTTTCAAAATAACAACATGGACTCCTGCCCATTCATGTTTCACAACTGTTTCTCGCAATAACAACCGGTCCCTAAGATCAAATGTTGTTGCAGCCCACGTTCAAGAGCAAGTTCAAGCAGATCTATCGATTAAAGTGAAACAAATTCAGTCTCTCATCAAAGAGAAACTGAATGTTGATATCACTTACGGTAAGGCTTGGGCGGCGAGAAAAAAGGCCGTCGAAAACATACACGGTAGCTGGGAAGAAAACTTCCATGAATTGTCAAGCTACTTATTGGCACTGCAACAAGCAAACCCGGGTACCGTTGTCCAGTGGTTACACCATCCAGGGAGTCCTGCGGGAAAACCAATATTCAACTATCTTTTTTGGGCATTCCGTCCAAGTATCGTGGCCTTTAGTTATTGCATGCCTGTAATCTGCATAGATGCAACCCATCTAAAGGGCACTTACAAAGGAAAAATATTGATGGCGGTTACGAAAAATGCAAATAACATGATCTTGCCGCTTGCCTACGCCGTGGTTGATGAAGAAACAAACAACAGCTGGAGGTGGTTTCTTCAAATGTTTGCGGAGAACGTTGAAGACCCCAGATCCCAAAGGTTGTGTGTAATTTCTGATAGGCATGCAGGAATCAAGAACGCCATGGAAAACTTGGAAGCTTGGCAGGAACCCAATGCCTACCATCGATTTTGTCTTAGGCATGTAAAGAGCAATTTCGCCACGCATTTCAAGGGTGTGAGCTTGAAGAAGATGTGTTGGGAGATCGGAAGCACGACTCAACAAAGAAAGTACGATCGCCTAATGTACAGCCTAAAGAGAACAAATAAACAGGCGTGGAAATACCTGAAAGACATTGATAGAAGTAAGTGGACACTCCTGCATGACAAGAAAAATCTCCGATGGGGTAACCTCACCACGAACATCTCTGAAAGCGTGAACAATGTGTTGTGTGGTGCCCGGATGCTCCCGATAAGGGCATTGGTTGAGCATACCTTTACAAGAGAGGTTCACCAATACGTCATAAACTACCAACAGGAGTATAATTGCTCAACCCAATTTCCGGACCGCAAGTGGACATTGTTCCATGGTCGTGAAATAAGGGCTCGAGAACATAGAGTATTCCCTTATTCAGTACTTGAGCAAGTGTTCATGGTGAAAACATGCCTACAGACCTCTGATGAAACCGGCGATAGTCCTTATACGGTCAAATTCATGAAGAAAACCTGCACTTGTGGTAAGTGGCAAATTTACCGGTTCCCTTGTAGCCATGCAATTGCAGTTTGCCACTATCTACAAGAAGATCCAAAAAGTATTGTGAATAGCAGGTTTCACACAGACACATACCGTGCGCAATACAACAACAGCTATCATCCGGTGAGTCATAAAGAAGATTGGAACGACGCCGGATGGACACTTTATGGGGACGCAAATAAGATAACCATACTAAGAGGAAGACGTCGTGCGAGGAGGATACGTAATGAGATGGATAACACCTATGCACAGGAAAGGACAGGGCGTCTGTGCTCTGGCTGTAAACAACCGGGTCACATGATCAACAATTGCCCAAACCGACCAAATTAGTGCTGTTTGGTCTTGTATCTCGTGTTACTTTGTATGTGTATTATGTTAACCAGTTTAATATTTTGAGGAATGTTAGGTCTTGTATCTCGTGTTCTTGATAGTATTATAGTTTTTTATTTCATTATCTTAATATAATTAGATGTCAAATAATCTTACATTACATTAAAATAATTTAACATATTTATACTTATTTAAACCATAACGTGCAATATTTATACAAATTAATATTAGAGTTATAAAAATTATATTACGGTTATAAATAATGAATCCTACACTAATAAATTATCATTTAAACAAATTAGTTTTATAAAATATATAAATTAACATATGTAAATAGGTATAGTTTTTATAAAATATAAATGGAGATATGTAAATGTGTATTAGGTTGTTTGGTGGTTTTTTTTAAAGTTATAAAATTATAATGTGTGTTAGGGTGTGTGATAGGGTTTTGGTGGGTTTTTTTTATACCCAATACTATAACTAACGGAGGTTAAACGGGGTTAAGTTGGTTTGTTCCTAAGCCACGATTGGCAATGGCGGCTCCCTCTTTTCTTCCTAAGCCTCCATTGCCAAAAGCGGCTCCCTCTCTCTAAGTCAGAAAAGCAAAATAAATTTACTCCAAACCGCTATTCCCAATAGCTGCTCAACCATTTCCCTTTTTTTTTGACTTTCCCATTTTCCTCTTTTTTTTTCCATACACACCATTCTAAAATTTTTTTCCCATCCTTTGCCACCGAAGCTTGGCCTTCACCCGGTTGGTTTTTTAACGCCTTGCAATACCTCTTTTCAATGTGGTTTCTCAAAGTTGTGTTACTGTCTTTGCTAAAAAAGTTACCACAAAACTTGCACCGCACCCTCATCGGAGGACCGCTTGCCATTTGACACAAGTCAAAATTACACCGTATTCCGGGTTCCTATTGACAGGATGGATTTGAACAACTACGTCAGTTGCACCAACAATAGATTGAGTTGGAGCATTTCAAGTAGCCATTTGAATGTGAATAAAGAGTGTATTTTGAGATTTAAGGCATTAGCAGTGGCGGGCTCACTCATATGAGAGAGGTGTCCACTGACCCTTGTGAAAAAAAATAAATTAGTGTTTCTAAAACGACAAAACCTTTGTATTTTCACTTTTAATAAACATATTTTCCCATCACTTTAGTAATGTGACATAGCGCCACTAGACCACCGTGTGCGAAGCAAAATGTTGTTGACTTGTTTGTATACACTCATTCTGTGAGACATAACATCAAACTCCTAGGTAGCGTTTAGTAGGGCCGTTCAAACCGCTTGTCGCTCGAACTCGCTTATTTTTTGGATACCAAACAACATAAGTTAATTATTAATTTCGTTCCCATAGGTTAACTAAACAAGACAAAGAAATAGTAATAATTCATTTCATTCCCCTTATTTATTCAATTTATTCTCTCATTACATCCCCCCCCCCCTCATTCTATTACTTCCAACCAAATATACCCCGTATCAAGGGTTATTTTATACTCATTCTCACACTAGTTTTCATTGAGACATTACACCAAAAACCTGGATAGCATTTGGTATGCAGTAATAACAGGGGGAATGAAATGATTCATTGCGTCAGAATGACAAAGGTGGTGTTTGGTTGTTCAATGGAATAAACTCATCCACTACACATGGAATATCATTCCATCAAAACAATTCATTCCCACCCCCTTCTTTTTTTCATTCCATTCCTCCTTCATCATACTTTCTCAACACCACCACCACTTAACATCAACCATCACCACTACCATCGCCGCCACCACCACCGACGCCACCACCACTTAAATCCCTATGCCTCCGTTGCACCCAATGTAACCGTTATGACCATTTTTCTAATACTTGTCGTGTGCCACCTAGTGCAAAAGCCTTCCGCAACAGTCTATGCCGTCTGATCCTAGACCCGCTAGTACACCGTATGCCCAACCTAATGCCCCTAACACATGTGTTTGCTACCATTGTGGAGACGCTAATCATCTCCGCGTTATGTGCCCCCAGATTATCCATGCTAATTGTCACACCCCGACCGAAGGCGGCGGTACATGCCGGGGTGTAACAGATTGCCCAAGAATCCAAGACACTATTAAAGTGACAATATTTAAACAACTCATTCACTTCATTTAACCATCAAAAGTAACACAACATTGTTCATACAAAATAACACCAAATTCAAGAATTTAAATTGTTCATTATTCAAATAACCTAAACGGTCTCAAAATATAATAGCGTCTTTAAACTCCAATCAACCAATAATTAAACTTGTAATAATGCATAAAATATAATTTGTCAACAAGTATGTTGGTGAGAAATTACATAGTTTTGAGTAAATATAATATCAGGAAAAATCCACAACTCGTATATGAAACTATAAATAAAAGCAACAATTGCAGTATATAAATCATAAATAAATGAGGATCCTTTCTAATCGGTAACAACCGACATACTCGGATAATGAGACCCTATTCTACTAGCACAAGGCTAAGATAGTAGGGGTGCGTATGATCATACTTATTGAGGCTCAAAAACAACAAAATATAAACACTCGTGCACGTAAAGCATATGAAACATTTAACACACAATAGAACAAGTATTCTAAGTATCATACATCCTAGAGTTTGTGGTTTGAGGATTGAGTATCTTAAATCATTCTTGTTTTGAATAAGTATGCATGTTACCCCCAAAGTATAATAATGAAAATGGGGAATGAAATGTACTCACGTGAAATAAGTAACTTGAAGGATTAGTTTGCGACAAAACGGAAAGGTAAGTTTAACGAGCAAGACCTAGATTAAAAAGGGTCTTGAGTTAGTAGATGGTCTTAAAAGCTTTAAAGTAAAATAACATAACAAGTAAGATAAATAATTAAAGTTTGAGGGTTAAAGTGTAAATACATAAGAATTAAAGTAATGGTTTAAGAAAAGTAAGTTTACTCGAAATCGGGTCTCGGTATTCTATTCATTAGTTTTAGTTAACCTATGTTGAGTAAATATTTGGGTTTAATTATGATATTTCAAGACCCTTTGTTAATAGATACTAAGACAAGATTTTACGAGTGTTCGGATTTGTCGTTCCGAGTCTTGATAATTGGTCAAGCCCGAAGCCGAGATTCCAAAGTGATAAATGTTATGAGATAACTTATGAAATCAAAATAAACTTAACCAAGTGTGCAGTTCTATTATCAAGAACCTCAACGTCCGTTAAGCGAGTGGTTGGCCTTGTCGGTCGAAACTTGTTATAAGATCAAGTTGGATCCGACATACCAAGTATTTTGAGAAAACAATTAAAATTAGTTTATAATATAGTTTTAAAGAAAAATATGAGATTTGGTGGCCCAAAACACAACTAGTGTGTCTTAAGCGAGTGAAACCGGTTTAGTTCGGTCTTGGTTCTGCCCTTGACTCGGAATAAGACCGAGGATGGTTACCACATACCCAATGCCATAGAACTTATTAAAATAAACTTAGAAATGATAATACTCAAGTCTTACATACAACATGTTAATAATAAAGCATTGAAACAAGAGTTCGGTTTTGGTTCGGTCATTGACTCGGGATAAAACCGAGGATGGTTGCCGCATACCCAATACCATAGAACTCATAAAATGATTTGGAAACTAAAATAAATAGAAACTAAACATTAATAATAAGCTTAAACAATTTAAAGTGTTTAACAAGGACTATAATAGTCCTCCATGTAGCGTTGCTTAGCAATACACCTAAACCAACCATGGCCAGAGAAGGGAAAGCCAAGGAAACAAGGGGAATATGTTTTAAACAAACTATAATAACAAGCTTTAATTAACAAGGGGAATATGTTTTGAGGTGAATGAGCAACCAAAATGGATGCATTGGTCTTGTTTATATAAGGAAAGAGTAAGGGTTTGTCCATAATGTTACTTTCAAGAGACTTCATGCATTTTGATTGGTTTAAAAGGTCAAACAAGGCATAATGCAAACAAAAATGAGTTGGTGGGTCCTCAGGTCCTTGAAGACGCCGCACGACCACCTTAACCTCCATGGCCGTGCAGTGCGGCGCTCCGGGGGGTGGGGTTGGCCTTCGGCTTTTGTTATTTGGCGATTCGGGTCCCTGAAGTTCGTTTTAAGTCGTTTTTAGCCATAAAAGGGTGTTTTAAGGTAACGAAAAGGGGTTTTCTTGATCCGATAATCGTATAACATAAATGTAACATAAAACCCAATATTTTATTAATAACAAAGGATCTGAAAGACCAAAATGGGTTGGGTTTTCGATACAAATACAAATACAAGTTAAACCGAAAATGAAGAATGTCACAGTCTTCCCTACTTTAGGAAATTTCGTCCCGAAATTAGGAAGTATCCGTAATAAACAAATGCGGGTACTTGTCCTTCATAGCGTCTTCTCGTTCCCAAGTAAATTTAGCGCCACGCCGTGATTCCCAAAGGACTTTAACTAAACAGATGTGGCTACGTTTGGTTTGTTTCTCATTGCGATCCATGATTTCAATGAGTTTTTCGAGTATTTGCAAGGTTTCGTCGACACGCACTTTGTCGAGAGGTATATGAAGGTTTCCTTCGGCTAAGAACTTTTTGAGATTTGTAGGTTCCCAGCCGGATCTACACAGGAATATCTCGTAGCACGAGGGTGCGGAATCTCCACGTAATACGATACGAGTGTAAGATATATAATACGTTGAGACGATACACGAACACACGTTACAATACTAATAAACACGTTGTATTGCAACACTTCAACACGTGATTTCTAATCACAAACACGTTCTGTCTCCCAAACCCATTTCAAAACAAGCCGAAGCTGAGGTTATATAATCCTCGACAACTTCGCCTAACATGTTAGGCGAAGTTGTCACAACTTCGCTTGTCTACAAGTTCGCCTACATCCCAGGCGAACTTGTGTGACATTATATCTAAAACCAAAACAAACAATCTAACACGATTACAGACACATACAAAACACTAAATACTGAACTACTGACATTATTCACCAACAGACTCCCCCTTGGCAGTAGCTTCATATCTCTATCTTCAATCTCGTGTCTAGTATTCCCAAAAATCTCGTGTCACCCGTCTTCAAGCATGAACGCCCTGTCTGACACACACAGAGACCACCCTCTGGTATTTCTTGGCTTCATCTTTCCATGCAGGAATATAGAATATCTTCTTATCGTTTAGCACCTGCAAGTCAGCTTTAGACAAATTTACCAAGTGCATGGGATCATACACTCTCAGAATCCCTTGTTCGTCTTCATCTTCCATAACCGCTTCAGCTGTTTGGCTATCAACATTCCACCACTTTAGACTCTTTAAAACATCCTTGGGCATTGTCTTCATCGGTACTTCTTTCAAACACCGAACCGACTTATATTTCATCACCATCCAAGGTTTTCCATCAGCTCGCGTTCCTCTTTCCTTATCTTCAACCAGCTTCCCTTTCTGCGGCTTTAACAATTCAAACTTCTTCTCTTTCACACTTTCTTTCCACACAATCTTCCCAATTATTCTGGCCATATTATCATCACTTCTATTAATCAACCCCAATTTTACCAAATCCTTCACCTCACACTCAGGCAAGGTATTGAGAGATCTCAACATCCTCTTAAAATACTGAATCCCATCAAAGCGTTTAATCACAAATAATCTCAACTGCTCATCATACAGCCAGCAAATAATACCCTTCTTCGACTCAGCATACCCTTTGATATTGTAACTTTTCTTGAACATGGTTGGAACCGCTGGCTTCTTTGTCTTTACAAACCACTGAACGTATCCTTCTTTCCATCTCGGCTGCTCTTCCCACTCAGACTCATCTGTCACATCCATATCTTGACTCACATTTACTTTGTCAACGCCTGGAATATCATGTTCTACACTGTCATCCACAATCTCACCCTCTTCAATCTCACTATCGATCACAATCTGTTCATCCATCTTTTCAATCTCTTCAACAGGTAACACATCGTCATCACCCACATCATCATCACCCAATGTTTCCTCATCATCCACAACCACAACATCTTCACCATCTGATCCACCTGTTGTACCAGTTGACTCCCCCTGAGATGTGGAAGTCCCAAGAGTTTGTTCAGTTCTTGGAAACTCACCACCTGCACCTTTCGATGCATTGGGATCATCGTCTCTATCATGACTCTTCTTTGTTCTCAACTCGTTGCCCTTGCAGCTCGTCTCCCCTTGAGATGCTAAGAACTGCTTTAGAGCATCAAAAAGTTTACCATGTTCAACAAGGAGGGACGATTGGATCTGATTCTCTGCTACAAGGCGCTGGATAGCTTGAGTCTGGATTAGATTGATTCTTGACTGTTCAGCAACGACCCGTTCAAGAGCAGCTATCCTTTCAGAATCGGATAAGGTAGCATCAAAATCAAATCGTATATGAGAAACGTCTTGAGCATAAGGTGGAGGTATTCCCAAACTAGCTGGAGTGTCAGAAACAGACTGAAAAGTAACCGCGGGTGGTATTGTGACAGATAACCCCGCAGTAGCAACCAACGTCGACTCAACAAATCTTGCAACAACCTCCGATGGAGTAAGAGTAGGAGGTGGCAAGGAAACTATCTCCGGAGCCGAAAACTGAAACGTGGTTGGTGGAATACCAAATGATGATGATGTCACCACGGGAACACTGGAGGTGATCGGTACTGTTACAGTCATCGAAGCCGGAACCATGGTCATACCAGATTACGAGGGTGGAGAGAAACGAACCACCCTTGAGCTTTCACCAGCTCCCGAACCCTCACCAGTTCTGGCCCTCTTTGATCGACGTATCAACTGGTCTAACTCCTCCTCGAAGTCAGATTCACTATCATCTGAGTCTTTCTTTCTCTTACCATGTATTCTTTCTTGTGTGACCAGAATCTATCGTGCTTCAGCGATATCGTCAGCGGAGGAGTCAGAGTCGGTTCTCTCAGAATCTGCTACAGACGTAGCTACCATCGAAACACTCACACCAGATGCCTCAGCTTCTGGTGCTTGAACCTCTGCAGCTGGATCAATCTGCTCCAATCAAAGAACCCTTGGACACCAAAAGCAGCTTCAAGATCTACCTGTTCCTCTGGAGCTGCAACAGGATCAGCAGGCAAAGCTTGCTGTACCACAGGTGGTGGTTGAGGAACATCTGCCTGTTGCGGTGTCGGGTCCCGAAATTCATCTCCACGAGGAGCAATATAAGCAGGGTTCACCAAATAACCAAACAATGGAGTGTGCCGCGGACGAAGCTCTGGTTTGCTACGTGCGCTTGACGACCTACATTGCGCAAAGATCCTCTTACTTACACTCTCAACATAACAGATGGGACGTCGTTGAGGTAGTGTAGGTGCTACATGATTCAAAATCATCTGTAAGAATCTGGGTACATTAAAAATCTTTCACGAGCGACCACGCGTCTCTGAAGATCGATTTATTAAAACACCATCTAACTGAAGCTGTAGGGCTTGTTGTAAGTCAGGGCTGTCATAGCAGACTGCATCGTTGCCCTCATACCGTCAGTACCAGCTTTACGACCCGACATGCACACAATCATCACGTGCATCAGAAAACGCCACTGATCCTGCAAGAATCCCTTTCGCCTTTGAGTGTCACCCAAAGGACCCGAATAGCCCATACGTAAAAATGCACCATCTCTGAATGGAGCTGAAAAATCTGTAGGATCATCTCCAGTTTCAGTCCCAAACTGCAAGGTGACTCTGATCTGATCTGCTGAGAACTGCACCTCCTGATTGTTCACTGTGGCTCGCATAACCGGAGGCTCAACTCTACAGTCATATTCTACCATTCGCCAGAAATCTTCTATATTCGGTAGAGAAATGGGGAGAGTTGTAGTGATGGCGTGAAAAATTCGTGAGCGAACGAGGAAGGAGATGATCTCGCGAAAATCATCGATACCACTGGCATCCGGATCCAAAGTAATGTACATGTTGTGACCCGGAAAGAACTGTCGGTTGTTGTCACCACCTTCGTCACCACCAGCACCACCAGCTCCTGCTACAGCAGCCATATCTGTACAACAAACGGTCTAAGTTAGAATATCGACAAAGCAGATCATAACTTCGCCTGTTACCATGAGCGAAGTTATGATAACATCTTATTTGCAGGCGAAGTTATCAATATGGCGAAGTTGAGTACAACTTCGCCTTAATCCTAACTTTGCCTGAGAACAAACCAGACTAATTAAATAATTAAAAGTTGAGCAGGCGAAGGTAAAACTAAGGCGAAGTTGAATATAACTTCGCCTAATCCTTAACTTCGCCCCTGAACAAACCAGACTTAATGAATTACAAGCTTGAGCAGGTGAAGTTAGACCTAGGGTGAAGTTGAGAACAACTTCGCCTAAACCCTAACTTCGCCTAAATATGAACCGGTATACACAGAGGTCCGATCATGGTTTTGTGTGGTGTATTTGAGAATGAAAACATGAAAAGATGTTTCTTTCGAGATCTAGAAGATCAAATGAGTTACAAACATGTTATAACCATAAAGTTTATCGAGTGTTTGAAAGTTAGCACACACTATGTCACAAATCGAATCACCAAGTCCTCTGATTAACACCATTAGTATGAATTACATGTTATACCAATCCAACACACCTTTAACACGGGTTGGAAACAGAAAATAACGAGGTTCGATTCGAGTTTTAAGTTCGCCTAGGGTTAGAAGATGATAAGTTCGCCGGAGTGTTTGAAAAGTTTAAGTGTTTGACCAAGAAGACACCTTATATAGGGTTGAAAATACTCAGGCGAAGTTAAGGTTAACTTCGCTTACCCTTAACTTCGCCCCTGCACAACTTCGCTTACTATTAAGTTCGCCTAAAGTGTACTCGGAAGCAAAGTGTGCTCGGAAAACAAGGTGTACTCAGAAAACAAAGTGTGCTCGGAAGTAAAGTCTACTCGGAAAGCAAAACACTTGTATTTTTCAATTTTTAACTAGCACAAAGTGTACCCGGAAGCACTTTCCTAGCACAAAGTGTACCCGGAAATCAAAACACTTGTGATTTTTCAATTTTCAACTAGCACAAAGTGTGCTCGGAAGTAAAGTCTACTCGGAAAGCAAAACACTTGTATTTTTCAATATTTAACTAGCACAAAGTGTACCCGGAAGCACTTTCCTAGCACAAAGTGTACCCGGAAATCAAAACACTTGTGATTTTTCAATTTTCAACTAGCACAAAGTGTGCTCGGAAGTACAAGTGTGCTCGGATTACTTAGTGCTCGGAAACAAAGTGTGCTCGGATTCCTTAGTGCTTTTTCATTTTCTTTCACATAACACCAAGCATGCTCGGGAGCAAAAGTGTGCTCGGTAGCAAGGGTGTGCTCGGGAGTACTTGTGATTTTTCATTTTCTTTCACTTAACACCAAGCATGCTCGGGAGCAAAAGTGTGCTCGGGAGCAAAAGTGTGCTCGGTAGCAAGGGTGTGCTCGGGAGTACTTGTGATTTTTCATTTTCTTTCACTTAACACCAAGCATGGACAACTTCGCCTCTTTATCTTAACACAAGTTCGCCTAACTTAATTTACAAAACGGGACCTTATAAATTTGATCAAAGTGCAACTGTCTTTTAAAATTCTCCGCTAAAGATTTAAACTTTACGATCAAAGAACCAAGTAACCAAGTTTTAAACCACAAAACAAAATATGCAAAGAAAATTTTAGTAATTAAATAAACGGGATCAAATTTCAGTCTAGACGGGGACCAACATGTTTTAGAAAAGATCCGAACAGGAATCATACTAATTAAGTGGCTGTCACATAGATCCATGTTCAGCGGTATTATGACATAAGGAAACAGGTTGTAAGCAGGTATAAAACTTAGTATGGTTTTCATCGCTTCTGTGATACGGATTAGGTTCAATTAAGCTCAAAATTTAGATGGACATCACATGAGAGATTGTGATGCCTCCTATATATTCTCAAAGCGTATTTGGCTTTCCCCAAGTCACCCCGAGTTGACTTCGACCCGTAGTGTCTGATTAAACAGTAAGTACATATCGATCTTTAGAGTCTTCTTCCCGGTCTCTTTCTTGCCTCTTGATTAATATTTGAAACAACATAAGCTTCAGAAGGCTTAACAACACAGATATATATTTAATAATAATTTTTTTTAATAAAGACATTAACACAGCTTGATCTTTTAGACAACTGCAAGTCCCGAATCTGGATCACTGCAGGTACTTGACACTATCTTCTCGGGAATCAGAACACTCACGGGCTCGTGTATGACTGGATAATCACTTTTCTGCCTATCATTCGGAAAGATGTATATGGATACATGCACAACTCAGAATGATTCTCCACAATAAATCGAGGAGATTTAGTTTGTATCACTTCTACTTTTACGCACCATATAAAGCTACCATAACTTACAATGGCTGTTCTAGAGTCTTTTATGCTTAATAACTTCACTAGTTAAGCACACAGAATTAGTTTTTCTATCACTTTCCAAGGTTGGATAAATTTTCTTTTAAACATTGTATTGAAACTTCTTACGAAGTTATAGACTTGAAAAATTATATCATCTCCCTAAAAAAATTTTAAATTCTATCGCCCCGATCACGTCAAAGTCTTCAGGTAAACGGCTATCCTGAAGATCCAATGGATCAGCTGGACCGACCACATACAAGTATGTGTCCTTCTAACTAAGTATGAACGACTATTTTTCAGCGAAAGAATAAAAACCCATCATAAACCGCCCCGGTCACTTTCAGTCATCTGGTTAATGGCTATCCTCATAATCTACTAGTAGAAGTAAGGACCAAACATATCCGAGGATGTGTCCTTCAAACTGAAGCAACCGACTTAATTCTAAGCGGTAGTGATTTTTTTTTAATAAAAACGAAAAACAAGGTTACTCTGGATTGATCATCCCATTTAGCTCAACCATATTTTGAAAACGGGATCGGTCAAACGCTTTAGTAAAAAGATCGGCGAAATTATCCAACGAATCAACCTTTTCAAG
Source organism: Bidens hawaiensis (assembly GCF_021521415.1). Lineage (NCBI taxonomy): Eukaryota > Viridiplantae > Streptophyta > Magnoliopsida > Asterales > Asteraceae > Bidens > Bidens hawaiensis. The sequence continues at coordinate 4,727,205 of NW_027491024.1, forward strand.
CACAATTAATTTCTTCTCAGCACAATCCCGTATAAAATGATGACGAATGTCAATATGTTTAGTTTTGTTGTGTTTGACGGGATTGTTAGTTACTGAGATTGCAGCAGTGCTATCAATGCAAATAGGAGTTTGAGTGAAATTCAGACCGTAATCGCGCAATTGCTGTTGTATCCAAAGAACCTGGGAGCAGCAGTTCGATGCTGCCATGTACTCTGCTTCACAGGTGGAAATGGCTACCGAGGTCTGTTTTTTGCATTGCCACGACACCAATCTTCCTCCCAGAAACTGACATCCACCGGTTGTTGACTTCCTGTTCTGATTGCAACCTCCATAGTCAGAATTTGTGTAAGAGACCAAATCCAGTTCTCCCCCTTTCGTGTACCATAATCCCAACTTAGGCTTGCCTTTGACAGAAGACATGATTCTTCTGTTGTCATCTCAGTTGACCTCATATCCATTACATACGTGTTCTTTTCTCTTGGAGCTCTCATCACCACCCATGCCTCTGGTATCTTGAAACCCGGATAAAGAACGATTGCCTCATTTTTAGTAAAATGCACCGTGTATTCTTTGTCACAAATATGAGACACACTCAACAAGTTATGCTTCAACTCTTCAACAAAATTCACCTTCTCTAACTTCATTTTTCCATTTGTCATAGTTCCCATACCAGTGATTCTACCTCCACTCTCTCCAGCGAAACTAACCCTTCCTCCTTGAACAGGTTTCCAGTCACGTAACAAATTTTTGTTACCAGTCATGTGCTGGGAACAGCCACTGTCCACAACCCACAGATTGTTTACAGCCCTGTTCAACTGTTCCTGCACAGTTAAAGAAAAAGATTAAAATCTGGGGACCCAAGACCTACTGGTCTTGGGTCGATTAAATCTATTGACTGGCATCCAGTACTTTGGTTGTCCAAAATCAGTTTGAGGATGATTTCTGTAAGTTCTGAAAGGAAACCTTCTTGAGGATTGACTATGAGGCCATCCAAACCTTAGTGAATTAACTGAATTATAATTGTTGGTTTGGTAGTTAACTGGGGAAAAATGAGACCGATTTCTTTGAAATCTTGGATTAGTCCAATGTCTGAAATTTTGTGATTTCGCATTCTTACCAGTATAATAATTACTCTTTGTTTTATTCTGCGTTTTCAGAGGCCTTATACCTCTAAGGTTTCTCTGGTTTAGAGAACAATCAGCAATAAGGTGTCCTACTTGATTGCATCTGAAACAACTTCTGTTTTCAGCTTTCGTATCAACAGTAGTTGCAGATGTCGAGGTTGCATTACTACCCGTTTGTCGAACATATGGTGGGACAAACGGATTTAGGGAAGGTTTCTTTTCATCGGATTTAGGCTTATATTCCTCCCCACGTTTTAGTAACACTACCTCTTCTTTTATCTCACCCGATTCGGATGACTGGTCCAAATTTGATTAGACAGAGCCAGGGATAGAAATCTCAACCTTAGAAGTTGACTTACTCGTTTTGCTCTTTTTGACTTCAGGTTCTTCAGTCGAAATTTTGACTGGAACTGTCTGATTAATCTCAACATTAGCAGATTGCTGATTACTAGGATTATAGGTATAGTTATTGTTATAAGGTGGTGGAACTTTAGTTATGATGCGATCTAGCATAGCTGATGAATTTCTAAATTGTTCAATTTTTCTGTTTAGTTCCACCACTTTTACCTGGTAATCAGCTATCTGTTTATCTCTTTCAGCAATTAGTTTGGTTTTTTCTTCTAGCACTTCATAACTAAGATCAATTACTTGTATTTTATCAGCTAGACTGGCTTTAAGACTTCTGATATCCTTTTCACTAGCTTTTATTTTTACCGAGTAACTGTTTTCTCTAGTTTTAGTGTAGTGATGATCTTCTTTTAACGTTTTAAATTGTGCATCCAAACTAATAAACTGATCAGTTACTATTTTCAATTGTTCAGACAGATTTTCACATTGTATACAATGAAGTTCAGAACTTACCTCAGAGGGCTGATCGTTTACTTCTGCCATATATGCTTGATTTTCTCCAGTCTCCCTCTCACTTCCTCCATTTTCGATGTTTACCAAATTTGCCTGTTCGAACACTTCCTCAACCTGTATATTCCAGTTGTATCCACCATTCTGTCTAGATACCATAGCCCTATTCTCACTACCACCCCCATTCTGTTGTGCAGGCCTGTTCTGACTTCGTTCTACTCTCTCATTTGTACATTCCTTAGCAAAATGACCATTTTGTTGACAGTTGTAACATCGTACCTTTGATTTATCAAACCCTGGTCTTTCCCCAACGAACTTTTTGCCCGTTTTCTTCATGAATCTCTTTACCCTTCTTACTATCATAGCCATCTGCCATTGTAGGTCCATCTCTTCCAAATCATCAGCATCGATCTGATCATAGTCTTCATCCAACGTTGCAGGGTTGACTATTTTACCTTTGATGTAGTTCTCATAAGATGCAATGAACGATGCATAGAGAGCAACCTGCTGTTCAGCTGATTTAACACTCATGGGCATCTGTGAGTAGTTGTAACTCGGAACATTTGACGAGAAATTTCCAGTTGTGGCCTGAGGTTTTGAAGGATTATTGCCTCCAGCTACGAAACATACGTCGCCATCCATATTGAGAATCACATGACCATCACGAGTTGAGTTTGAGTTTGATTCTCCCTTTGAGTAGTAGGCAGAGGATTCTGATTTTGAACTTGAACTTGGAGTGACTTTCGCACCATACATTCCCGGATCCTGAACCTGATTAGTTGGTGTCTCCTTCCGAACCATGTTAAGTTCAAAATTTCGTAACTTATTCACTGCTGTTTCCAGATCAATATTGGCAAAGTCTTTATCCTCTCGCATCAAAACCGTGTATATTTCCCATTTCAGTGGAAGAGCATCAAGGAGTTTCTCTACTATCTCTTCTTCCTTGTATTCAATGGAGTAATTACTAAGTTCGGTCATCAAGTGATAATATCTGGTGATGATATCGTCAAGTGATTCATTTTTCAAATACTTGAATATAGAGAATTGGGTTTTTAGTAGCTTTGTCTTGGAAGCACGTATCCCCACATTACCTTCATATCTATTTTCTAGAGCTTCCCATAGCTCTCTAGTGGTTTTGTACTTCTTGAAGGTATGAAGAATCTCTTGTTGAAGAGCCATTGTTATTGCTGCATGAGCTTTACTTTCTGCCTCATATATTTTCTTTTCCTCCTCTTCCATCTTACTGTACTTCTTAATTTGATCACGACCTTCGAACAAGGATGTTGGTGGAATGTATCCATCTTGAATGGAAACCCACATCTTAGCGTCTTGATACTTCACATACTGTTCAAACCGATCTTTCCATGCAACGAAATCGGTACCCTTAAGCATTTTTGGAGCTTTGGTAGCTGAACCGGCTTCAACCTCCATTTTTACCAGTTCAGTAATGTTTATTGAAGTCATAGTTGAAAGAAATACGACTCGAAATACAAAGAAGGTATATAATTTTTTTTTATTTTGAACAGTGATCAGATGGTGAAGTTGTGCTTAACTTCGCTTGAGCTTAACTTCGCTTGCTTCCTAACTTCGCTGTACTTAACTTCGCTGTACTTAACTTCGCTAAACCTTAACTTCGCTTTCTCTGTAACTTCGCCTTCTTTGTAACTTCGCCTAAACCTTATAAGTTCGCTTAAACCCTACAAACGATGACGGCAACTTCGCCTGATGAACACGAGTTTCTGCAGGTTTTGATTGAACGTATTGCGAGGTATGCGAAGGTGTATTGGGTTGTATTTGATGGTGGCAGATGGGCAAGACACAAAAAACTAGGTATTTCAACGTGTAGGTTCCCTGGACGGATCGCACGAGATATCTCGGTCTACTCAGGTGCGGAATCCCTGCGTAGATCGTTACGAGTATAGAACACGAATCACACGAACACACGAAACGAACACACGTTATATATTATAACTCAAACACGTGATGTAATATCACTGTTACAGACTCTCGTCCTCACATTACAATGAACTTGAACAACTGACACGAACTTAAACAACCGATTTCTAACCAAGCCGTAACCTAGGACTATTTATACACGACAACTTCGCCTGGCATGTTCAGGCGAAGTTGTCCATAACTTCGCTTGACTAACAAGTTCGCCTGTTAAGCGAACTTGTCAGTAACTTCGCTTAAACATACAAAACATAATTAAACATTACAGATTCGATTACAGACACTAGACTATGAACTACTGACATTATGCACCAACACAACGTAAACCCGTTCCGCGAATAGTCAAACGGAACAATCTTAACACCCGTGTGATAATCCCGAACCACACAATTACGAGCAAACGCTCTGATACTAATTGTAGGTTCTCAGCCGGATCTACACGGGAATATCTCGTAGCACGAGGGTGCGGAATCCCCACGTAATACGATACGAGCGTAAGATATATAATACGTTGAGACGATACACGAACACACATTACAATACTAATAAACACGTTGTATTGCAACACTTCAACACGCGATTTCTAATCACAAACACGTTCTGTCTCCCAAACCCTTTTCAAAACAAGCCGAAGCTGAGGTTATATAATCCTCGACAACTTCGCCTAACATGTTAGGCGAAGTTGTCACAACTTCGCTTGTCTAACAGTTCGCCTACATCCCAGGCGAACTTGTGTGACATTATATCTAAAACCAAAACAAACAATCTAACACGATTACAGACACATACAAAACACTAAATATTGAACTACTGACATTATGCACCAACAAGATTCGATACATGAAAGGTTGGATGAACACCGATAAGTTCTTGGGGTAAATCGAGCTTTAAGCCACTTTTCCAATCCTTTGAGGATTTTGCATGGGCCTACGAAACGAGGTGCTATTTTTCCTTTCTTTCCAAAATGGACTACCCCCTTCCGAGGGTATACTTTGAGAAGGACAAGGGATCCAACATTGAACTCAAGAGGCTTTCGTCGTTTGTCGGCGTAGCTCTTTTGACGACTTCTAGAAGCGAGAAGATTTTTGCAGATTTGATCGATACGATCGATAATGCCTTGGACCATCTCGGGATCGATGATTTGGGTTTCACCAATCTCATTCCAACAAATTAGAGAACGACACTTACGGAAATAAAGAGCTTCGAAAGGAGCCATACTAATGCTAGAAAGATAGCTATTGTTGTATGAGAATTCGATAAGCGGGAGATGAGAATCCCAATTTCCCCCAAAATCAAGAACACAAGATCGAAGCATATCTTCGAGGGTTTGGATTATACGCTCAGATTGACCATCATTTTAAGGGTGATAAGCGGTACTAAGATCAAGGTGAGTACCCAAAGCTTCTTGAAGCGATTTTCAAAAATGGGAGGTGAAACGAGCATCACGATCGGAGATAATGGTCAACGAAATACCACGACGACATGCAATTTCACGAACATAGATTTGCACAAGTTTTTCGACAAAGTACTTTTCTCGAATCGGGATGAAGTGAGCCGATTTGGTTAATCGATCGATGACTACCCAAATACTATCATTTTGCTTTTCAGTGGGGGGTAATTGGGTAATAAAGTCCATAGCAGTGTCTTCCCATTTCCAAACGGGAATAGGAGGTTTCTCGAGTAAACCAAAAGGGTTTTGATGTTCGACTTTAACCTTTGAGCATGTAAGACATTTTGAGACGTAAAGTGCCTCGTCCTTTTTCATACCCGGCCACCAATAAATAGATCGAAGATCGAAGTACATCTTATCCGCACCGGGATGCACGGAATATCGCGACATATGAGCTTCGTCAAGAATGAAAGTGCGAAGTTCATCTCGATCGGGAACCCACAAACGATTGAGAAATTAAAGCAAGCCATCGGGTTTGGTTTCGAGTTGATGTTCGACTGCACATGACATTTCGTCGTACATATTGCTTTCATTAATGGAGGTGCATTGGGCTTGATAGATGAGGTCTATAAGATCGGTTTGGATTATGGTGCTATGAAGCATAATGGATTTGATATTTACTTTACGACTAAGGGCATCAGCTACGACATTCGCTTTACCGGGGTGGTAGCGAATTTCGCAATCGTAATCACTAAGTAATTCGGCCCATTGACGTTGTCTCATGTTGAGATATTTTTGGTCAAAGATGTGTTGAAGACTTTTATGATCTGTGAATACAACTCATTTCGTGCCATAAAGATAATGTCTCCAGATTTTGAGAGCAAAAACGACGACACCAAGTTTGAGATCATGAGTCGTGTAATTCTTTTCGTGAACCTTAAGTTGTCTCGAGGCATATGCGATAACTTGACCTCGTTGCATGAGAATGAAACCAAGACCTTGGTTGGATGCATCGCAAAATACCACAAAGTTGCCGTATCCATCGGGAAGGGTTAAGACGGGAGCGTTGCAAAGCATATGCTTTAAGCTTTGGAAAGCTTCTTCTTGTTTCGGTCCCCATTCATAAGGTTTTCCTTTATGAGTTACTACGGTGAGGGGTAACGCTATTTTGGAGATGTTTAGAATGAATCACCGATAATACCCGGCCAAACCAAGGACATATCGGATTTCCATGGGTGTGGATGGGGTTTTCCAATATTTTATGGCCTCGATATTAGCGGGATCAGCATGAATGCCTTTATAGTTGACGATGTGTCCCAAAAATTGAACTTCTTTTAACCAAAATTCACATTTTGAGAACTTGGCATAAAGTTGTTCTTTTCTTAGGAGGTCAAGAATGGAACGCAAATGATGCTCATATTCGGATTTAGTATTGAAGAAGATGAGGATGTCATCGATAAAAATAATTACCAATTTGTCCAAGAATGGTTTGCACATGTGGTCCATGAGGTCCATGAATACTGCGGGTGCATTGGTTAATCCGAAAGGCATAATCATAAACTGGTAATGTCCATACCGAGTACGAAAAGCGGTTTTAGGAATGTCGTCTTCATGAACACGCAATTGATGATAACCCGATTGAAGATCGATTTTGGTAAAACAAGTTTCACCTTGGAGTTGATTGAAGAGGTCGTCGGTTCGAGGCAAAGGGTAACGATTTTTGATGGTGAGTTTATTGAGTTCACGGTAATCGATACACATGTGAAACGAGCCATCTTTCTTTTTCACTAAGAGAACGGGAGTGCCCTAAGGGGAAGAGCTTGGACGGATAAAGCCCTTATCGGAGGGTTCTTGAAGTTGGTTCGATAACTCTTGCTATTCCTAAGGAGCTAAATTATAGGGAGCCTTGGCTACGGGAGTCGTGCCGGAAACAAGGTCAATTCGAAATTCAACCGGACGAATGGGCGGGAGATGATGTGTGCTTGCGTGTGCAGCTTGTAAAATATATATAAGAGGTTGGATTCTTTTGCACAAGATCGTGTTTTAAATTTATAAAAGTGATTTTTACAAAGACTAAACACACACAAAATAATGAAGTGTACCTATCGTATATGTAGAATAGTATTGGTAAGAACCAAGTATCGATCCGTGGACACAAATGTTTCTAGTAACAAATCGTTGTTTTATTTTAATCGGAGGTTTTAATCATTTTGGGGTTAATTTTCGAATTTTTTATAAAATATAAATTCTTATATATAATATATAGGTGACCAAGACAAGAGATTCTAATCGATTTGTTCAATTATGCGAAGGTTACCATCTAAGATCAAGAATCCACTCCATTCTAACATTGATAGTTAATATTCAAACATGTGATAAACTTGCCATATCAATATATGATAGATAGCTCCTTAAACCTTAAGTGAGTATCTTTGGCACTAAGGAGATAGCATGCGCATTTTAAAGTCCACCCTTTCCTAATGTCATGCCATCTCAATGATGTCAATTTAAGTTGGCAAGTAGTTTCGTAAAGTAGAAAGATTAGGATTGACTTCGATTTCTCAAATACCAATTCTAACAACTTCGGGTGGTTGTTGTTCATCACACAACCTCCCCTTGGTTGATTTATGTAGGTTATGATTACACATTCCATTAACATATGACTTATTTAACTAGCATGATATCCTAAGCAAAGCTATTTTCGGATTACCAAGACTTAGAGAAATACATCATAACTTATATCTCATCATTTCTAAGTACAATACAAGGATCCCTGTTTCGATAATGTATCAAAGTATTTCTATCTTTCAAGAACATGAATCGATCATGAACGACTGCCAATAAAATTGACAACCACCAATTTTGAATTTGTGATTTAAAACGGTGAAACATTTCTCATCATAAGATAATTGTAATATAACCATGTACTTTTCTCGAATACATCACATGTTTTATATAATTATCAAGTAGAGCAAAGCTTCTTCATAGATTTTAGATGGTAAAAGGAGTTTAGCTCATAATGAGCATAATGATAGACATTAAGATGAATGATGATAACAAATACATGATTAAACTTGGAATGATCTAAACAAATGTAGGTTAATCTTCCTTCTTAATGATGGTGATGATGGATGATGATGATGGTTGATGGTGATGACCTCCAAGCCTTCAAACTCTTCACTAAATCTTCTATGTGAGTGTTAGTGTGTGTTTTTATAATAAAAAACCGGATAGAATTCTTTTCAATGCACACCCTTCAAATGGCACAAGAGCCACTATTTATAGGTTGTCTGAAGAGAAAAGCACGGCCCCGTGCTTTATTAAGCATGACCTCGTTCTTATGTGTCCCAGTTGCATGTTGTCAGATCGTACATGATGACTCACCACGACCCCGTGCTTCCTGAGGCACGGCCCCGTTTATTTTTATGACATGTGCTATATTTATTTTGTCGTTTCTGAAAGGTGACCACAGCCCCGTGGTTGAGAGGCACGGTCCCGTTCTTTTGTTCCCAGTTTTTGCCTTTTCTTGTAGATTTTTGTTTTTTCTGGTGTTCAGAAGCATGGGTGCGTGTTTCTTGAGGCATGGGGGCGTGTTTCTTTGTTTTTCTTGTGTTTTCTTCTGTTTTTCTTCGTCTTTTCGCTTGTTTCTTCGTTTGGGGCTTGGTTTCACATGAAATTACATTTTATTATGATAAGTAGCCTTTTATGCTATGTTATTTGATAGAAATTACAGTTTTTAAAGATTATTTGATGCTGAAAAGATGTATAATTTTATTTACATCAAACATCCCCACACTTGAACATTGCTTGTCCTCAAGCAATCTTTTTATAAATATTCTCTAAAAATAGAAAACTTGGATTATAGCCATCCCTTAAGCGAGCTCCGAGAAAATGGAAACAAAATAACCAATCTTAATTAGTGATAAATAAAAAGAGAATTTTGTTTTTATGAGCTTCCACTTATACAAAACGTCACGTTCTCACAATGTTCACTCACACTCGGTTTTTTATCTGATCATACCTGTGATGTATGTATGTGAACACCCTTAGTCAGAATGCAACCTGTGATAAATAACCTTATAACAAGTTCAAATCTCCACCTTTGTGAAGGGTTGCATAAAACAGAAGGAAATACGGGTTGGTTTTGTGTGAGTTGGAATTTTGGTATTTTGTGGTGGATAAGGGCTCTTGGTGGAGGATGGCAAATACAACTTTTCTGGTAATTGGGGATTCTGATATGTTTTCGATAGTTAGCTTTTCATCCCGATGATGATATTATTATTATTATTTTTTATTTTTTTTAGAGACTTAGTGACTCTTTTTAGGTCAGATCGTCAAGACCAGTTTTGTCGAGGATGTGGATCAGTTTTTCCTCAATCCTGTTCTGAACATAACTTCCAACTCTAGTGGACCGTTCGGCTTTGAGCCTAATAGCGCCCACCCTCATTAGTTTGGTATATTCATGCTGAGAATGAGTTTGACTCCTTTTACATCTTCCTTCGTGGGACCAGTTTCCGCAACCTAAGCATCGTTCGTATCTTTTTGCTCTTCTCTTCATTGCGTTCTTGGAAATTCCACAAAATGTTGGCCTTTTCTCTTCTTGGCGCTACTTTTTCCTCACCTTATTGCTAAAGAGGAAGGTTCTCTCCCTAAGTTCTGTAGGCAACTTAGGTTTTGTGAAATGTATGCAGCAAAGGAAATTGAAATCGAAAGAATGCATTTCCAGTTCTTTAGGGTCTGCCGATAAAAGACCAGTGTTGTATTTTTACCGCTGAGATGGATAAAGTGGTAGGGTTTAGGTTTAAGGTTTTTGGGGTTTTGTAATTTGGCGAATGGTTTGATGGAATTGTGACAACATTACCTTCTTCCTTATACAACACTTCGTGCGGTCTTGAAATGAATAATTGCGACAAGTTTTAAATCACACGAAACATATGACTCACTCAAAGCTTCCGAAAAAATTATTTATATGGCATGAGGTTTATCTCACAGTATCAGATGAATTGGGTATAAATGCCATATTTTGCATGTATTTATTCTCAATATTACAAAACTTATTTTGTATATCGTCCGTTTTCCTGTTTTTGTACATGCATAATACAAAATTGCAAACAACCACAAACAAACAAGCATAAATTGCTGAAAATTGGGTATGGAATCATCCATCCCTTGCCCTATCGGGCTGAATTAGTTCCTACCATAATGTCTTGGCACATATGGCCATAAGAGTATCCAAACCAACAAATAAACAAACATAAACATGACAGAAAGTAAATTGTTTTAAAACACACATAATAATAATATCATAAAGTACTACCAAACCATGCCCATGCCCGACCTACCAGTGACGCTAGTCATCAGTTACCCTTGTCCGGGTCGAATGGTTTACAAAGCCTTGTTCGTGCATATTCAGCTTCTATCCGTGCTTCTATTTTGTCCTTCCATTCATCATTCATTTCCATTTCTAATTGGCTTTCCGGGTCCCAAACTTGATTCCGGTTGTCGACGAACCTCCAGATTTCTTGTCTCGCATTTAGAAGTCGGGATATCTGCATTTTGCTAGACAAGCTGAGGTCAAGAGCTATTGGTTCAGGGCTTTGTGTTCCTTCTCTGTCTACACCATAGGCCTCATATATCTTATAGATCCATGCACCGCCAAAGATTGGGGTATTCGGGCTTTGTGCATCTGCATTTGTTCTGAAAAGCTGGCAGAAAAGATAAGTAATATTGCAAGCGGTTCTATTCTTTATGCAATAAAGTGCCCACAAATCCATTAGATTTACCACTCCTTTAAATATGCTGCGTGTTGTTACTGTTCGGCCCAACAGTTGGTGTATATATCTCATGAGTGGGTCTCGTAGGGCTGTGCTTCTTGAACTGTTTGCGCTGTTTGCTTCATCCCAAAAGCCCAATAGTTCCCATGCACGTACCTGTGTTTTTCCAGCTTCTGCTTTCTCATCACCTTCTTCATCTGCAAATTTTGTTTTAGCATTAAACCAAATGTCTAAGTTAGTTTCCTCGGTCGTGTAGATTCCTAGATCAATTCCAAGTTGGGTGACATAAGTTGTGTGCCATTCTCACCCACACCTAAACTCAATTGCATCCTCATCCAACATGTCAAATCTCTTCTTCCTTATGTTGAAAGAGGCCAAAAAGTCCTTTATCAGTTCTGTCACTGCCTCTCCCGTTTGTTCAAACACCCTTTTCCATGGCCCTTTTACAAATTTGTTGTATCGGTCCCATTGGTTAACTTGGCGCAACGTGTCTTGACAAGCGTAGAAATTTGGTGCTGGGAATCGTCTGTTTAGGTAGCTTAGTCGTGCATTAGCCTGTCTGTCTCTTGTTCTTCATCCGGAAAAGACTAGGAACGCATGAACATCGTCTCCATACTCAGCCATCTGCAAATCATACCCAAATTAGTCAAAATTTGGCAAAGATTTTCAATTTGCTAGAACAGAGAGCAAAGCACGGCAGCGTGCTTTCAAAGGCACGACCCCGTGCTATTGCTGCTGTTCATTTCCTGTTGATTTTGACTTTTGGTTGACTTATGGTTGACCACGATTCGTGTTGTTTCGGGCGCGGCTCGTGTTTTTAATACTAATTTCTACCATACTCAGATTCGAACTCTCGTTTCTAACCGGTTATAACAATTGGGTTTAGTAGTTTGTTGGATATTTAATTCAAGATCCAAAAACCCGACTTGTTCTTTTCAATTAATCATTAACAATCAAACTTTCAATAATCCAATCATCCTATACTAATAGAGTAACCCATATTATTTTTGGGTTTAGACCCGATTTGGTCAATTCAAGAGATTTTAGGGTTAAACTAAACCTAGAATGATAAACTTGAACAATATAATTGTTAATTTAACATACCTTTGGTTTGAAATTGACGAATTGATGAAGAAATTAGTGTGATATGTAATGGTCGGCCGTTTTTCGTCCAGAAACGAAGTGGATGTTAGGGTTGATGTTTTGGAAAAGTTATTTTAATCATTTAAGAATCGTAACTATTCTGGAATCAAAAGCACGGCTCCGTGCTTTTGGAAGCACGTTACCGTGCTGCATGATGCAGGCAGTATTTCTTATGAATTTTGTTTATTTGTCGAGCTGGTTCATTTTTTTAACTGATTTTCTTTACTGGTTAGTTTAAGATAATAATTAGAGGTCCTAAATTTCATTAAAACATAAAACATAAAACATAAAAACATAAAACCATAATTGAAATGAAAAGTACAACAACAATTTTTGATTCTAACACATAACACTAGCGGGAGCAACTTCAACATGAAACAAAGTCGGGACTTCAACGATCAGCATTCCCGAACAAGTCCTGGATGTGGGGAGGTGCTCGTTTGGCTTCCAAGAGCTCGGGAAGCTTTTTTTCGAGCTTAACGATTTCTCGGTTGAGAAAGTTGAGCTTGGTGGCCACATCTTTGTGGTGGCCATCCACAACATGGAAGTTTTCAAACCTCAGTAGTTCGACTTTGTTGATCAGCTCGATTACGCGAGCTTCGGTTTGAATGTTGCTTTCAACTTGATCTCTCATGATGCATTGTAGCCTCATGACCTCCTCCTCAAGATTTGAGGAAGATTCATGGTGCTTGCCCTTCCTCACTAGCCTCCATTCAACCTTCTTGCTTTTCATTTCATTAATGTTGGGTTTGGTGTGAATGGAATAGTGTGTTTATGCTTGCATTATATAGAGACCAGAAAGTTGAACACGACCCCGTGCTTATGGAAGCACAGCCCCGTGCTGCTAGGGGAATAAATGTTTCTGAGTCAGAGAATTGTACGGAGTCAGCGCGTATCATGCTGAAGATTCTAGGGTGACCACGGCCTCGTGCTTAGGGAAGCACGACCTGTGCTTTATGTCACAAATGATTTTCTTGTAATTTTCAGCAAAACGCGAAAGCTGGAATTCTTAGAATGATGTTTAGTATGATAATTTAGAAGTTTAGCCATCCTAAAAATTATTTTTCATTAAATTAAAAGGTCCTAAAACAAATACAGCCCGGTTTTCCTAAAAATAAGAAAATAATCAGGTTAAGCCCGAAATCCTAACACATTGTGCATAAAAAACTTGTTTAAACATAAAAGTAGAAACATAATTTTGTTAGATGTTTCCAAAAGGCTCTCCTCCTCCGAATGGTCCTGGTGGTGGAAAGCACGTGAAACCGAGAACTTGAAACTGGAGTTGTTCGTTGATGTCTCGAAGTTCCATTTTCATATTTTCCACTGATTCGGTGAGTTGAACGAGGTGCATCTCCGCAAGGACATTCATCTCGGTGAGCTCCTTGACGAGTTCTTGAAGTTTCAAGAGAAGCTCGGTTTTGGAAACATGGCGGGCATCATTTCTCGGGTGTCGGGAAACGGGGATTGCTTCACTCATCTCAGTTGGCATGTTTGAATTTTCAGAGACTATTGGTTTAGTTTTGGTTGGTGCAAGGAATGCAATGACACAAGGTGCCTTTTTATAGCCAACCAGTATCTTAAGCACGACCCCGTGCTGCAAGAAGCATGGCCCGTGTCTTTGCTCTAACAATTCTGTTGCAAACCAGTCTGACTGAGATTTTTACAGCGAAGATTCCGGTTCGTGATTTTTGGCACGGGACCGTGCTTTTGGAAGCACGCCCCCGTGGTTTTGGTTTTGGTTTTTTTTACAAGGCCTAGTTTTGCGAAGATCTTGGCCAGACCTTGTTTCCTTCCTATTCAGGGAGTTGGAGGGTTAGTACCTCAAGAACTTCTTCAAATGGTCCATCGATATATGGCTTTAATCGGTGTCCATTTACCTTGAACTTTTGGATATTTGAATTTGAGATCTCAACTGTCTCATAGTCAAAAACTGATTCAACTATGTATGGACCTGTCCATCGAGACTTCAATTTTCCTGGAAAAAGACGTAAACGAGCGTTGTATAGCAGTACACGATCACCCACTTGGAATTTCTTGTTTCCTTTTAAATGAGAGTCGTGCAGACGTTTAGTGTTTTCCTTATAAGACCAGGAATTTTCATAAGCCACTGCTCTTAGTTCATCGAGCTTGCGAACTTGATCTTCCCGGTTTATGCCGGCGGACGTTAGATCAAAGTTTACTGCTCTGAGAGCCCAATAAGCTTTGTGTTTTAGTTCTACTGGTAGATGACATGCTTCTCCATAAACGAGCTTGAAGGGTGTCGTTCCTATGGGAGTTTTGTAAGCCGTCATGAGGGCCCACAAAGCGTCATCTAATTTTTCTGCCCAGTTCTTGCGATTCATCCCTATGGTTCTTTCTAAAATCCTTTTGATTCCTCGATTTGAGACCTCCACTTGCCCACTAGTCTGAGGGTGATATGGTGTTGCCAGTCGGTGGTGAACTCCATATCGTGCTAAAACTTTGTCCTTTAAAGCATTACAAAAGTGGGTACCTCTGTCGCTGATTATGGCCTTTGGAGTGCCAAATCGTGAGAATAACTTTTTTCAGAAATCATACAACTACTCGAGCATCGTTAGTGGGAAGAGCTCGTGCTTCTACCCATTTAGATACGTAGTCGACTGCTACAAGGATGTATTTATTTCTGAAAGAGTTAGGAAATGGGCCCATGAAATCTATTCCCCATACATCAAAGACTTCACAAATTTGAATACCTTTTTGAGCCATCTCATTTTTGGCTGTGATGTTTCTGGCTCTTTGACAAGAATCGCGTGCTTGGATCAAAGCATATGTATCTTTGTGTATGGTGGGCCAGAAGAATCCTGCATCAAACACTTTTCTGACCGTAGTGGCGGTATCGAGGTGCCCACCAGTAGGTTCTTCATGACAGTGTTTGAGAATATCTAAGCTTTCTTTCATGCTACACACCTATGAATAACCTGATCGGCACCTATCCTAAACAAGTATCGATCTTCCCAGAAGTAGAACTTAAGATCGGAGAAGAATTTCTTCCGCTGTTGATGAGTAAGTCCTTTTCTTAGGTAACTACAAGTTAGGTAGTTTGTGAAGTCGGCATACCAGGGACTTTCGTTTTTCTCTTCTATGACTGCTTGGATATGCATGATAACTTCATGTGGAACATTATTATTGATGATTTCCTCGTGATGATCTTCTGAAGCTGGGCATTCTAAGTGTGAGAGATGGTCTGCGGCGACGTTCTCTGCTCCTTTCTTGTCCTTAACCTCTATATCGAATTCTTGGAGTAGTAGGATCCATCGGATAAGTCTGGATTTGGCATCCTGCTTGTTTAAGAGGTATCGTATGGCGGCATTGTCGATGTAAACTATGGTTTTGGAAAGGACTAGGTAGGATCTAAACTTTTCATAGACGAAAACTACTGCTAATAACTCTTTCTCTGTTGGGGTGTAATTTTCTTGTGCATCATTAAGAGTTTTACTATCATAGTAAATTGGGTGAAAATGTTTTTCTTTGCATTGTCAGAGTATGTTTCCAACTGCAAAGTCACTTGCATCGCACATGATTTTGAATGGAAGGGTCCAATCGGGTGTAGTCATGATTGGTGCGTTGACAAGTTTGTCTTTTAATATGTTGAATGATTCAACACATTCATTATAGAAGACGAAGGGTACATCTTTATCCAGAAGTTTGGTCATAGGTCTAGAGATTTTGGAAAAGTATTTTATGAAGCGGTAGTAGAAATCTGCGTGACCTAGAAAACTTCTAATGGCTTGACTGAAGTTGGTGGTGGAAGTTTGGATATGGTTTCTATTTTGGTCCTATCAACTTCTAGTCCTGCTTGGGATATATTGTGACCTAGAACGATGCCTTCTTTGACCATAAAGTGACATTTTTCCCAGTTATGTACTTCTTCACAACTAGTTTACTTCTTTGACCATAAAGTGACATTCTTCTAGTACTAAGTTTACTTCTTCACACCTAGTCAACATTTTGTGTAGTTATTTCAGACAATGATCGAAGGAGTCTCCAAATACTGAGAAGTCGTCCATGAAAACTTCCATAGAATGCTCGATCATTTCATGAAAGATGGCTACCATGCAACGTTGGAAGGTGGCTGGAGCATTACATAGTCCAAATGGCATTCTTCGATAGGCGAATGTAACACCCCGGCTAAAGCGGAATACGCCCGAGTGTGACGTACAGATTGCCCAAAACACATGTGATACTATTAAGTGACAATATTATCATTAATTAATTTAAACATCAAGTACACAAGTTTTTAACAAGAAATACAAGAAAAATACAAGAACAATTAACAACTTGTCCATTTATTAATATAACATAAGTTCTAGTGTCTTCTCCGTTTCATTCTCTAATAATTATACCTGTAACATATATATAAAATAAAGTCAACTAAATGAATAGTTGGTGAGTTCACACGAGTTTTGATATACGTACATAAAAATCATACAATTCCATGAACAAGTGTAAATGAGCAAGTAATGTCCTTTCCAGCTGGGATTGTGCACCAGCGTACTCAGATAAGCGCAAGTAAGGTCCTTTCCAGTTGGGATTGTGCACCAACGTACTCGGACAATGAGGCCCTTTTCCACCCATAACAACAAATGTATTGAGCGCAAAGGGGGGCGTATGATCATACTATATTGAAGTAATCCATGTGCAAGTAATTTTGAGCAAGTAACAAGTAAACACACAGGTCCATGTAGCGAATTGTAGTTTGTAAATAACAAATAAACGAAATTGTAATTTGGATAGGATATATATGCTACCCCCAAAAGTAGTACAAGATTAAAAAGGGGGTGTGAGAAACTCACCTTGATGTTGAAGACAAACTTGAAATAAAACCGAAAGTAAGTAAATGAAATCGAAGCAATTGAACGTCACGAACTAGAAATAAAAGCATAAAAATTAATATTAACTGACGACTTATAAAATGTAGATATTCATACAAGCACTATAAGTATTTTCCAAGCGATTCCTAGAATCCTTAGTATCCAAACAATCCCACGGATTATTAAAAGTTTGACTTTCGTTGACTTTTGACCAAAAGGTCCATGTTGTTGACCGTTGACTAAAAATATTGACCGTTGACCAAAATATTGACCGTTGACCCTAAATTTTGATCGACGACCCGTTGGTGGCTTTGACCAATTATCTAGACTTAAAATAATCATAAGATATTCATTGTCGCAACCTAACAATCGATCATGTAATTTGCAGTCAATCAATTTTCATGTAACCCTATGACTAAGTCACACTTTTACCAATTTCATTTCTCATAAGTAAGACCAAGCATTTAGTCAAATAATTTCAAGTTGACAAATAAAGTCAATTCCAATATAACACAACAATCTTTGTACAAACTACAACTATTTTTACCAAACAACATGCTGGATAAATTTGGGCAGGTTTTAAGTCACAAAAACCTATTTTTCTAACCAGTCAAAACATGAAAATAATATACCAAATAATTCCCACATATACTTTCAAGTATTAGTAACAACATAAAATTTTCTTGTAATATTTCAACATTCACAAACATCATGAAAATTCATACATTATAGCAACCTATATTCAGCTACCTTATCAGCACAACAGAATGTAAATATTTGCTAAAAATTCCATATATGTCCAATTGATTCAAGACCAATTGTATTAGATTACTAATTCAATTTCTAACATTTCAGAAGTGGAATAACACCTATATCTATTTTCAATCTCGAGTTATACAATTTACAACACAGCTCAGAAAATTACTCTTTCAATCAGGATTGCAACCCGATTTTGTAAATTAATAAAAACTAGTCAAACGAAGTTCAAAAATTATGATTCTTGACTTTTTGAAAACTAGATTCAAAGTACTAATAATAGTATCACAAATCAATCAGAAACACCAACGTATCATCACGTTACACAATTTACAATCTTAAACACAGAATCTGTCAACAAGAAGATTCAAACCAAAAGTCACAAAAATCATGATTCTTATATCCTTATGATCTTTAGTCATCAAGGAACTATTTTTTTATATCCAAATCTCATGTATTTCATCATTTTACTGATTTATAAAATAATATTTATGTACAAAAGGTTTCCATAGTTTCTTTTATGACAAGACACACAATTTCTTTTAAAACATCAACTTGATCATCTTTTAATTTCTTGTGATTACATGTGTTTGGATACTCAATCTCACAATAGCAAATCAAAGAAACATAAACAAAATATATATTAACCATGCTTACTTACTTGCTTGATCAATGCTATATCACTATTTGTTCCAAGAATCACCCAACTTGATTATGATATTTTGAGAGTATTTTAGAAAAAATAAAATGTGTGTGTGTGATGTGATATGGACGGCCAAAAGAAAGAAAAAGAAAAGTTATAACCTTAATTGTTATTTACTCATCATTAACACAATCATTAAGACATAATTAATTTTATTAAACTTTAGTTTATGTTAGTTTTTATTACATGTGACATGTTACATTCTATTATAAACATTTTCTAGTAACCATATGTTGTGTACTAGTATTTTTGTTACTTGTCATGTAATATATCATGTGTGACAAATTTATTATAACCTATCATATATTATAACATGTGTGACAAGTTTATTATTCTAGATATCAAAAACTAGTTACTTTCACTTAGGTCACTAACGACACCACTGACTCAATGTATGCATACATGACACTATATGCATGGGAGTTCATTAACTTAGTTAACAGAACTAACTGGGTTTATTGACACAGTCAACAGGATTTAACTGAAAATGCCGGGTATCACATTGGGGATTTGAAATGTTGAATGTACATTTTATTATGGAGTTGGATATTATAATATGTTTTATAAATATATTTATAAATAAAAACCTAAAATTTAAAATGGGTAGGATTTTCGGGTTTGAAAAGTAACGAATGTTACAGCGAATGTTCCATACGGACATGTAAAGGTTGTTTTCTCCAGATCCTTAGGAGCAATGGGAATTTGGAAATATCCGAAAAATCCGTCAAGAAAACAGTAGAACATTTTTCCAGATAGTCGCTCAAGCATTTGATCGATGAAAGGAAGTGGAAAATGATCTTTTCTTGTGGCGTCATTAAGCTTCCGGTAATCAATGCAAACTCGCCAGCCAGTGATCGTTCTCATTGGTATCAGCTCGTCCTTTTCGTTCATTACGACCGTCATTCCTCCCTTCTTGGGTTCCACTTGAACGGGACTGACCCAAGGTGAATCTAAGATTGGGTAGATTAATCCGGCATCAAGTAGTTTGATTACTTCCTTCTTCACCACGTCTTGCATATTGGGATTGAGACGTCTTTGATGTTGGACCACGGGTTTGTATTCTTCCTCAATGAGAATTTTGTGAGTACAAAAGGAGGGACTAAATCCCTTGATATCCATGATCTTCCATGCGATGGCCTTCTTATAGTTTTTGAGAACCTTAAGAAGTTCGTCTTTCTAATCTTTGGAAAGGTGAGATGAAATAATTACTCGGAGTTGAGAATATTTTTCTAAAAAGGCGCATTCGAGATGATTTGGTAGTTCTTTTAGTTATAAGGCTGGTGGTTCTTCGATTGATGGTTTTGATTTTTCATTTCATTCGGTGATTTCATATATTACTTCTGATGCTTCCTGATAATTGTTATTGATACTTTCGTTTTCTAACATGGGTATGTTGAGTGTTTTGTCTAAGACTTGCGTTTCTAGTGGTGTATTAGTGGAGGAATCTCGCATATAGCAACTCACGATGGAATCTATGATGTTGACACAGTATAGTGTGTCATCGTGCTGTTGCGGATATTGCATATATTTTCCTATGTTAAAAGTGATTGCCTCGTAATTGACCCTGAGAGTGAGCTTGCCGGTGCAAACATCAATAATAGCTTTTGCGGTGGCTAAAAGGGGTATTCCTAAAATCAGAGGTACACTTTTGTCTTCCTCCGTGTCTAAAATCACAAAATCTACTAGGAAAACGAATTTGTCAATCTTGACAAGCATGTTTTCAACAATGCCCCGAGTATATTTGACAGATCGGTCAGCTAATTGAATGCTCATGCGGGTGGGCTTTGGTTCTCCTATCCCTAGTTTTGCAAAAATCGCATAAGGCATTAAATTAATACTAGCTCCTAGGTCAGCCAGGGCATTGCTAACAAACAAATTTCCTATGAGACAAGGGATAGTAAAGCTCCCTGGATCGGTCATTTTTGCCGGTAGCTTGCTTTGGAGGACTGCTGAACATTCTTCACCTAAGGTGACATGTGAGAGTTCCTCCAGCTTCCTTTTGTTTGTCAGTACTTATTTGAGAAACTTGGCATATTTTGGCATTTGAGCGATGGCTTCGACAAAAGGGATGTTGATATGGAGTTGTTTGAAGAGTTCTAAAAACTTCCCGTACTGAGCTTCGAATCGTTCCTGCTTCAGTCTTCCAGGGTACGGAATAGGTGGAACATAAGTTCGGACTAGCTCCTTGTACGGTGCTCGTCGGGGTCAGTCTGTCCTGTGTTTCATCATGAGACTCCTTTTCGGTAACTGGTTATGAAGTGAGTGAGGTAACAGTAGTTGTACCGCTTCTGAGTGTAAAAACGTTAGCTGTTGCATTCGGGTTGATGATTGTGTTGCTTGGAAGAGCGCCATGTGGTCTTTCGGATAATTGTCGGGCAATTTGTCTGATTTGAGTTTCTAGATTCTGAAGTGATGCTTGTTGACTTTTAACATCGGCTTTATGTTTTAACAACACTCCGCTGATATCAACAGCTCTTGAGTCGACCTTTTTCTCTGCTTCATTTGTTTTCGTCATGAGTTGGATTAACATTTCTTCGATCTTTAAGTAGCTTGGGTTTTGATGGCTACTAGAACTTTGATCTTGGTATTGGGGTTTAGGCTGGAAGGGTTGATTTATTGGTCTTTTTTCGAATCCTGGTAAGGGTTGAGTGTTACTCCGTCTTTCCAGCTGAAATTCGGGTGGTTTCTCCATCCTGGATTGTAGTTGTTGCTGAAAGCGTTGTTCTGAAGAGAGATGAAATCGACTTCTTCCATAGCCATAATGACTTGTTTACAGTCGCTTGTTTTATGACTTCCTCCACAAGTGTCACAAGTGAGTCTGATTTTTGATTGCTTGGCTTGAAGTTGTTCGAATTTTTTAGAAAGGGCTTCAAGTTGTGCCGTGACAAGAGTGTTGGAATCGACGTGGTGTATTCCTTTATGGGTAGGTGTAGATCTTGGTGGGTTGTGAGCGAAACTCTTCTTTGCGGCCTTCTCCAGGACTTCAAATGCTTCGTTAGATGATTTAGATCCCATGTCTCCACCAGCGATTTGGTCGATGGCCTGTTTGTTTTGACTGGATTGTGCATCAAAGAAAGTTTTTACTTGTAACCATATGCTCAGTCCATGGTGTGGGCATATTCTTAGAAGACTTTTGTATCTTTCCCATGTTGCTTGTAGCGATTCATCATCATCATCATCGGTCCAGAATCCGGTAATGCTGGCTCGGTATATGGCAGTTTTATCAGGCGGAAAATATTTGAGGAGAAACTGTTCAACCATCTGGTCCCAGGTAGTGATGGAACCAGAGAAAAGGTATTCTATCCATTCTAAGGCTTGACCCCTTAGGCTATGTGTAGTGGAGGGACTATAATTGGGGGCGAATTGTGACACGTGGCGTCTAGTCAGCATGGAGTGGAATTTTATTTTTGGGATGTAATGGTGTAGGGGCTACAAGTTGGGTCCACAGTGTGTTATTATATTATTTTCTTTTTATAACTAAACTAATTAAATAAAACCCAATTTATTAAATAATTAAATAAAAATGCATTAAAATTAAAAAGAAATACAAATAAAACGTATTTAAAAAAATACATAACTAAAAATATTAAAAACATAACTAAAGAAAAAAAATAAAAAAAAACATAACTAAAAAAGAAACTAATATTTGTAATATTCGCGCATTTTTTCACGTCAGCATTGAAACAATAACGCGGCATCCTCGTGAAACCCCTCCGATTTGAGGGATTCGTAGTCGTTTTTCATTGTTTTAATTCGAACGTCTGGTTCAGCTTTTCTTGTTGTTTGTTGGATGCTCGAAGGTCGGCTCCAATTACGTTGGCATTTGTTTCCAAACGACCGACCAACTCGTTTATTTCAACGGGCTCTATATTGAATCGTGTTGACCACGAACCTTACCCCTTATTTTTCCTCGATCTCCCGCGAGGTCGAGGCAACTCCTCTACCTCATCGTCGTTGGGTATATTAAAATCTTTGGCCAAATTAACCGTGTCGTCCAGGAAGAAGCAACGAGCATCGGAGGGTGTGTTTGGTGTGCTCGGATTTGTCGATGACGATGTCTTCGACCTTTTTGAGGGTCGGGATGAGCCGGCTCGTCGGGCGACGGGAACGGTTGGTGCCCCGGCCCATTTCGCGCAACCGCGTAGTTTTTTCCAACAATTTAAATACTTAAACGGTTTCCCGGGGCGCTCAACAGTTTAGCCCTTAGCTCGAAAGTCGCTCAAGGCTTGAGTTATAATGTCGCCTTCGTTATGCCCGCTACGCTAGCCGGGCCCCTGCAACTGATTAAATATGTCGGCAAATTTTTGACAATCGGCGTTAAGCCCCTTCCAGTGGGCTTGAACCGCTTCTTTTCCCCGGTAGTCTTCGGGTTTTTTGGTTATATCGAGCCAAGCTTCAAATACTTTCTTCTAAACACCCCGGTGGCTTGAAAGTTAGCTACAAATTAAAATTATTTGTCACAATTAGTATACATTTTAATAAACACTAAATACATTTTTATCAAATACTTAATATTAAAAAACTTACTGACGTCGGGATCCTCCGAAATGACGATCCAAGACCTTGCAAGGGCCACCTCCTCCTCACTCCAATGCTTGTATGGATCACGTTGCGCCATAGACTCCCCCGGTTTCCTGAGAAGCTCAACAGTTTAGCCCTTAGCTCGAAAGTCGCTTAAGGCTTGAGTTATAATGTCGCCGTCGTTATGCCCGCTACGCCAGTCGGGCCCCTGCAACCGATTAAATATGTCGGCAAATTTTTGACAATCGGCGTTAAGCCCCTTCCAGTGGGCTTGAACCGTTTCTTTTCCCCGGTAGTCTTCGGGTTTTTTGGTTATATCGAGCTAAGCTTCAAATACTTTCTTCCAAAACACGCCGGTCTTGAAAGTTAGCTACAAATTAAAATTATTTGTCACAATTAGTATACATTTTAATAAACACTAAATACATTTTTAATAAATACTTAATATTAAAAAACTTACCGACGTCGGGATCCTCCGAAATGACGATCCAAGCCCTTGCAAGGGCCACCTCCTCCTCACTCCAATGCTTGTATGGTCGGCTTTTTGCTTGAACCAGAGGCCCGTGACGTTTGCGTATCCGGTACCGTCACCGGCTCCGACTCCGGCGGTGTAGAACCGAACGTCGGCATTGTGTTTTGGGGGCTGAGAAAGTTGGCGTACATGTTTAGGTTCGAGTCGGAAAATTGATACGGATAGCTCGGTTGGTTCAGGTTCCTCGGGTTCCATTGTAAGTTCGGTTGGTTCGGTTGGCTCGATTGCGAACCATACGTTTGACCAAAACCAGGGAATTGGTAGTTCGGTTGGTTCGGTTGGCTCGATTGTGAACCATACGCTTGACCGAAACCAGGGAGTTGGTAGTTCGGTTGGTTCGGGTTGTTTCTAGGATTCATTTTGTTTATTTTTTGTAAGAAATTGGGTATGATTTGTGTATAAAATGGATATAAAATGGAGAAGAAGGGTGTATGTTTATATATATATATATATATATATTGTTTAATTTTTTTTTAAATTTGACCGTTTGACAACAGTCATTTCATTATAATATTATTATTTTTTCTTCATTGCACGGTGACAAGATTACCCCGCCCCCGCCCCTTTTCTCCCAATTATCACGGGGGGCGGTGTTCTACCATTTTATCGCCCCATTATCGCCCAAAGTGTCGCCCAGTACACTCGGCCTTAGAGAGAAAGGAAAGGGTTTGAGTTTATTTGATCTTCTGAACAGTTTTGAATTTTAAAGGTTTCGCAGATTCGTAAGAATCGAGATATATGAGAAAGACGGTCCTCGTCGAGGAGACCGTGAAATTGAACTGAATTTTCCACCATATGAATGGTGCTAGATTTGATTTAGAAACGTTCAGTGATATCGGGTGGAGCCACTCCATTGTCGTAGCCTTCGAGAGTTGGCTTGGCATATTGGCTCATGTTCGGCTCATTATTCTGGGCCACCATCATTTCTTCGGTTTGATTTTCTCCTGATGCGGTGGCGTCTACTAATTCGTCTTTGATTGCTTTGGTGGTTTCTGTAATCCGTTTACGAGTTCGTCGACGAAAGAGTTGTTCCGGTTCAGAAATTGGAGAAACAAGTTCAGGCTCAATAGTAGAGGACATACATGGGACTAAATCAAAATTAAAACTTAGGAAAAAGTTAGCTAAGATTAGTCTAAGTTAAACCACGAGTTAGGCTAAGCTATTTTAAACTAAACTAAAGTCTAAAGTAATTAAGCGAAATTAAAGGTTAGGTAAATAAAGGCAAAAATTAGGCTAGCCGTAAAATTATATAGTTTAATAGTTAGTAAATAATGAAATAAAATAAAAGTTAAGAAAAATTTGTACAATTATAGACAATGATTAAATTAAAACTTGGATCGTTCTTAGAAACGCACCATGTCCCCGGCAACGGCGCCAAAAACTTGATGTGTGCTTGCGCGTGCGGCTTGTAATATATATATAAGAGGTTGGATTCTTTTGCACAAGATCATGTTTTAAATTTATAAAAGTGATTTATACAAAGACTAAACACACACAAAATATGCAAGTGTACCTATCGTATATGTAGAATAGTATTGGTAAGAACCAAGTATCGATCCATGGACACAAATGTTTCTAGTAACAAATCGTTATTTTATTTTAATCGGAGGTTTTAATCATTTTGGGGTTAATTTTCGAACTTTTTATAAAATATAAATACTTATATATAATATATAGGTGACCAAGACAAGAGATTCTAACCGAGTTGTTCAATTACGCGAAGGTTACCATCTAAGATCAAGAATCCACTCCATTCTAACATTGATAGTTAATATTCAAACATGTGATAAACTTTCCATAGCAATATATTATAGATAGCTCCTTAAACCTTAAGTGAGCATCTTTGGCACTAAGGAGATAGCATGCGCATTTTAAAGTCCACCCTTTCCTAATGTCATGCCATCTCAATGATGTCAATTTAAGTTGGCAAGTAGTTTCGTAAAGTAGAAAGATTAGGATTGACTTCGATTTCTCAAATACCAATTCTAACAACTTCGGGTGGTTGTAGTTCATCACACAACCTCCCCTTGGTTGATTTATGTAGGTTATGATTACATATTCCATTAACATATGTCTTCTTTAACTAGCATGATATCCTAAGAAAAACTATTTTCGGATTACCAAGACATAGAGAAATACATCATAACTCATATCTCATTATTTCTAAGTACAATATAAGGATCCCTGTTTTGATAATGTATCAAAGTATTTCTATCTTTCAAGAACATGAATCGATCATGAACGACTGCCAATAAAATTGACAATCACCAACTTTGAATTCGTGATTTAAAACGGTGAAACATTTCTCATCACAAGATAATTGTAATATAACCATGTACTTTACTCGAATACATCACATGTTTTATATAATTATCAAGTAGAGCAAAGCTTCTTCATAGATTTTAGATGGTAAAAGAAGTTTAGCTCATAATGAGTATAATGATAAACATTAAGATGAATGATGATAACAAATACATGATTAAACTTGGAATGATCTAAACAAATGTAGGTTAATCTTCCTTCTTAATGATGGTGATGATGGATGATGATGATGGTTGATGGTGATGACCTCCAAGCCTTCAAACTCTTCACTAAATCTTCTATGTGAGTGTTAGTGTGTGTTTTTATAAGAGAAAACCAGATAGAATTCTTTTCAAGGTACACCCTTCAAATGGCATAAGAGCCACTATTTATAGGTTGTCTGAAGAGAAAAGCACGGCCCCGTACTTTATTAAGCACGGCCTCGTGCTTACGTGTCCCAGTTAGATGTTGTCAGATCGTACATGATGACTCACCACGACCCCGTGCTTCCTGAGGCACGGCCCCGTGTATTTTTATGACATGTGCTAAATTTATTTTGTCGTTTCTGAAAGGTGACCATGACCCCGTGGTTGAGAGGCACGGTTCCGTGCTTTTGTTCTCAGTTTTTGTCTTTTCTTATAGATTTTTGTCTTTTCTGGTGTTCAGAAGCATGGGGGCGTGTTTCTTGAGGCATGGGGGCGTGTTTCTTTGTTTTTCTTTTGTTTTCTTCTGTTTTTCTTCGTCTTTTCGTTTGTTTCTTCGTTTGTGGCTTGGTTTCACCTGAAATTACTTTTTATTATGATAAGTAGCCTTTTATGCTATGTTATTTGATAGAAATTAGAGTTTTTAGAGATTATTTGATGCCGAAAAATGTATAATTTTATGTACATCAGGAGACCAGAGACGTTTTTGGGAAAAAAACATTGGGAAATTGTAACATCCTAAAAATTTTAATGATGAATAAAGGAAGTTATGTTTAGTGATTTCGCGTAATTAATTAATATCGGGTAGGGAGCGGGTCTTGGACGTGGATTAATTGAGATGGGTTAAATGAGAATGGGATTTCAGGGATATAAATACCCCCAAAATCCCAAAATATCTTTATTTTCACCAAACTCCCTAACACCCCAAAACACACACACACCACACACATACCGCCGCCGGCCGGCCGAGCCAAGGGAAGAGTCGGGCAGGTCCGAGAGAGAGCGATTAGTGTACTAGCAAGTAAACGAGATCCAAACAAGCCCAAAAAGGTATGATTCTTGATCTTTGAAGTTTAAAGATCCAAGCTTTTTTAGTGTATAAGCGACCGAAAATGGTCGGGAAGCGTAGTGGGTGATATTGAACCATAGCAAGGGTGTTAAAATCGCTCAAAATGCTGGAAAGAAACCGAACAGCGGCTGTCTGGGCAACTTCGCCTGCATCTGGGCAACTTCGCCTTCAAAGCGATGAACTTCGCCTGCAAGCTAAGTTCGCCTGATGACAACTTCGCCTGAGGCCAAGTTCGCCTGATGACAACTTCGCCTAAAGCCAAGTTCGCCTGATGACAACTTCGCCTAAAGCCAAGTTCGCCTGATGACAACTTCGCCTAAAGCCAAATTCGCCTGATGACAACTTCGCCTAAAGCTAAGTTCGCCTAAGGTTTAACTTCGCCTAAAGCTAAGTTCGCCTAAGGTTTAACTTCGCCTAAAAGGTAAGTTCGCCTAAGGTTTAACTTCGCCTAAAGCCAAGTTCGATTAGGAAGTAAACTAAAAATCTAATGAAAAATGTGTTAAGACAGCTCGACCCCAGCCAGGGGCTCTGCCCCTTGGACCCTGCTAGGGGCTGCCGCCCCTAGACCCCGCTGCCAGGGGCGCTGCCCCCGGACCCCCGTTCGTTGTGGGTCATATAAAGATAGAAATACATTATGAGAAGTGATAGTTAATTAATACGTATACTTGTTATACAGTCAGCCGTGCACAACTGAAGAAAGGAATTACGATTAACGGTGAACGTAACTGTGTTCAGGTGAGTTTCTAGACCCATTCCTTGTTATGTTTTCGGGGCTGTGTGCATACTTGATGTGTTGTTAATACATTTATCCTAAGTGATAAGTGTATGCCCTATGTGATATATGTGTTATGTAAGAATGATTGCTTGATGGTACGTGAACGATCTTCGGATATTGCACGTACTGTCAGGTTGTAATGCTATGTATAAGGTAAGTATAATATGAATGCTTATGCGTATGAATGTGATAGAGATAATAAAAGAAGGAAATAATGATGTATGGTCGTATGGTTACGAAAAGGGGTACCGAGCCCTAATAATACTCGAGGTATGACGTATGGTTGTATGGTTACGAAAAGGGTACCGAGCCCTAATAATACTCGAGGTATGATGTATGGTTGTATGGTTACTAAAAGGGTACCGAGCCCTAAAAATACTCGGGGTATAATGTATGGAACGAAGAGGGAATCAAACCCTACTAATATTCGAAAACTAGGGACCAGACCCTTATAATATCTGTGATGTTAGGGAATCGAACCCTTCTAATATTCGAAACTAGGGACCAGACCCTTATAATATCTGTGATGGTAGGGACCAGACCCTTATAATATCTGTGATGTTAGGGAATCGAACCCTTCTAATATTCGAAAACTAGGGACTAGACCCTTATAATATCTGTGAGGTTATAGGGCGAAAGGCTCTTTAAAACGTATGATTATGTATGTAAAGAAAGTATGAAGGTAAAAATGAAAGTAAAAGCACTTAAGTGTGTATGAAAGAAAGTTAAGAGGTTAAGTATGAAGTGTAAAGAATGTATTGTATGATTATGTGATTAACTAGAACTCACTCAGCGTAGCTGACTTTTAGTATGCACGCAGGTGAGTAGGATGAGACAGCTGGCTTGAGCGGGGACACATGGCAGAAGAATAAGAGCCTGGCATCTGAAGACTTACGATGTTTTAATTTTAATGTTTTAATGTGAAAGACAAAGGACGTTTTGAGACAAGTTATGAAATATTGTAATGTTTTATGAAAGTTTTATATTCCGCGTAAATGTTTTAATTAACTCTGATATTTAGAACTGTGTTTATGAGTAATCCAACACGAAAGTAGGGTTACCGGTAACGGGGCCTTATAGAAATTCACAAACAACGGGGATGTATTGTATTTTATTTTCTTCGAGATCTTTTACCACCGATTGGGCTTGGAATGGAACGTACTTTTGGCGCAAGTACTTTCGAGATTGAGATCATGATATGAGGTTGAGTTTCTTGGGAGTCGTTTTGCCAAAGACTTTGAGGGTTTTGCCATTGACGAGCGGGATTCGTATAAATTTGGCATAGCAGAGTACTGTGGCAGGGTGCAAAGCTAACCAATCCATACCTACTATGATGTCGAAACTTCCCATTTGCATCGGGATGAGGTCGATCGAGAATTCGTGCTTGCAAAGAGTGAGGATACAATCGCGAATAACCGGATCGATGGTGATGGAACTACCATTGGCAACTTCGATAGAAAAAAGGCGAGAAAGTTTAGTGCGAGGCACGAAAAGGATAGATTCAAATTTAATAGAAACAAAACTCCTATCAGCTTTGATATCAAATAAAATTGAAGCTAAATGCTCATTTACTAAAAACGTACCGCTCACCACGTCGTTGGCAACTTGAGCTTGGTTGGCGTTCATCATAAAGCACGCCCTTGGTTGCCATGGTTGACTTGTTGAGCTGGAGGAGGAGGAGTAAGAGCTTGCATTGGTTTGTACATTCAGAAACTGGCTGACCAAAAGTGATAATTGGTTTAAACATTTTCGAGGTTTGAAACAAACCTTGAATATCCATAATTGTTACATGATTACTAGAATTTCTGTTCCCCGCCGCATCGTGCTGGAATCAATCTAGTATATTTATATAACTGAATATCGGCTTAAAAATTTTGGACCCCAATGCCAAAAATCTTGGGTCGTCATTGGCATTAGGCTGTGAATAGAGAGTGTTGTTAAATTCTTTATTACTACTGTTTTTTAGCGGTAAAAAAACATTCAAAAAAATGGTAACATTACCACATCATGCATGTTGATTGTTACTGATATATCGTTATTCACAACACTCTTTATTCACCGACCGGATGCATGCTTTTTTTCAAGTTTCAGCTTCAGCTTTAGAGTAAACTAGTTAAGATATTTTATATTCTCTAATTTTGGATAATTGGACTTGGTGAAGCAGAAAGCATGCATCAGCCCACAATATAAAACATATATTCCCAACATAAGACCGGTTTAAAACATGTTTGAGACCGGTTTTCAGTTAAACCCGGGTTCCAGATTCAACTCGGTTTGTTAAGAAAAAATACAAACCGACACCCGAACCTGCGGGTAAGGTCGGTTTAGGGGCCGGTTTTGGTCAACCCAGTTTTAGAGTAGACACTGTTCAGTTTTGAAACCGGTGAACCTTTTTTTTCCACCTCTAGTTCTATCCATTATACATGACACAAGTAGAAGGAGATGATTTGTAGAAAAAATTAATAAATAATAGTATTTCTCATGCAAGCAAAAGGAGGTTTTTCGGTTTCGATTTAAGCTAGGTTTTCGTGGGTTTAACTTTTGTTTAATTATAAACTAATTTGTTATTTTTGACTGATTCATGACTAGGTTTTGTTGGCCTTAATTGTGTGATCAGGTATAATAAAATGTTGTGGGGCATATTTGTATTTAGTACAAAGTATAGCTTAGGGTGCTTTATGCAACGTTTGTAAGTTAAGGTGTCACACCCCGACTTAGGGCCTAGGCGTGTGACCATTAGCTAGTACATGTTTTGTAAATATATCAGAGTTGCAGGTTATTTAGCGTAAGAATTTGTTTATAATAAAATATCAATTTATTTTGAAACATTTTCAGATATTATATATCTTGTTTTATAAATCTTGTTTAAATATTGTTTGCAATATTTTTTTCAATAACTAAAAACTGAGCCGTCTCTATCTTGCGAGCGTCTATTTCTTGAGTGACTCTAAATCCTTGTTATATGTGCTAACTTTATTTCTTGAAATGTGGGGGAAAAATACATCAGCGATATGCTGGTGAATCGTTGACTCTAAAAACAATTATTAGATCTTTGACTGACAAGATAGTTTTCTATACAAGCTCAACAGAAACGTCTCTTATTTCTGGAATTTGTACCACTTGCAATACACACACAATTACGGTTGTCCGGGAACTGATGCCCATTGGAGAACTTTATTATGATTTCTGGTTGTGGTCACGTATCCTTGATTGATATATTAGACAGCTTATGTTTGGATACAACGATATATTAAAAACACTTGTCCACGTATCACCTTGGCTTTTATGTCTTAACATCAAAATAAAAGGAGAAAACCGGAACGCTTGTATTCGACAACTTAAAGTGGTCGTCTCATATGAGACAATCTTTAAGGAGATTGGAAACAACGGGATCCAAGTTAAGCTCGTGATTCATAAATCAGTTAGGGGTGTGCATAAATAGGTTCGGACCGAAAAACCCGAAAATCCGAACCGAAAAAGACCGAAACCCGGACCTGCTCTATAACATTCGGGTTTTCATCGGGTCATGTATTCAGGAGAATTCGGTTTCGGGTAAGGTATCGGGCCATGACCCGGGTTAACCGAACTATGTAAGAACTGACCAAAATCGTGTAATCAAGTGTAATAATATACAAAAAAACACTTATTTGGTTTTAGTGGTCTTCTAATGATCTTCTTTCTTTTAGCCTTGAAACCTTTAACCTATAGTAGAAAGTCAAATATGGTGAAGTGTTGATCCACATCGTGCTGGTGAGGTTTTGCTCCAATGGTCTCATACTTTCATCTTACAAAGATGACGTCATGTCCTGAGATGCAAAATCACTCTATGGACGCCAGAGAAATGCTTGAATCCATGAATGCCAAAGAAATAGTTTTCTTTGAGAAAAGACAAACAATGAAGAAAGAGAATGACATAATTAACCGGTAGAAGTAACCTTTCTTTATCCATCATATAATAAAAGCCAAAGTTTTTATTGTATGTATTCTGCCCATCATTTAAAAGGAAACTTAATTAAAAAGTACAAAGTTATAATAATATAATAATACATTGGAAACCTCAAAAGTTGCATGCGCATAACTTTGAAGATAGTGTAAGTGAAAAGTCATACCTAACATCTACAAATTAATAATTATTAATTTTATTTTCCCTGTTCTCAAAAGTACATCATCTTCCCCCTTCTCAACCCTTCCTTCTACATCGCATTCATAAGCAATCTGGATAAGGATGATATCCAAACTTATAGTCAGATTGAAGTTCAATCGGTTTCGGTCTTTTCTATCTACCCGATGCCCGAACCGAACCAAGCGAGTCGACCATCGGTTCTTATATCTGTGATTTCTCGGGTTACTTTCCGGGTCGGTTATATTCCGGGTCGGGTCGGTCCGACACAAATGAACACCCCTATAAATCACAATAAAAACTAATGTTTTTGCAGTAATGTAAGGATACCTTAGATTATTATGAGAGTGTGTGTATGTGTATATTTACGATTTGATGAAATAAATTAGTATATAAATAAATAATAGTAATGAAAAATCGAGTAGGGTAAACACGTAAGGCAATACGTATAAGGACGGTAAAGCATAAACTATACTAGGTCGTTACGTCTAACCACCTATTCTATAGTCATGGCTCTAATACCAATCTGTCACACCCCGACCAAAGACGGCAGAACATGCAGGGGTGCAACGAATTGCCCAATAACACAAGACACTATTAAAGTGACAATATTTAATTAATTCATTACTTTCATAAATCAATAAACAACACATCTTGTTCGTACAAAACAAATTGAATACAAGTAAACAAATATATATTGTTTATTCGACTAATTACTTAGTGGTCTCAAAACAAGCTACGTTCGTCAATTCTTCGTTCAAGCAATTATCAAACCTGTAACATTGCATAAAATAAACTTTTTCAATACGAATGTTAGTGAGAAATTTTCATAGATTTTAAGTATAATAAATATAGAATGAAATCCACAAACTCGTATATACAACAATAAATAATAGCACACAACTTGGATAAACAACTTGAAAATAAATTGATGTGGCTCTTTTCGAATCGGTAACAACCAATCGTACTCGGAGAAATGAGGCACCTTTCTATATGGTAACAACCAAATATACTCGAAAAATGACGCCCTATTCTATTCGCACTTAAGCTAGAATAGTTAGGGGAGCATATAATCATACTTATTGAGGCAAACCAACCGAAAGAGATAAACACATTAGCAAGTAATCATACAAAGCATATAACACAAAATCGGGCATTTATTTAAGTAAACATATACTATAGAGTTTTGTAGTTTGAGACACAATGTATAAATCACTTTTGTTTGAATACGTATGCAATGCCACCCCCAAAACGTAAAGATGAAAACGGGGGATGAAAAAGTAGTCACATGAAATAAATAACTTGAAGTGTTGTTTGTGATAAACGAGGATAATAAGTTCGATGAGTGAGGTCTAGGTTAAAAAGGGTTTCGGTTTAAAAGATGGTCTTGCAAGACTTTAAAGTAAAATAAAATGACAAGTTAAATAATTAATCAAAGTTTGAGGTTTAAAACGTAAATAGTTAAGAACTTGAAGTAACGGTTTTTGAAAAGTAAGTTTGCTCGAAATTGGGTCTCGGTATTCTACTCATTAGGTTTACTTAACCTTTGTTAAGTAAATATGCAGGGATTGGTTTAATGCAATGGTTCACGACCCCTTCTTAGATACACCAAAACGGGATTTTAACGAGTGTTCGGTTAGTCGGTTCGGGTCTTGATAAATAGTCAATTCCGAACCCGACATTCCAAAGTGATAAATATCATAAAATGAATTATTTAAAACAAAGACTTAACTAATGTTAGAAGTTCTATTAAAGGAGAAACTTTAAACATCATCGTTAAGCGAGCGTTCGGTTTTATCGGTCCAAGCTTGTTTTAAGATCAAGTTGGATCCGAAATACCAAGTATTTTGAGAAACCAATTAAAATTAATTTTATAATATAGTTTTAAAGAAAGGTGAGATTCGGTGGCCCAAAACACATTTAGTGTGTCTTAGGCAGATGAACCCAGTTTAGTTTGGTCTTGGTTTGGTCCTTGACTCGGTATAAAACCGAGGATGGTTGCCACATACCCAGATACCATTGAACTATTTAAAATGATTTGGAAACTAAACTGGTTAGGAACTAAACAATAATAATAAGCTTAAACATAATTTAAAGTGTTAACAATGACATAATAAAGTGTTTAAACAAGAGTTCGGTTTTGGTTCGGTTATTAACTCGGGATGAGGCCGAGGCTAGTTACCACATGCCCAATACTATAGAACTTATTAGAATAATTTAGAAATGATAATGTTCAAGTTTTGCAAACAGTAATTCAACAATAAAACACTTAAACGAAAGTTCGGTTTTGGTTCGGTTATCAACTCGGGACGAAAACGAGGCTAGCCACCACATACCCAATACCATGGAACTTACAAAAATTAGTTTACAAACTAAAATAAACAGAACTAGACAAGATTAGTTAGATTAAACGAATTATATATAAACAAGGACTATAATAGTCCTCCATGTAGCCTTGCCTTATAGTATTCCACCGCAACCGACCAATGGCCGGAAGAAGTGAAAACCAAAGGAAACAAAGGGTATATAATATATATATATATATATATATATATATATATATATATATGTGTGTGTGTGTGTGTGTGTATATATGTTGAAACATCAAGCTTTAATCATAAGGAGTTAGTACCCAAATACCATAGAACTATCAAAACGATTTTAGAAGTCAAAATATTCAAATCTCACATAAACATGTTTATTTAACTATTTAAAACAAAACTAGTAAACAAGAGTTCCGTTTTGGTTCGGTTCTCAACTCGGGATAAAACCTAGGCTAGTGACTTCATACCCAATACCATGGAACTCTTTAAACATGAATTAGAAACTAAACTACTTATAATTTAAACAAGACTAGTAAGCATTAAAGTAAATATAGTATAATCAAAGACTATAATGAGTCCTCCATGTAGCCTTGCCTTGTAGCGTATCACCTCAACCAACCATGGCCGGAGAAGGTGAAAGCCGAAGGAAACAAGGGGTGCATATTATATATATGTTATACCACAAGCTTCAAATATTAATTAACAAAACAAAATTAAAAAATGGTTGTTGTTGATTATTAAGAGACCTTGAAGATATGGAGTTTTGTTCTTTGTTAGGGAGAGAAATGAAGATGAATGAACAAGATGAAATGGAGAGGATGGGGTTTTTTATATAGGAAAATAGTGAAGGGTTGGTTATAAAGGTTCTTTTAAGTAAATGGGTGTGTTTAAAGTGGTCAAACAAGCTTTTGATAATTGACAATAATAGTCCCTAAAGTTTGTTTTAAGTCATTTTTCATCATAAAGAGGTGTTTTAACGTACCGAAAATGATGTTTTTTTGACCCGACATTTGTGAAACATAAAAGAACATAAAATCCAACATTTTATTAATAACGACGAATCCGAAAGATCAAAATGGGTCGGGTTTTTGATACAAATACAAATGCAAGTTAAACCGAAAAATGACAAATGTTACAGTCTTCCCTACTTTAGGAAATTTCGTCCCGAAATTAAGATGAATCCGTAATAAACAAGTGCGGGTACTTTTGCTTCATCTCGTCTTCTATTTTTTCCAAGTAAATTCAGCACCACGCCTTGATTCCCAACAGACGTTAACTAAATGGATGCGGTTACGTTTGGTTCGTTTCTCATTGCGGTCCACGATTTCAATGGGTTTTTCGATCATTTGCCAGGTTTCATCATTACGCACTTCGTCGAGAGGTATATGGAGATTACCTTCGGCTAAGCAGTTTTTGAGGTTTGAGACATGAAAATTTGGATGAACACCGGTAAGTTCTTGCGGTAATTCAAGTTTATAAGCCACTTTTCCAATCCTTTCGAGGATTTTGAATGGGTCTACAAAACGGGGAGCTAGTTTCCTTTCTTTCCAAACGGATTACCCCATTCCAAGGGGATACTTTGAGAAGGACAAGGTCACCAACATTGAAATCGAGGGGTTTTCGCCGTTTGTCGGCATAACTCTTTTGACGACTTCTAGCAGCGAGAAGATTTTTGCGGATTTGATCGATACGATCGGTAGTGTCTTGGACCATCTCGGGACCGGTGATTTGGGTTTCACCAATCTTGTTCCAACAAATCGGAGAACCAAACTTACGAACATAAAAATCTTGGAAAGGAGCCATATCAATGCTAGAATGATAACTATTGTTGTACGAGAATTCGATAAGCGGGAGATGAGAATCCCAATTTCCGCCAAAGTCAAGAACACAAGATCAAAGCATATCCTCAAGGGTTTGGATTATATGCTCGGATTGACCATTGGTTTGAGGATGATAAGCGGTGCTAATATAGAGGCGAGTGCCCAAAGCTTCTTGAAGCGATTTCCAAAAACGGGAGTTGAAACGAGCATCACGATCAGAAATAATGGTCAACGGAATACCATGGCGGCACAATTTTATGAACATAGATATGAGCGAGTTGTTCGATAGAGTACTTCTCGCGGATCGGGATGAAGTGAGTCTATTTGGTTAATCGATCAATGATGACCCAAATGTTATCATTTTGCTTTTGAGTGGAAGGTAATTTAGTGATAAAGTCCATAGCAATGTCTTCCCATTTCCAAACGGGGATAGGAGGTTGCTCGAGTAAACCAAAAGGTTTTTGATTTTCGGATTTAACCTTTGAGCAAGTAAGACATTTTGAGACATAAAGTGCTACGCCCTTTTTCATACCTGGTCACCAATAAATAGATCGAAGATCGATGTACATCTTATCCGCACCGGGATGTACGGAATATCGCGACATATGAGCTTCGTCTAGAATGAAAGTACGAAGTTCATCACGATCGGGAACCCACAAACGATTAAGAAAATAGAGTATGCCAACGGGTTTGGTTTCGAGTTGAAGTTCAGCTCCACATGACAATTTGTAATACATATTGCCTTCATCAATGGAGGTGCATTGGGCTCGATAGATGCGGTCTTGGAGATCGGTTTGGATGATGATGCTATGAAGCAGAACAAATTTGACATTAACTTTACGACTAAGTGCATCGGCTACAACATTCACTTTACCGGGGTGGTAGTGAATTTCGCAATCGTACTCACTAAGTAATTCGGCCCATCAACGTTGTCTCATGTTGAGATCTTTTTGGTCAAATATGTGCTGAAGACTTTTATGATCGGTGAAGACAACACATTTTGTGCCATAAAGATAATGTCTCCAGATTTTGAGAGCGAAAACGACGGCACCAAGTTCGAGATCATGAGTCGTGTAATTCTATTCGTGAACCTTAAGTTATCTCGAGGCATATGCGATAACTTGACCTCGTTGCATGAGAACGCAACCGAGATCTTGGTTGGATGCATCGCAAAATACCACAAAGTCGTCGTTTCCATCCGAAAGGGTTAAAACGGGAGCATTGCAAAGCATATGCTTTAGAGTTTGGAAAGCTTCTTCTTATTTCGGTCCACATTCATAAGGTTTTCCTTTATGAGTTAGTTTGGTGAGGGGTAACGCGATTTTAAAGAAGTTTAGAATGAATCGCCAATAATACCCGGCCAAACCAAAGAAAGATCGGATTTCCGTGGGTGTGGATGGAGTTTTCCAATATTTTACGACCTCGATTTTGGTGGGATCAACATGAATACCTTTATCGTTGACGATGTGACCCAAAAATTTAACTTCTTTTAACCAAAATTCACATTTGGAGAACTTGGCATAAAGTTGTTATTTTCTTAGGATATCGAGAATGGAACATAAATGATGCTCATGTTTGGCTTGGATCTTTGAGAAGATAAGAATGTCATCGATAAAAACAATTACGAATTCGTCAAAGAATGGTTTGCAAACGCGGTTCATAAGGTCCATGAATACTGCGGGTGCATTGGTTAATCTGAAAGGCATAACCAAGAACTCGTAATGTCGATACCGAGTGCGAAAAGCGGTTTTAGGAATGTCGTCTTTTTGAACACGCAATTGATGATAGACCGATCGAAGATCGATTTTGGAAAAGCAAGTTGCGCCCTGGAGTTGGTCGAAGAGTTCGTCGATTCGAGGCAAAGGGTAATGATTCTAATGGTGAGTTTATTGAGTTCAAGGTAATAGATACACGTGCGAAACTAGCCATCTTTCTTTCTTACGAAGAGGACGGGAGCGCCCCAAGGGGAAGAGCTTGACATATAAAGTCCTTATCGGAGAGTTCTTGTAGTAGGTTCGATAACTTTTGCAATTCCGAAGGAGCTAAATGATAGGGAGCCTTGGTTACGGGAGTCGCGCCGAGCACAAGGACGATTCTAAATTCAACCGGACGAATGGGCGGTAGTCCAGAGACGTTTTCAAGAAAAAAACGCTGGGAAATTCACAAACAACGGGGATGTCTTGAATTTTCTTTTCTTCGAGGTCTTTTACCACCGCTTGGGCTAGGAATGGAACGTACTTTTGGCGCAAGTACTTACGAGATTGAGAGCAATACATGAGGTTGAGTTTCTTAGGAATCTATTTGCCAAAGACCTTGAGGATTTTGCTATTGAAGAGCGGGATTCAAATGAATTTGTCATAACAAACGACTTCGGCA
Source organism: Bidens hawaiensis (assembly GCF_021521415.1). Taxonomy (NCBI): domain Eukaryota; kingdom Viridiplantae; phylum Streptophyta; class Magnoliopsida; order Asterales; family Asteraceae; genus Bidens; species Bidens hawaiensis. The sequence continues at coordinate 4,765,776 of NW_027491024.1, forward strand.
GGTGCAACGCTAACCAATCCATGCCTACTATGATGTCGAAGCTTCTCATTTGCATCGGGATGAGGTCGATCGAGAATTCGTACTTGCAAAGAGTGAGGATACAATCGCGAATGACCGAATCGATGGTGAATGAGCTACCATTGGCGACTTCAACAGAAAAAGGGTGAGAAAGTTTAGTGCAGGGTACGACAAGAATAGATTAAAATATAAAAGAAACAAAAATCCTATTGTAAGTTCCCCCGGGTGCGATGGTGATCGATACGAGATCCGCACGAGGTCTAGGAGTGCGGAATCCTCCTAGACTCGTTTATGGTGTTGGAGACGAAGAACACGATTACACACAAACAAATACACGAATGGGATAAAACGAATCTGCAGATCCTTTATATAATATTCAAAACGCATTACATACCGAACGAGAAAACAAAATACGGCCGACCCGAGGTGAGCTCTACCTCGGGTCTGCCCACGTGACTCTCTCTTTCTGTTTCTCTCTATGCAACTAAACAACTGACAATTGAACTACTAACTTTTTTCTAGATTTCCAAACCCTAAACATGACACACGTATATATAGATACACAAACTCGCGGGCTTGGGCTAGGGCCTATGGTGAAGTTGTCCTAACTTCACCAACAGGTGAAGTTGTTCCTAACTTTACCAACACGTGAAGTTGTATTAACTTCACCAACATGTGAAGTTGCTTCCTCCACAACTTCACCCAACTAGTCAGAATTGCATAGCGATGGTCACAAAATGCACCAACAGACTCCCCCTTGACCGTTGCTCTAAATTCTAACAAACATAGAAGATTATCTGTTACAAAACATGCACCAACAGACACCCCCTTAACTGATGATCTTCTGTGTTCTTCATCTGGTAGTACCCGATCTTCAGACATTGCATTGTGATCTTCAAGGTTGAACTTCACATATACATGCAACATCAATCCTGTCTTCAACCAGCAGTGTCTGAAACTGTCTTGTAGCTTCACAAATCTACCATTCACCCGGCGTCTTCTATATCAGTTCTCCTCTTCAGTGTAAACCCCTCCGAACTATATGATCGAGATCTTTGATATGCATCCCGGTTCCTAATCGATAATCCCAAGCATTCGGCTAGTAAGATAAGGTTCAATCTTCAACTACTCAACATTAAGTGATCAGTTTCATCATAAAACCACCTTGACAGAATCTAACACACATGACCATTAATAAATCCGAAGCATCTTCAATCACTAGGGATAACGATCAAATGACATTCTTATTATTTTCGAGAATGAAATTATTTAAGTAGCTCACTCCTAATAAATAAGTATCCCAGATACTCGTATCCCACATTTTCAGGTTGAGAGCTTAAACAATTTAATTTTCGATTAAATCCAACTTGTTCAATTATTTTCACCTTAATAAATAAGCATCCCGGATGCTCGTATCCCACGTTTTCAGGATCCAAGTCTCGAACGCCTTGAAAATAACATAAATAATAAGCTTTGACCATGATCCAATAATGACAAAAACCCGAACAAAATTTGACTTTCTTCAGTTGGTCAACCTTGAACAATAATTATTTCTTGGCCCAAAAACACCGAAATATGTGTCAATATACAGTTTCAATCAATATCCCATTCGCAACTTCAACTACATTTGTATTTGTTCACACGTAAGACCAAGAGATACCAATTGTCTCTCTCTGTTGGAACAACATTTTCGGTCTCACAATAATCGTGTAAACCTGACCATTCGGACGAAAACACCAAACAATTATATATATATATATATATATATATATATATATATATATATATATATATATATATATATATATATATATATATATATAACTCCGCCAAAAAGTCAACTTCGCCAGCCAAAAAGTCAACTTCGCCAAAAAATCAACTTCGCCAAAAAAAGTCAACTTCGCTAAAACCCTAAAATTTTAGCGACAACTTCGCCAAAACAGCTGTTCTGACCAAAAATCGATCTGAATCTTGCCAAAAACACCAAAACGCAGATCTCGAACCATAGCATAAGAGCCTAAGGCTCTGATACCACTTGTAAGTCCCCCCGGGTGCGATGGTGATCGATACGAGATCCGCACGAGGTCTAGGAGTGCGGAATCCTCCTAGACTCGTTTATGGTGTTGGAGACGAAGAACACGATTACACACAAACAAATACACGAATGGGATAAAACGAATATGCAGATCCTTTATTATAATATTCAAAACGCATTACATACCGAACGAGAAAACAAAATACGGCCGACCGGAGGTGAGCTCTACCTAGCGACTCTAGTATCAAATAAAATGGAAGCTAAATGTTGATTTACTAAAAACATACCATTCACCACATCGTTAGCAACTTGAGCTTGGTTGGCATTCATAATAAAGACACGCAATTGGTTGTCGTGGTTGACTTGTTGAGCTGGAGGAAGAGGGAGAGTTTACATTGCTTGCGGGTGTGGTGGAGGAGGAAGGGCTTGCATGGCTTGGAGTGGTTGAGAGGGAGGAGCCAAGAGCTGCGGGTTTTGAGGTTGATAGGTTTGAACTTGGTAGGCTTGGGTTTGGTAGTAGGGTGTGGGTATGATTTGAGCTTGGTTATCAAAAGCATGCCGGGGACAAGCATTGCGGAAATGATTTGGGTCTCCACAATTGAAACAAGCTCTACGTTGGGGAGGAGGGTTTTGAGCAAACAGTGCGGGTCGATATTGGTTATTTGGAGCAAATATTGGTGGAGCGGGTTGCCCACGAGATGCTCCTTGACACACGTTGCTAGTGTGACCATAGCGGTTACACTTAGTGCATTGACGGCAAGAGGAGTAAGCGGGATGATGGTGTTGGCAAGTGTTACACAAAGGGTGAGAGCCAGAATACAGTTTACAGTTTTGGGGGGCTTCAGATTGTTTTTGAGGTTGTGATGGGGTGGGTAACGACGTAGTTTTGATAGTTGGGTTTGCTTTTCTTTTTGGCGTGGTGGGTGGAATTGGAGTAGTTTACGGATTGGGGTTGGGGGTTAAATTAAGAATAATGGAAAATCACCGCCAAAAATTTGGAAAATATTCAAAATAAAAAATATTGAATTATTAATTCAATTTTTCATTGGGGTTTCTTAAAACATTTGATGGTGAGGGTACAGGCTTTGACATGGTTTTCGGAAAGAGCACCGGCTAAGGTAATAGCATCATGAAGGGTTTCCGGTTTGCTACTTATCACCGAGTCACGGATTTGCATAGGCAAACCGCCGACATACTTGTCAATAGCCCGTTTGAGGGGAGTAACCAAGTGGGGAACCAAGAGGCTAAGCTCATGAAAGCGATTGGAGTAGGTGGAGTTGTCACCACTCTCTTGCTTAAGTTCCCAAAACTCGGATTCAAGTTTTTGAAGTTCATGTTTTGGGCACAACTATTTCATCATGACTTCCTTGAGCTTGGTCCATGAGTAGGCCATAGCTACTTCCACCCCATTGGTGAATATTTCGCTATTCCACCAAGTGTGTGCGGTATCCTCGCACATGCTTGAGGCATACGTGTTTTTCTTGGGTTCGGGGTATTCACAAAGAGTAAAAACTCTTTCCATCTTCTCGAACCATTGCAACAAGGTAGTGGCACAGTTCGTGCCAAAAAATTGAGATGGGTTGGCACTAGTGAAATTTTTCAAGGCGAAAGGTGCGAGGTTGGGTGTGGTTTGAGTAACGGTTGGTTGGATTTGATTTATTAGTCCGGGAATCACAGTGGCGATTTCTTTAGCAACCATAGTGACCATCCGAAGACCGGAGCTCGACTTGTGAGTTTGGCGACGAATTGGAGGCATTCTAAAGTAATAAAAGAGAAATGATATAAGTTTTGGGTAATTGATATAAGTATGAGGGATAAGAGTAAATATAGGGTTTTAGTGATTGTGAATCCTAGAGTTATGAGGATGAGAATGTTAGTAAAAACTATTTTATACTTGAATCAAAAAATAAAATGTAGGTATATATATAAGTTTCAAACTTTTGATATTCAAAATTTGAAGGTTTTGAGATATTGAAATTCATATACATAGTCGGGAAAATCGTACATGAACCACCATGTTTTGATATCCCGACCAATAAAACTTGTATAAAATAATAGGTGGAGTCGAACATGTGCACGTATCACCGCGTCTTTCATGTCGTTGACTCAAATCACGAAAATAACATATAATAAAAACGAAGATACAACGAGTTGTTAAAAACACTTGTCCACGTATCACCGGGCCTTTTGTGTTTCCAACACCAAAATATTAGGAGGCAACCGGAACGCTTGTATTCTACAACTTAAAGTATTGACATGTATAACACGGTTCGTTGGCCTAGAAAACGAACACTACAATTCAACCATCCCAGGTATGTAAATCACCTTCGATTCTTGGAATCTTTTTGTCAAATGGTTGTTTCATAGTGTTTCGCCCTCTTTGATGGCTACAAACCCGATATAAATGAAACCTTTAAGGGATCTTAAATAACTGGATCCAAATTAAGTTTGTGATCCACAAAACACAATATAAAGACTAATGTTTTTGCGTTTAAGGTAAGGATACCTTGGAATACTATGAGAGTGTATGCATGTGTACATTATTTTTCGGAAGATTAAATGAAATAAATAAGCAATTTAATATATAAGTGTAATGAACAATCAAGTAGAGTAACACATATAAGAAACATGTATAAAGACCCTAAAGCAAAACTACACTAGGCCGTTACGTCTAACCGCCTATCCTATAGTCTTGGCTCTGATACCAATCTGTCACACCCCGACCAAAGGCGGCAGAACATGCCGGGGTGCAACGGATTGCTTACAAACACAAGACACTATTTAAGTGACAATATTTAAACAACTCATTAATTTCATTCAATCACCAAAGTAACACATCTTGTTCATACAAATAAACACGAAATACAAGAAATAAATATTGTTCATTCTTCTAATAACCTAGCGGTATCAAATAGAATGACATCTTCAAACTCCAAGTCAAGTAATAATCAAACCTGTAACAATGCATAAAATAATATTTGTCAACACGTATGTTGGTGAGAAATTTCATAGTTTTGAGTATATATAATATGAGAGAAATCCACAAACGTATATGAGACTATAAATAAAAGCATCGATCGTGGTATATAAAACATATGTAAATGAGGATCCTTTCTAATCGGTAACAACTGACATACTCGGATAATGATGCCCTTTGATACTTGCACAAGGCTAAGTAGTTAGGGGTGTGTGTATGGTCCCTATCCAAGTGCCCCACTTTAGCGTCGGATTTACTCATAAACACAGTTCTAAAAATCAGAGTTGATTAAAACTTTCACGGAAACGTTAACTTCAATCATTCGTTACAAAAACATTCAAACTTGTCTTTAAAATATAACATAAATTTTCATATTTTAAACATCATTTCTTCCATCTTCAGATGTCAGCAGTTCAATCCATACCCTGTGCCATCCCCATGCTAGCTCATTAAACATAATTACCTGCATGCATACTAAATGTTAGCTACGCTGAGTGAGTTCTAGTTAATCAGGAAACTTACCATACAACCATTACATGCATTTATACATATACATATGTTTCCGAAGACACATAGTCGTTCATCTAACCTGCTCACCTCACCGCTAACCTCTTTACTACCCCTACATAATAGCCACTTAATTACGGAGGCACATTGAGGCTTGCCCTCCCACGTACTTACGCATTGCCACTTATTTAACGAAGGCACGTAGAGGCTTGCCCTCCCACGCACTATCGTTGTGCCACTTAATAACGAAGACACGTATAGGCTTACCCTACCACGTACTATCATCATGCCACTTACACCCTTACCAACTAGTTATCACTTCTACCACACTCAAACTCGACTTGCCTACAACACACTTCTTATCGTTACATCAGTTACATAATAAACAAGTCACAACATAACATTCATACACACTGCTTATTACTTCGCAATCATTTTCTTTGGCGATACATGCAATATCCGAAGATCGTTCACGCACCGTCAAACATTACTTTCCCTGTCTACACGTGCAATATCCGAAGATCGTTCACGCATCGACAGACATCCATTCATAAAATCTATATATATAACATATCAAACATTATAGCATACACTTACCCCTTAAGGTAAGTGTATTCACACTTCACATCGAGTATGCACACAGCCCCGAAAACATAACAAGGAAGTGGGGCTAGAAACTCACCTGATTTCACTTACGTTCACCGTTAATGGTTATTCCTTTCTTTAGTTGTGCACGACTAACTGTTTAATGAACACAATATTAAATACCGCTCGAGCCATGCCTAACTGTTTGCTTAATTAATCTTAAGCGTCTAAGCCGGTTTTACTTCATTGAATCTTTACTTGGTAGTAAATCGTTACTCGTTAACCTTCAAAGGTATCTTTCGTAAATTAATAAAGTCCAAGGGTTGTTATGTAATTAAACCCTCTATTCTCAGTCTAGGGACCTTTCTGTCCTTCTTTCAAAGTCTAGTTTGTTATCCGGCTTTTCTAATTCGTTATTCAGTCTTTAACAAATTGACCTGTATAATGAATTGACCTTTTATAACGATTTGGTCTTTATAACGAATTGGACTCTTTATAACGAACTGATCTTTTATAACGAATGAACCTTCTAACGAATGAGGGTCCATTCGTTATCTCTCCGTAATTAATTGCTTAGCTAATTCGTTATCTTTCCTTAACGAATTGGCATAACGAATTAAGGCTTATTTGTAATCTTCCTTAACGAATTGGCAAAACGAATTAAGGCTTATTCGTTATCCTTCCGTTAACTACTTATTGTTAATTTGTTAGTTTTCCATAAAGAATTAGGGTTAGGGTTCTGACATTCTTTTCAACCTCGTACATGTTTTTCCGGCACCGCCTTTCCGGCGGCATCATCGCCGGAAAACCGGGATCTCGCCGGAAAAGCGAGATCTCAGTTATTTTCCTTCTATTTTCGCCGTTTTTCATCCCGTTTGATCCAGATCTGAGCTAGGGTGACCCCTAAGCTCATCTTTTGATCGGTTTATACCAGATTCCATCCGGATCATGTGACTTTAACGGTTTAAGTGTGTCGGCTCGTCGTTTCGCGACTAAATCTAGCGGGTTTGGTCCATACAATATCATACTATCAATACCTCGGGTCGGGATCGATTCTTCTTCTTGTTTTCGGCTAGAGAAAGAGTGAATAAGAGAGAGAGAGAGAGAGAGAGAGAGCTTAAGTGTGTGTTTTGGGTGGTGTAAGGAATATGTGAAAAATGAATGGATTAATGGGTGATTATGGTTTATATATTATGGGTCATGGGCTTAAGTCCATGGTCTTTCCTTTAATAACCCAAGTCCATTCCCCATACTACTTAACCCAACACAAGCCCATCTCATAACATCAAATATTTTATTATATTAACCGAACGAAAAACGGGATGTTATAGTGCATATGATCATACTTATTGCGTTCCACAATAACATAAAATAAACACTCGTGCACGTAAAGCATATGAAACATATAACACACAATAGAGCAAGTATTCTAAGTATCATACACCTTAAAGTTTGTGGTTTGAAGATAGAGTATTATAAATCGTTCTTATTTTGAATAAGTATGCATGTTACCCCCAGAGTGTAAAAGTGAAAAAGAGGGATGAAATGTACTCACGTTAAATAAGTAACTTGAAAGATTGATTCGAGAATAATCGGAGATTGGTTTAACGAGCAAGACCTAGATTAACGTATCTTAAGTTAGTAGGTAGTCTTGAAAAAGTTTAAAGTAAAATATGACAGGTAAAGTAAATAAATGAAGTTTATGGTTTAAAGTGTAAATATTTGAGAAATTAAAGACTTGTTTCTTGGAAAGTAAGTTTTCCCGATACCGGGTCTTGGTATTCCATTCATAAATATTACTCATCCTATGTCAAGTAATTATGTGGGTTATAATGCACTATTGCAAGACCCTTTGTTATATAAATACCAAAACGAGGTTTTAATCGAGTGTTCGTAGCTATCGATTCGAGTCTTGATAATTAACCAAACTTAAAGTCAACTTTCCGAAGTGATAAATTTTATGAGGTAACTCAATAAAAATCAAAAGACTTAACCAAGTATATAGCTCTATTGTGAAGAACCTTAACGTACGTTAAGTTGAGTATTTGGTTTTACCGGTCCAAACTTGTTATAAGATCAAGTTGGATTCTGAGACACCAAGTATGTTGAGAAAATAACTTAAATTTAGTTTAAAATACATTCTTAAAGAAAAGGTGAGTTTTGGTGTCCCAAAACACACTTGTGTGTCTTAAGCGAGTGAACTCGGTTTCGTTTGGTTTAGGTTCGGTCCTTTACTCACAATAATACCGAGGATGGTTACCACTTAACCCAAATACCATAGAACTATCAAACCGATTTTAGAAGTCATAATATTCAAATTTTACATAAACATGTTTATTTAACTATTTAAAACAAAACTAGTAAACAAGAGTTCGGTTTTGGTTCGGTTCTCAACTAGGGATAAAACCGAGGCTAGTGACCTCATACCCCATACCATGGAACTCTTTAAACATGAATTAGAAACTAAACTACTTATAATTTAAACACGACTAGTAAGCATTAAAGGAATTATAGTATAATCAAGGACTATAATGAGTCCTCTATGTAGCCTTGCCTGGTAGCGTATCACCTCAACCGACCATGGCTGGAGAAGGTGAAAGCCGAAGGAAACAAGGGTGCATATTATATATATGTTGTACCACAAGCTTCAAATATAAGTAACAAAACATAATTAAAGAATGGTTGTTGTTGATTATTAAGAGACCTTGAAGATATGGAGTTTTGTTCTTTGTTAGGGAGAGAAAAGAAGATTATTGAACAAGGTGAAATGGATAGGATGAGCTTGTTTATATAGAAAAAAAGTGAATGGTTGGTTATAAAGGTTCTTTTAAGTAAATGGGTATGTTTAAAGTGGTCAAACAAGCTTTTGATAATTGACAATAATAGTCCCTAAAGTTTGTTTTAAGTCATTTTTCATCATAAAGAGTTGTTTTAACGTACCGAAAATGATGTTTTCTTGACCCGACATTTGTGAAACATAAACGGACATAAAATACAACATTTTATTAATAACGACGAATCCGAAAGATCAAAATGGGTCGGATTTTTTTTACAAATAAAAATGCAAGTTAAACTGAATAATGACAAATGTTACAAGTAGAAATCAAAGGAAACTCTTATTTGACTCTTGAAAGTCAAACAAGTAAGAACTTGAAGGTTGGAGCTTAGAACTTAGGTTGAGAGTGTTTGGAGTGTGAGTAGGTTAGAATGAGTGGTGTGGCTTTGTTTTATGAAAGATAAGGTGTAAGGGTTATCCATAAGGTTGCTTTAGAGATTTCCAAGTATTTTGATTGGTTTAGATGGTCAAACATGTGATAAATAACAACAACGAGCTGGGAACACTGCAGACATGGCTAGGCGCTGCGTGACCACCCCTGCCCTTGGTGGCCGCACGGCCCGGCGCTCCTATGGGTGGGGGTTGGTCTCCAGCTTACGTTAATTTACGATTCGGGTCCCTGAAGTTCGTTTTAAGTCATTTTCGATCATAAAAGGATTTTAATGTACCGAAAGAGACGTTCGCGATCCAACAAGTGTGAAACAAAATCTCAACATAAAAACCACTATATTTATTAGTATCAAAGAATCCGATTTATAAAACGGGTCGGGTTTATCGTACAAAACCAAATACAAGTTAAACCGAAAATGACGAATGTCACAGTCTTCCCTACTTTAGAAAATTTTGTCCCGAAATTAAAATAATCTTAAGGAGAAGAGGTAATTACTAACGAATGTCGTTTTTAGTAAAGGAATTGTAAGAAAAAGTTTAAGCAAAAAAAATAACTTCAAATCCTTGCATGACTCGAAAAACGCCACAAATGATAAACATAATAAAGACGCTTATATATAGGATGTACCAGCGTCGTATCCACCATGCCTTTATCATCTTGCATTTATATCATTTTTCTGTTATCATTCTCGGGTCCGAGTTATCGCACACAAACGTACTTACTATTGCTTCCATGCGAGGATGTCGATACTTAAGTGTGCACACAAAATTATTTAGATCGTCGTATGGTCCACATGGTTCGTTCCATTGTGTGGTTTATAAGACATATTTATTTTGAAATCTTAAATATTAGAAACATACATAAAATCTGTTGAATTTTACCAATATTGACAACCCAATACTAGCGGTTGAAAAATTTTTGAGGTTGGCTTTTAAATAAGTAGGAAAAATGAGATAAATAATTGAAACAACTAAAATCTTAAGTTATAAACCAAGATGAGAATAACAATTCGGTTTAAATAAGTAAAGACGATCGAATAAATAATTTTTTTTAGGGTAAACAATATGAAATGAGATTTGAAGTCAAAAGTCATCAAGATAAATGTCAATGTCTATAAATCAAGGTACTAAATAAAATCGATAAATGAAACCTGATAATGAGGACTCTGATAAGTGAAAATGAGAAATTCGATAAGTGTAAATGAGAAAATCCAATAAGTGAAAATGAGAAAAATTCAATAGTGAGTACATGAGGTTGGGATAAACAACGATACCATTAACAATAACATCGTACATTAGTTTCATACGTGAACAAACTTGAGGTTATAAGTATTTGAGGATATGATTGCGTGAAATACGATTAGATATCATCAGGATGAGGTGAGTTTTATGGGGTAGTGTAACCAAATATCAAACATAAAATATCAATATTATTTTGGTTAACTCGGCAAAATCATTGAAGAATTGTAATAAAATGTGAACACAACTTCTATTGTGAAACCATTTACATAAACATGATTATAGTAACGGTTTCCAATAGCGCCAAAACTTGCAGACAGCCACACATAGGCCGTTGATTGAGTAAATGAAATGATGTGGAAAAATGTGTAGAATTGTGTTTTGCTTGAAAAGCGTAATACTCATACATAAACAACATAATCATGAATATATCATTTAATATGTAAATGGAAATTTTTAGCGAAAATGAGGTTTCGAAAGTAGTACACAAATTGTTATTGGATAACTTGAATTCGGTTATGAATAATCAAAACACAAAATGAAATCTCATGAGCATAAAATTACCATCGAACATCTCATCAATTGAAAAGAACATCATAATAACAGTGAGACTCGGAGTAATGATGAAATACGTAAATCACGTATCATATACTCTTTTGAAATTATAAAAATAAAATCGAAAATGAAGTCTCAAGTAAAGACGTTCCATTGTTTCCAAGAAAATGTATATAATAACAAAGCATCGCGGTAACGCGTAGTTAGAGAAACATTTAAATTGCTATCAAATGAAAATCTTGTAAGTTAAATTGTTAAAGGAATTTTGCATACGTAAAGCTGTCGCGATGATAATAAATCATGAAAGAAATGATGCTTGTGATAATAAGAAGTAAAAATTCGCATAAATCGTTATCGAACAAAGTTCATGCTACAATATCTAGTGTATGAAGCATTTATGAGTGTGTTCCAAAAAGGATTTGTAAAGCCATGATCATTGAGTTTATGCAAAATAATGAAAATTGTAATTTGTTTTTGAATAAATCTCGAATCCAACATTTAAAATGAAACCTCGTATTTATAAAGTTATTATGGGATTATCAACTTAGGTGACAATATTTATAATCTTTAAAACACGTATTTAATTGTTTAATAATCTTTGAAAACAAATCCTCATAATAGAATTTTGAGTGAGTCTAGTTGTCATGGCAATATTATATTCTACAAAGATGATTTATAATGTAAGAGCGTAATACGTAAATCGTTATTCTAGAATGAGTTTATAGTTAAAAATGAATATTTGAGTACATGAGATAGTTATAAATACACTAGTTGCGTATACACACACACACACACACACATATATATATAACAAATCTAAGGGAAAAATGAAACTTGCGTGTGTATGGAGAGGTTTTAGGCTTTGAATGGTGAATGGTTTGGAAATTTGGTGAAGAGAGAGTGTGTTTCTGGTGTCTTGCGTAGTTGAGTTTTCTTGAGTTGGATTGAAGGGGTTTGTGAGTTTAGGTCGTTTGAGTGGGTTAGGCTTAGATGACTTGGTGAGGAGTGGTTGGGCTATTTGGTTGAGGTTTGATTATTTGAGTTCGGGTTAAGTTGATGGGTTGGATAATTCGACCTTGAGTAGTTTGGGGTTGAGATTTGATCTATACATGGATTTCGCAAGGAGTGTTTGGGCTACTATTTTGATATCAAACTCTATGATTAGACGGAAACGGTGTGGCGACATGGTTTGTGATTTGACATAGCATGGGTCGAAGGATTGAGTCATAGTTGTGTAAACTTTGGTTTGTATACGTTCAAGGCATTTGTGGGTTTGTCGGTGTCTTCGAAGTACCAAGATAGTGAGTTTAATAGGTTTTCATGGCGTAAAAGTGTCGGTATTTAGAGCTTTTTGTTGGGTTGATTTTGTACATCTTGGAATTGCATGGGGTTTGAGTTGGTGAGGGTATAACTTTGGTATGTTAGGTTTCGTTCATCTTGAGAAAAGATTTGAATGTGTGGGAAAACTTTTGAAGCCGAAGGATGGTTTGATTTAAGGTGGTAGTTTGAGATGGAATACGGGTGTTTGGAAACTTATGGTTGCGTTTAGGGAAATTTTGACTAATATATTTTTTTAAGTTGAAAATATCATAATTTATAAATAATGATTGAAACATTCTTAAAACTTTTGATAATAAAATTACAAGTTAATATTTTTGCACGAAAACGGAACTTTCGTGAACCACTGCGGATTGTTCGCGTTTTAGCAAACTCATGTTCATAAAATAGTTGTTAAAATAGTTAGAGAAAGTTATTTAGGAGGTTCCTACAAATCTTTGAAATGGAAAGTTTTTATTAAAATATTGAGATTCAAGTTTGTGAATCACACAATTTCTTTGCTACAAATTTTCCACTATCACGAGAGTCGTTACGATACGTCGGGTCGGCTTAAGTTGTAAAATAATTTATGAGAAAATTTTGAAATAAACCAACCCGCATAACGTAAATCATTCTTGAAATGCTTAAAATTAAGTAGTGAAAAGTATTATGGGAAACTAAGGTAATAAGGTTTGTATTTTGAAGTTTATTGTATCAATAAAAGTCGATTGTCATGAGGAAGCAAAATAAATATTTATAAAGATCAAAATAAAAATTTTCTTATGAGGAAATTAAAATAAGTGAATTGAATGCCGAAATTTGTTATGAGGTATCAATATGAATGATGAAAGTTGTTTTGGGAATAAAAATTTGCGTAATGAAACTTTTTATCATGTTCGTTATTTAATATTATGTAATGAAAATATCATAATAAGTTAAAATGACCGGCATTGTGACACGAGAAATCAAAATAAACGATTTTTGTCTTTAAAAAATAAAATTTCTATGAGGTTTTGCATGAGGATTTCAAGACGATTACAATCTATAAAGTTGTATTCTATAAAGTTGTATTGTATAAAGTTCTTGAAAAATCAAGGCAAAACTATCATAGGAAATTTAATAATGAGTTGAATTGTATAATGCAAATTTTACTTGTGAAAAGTTATAATGAACCAAAAATTTCATAATGAAAGTTGTTACGAGAATAAATTTGGGTAACGAAAATTCTAGTATGTGTATTATATAATATAATATAATTAAAATGTCGTGAGAAATTTTAAATAATCAATATTGTGAAATGATAGTTCAAATTAAACGGGATTGTTATAAAAATAAAATTTTTATGAAATCTTGTATGAGGAATTTAAAGACAGTTTAAAATTTAGATAATTGGACTTTACTTGAAAAATCAAGATAAAATTTATCATAAAAACTATAACACGATGAAATTCATATGATAAAATTTTGTTTAAAAAATCTTAATGAACACAGATGGCATATTGAAAGTCATTAGGAGTAATTCGAAATACATTAACTTAAATTGAAGAAAAATCACAATAAACGAAATCTTGTAATGAAAATAGTGGTGTGAAATCATAATATAAAAAAATATAACTTTACTATTTGAAATCAAAACATATGAGAATTAATCATAACGGAAAAATAAAATTATATAAATGAAAATTTTGTGATTGAGGGCTAATATGACAAAATAAAAGAAAAAAATGTTTAAATCCTTGAAATTTGTAAATAATGTCTTAAGATTTAAAGGCGGAAAAATCGTGCATGGGTCACCATGACTTGACGTCCCGATGATAAATCTTAAATGAAAATGAGATAAAATGTGTAGTCGAACATGTGCACGTAGCGTCTTTCATGTTTGCGACTCAAATCACGATAATAACCAATAAAATTTGAGATACAACGAGATGTTAAAAACAAAAGTCCACGTATCACCGTGGCTTTGATGTCTTAACATCAAAATATAAGGAGGCAACCAGAACGCTTGCATTCAACAACTTAAAGTGGTCGCCTCATATGAGAAAATCTTTAAGGAGATTGGAAACAACAGGATTCAAGTTAAGCTCATGATCCATAAAACACAATAAAAACTAATGTTTTTGCAGTAATGTAAGGATATCTTAGATTATTATGAGAGTGTGTGTATGTGTATATTTATGATTTGATGAAATAAATAAGTATATATATAAATAAGTGTCATGAACAATCGAGTAGGGTAAACACGTATAGGCAACACGCATAAGGACGGTAAAGCATAAACTATACTAGGTCGTTACGTCTAACCACCTATTCTATAGTCATGGCTCAGATACCAGTCTGTCACACCCCGACCAAAGACGGTGGAAAATGCCGGGGTGTAACGGATTTCCCAAGAACACAAGACACTATTAAAGTGACAATATTTAATCAACTCATTAGTATCATAAATCAATAAACAACACATCTTGTTCGTACAAAACAAATTGAATACAAGTAAACAAATATATATTGTTTTTTCGACTAATTACTAAGTTGTCTCAAAACAAGCTACGTTCCTCAATTCTTCGTTCAAGCAATTATCAAATCTGTAACATTGCATAAAATAAACTTTGTCAACACGAATGTCGGTGAGCATTTTTCATAGATTTTGAGTATAATTGTAAGGCCCCCTTACCAGTGTCCTACTTTGGAAGTTGGATTTACTCATTAACATAGTTCTAAATATCAGAGTTAATTAAAATACGTTACGCGGAATATTAAAACATTCATAAATCAATACATAGCAATTCAAAACATTGTCTTAAAACATTTATCTTGTCTTTTAAATCAAACATCAATTATAAAACATCATAAATCTTTAGATGCCAGACTCTTATTCTTCTACCATGTGCCCCCGCTCAAGCCAGCTGTTGCAATCTGTTAGCCTGGTTGCATACTAAAAGTTAGCTACGCTGAGTGAGTTCTAGTTAATCATACAACATACTATCAATTCACATACTTGCACACATGCCCGAAGGTGTGTACATAATTCATACTTTACTTTGCATACATAACTATCCATATTATTTAAAGAGTCTTCCGCCCTATAACCTCACATATATTATAAGGGTTTGGTCCCCAACATCATAGATATTATTAGGGTCTGGTCCCTACCATCACAGATATTATAAAGGGTCTGGTCCCTATCCTCACAGATATTATTAGGGTCTGGTCCCTATCCTCACAGATATTATTAGGGTCTGGTCCGTATCCTCACAGATATTATTAGGGTCTGGTCCCTACCATCACAGATATTATAAAGGGTTTGGTCCCTATCCTCACAGATATTATTAGGGTCTGGCCCCTATTCTCACATATATTATTAGGGTCTAGTCCCTAACATCACAGATATTATTAGGGTCTGGTCCCTTTGTTTCGTGCAACTCTACCATACCTGTCTATACATACCTTCCATAACAATACGTGCAGTTCACGTACTGTCAACATGTCATACATACTTCATTCATACATCATATATACATCATACATACATCATTCATACATCATACATATCAATCATATCTTTAACTACCACCTGGCGGTACATGCTATCCGAAGATCGTTGACGCACACTCAAGCAATCATCATACATGTATCATACAAGGCATATAATGACCACTTATGGTAAGTGTATTAACTATCACATCGAGTATGCACGCAGCCCCGAAAACATAACAAGGAAGTGGGGCTAGAAACTCACCTGAACGCGATTACGTTCACCGTTTATGGTTATCCCCTTCTTAAGTTGTGCATGACTAACTGTATAATCATTTCATATATTAAATACGGTTCTAGCTCTTCTTATTTTTTACTTAATCCATCTTACGTATCTAATCCGATTTTACTTCATTGGCTCTTTACCAGTTAGTTAATCGTTAACCTTTAAAGGTATCTTTCATAAATTATCAAAGTCCAAGGACTATTATGTAATTATCTCATTCTTCTCTAAGTCTAGGGACTATTCTATCATTTTATTAAACTCTCAGTTCGTTACTCAGTTCTTTAACGACTTGACTTATCATAATGAATTGGTCCTTGTAACGAATTGGACCCTCTGACGAACTGGTCCTTTGACGAATCAGTCCACATAAAGAATCAGTTCATGTAATGAACCGGACCTTCTAATTCGTTATCACAAGGTCATAGCGAATTGGGGGTTAGTTCATTATCTTTTCCTTAATGAACTTGAACACAAACTAAGTCTGGTTCGTCATTCTTTCTCTAGCGAATTGGCACACACGAACTAGTCCAGTTCGCTAAGCTTCCGCGAACGAATCACTTGACCAATCACCCCTAGTTCGTTAACTCCCGTTAGCGAATTAGGGTTAGGTCAGAGAATGTCAGAAACATTCCCTGACATAATCTTCCACGTACCAGCCGCCTTTCCGAAAAACCGTGGCTTCACCGGAAAAACGAGATCTTGCTCGTTTTCAACCGTTTTTCGTCCCGTTCGATCCAGATCTGAGCTAGGGTGACCCCTAAGCTCATCTTAGTTTCGGTTTATACCCAATTACACCCGGATCTTGTGACTTTACCGGTTTAACGGTGTTGGCTCGTCGTTTCGTGATTAAATCTAACGGGTTTGAGTTCATACAACATCATACTATCATTACCTTGGATCGGTATCGGTTTTCTATCTTGGTTTGGCTAGAGAAAAGAGAGAAATTAAAGAGAGAGCTTAAGTGTGTGTTTTGGTGGTGTATGGAATATGTGTAAATGAATGATAAATGGGTAATTAATTCTTATATAATTATGGATCATGGGCTTAAGCCCATGGTCTTTCCTTATTTCCCTCTTAACCCAAGTACATAACCCGTATCCATTTAACCCAACACTAACCCGAATCACAATAACTCATATTTCCATTTTATTAACCGAACGAGAAAACGAGATGTTACAATAATAAATATAGAACGAAATCCACAAAGTCGTATATGCAACAATAAATAATAGCACACAACTTGGATAAACAACTTGAAAATAAATTGATGTGGCTCTTTTTGAATCGGTAAAAACCAATCGTACTCGGAGAAATGAGGCACCTTTCTATATGGTAACAGCCAAATATACTCGAAAAATGAGGCCCTATTCTATTCGCACTTAAGATCGAATAGTTAGGGGAGTGTATGATCATACTTATTGAGGCAAATCAATCAAAAGAGATAAACACATTAGCAAGTAATCATATAAAGCATATAACACAAAATCGAGCATTTATTTAAGTAAATATATACTATAGAGTTTTGTGGTTTGAGACACAATGTATAAATCACTTTTGTTTGAATACGTATGCAATGCCACCCCCAAAACGTAAAGATGAAAATGGGGGATGAAAAAGTAGTCACATGAAATAAATAACTTGAAGGGCGGATAATAAGTTCGACGGGTGAGGACTAGGTTAAAAAGGGTTTCGGTTTAGAAGATGGTCTTGCAAGACTATAAAGTAAAATAAAATGACAAGTTAAATAATTAATCAAAGTTTGAGGTTTAAAACGTAAATATTTAAGAACTTGAAGTAACGGTTTTTGAAAAGTAAGTTTGCTCGAAATTGGTCTCGGTATTCTAGTCATTGGTTTTACTTAACCGTTGTTAAGTAAATATGCGGGGATTGGTTTAATGCCATGGTGCACGACCCCTTGTTAAATACATCAAAACGGGATTTTAACGAGTGTTCGGTTAGTAGATTCGGGTCTTGATAAATAGTCAAGTCTGAACCTGATATTCCAAAGTGATAAATTTCATGAGATAAATTATTTAAAACAAAGACTTAACTAATGTTAAAAGTTCTATTAAGGGAGAAACTCTAAACGTCATCGTTTAGCGAGCGTTCGGTTTTATCGGTCCAAGCTTGTTATAAGATCAAGTTGGATCCGACATACCAAGTATTTTGAGAAAACAATCAAAATTAATTTTATAATATAGTTTTAAAGAAAGGTGAGATTCGGTGGCCCAAAACACATCTAGTGTGTCTTAAGCGGATGAACCCAGTTTAGTTCGATCTTGGTTCGTTCCTTGACTCGGTATAAGACCGAGGATGGTTGCCACATACCCAAATACCATTGAACTATTTAAAATGATTTGGAAACTATAATGGTTAGGAACTAAACAATAATAATAAGCTTAAACATAATTTAAAGTGTTGACAAAGACATAATAAAGTGTTTAAACAAAAATTCGGTTTTGGTTCAGTTATCAAATCGGGACGAGGCCGAGGCTAGTTACCACATGCCCAATACCATTGAACTTATTATAATAATTTAGAAACGATAATGTTCAAGTTTTGCAAACAATAAGTCAATAATAAAGCGTTTAAACGAAAGTTTGGTTTTGGTTTGGTTATCAACTCGGGACGAAACCGAGGCTAGCCACCACATACCCAATACCATGGAACTTACAAAAATGAGTTTACAAACTAAAATAAACAGAAACTAAACAAGATTAGTAAGCTTAAACGAATTATATATAAACAAGGACTATAATAGTCCTCTATGAGTCTAAGTAGCCTTGCCTTATAGTATCCCACCACAACCGACCAATGACCGGAAGAAGTGAAAACCAAAGGAAAAAAGGGGTATAATATATATATATATATATATATATATATATATATATATTGCAACATTAAGTTTTAATCATAAGGAGTTAGTAGAAATCAAAGGAAACCCTTGTTTGACTCTTGTAAGTCAAACAAGTTAGAACTTGAAGGTTGGAGCTTAGAACTTAGGTTGAGAGTGTTTGGAGTGTGAGTAGGTTAGAATGAGTGGAGTGGCTTTGTTTTATGAAGGATAAGGTGTAAGGGTTATCCATAAGGTTGCTTTAGAGATTTCCAAGCATTTTGATTGGTTTGGAGGGTCAAACATGTGATAAATAACAACAAAAACGAGTTGGGAACACTGCAGACATGGCTAGGCTACGCGACCACCCGTGCCCTTCGTGGCCGCGCGGCGCGGCGTCCCTATGGGTGGTGGTTGGTCTCCAACTTTCGTTAATTGACGATCTGGGTCCCTGAAGTTTGTTTTAAGTCGTTTTCGATCATAAAAGGGTGTTTTAACGTACCAATAGAGACAATTCGCGATCCAAAAAGTGTGAAACAAATTCGCAACATAAAAACCACTATCTTTATTAGTATCGAAGAATCCGATTTATGAAACGGGTTGGGTTTATCGTACAAAACCAAATACAAGTTAAACCGAAAATGACGAATGTCACGGTCTTCCCTACTTTAAAAAATTTCGTCCCGAAATTAAAATAAACCTAAGGAAAAGAGGTAATTACTAACGAATGTCGTTTTTAGTAAAGCAATTGTTAGCAAAATTTTAAGCAAAAAGTATAACGTCAAATCCTTGCATAACTCGAAAAACGCCACAAATGAGAAACATAATAAAGGCACTTATATATAGGATGTACCAGCGGGGTATCCACCATGCCTTTATTATATTGCATCTATACCGTTTTTCTGCTATCATTCTCAGGTCCGATTTATCGTACACAAGCGTACTTACTATGGCTTCCATGAGAGGATGTCGATAATTAAGTGTGCACCCATAATTATTTAGATCTTTGTATGATTCACATGGTTCTTTCCCTTGTGTGGTTTAAAAGACATATCTATTTTAAAATCTTAAATATTAGAAACGTACATAAAATCTGTTGAATTTTACCAATATTGACAACCCAATACTAGCGGTTGAAAATTTTTGAGGTTGGCTTTTAAATAAGTAGGAAAAATGGATAAATAATTGAAACAACTAAAATCTTAAGATATAAACCAATGTGAGAATAACAATTCGGTTTAAATAAGTAAAGACGATCGAATAAAAAAAATTTAGGGTAAACAATATGAAATGAGATTTGAAGTCAAAAGTCACCAAGATAAATGTCATTGTTGATAAATCGAGATACTAAATAAAATCAATAAATAAAACCTGATAATGAGGACTCCGATAAGTGAAAATGAGAAATCCGATAAGTGGAAATGAGAAAATCCAATAAGTGAATATGAGAAAAATCCAATAAGTGAGAACATGAGGTTGGGATAAACAACGATACCATTAACAATAACATCGTACAATGAGTTTCATACGTGAACAAACTTGAGGTTATAAGTATTTGAGGACATGATTGCATGAAATACGATTAAATATCATCAGGATGAGGTGGGTTTTATGGGGCAGCGTAACCATATATCAAACATGAAATATCAATATAAGTTTTGGTTAACTCGGCAAAATCATTGATGAATTGTAATTAAATGTGAACACGGCTTCTATTGTGAAACCATTTACATAAACAAGATTATAGTAACGGTTTCCAATAGCGCCAAAACTTGTAGACAGCTACACGTAGGCCGTTGATTGAGTAAATAAATTGATGTGGAAAAATGCATAGAATTGTGTTTTGCTTGAAAAGCATAATACTCAAACATGAACAACATAGTTATGAAAATATCGTTTAAAATGTAAACGAAATTTTTTAGCAAAAATTGTCACACCCCGAGCAAGGGCGACGGAACATGCCGGGGTGCAACCGATTGCCCAAAAACACAAGACACTATTTTAAGTGACAATATTTAATCAACTCATTTATTTCATAAATCAATAAACAATCACATAACTACAAAACAAATTGAATACTAGTAAACAAATATATATTGTTCGTTTTGCTAATATCCTAATAGTCTTGATAACGTTTTTCAACAAGTCCTCGAGTCAACAAAAGTCAAACCTGTAACATTGCATAAAATAAAGTTTATCAACAGAAAGGTTGGTGAGCATTTTCATAGTTTTTGAACAATATGTATATAATAAGAAATGCCACAATCTTGTATACAAAACAGTAAATAATAGCAACAATTGGATAATATGAGATCGCTAACACATTAGCGACATCCTTGCTATAAGGGGATGCCAAATAGTCTAGGATTTAATAGTTACCGTTAATAAGAATACATTAACGACACCTTGCTATAAGGGGATGCCAAATAGTCTAGGATTTATTGATCAACCAACCAAAAGCGGTAAACACATAAGCATATAAGCATGTAAGCATAGAACACCAAATCGAGCCCCAAAACGAAATATGGAAAACGGGGTATGAAAGTACTCACTTTCAAGTAATTAACTTGATCGGTAAAATAATGGGTAACCGGAAGGATGAGGTTTAACGAGCAAAGTCTAGGTGGAAGGAAGTCTTGTATTAGAAAGGTTGTCTAGGAAGTCTTTACATAAAATAAATGATAAGAAAATGCAACAATTTAAAGTGTAAGGTTTAAAAATGTAAATATTTAAGATAACATAATAATAGTCTTTAAAAAAATATAAGTTTGCTCGAAACCGGGTTAAAGTATCTAGCCTTAATATTTACTCAACCTATGTTAAGTAATAAGGCGGGTAAAATTGCTAGAATGCAAGCCCCTTTATAATATATATACTAAAACGGGTTTTAACGAGTGTTTCAGGTTGTTGGTTCGGGTCTTGATAGTTGGTCAAACCCAAAGTCAACTTTCCAAAATAATGAATGTTATGAGATAACTCAATAAAATTTAATAAGACTTAACCAAGTATGTAATTCTATTGTTTTAGAACTAACAACGTCCGTTAAGCGAGTGGTCGGTTTTGTCGGTCCAAACTTTGTTATGAGATCAAGTTGGATCCAACATTTCCAAGTACTTAAGAAAATATTTTAAATCAGTTTATAAAGGATTTTAAAGATTTATGCAAGTCTTGATAGCTAAAAACACACTTGTGTGTCTTAAGCAAGTGAAAATCATTTTATTTCGGGATGGTTCGGTTTCCATCTCACAATAAGTTCATAGATGGTTTCCACATGTACAAATATGAAAGAACTTGTATAATAACTTTTAAATGATGAAACTTAAGTTTTACAACCAAAAAGTTAACAATAAAGTCTTTAAACGAAAGTTCGGTTTTCGGTTCGGGTCTCGTTTCAGGTTAAGGCCGAGGTTAGAATCTACAAACCCATAACCATAGAACTTATAATAATGATTTTAGAAAATTAAATCCAACATAAAGCATGTTTAAACAATTATTTAACAAAACTAGTATACAAAGTTCGGTTTACGGTTTGGAGCTATTTACGGTTAAACCGAGGCTAGTCTCTTCAAACCCATAACCATAGAACTTAATAAATATGATAAACAAACTAAAATGAGCAGAAGTTAATAAGCAATAATAAGGATAGATGGTTAGATGCGGAAAATATATAACAAGGACCACGAAAGTCCTCCATGTAGCCTTGCCTTAGTGGCCTGAAACTTCACCGACCGGGGCCGAAAAAGTAACCACCAAAGGTAACAAAGGGTGTATATTATATATATGTTGTGACATATGCTTCAAGTATTAATAAGGTTAGACAAGTTAATATAAACCAAGAAATATGGTCAGTTTGACTTTCCAAAGTCAAACTGCCAAGAACAAAGAAAACAACCTTAAAGATCAATGAATTTGAATGAGAAAAATGAAATGGGAGTAGGGATGGATGTAGTAAAGGGTTGTGCATATATAGGGAAAGGTTTGGAGAGTTAAACAAGAGGTTTGGTGTGTAAAAACCAAGTTTTAGACAAAAGAACAAACAAGAAAGCATAATACAGGCTGCTGGTGCAGACTCCCCTTAGCGCGGCACTAAGGTCTCTGCCCCTTGACCTTAGCGAGGCACTAAGGTCACCTAATGGAAATTCTGAACTTTCAAAATTGGCAGTTTTGGCCCCCGGAGTTAGTTTTAAGCGCTTTATGGCCATTTTAGGGACCGAAAAGGGTGTTTTTGAGACCCTACTATTATAAAACAAACATGTAACATAAAATAAATCATTTTGATTATATCGAAGGTTTCTATTTACAAAACGGGTCGGTTTACATAATAAACGAATAAAAATCGGACCCGAAATTGACGAATGTCACAGTATTCCCAACTTTTTGAAAATCTCGTCCTGAAATTAAAATAAACTTAAAGTAATTACTAACGAATGTCGTTTTTTTTAGTTAAGCAATTGTATGAAAAATTCAAAGCAAAATAATAACGTCAAATCCTTGCATGACTCGAAAAACGCCACAAATGAGAACATAATAAAGACACTTATATATAAGATGTACCAACGGCGTATCCACCATGCCCTTATCATAACACGCATTTCTACCTTTTTTCCGCTATCATTCTCGGGTCTGAGTTATCGCACAAAAGTACTTACTATGGCTTCCATACGAGGATTTCGATAATTAAGTGTGCATCCATAATTATTTAGATCGTAGTATGGTCCACATGGTTCATTCCATTGTGTGGGTTAAGAGACATATTTATTTTGAAATCTTTAAATAACAGATACGTAAATAAATTTGTTGAATTTTACCAATATTGACAAACCAATACCAGCGGTTGAAAATTTTTGGGATTGACTTTAAAATAAGAAAGAAAAATGGGATAAATAATTGAAACAATAAAAATCCTAAGATATAAATCAAGGTGGAAATAAAAATTCGGTTTAAATCGGTAACGACGATCAAATAAATTAACACAATTTTTAGGATAAATAAAATGAAATAATATTTGAAGTTGAAAGTCATCAAGATAATTGTCAAAGTCTATAAATCGAGGTACTAAATAAAATCGATAAATGAAACCCGATATTGAAGACTCTGATAAGTGGAAAGGAGAGATCCAATAAGTGAGTACATGAGGTTATAAGTATTTGAGAATATGATTG
The DNA here is from genome assembly GCF_021521415.1 of Bidens hawaiensis. Lineage (NCBI taxonomy): Eukaryota > Viridiplantae > Streptophyta > Magnoliopsida > Asterales > Asteraceae > Bidens > Bidens hawaiensis. Next base: position 4,789,990 of record NW_027491024.1, read on the forward strand.
CGTGAAATATGATAACATGAGAATGAGGTGAGTTCTATGGGGTGATGTGTACATGTATTTAACTTATAATAAAAAGAATTTTGATTACAACCCAATCGATGAAATGTGACAAAATGTGAATACGACTTCTATTGTGTAACCAGTTACATATAGTAACGGTTTCCAATAGCTCCAAAACTTGCGGAGAACAACACATATTCCGTTGATTGAGTAAATGAAATGACGTAGAATAATACATAGAATCGTGTCTTGCTTGAAAAGCATAAATGCTTAAACATGAACAACATAGTCATGAATATATCGTTTAAAATGTAAACGAGACTTTTAGCGAAAATAAGGATTTGAAAGTAGTACACAATTTGTTATTGAATAACTTGAATTCGGTCATGAATAATCAAAACACAAAATGAAATCTCATGTGCATAAAATTATCATCAAAACATCTCATCAATTGAAAAGCAAATCGTAAAAATCGTGAGACTCAAATAAATGACGAAAATAGGTAAATAGCGTATCATATACTCTTTTAACATTATAAAAGTAACATCGAAAATGGAGTCTCAAGTAAAGCCATTCTATCGTTTCCAAGAAAATGTACGTAATAACAAAGCATCGCGGTAACGCGTATATAGAGAAACATTTAAATTGTTATCAAATGAAAATCTTGTAAGTTAAATTGTTAAAGGAATTTAGCTTACGTAAAGCTGTCGCGATGATAATAAATCATGAAAGAAACGATATTTGTGATGATAAGGAGTAAAAATTCACATAAACCGTTATCGAACGAAATTTATGTTACCATATTTAATGTAAGAAGCATTTATGAGTGTCCCATAAAGGATTTTGTAAAGTCATGATCCTTGAGTTTATGCAAAATACTGAAAGTAGTAACTTGTTATTGAATAAATCTCAAATTCAACATTCAAAATAAAACTTCGTATTTATAAAGTTATTATGAGATTATCACCTTAGGTGACAATATTTATAATCTTTAAAACACGTATGTAATTGTTTAATAATCTTAAAAACAATTTCCTCATAATCAAATTTTGTTGTCATGACAATATTATATTCTACAAAGATGATTTATAAAATGTGAGCATAATACGTAAATCGTTAAATCTTGAAAAAGTTTAAAAATCTTAAAAAAATGAATATTTGAGTACTTTAGGTCGTTGCAAATACACTAGTTGTATATGTATAATAAATAATAAAAAAAATTTAAGGGAAAGATGAAGCTTGCGTGTGTTTGGAGAGATCTTAGGATTTGAATAGTGAATGGTGTGGAAATTTGGTGAAGAGTGAGTGTGTTTCGGGTGTCTTTCGAAATTGGGTTTTCTTGAGTTGGGTTGATGGGGTTTGTTGAGTTTAGGTCGTTTGGGTGGGTTAGGATTGGATGACTTGTGTGAGCAGTGGTAGGGCCATTTGGATTGAGGTTTGCTTATTTAAGTTCGGGTTAAGTTGAAGGGTTGGATAAGTCGACCTTGGCTAGTTTGGGTTGAGATTCGGTTTATACATGTATTTTGCAAGGAGTGGTTGGGTTATTATTTTGATATCAACTCTATGGTTGGATGGAAACGGTGTGGCGACATGGTTGGTGATTTGACATAGCATGGGTCGAAGGATTGAGTCATAGTTAGTTAAACTTTGGTTTGTATTTGTTCAAGGCATTGGTGGGTGTATTTGTCGGTGTCTTTGAAGTATCAGGGTAGTAAGTTTGATAGGTTTTCGTGGCGTAAATGTGTCGGTATTTAGAGCTTTTTGTTGGGTTGATTTTGTACATCTTGGATTTACTTGGGGTTTGAGTTGGTGAGGGTATAAATTTGGTATGTCCGGTGGTTTATATTGGGGAAAGATTTGAGTGTGTGGGAAAACTTTTGAAGTGTAAGGATGGTTGGTTTAAGGTGGTAGGTTGAGTTGGAATACAAGTGTTTGGAAACTTGGGGTTGCGTTTTGAAAATTTGACTAATAATAAGTATTAAATTGAAAATATCATAATTTATAAATAGTGATTGAAACATTCATGAAATTTTTTTTGATAATTAAATTACAAGTTAATATGTATAAAATAAAATATTGAGATTCAAGCCTTTGAATCACAACAACATTTTTTTTGCTAACAATTTTCCACTAAGATGAGAGTTGTTACGATGCGTCGGGTCGGCTTAATTTGTAAAATAATTTACGAGAAAATTTGGAATAAACCACTCCGCGTAACGTAAATCGTTTTTGATATACTTAAGATTAAGTAGCGGAAAATATCATGGGAAACTAAGAAAATAAGGTTTGCTTAATTTAAAGTTTATTATATAACAAAAAATAAAAAGTAGAGTGTCACGAGGAAGCAAAATAAGTTTTATAAGGATCAAAATAAAATTTTTCTTATGAGGAAATTAAAATAAGTGAATTGAATGTCAAAATTGGCTATGACCATATGAATGATGAATGTCGTTTGGGAATATAGAATTACGAAATGAAAATTTTTACAAAGTTCGTTGTTTGGTATCGTGTAACAAAATATCATGATAAGTTAAAATGACCGGCATTGTAAATCGAGAAATCGAAATAAACGATATCTTCTTTACAATTAGAATTTCTATGAAGTTTTACATGAGAATTTCAAGAAAATTACAAGCTATAAGTTTGTGAATTTCTTGAAAAATCAAGGCGAAACTACCATAAGAAATTTAAAATGAGGAAAATCGTATAATGCAAATTTTATTTGTGAAAAGTTATAATGAACCCAAAAATTTCATAATGAAAGTTGTTATGAAAATAAATTTGGGTAATGAAAATTTCTACAACGTGTATCATATAATATAGTGTAATTAAAACGTCGTGAGAAGTTTAAATAATCAATATTGTGAAATGATAGTTTAAAATAAAAAGGATTGTTATAAAAATAAATTTTTTTATGAAATCTTGTATGAAAACTTTAAAGGCAATTTAAAAACTATATAATGGGAATTCACTTGAAAACTCAAGGTAAAATGTATCATAAAACCCTTTTTAATATGATGAAATTCATTTGATAAAAAATTTTGTTTATAAAAAGTCTTAATGAACAAGGATGACATATTAAAAATCATTATAAACAGTTCAAAATATATATTATTATTACTATTATTATTATTATTATTATTATTATTATCATTATTATTATTATTAACTTTCATTGAAGAGATCATAATAGACGAAATCTTGAAATGAAAATAATGGTGTGAAATCAAAATGAAAGATAACTTTACTATGTGAACTAAAACATATGAGAATTAATCATAATGGACAAATAAAATTTTATAAATGAGAATTTTGCAATTATGACAAAGTAAAAAGGAAAAATTTGTTTAAATCTTTGAATTTTGTAAATAATGTCTTAAGATTTAAAGGCGGAAAATCGCGCATGAAGCACCATGACTTGATATTCCGACACTAAAAACCTTTTTACAAAAATACCTTGTTGGAGTCTAAACATGTGCACGTACCACCGCGTATTTTTCATGTTTTCGACTCAAATAACGGTTGTAACAGAAATAACAAATCGGAATACAACGTCATGTCAAAACACTAGTACACGAACCACCGTGGTTCTATTGTTTCAACACCGAAAATTAGGATAGCGACCGGAACGCTCGCGACAACTTAAAGTGGTCGTCTCATATGAGACAATCTTTGTAACATCCCAATTTTTCGTTCGGTTAATAATAATAATAATAATAATAAAATATGATAGGATAAGTAGGCTTTTAGATGGAATTATTTATGGACCAAAAGGGAAAGATGGGCCTTAGGTCCATGGGCTTAAGGGAGTATAAATACCCCTTAAACCCTAATCCTTTCCATTTTTATCCAAATCTACACCATAACCCACACCTTGATAAACACACAAACACCATCCTATAACCCGAGCCAAGATTCGAAGGTGGAAACCCGAACCCGTTGGTGCTTGATCGTCGTGAAGAACCAAAACAACGTCAAGGCTTAACCGTGTTCGTAAACCGACTCGTTTAAGGTATGTTTATAACTAGAAATCGTTCATTTAGATCTAGATTCATTAAGGTAGTCTTAGATCTGTGTACATATGATAAAAAAACGAACCTAACAAACCAAACCTCACTGAAATCCATTACAGTTTGATAGGTTAACTGTTACCCTAAAAAGACCCGTAATATAGATGCTCGAATCGCACCTTTAAAACTTGATGTATGAACGATTGAATGGTTATGGTTTGTAGGCGCTGCATAGACGATTTCATTGATACCTAAATCATGATATTTCATTAAGGAATGAAGGTTTAATCGCAGATCTGATGTAGCATAGTGTTCATTAAATGGAAAGCCCCGTGTTCCTTTGATGGAAAGCATAGTGTTCCTTCTATGGAAGTATACAGGATGTTCCTTCTATGGAGAATATATATATATAGAGTGTCCTTCTATGGAGAATATAAATAGTAGGGTAATAGTAATAGTTCTTTTAATAGATATTATGTGACGTCCTCTTATGGATATTTATACAAGGTTAAGATATGTATGTATTGTATGTCGCTTGATTAACTAGAATTCACTCAGCGTAGCTGACTTTTAGTATGCACGCAGGTGAATATGATTAAAGAGCTAGCATGAGGTTGGCACATGGCATGGATCGAACGGCTGGCATTTGAAGATGGAAGAAATGATGTTTTAATATCATGATTTATGTTACGGTTTTAAAGAAAAGATTAAATGTTTTGTAATAAACGGCTAAAATTTTATATTCCGCGAAAGTTTTAATAAACCCTGATTTGAAGAATTGTGTTTATGAGTAAATCCGACGTTAAAGTGAGGCATCGGGAACAGGGCCTTACAAGTTGGTATCAGAGCAAAAGTTCGAGAGACTTAAGCATCCTACATGCATAGACGCGAACAGAAAATGGTACTTAAGTAATAAAAGAAAGAAGATGCCAATTCAAGATAGTCATGTGTCACTCAAGCAAGCCTGGTAAAGGTAAAAGTGTATGATTACATAGTGCATGATTACTTTATCTTAATTATTAAAAGAAGAATATGTGCAGGATAGGGATAGGATTAATTAGTTGTTTGATTGATTAACTGTTTTAAAGTAGAAATTATCACAATTGAAATCATAAAGAGAAGTATGTAGAACCTGAGGAGTAGTGCAAATAGTTAATTACACTTGGCCACTGTCATTAACTACTTACTTTACGAATCATGTGCTAAATAATTCCTGGAGTGATGACGTTTGTGTTTTCCCTTTAGAATACGATGGCTGGAGCAAGAAGGTTTGTTGGTAAGGGAGGTCACACTGGACGTCCTTGTGGGCCACGTGTTGTCCGGGAACCTTCTTAAGAACCAGTTACTACCACGAGAAAGGAGAAAAGTGAAACTCTGCAGGGACCAAGCAGCGATGAAGGGTATCATCTGGATCTTGTTGTTCAATATGCCATTTCCTACGCTGTGGCTGCTGCAGCAAAGAAATTTCGTGCTGACAAGTCTGCTGAAAGCCATGCAAGGGCTACTGAGAGGGCAGGGGAAGACGGTAAGAAAGTTGATAATAATAAGAGATGGGTGAAAGGTACCAAATGGCCTGCAGATGTCATGGAGTATGTGGAGAAGAAGAAACCAAAGATGGCGGCCAAGGAAACATGCAAGGTGTGCGGAAAAATGCACCTGGGAGAATGCAGGACTGGTTCGGACATGTGCTATCGGTGCGGGAGGGGTGGACATTACTCTCGAGAATGCTCTGATCGCCCAAAATGCTTCATATGCGGTAAAACGGATCACATGGCAAGGGAGTGCAAAGGAACGAAGGTAGGAGGCGCGAAAGGGATAAGAGCATAGGCCAAGGAAGACTGCTGAGATGAACGCTCGATGAAGGAATAATTGCTTAGACAATAGTTTAATTTCGTTTTAAGTATGATTGCCTAAGAACTTGTTTTGTGTTAAGATTTAAAACTTATGCTTATATATGACGTGTAATATATTGAGTTTGGTTATGAATGATTATTTATGTTATGATAAAATGTCGTACTAGACAATGGTGTTAGATGGTAGGATGAGTGTCGTAATAGACACCGTTTGTGTTTTTCCTTTTAGAATACGATGGCTGGCGCAAGAGAGGTCGTTGGCACTGGAGGTCGCACTAGGCGTCGAGGCAGGCCTCGTATTGTCCGACAACCATCGGTAGAAGCAGCTTCCAACACCGGAGATGAAGGAAGCGCAGCTGGAGGAAACCCGAGCAACAACGAAGGGGTTCAACTTGACCCTGCAATTCAAGCAGCCATTGTTCAAGTTGTATCCGCTGATGTGAAGAACCAGAATCCCGAGAGATCTGCTGGAAGCCATGGGAGAACTGCTGAAGGGTCAGGGGGAAATGGTAAGAAAGATGGTTAGGGGGAGAAGGGTGACTCGGGTGAAGCTGGAGATGTGAAAGTTGATGATGGAAAGAGAGGCCGAGGTGGCTGGAAGCCATGGGAGAACTGTTGAAGGGTCAGGGGGAAATGGTAAGAAAGATGGTGAGGGGGAGAAGGGTGAAGCTGGATCTGTGAAAGTTGATGATGGAAAGAGAGGCCGAGGAGGGTGTAACTACAAGTTCTTCAAAGCATGTGACCCGCCGAAGCTAACTGGTTTGGAAGACGCAATCATCACTCTTCAATGGATAACCGCCATGGATAAAATTATCCGCATTAGCAAATGCCGTCCCGACCAAGCTGTGGGTTATGCTACTCAATCATTCGGTGAAGAAGCAATGTACTGGTGGAAGACGGTTGAGCAGAGGAAGGGTCAGGAAGAGGTTAAGGCAATGAGATGGTGTGACATTCGTGACAAAACGAGTTATACTATATTCACTACGTAGCAAGTAAACGATAAATCGGTTAATTCGTAGCAATTAAATGAGTAACCGACCGATACTGATTATGACCTGTATATATACTGAGGGGTCATATACGAGTTATATATATATATTATAGAGGATGACATATTGATATATAGGCCCCAGTACGTTTAAACCATTTAAACGAAAAAGGTTTCGTTTATTGTTACGCTATAAGTTTAAACGCAATCGTTAACATCAAAACGAGAATTGTAGCATCCGTTAAGCCGACAAAGATTTATAAAACACTTATATGACATGTTCTAAGTAATCCATGAAAATATTTTGAATTTTTACAACGAGTCAGTACGTTTTTCTTATTTTACAAAAATGGGCTGAAAAACACTCGTTTTCGCGCTGTTTTTCGCACTCGAACTAGTTTTCTTGCGAAAAAACGAACCCGAAATAAATTTTGGACCGACATTTATACGTGGAACGAATACCAAGGCACAATTGGGCCAAAGAGGAGGCCCAATGGGCCCTTATTGTTGGCGTACGCAAGATTGGGGGGGAACCCCTTTGAATAACTTGTTAAATAAGCTAGGTGTTAGATATTTTCTCATACCAAACACCAACCAACTCAATTTTCTGCTGATCTTCATTATTTTACAGCCAAGAACTTCAAGGTAAACATCTATTTTCATGTGATTACAAGCTTGATTAACATGGTTTAAACTTAGAAATTAAGGTCTTGATTAGTTTTAAACATGTTTAACCATCCAAAAACCATAAAAATCAAGTAAAATCATGTTTTGATGTTAAACATGTATACAGAGCCGAAACATATAGATTTTTGACTAAAAACGCGGATTAGAACATGAATACGACGTTTTTACGGTTCGAAAGTTCAGTTTGAAACCAAAACCCAAATTAGCAAGGCTGTTCTATGGATGATTTATGCTTATTTGGATGTTATATGATATGTAGATATACTGAGTTTGCGACCCAAGTCCCGAAGAGTTGTTTAAACCATCGAAAATCACCGAAAACCGACAAGGTAATACCGTATTACTCGTTTAGGGGCTGTTTGTGCTTCGATTGTGACGTGCTTGTTTTTCGATTATGAAACTTTTTCAAGGAGATTTGGAATCATGTAAATGAGTCCCTGTTAAAATTTGGTAATTTTTCGATAAACGGAGAATATTTGGCGAATTTATTATTGTTTATTGGTGTTTATTCGGGAAAAAACAGGTAAACTTCATGAAAAATTATGAAATTTGGTCTGGAACCCATAAATTGTTAGTTAAGATCACTGGAAAAATTTGGGAACATTTGAAGATGTCTAAGTATTTTTTGTGCAATTGTATTTTAATCAAGTTTTAACAGCCGAAAAACGCACAAAAATGCATTTTAGCCAAAGAGTTAGATTCTGGAGATTTTGCAGGAGCTATTTCATGGAATTGTTACCACTAAAAAAATTATCAGGTTTTTCGGATGTCGTTTGGTATAAACGGGCTATTTATTACTTAACTATAACACATTAAATGAATTTTTATAAATAGATAATTAATGATAAAATTTCTGAAAATAATTTTATAAATATATCCATATTTTAATATATTTTTACAAAAATTTCCATAATTTATATATAAGTTCATAATTAGATATGAATAATCAAAGATTTAAACTAAATTTGTTTTAACGAAACCGGCAGTTATGTGTTTAACGGACTGACTGGTATGTCAAAATGTCAAAAGTGGAAAAGATCATAGTTTTAGATGAATTTGATAAAAAAAAGAACTTTTTACGAGAATTCCGGACAATTCGGATGGATTGTACACGTTTTGTATAATCAAATCTGTAAGAAAACGGAAACAAACCCTGCGATAAATCGAGATACCTAAACTTCAAAATTCTTTTATAAATCAAATCATTTTATCAATCAGTATGTTTACTTAAGTTTATGTGATGTTACCTATTTCCGTAATGCGTAAACGATCAACTTGGCTAGGCTCGGAAAACGGTGAAGCTGAGCGAGTCACAATCTAAGACTATGGTCATGTTCTGGGCCTAACAGCTATACCCAGACTAGTTATATAGCCCGATTTGACTTAAAAACTATACTAGTGTTAACAGTACGATACCGGTTATAGGATTCAAGCTATAAACGAGACGCACTATTACTGACACGTATTACCAGCTTGCACTACGATAAGGTGAGTTTCACGACCCCCGCTTTCTAAACTGTTTTACGAACTTTTGGGGTGGAAAGCAAGTTTACGTATACTTACTTACTTGAAATCGTGTGATGATGTGATTTATCTAAGTACTAACACTTGAAAGTCCCCACAAACACAATTGATTAATTTCGTGCCAGTGACGGGTGGATAGTACTATCGGTTTGACAAACCCAACTGACAGGGCCGGTGGGGTATGCCGGAACATGTTAACCCAGTTACACATTGTCATTTATACTTATTACATTCTGCTATGTGGTGTTAGACATAGTACATACTTGGGGCAAAGTGGCTGTTAAATGCCAACGAGAGTACATGGGCAAGGGTGGCCATGCGTTCGAGCTGTCTTGGTTTCACTTGTGGCTTAGTATAAAAACATCAAGCACATATCTACATAAATACATTCGTACTGTGAACTTTACGAATACGTATACTGATTTTGTTCGTACTCGTGAAACTTGAAACTCACTAACTAGACGTAGTTGACCTGTTTTAACATGCTTTTCAGGTAAACCGAAGTTGGAATGAATTGCTTACGTGCTTGGTGTTAGAATTTAAGTTGAATAGCTGTGAATAGACTTAAATACATATTATTGAATAAGAAGCCCGTAAACCGGTTTTCTGATTTTCATCTAGTTTGTAAACATAGTAACAACCCATGTAATATGATGTAAATTAGGTTGTTGAATTTCTTTATAAACAATGTGGTGGATATCAGAATTTTCTGTTAGATTCCCGTATTACGCTTTCGCAATTACCTAGTCGGGGTGTGACAGAAGTTGGTATCAGAGCCATTGGTTATAAAGAATTAGGATGTCCCTTAGGATACCCTAAGATAACCTAAGGCTCGATTAGTTCTGGGAATAAAATAATATTAATATATATATATATATATATATATATATATATATATTTTAATATTTTAATATTATTATATATAGGCAATTCTCGTGATGAACGCGAATGGACAAGTGGGTTATTATGGTTCGGAACGTAATAACGGACTTGTTTTTACGAAAGAATTCGAGAAGAAATCGATAAACAATCAGATAGGTAAAAACAACAACGTATGTGTGTAAAATATATTATTATATAAATATATATAATGGATTATCTGTGCTAATGTGTACGAATACATGTATGCACTAAATTGTAATTAATATTATACATTATTATAATTAATATTTTTATGAATTGTTATTATTATTACTAACCTTTGTGTAGAAATATGTCAAGAACTACAATATTGTCTGTCCAACAAAATACCAGTACTGCATGATGACTAAGAGGACTCAGAAGAGGACCCCGAAGAGAAATCAGAGGAGGAAACGAGTGAAAACTTAGGGGATGTTGTGGTCCCACTCGAGGTACCTACTGACCAGCCTGATTTATCAGGCTATCGCTGTGACACCTATTCCCCGAGAGTATCCCCTAGAAATGACTTAAGAGCAAGAGCCACTAGTACTTATCATTCACCGATTAGAACTCCTAGATTCCCTATTCCATCTGTGTATCATACACCAATAACCCCTCTCACTATTAGGAACCATCAGACTGCGTGCATGAGCGTGCACCTACCTGAGAAAACCTCTTTCCCACCTCGTTCTACATACCATAGGGGAGAAACATTACGTGTCCGTGTCACTGAGATACATGTTCCCACCTGGAGTCTACCCACTCCGATTCCGGAGTCACCTAATCTATCCGATTCAAAGTAGTTGGGTTTAGTGGCTTATCAGATATTAGGACAATCACACTCGATAAACAACCTTAACCAACACAGACACGACATGCAAGATCACATGTGGTACATGCAGCGAGAAGTGAGAGACGTATAGAGGTCAAATGCTCACAACCGTTGGCGTCGGAATCGGGCGATGACACTGTTGGGAGTTCCTATGAAGATTATAGCAGCCCTAGTGACTGTTGTTGTGTGATTATTGTTCCATGTACATATGAGTGGGTAGAACACTAGTAGTATCGCTTGGTTGGGGACTGACCCCAGCTGTGAGAAATATAGTTGGGGACTAACCCCAGCTGTGAGAAATATAGTCAATTCCATAGCCCACCCAACTTTAGAGCGTGCTGTGTCACAAGCTAGCGTCGTTACTTTTGATCTTACAAGAAACGGTGTATTAAGAGTACCAGTGGAATCGTCTGGTTTATAACGAATTGGCTATACCTCTAGAACACTAGTGAAATCTCAGAATAAACGAATCTGCCCTACAACTACGAACTATGCTATGAGCAATTCTGACATGAAACAAGATACATACAAAGGGTCATTACCGAAGTGTGGAAAGTGTAATTTACATCATACTGGAGAATGTCAAACGGCCATATGTCAAGGAGGCGGAAATATTGGGTATTATGCCCCAAGTCGTAGAACTATAATGAATACTTCAAACCGACAGTTTCAAACAACCCAACCTCTTCTTTCACAAACATCTAGTCCCCAACCAATTCGACAACAATCTAATCAGGAAACTCCATCTACAATAAACCCTCATACATGTTATAAATGCGGTAGTAGGAAACACTTTAGGAGACACTGCCCCAAATTGAATCCCGATGTAGTAAAAGGACAAAACCAAGGGAAAACATCAACTTCCAATCCAGCTAGGGGACGCCCCTTCGTAAACGGATCAGACGAAGCACGAAAAGACCCATATGTAGTAACAGGTACATGCTTAGTTTCTAACCATTGAACTTCAGTTTTAATTGTTACGGACGTCGATAAAAGTTTTCTAGCTACTAACTTATCACAGAGGAAAATTTCGGTTAATGAATTAACAAATCTTTATACTATAGAACTCGCTAACAATAAGCCTATGATTGTTAACCAAATAGTTCGTAAATGCCCTTTTATCCTAAATGACACATCCTTCCTTATAGACGTGTTCCCAGTAAAATTAGGAAGTTTCGATGTTATAGTTGGTATGCATTGGCTATCTAAGTTTAAAGCAGAAATTGTTTGTAAGGATAAGACTATTAGGATACCTCTTTCGAATGATGAGGCAATGATTATTCAAGGTGAGAAATGTGGAACCGTATTACCTCTCGTATCCCAACTTAAGGCACTAAAGTATTTGCGCCAAGGTTGTACATTCTTCTTAGCGAGTGTAATAGTTAAGGAACGCTAGGAAAACCGAATAGAAGACATCCCAATGGTACGATAATATGCAGATGTGTTTCCCAATGAGTTACATGGTTTACCACCGACCCGAAAAGTCGAATTCCGTATAGACCTAATACCAGGAGCAACTCCAATTGCTAAGGCACCCTACCGACTTGCACCTTCTGAAATGCAAGAATTGTCCAACCAATTTCAAGAATTACTAGATAGAGGTTTTATACGACTTAGTTATTCACTATGAGGAGCATCGATTTTATTTGTGAAAGAAAAACAGAAGTTTTGGGATATGTGTATTGATTACCGGGAGTTATCAAGAACAGATACCCATTACCTTGAATTGATGACTTGTTTGATCAACTCCGGGGTGCGAAGTATTTTTCGAAAATTGATCTCAGATCAGGTTTTCATCAAGTAAGAATCTAGGAAGAAGATTTCCCAAAAACAACCTTCCGAACTCGGTGCAGTCATTATGGATTTTTGGTTATGCCGTTTGGACTGACCAATATGCCTGCAGTATTTATGGATCTCATGAACCGAGTTTGCAAACCATATCTTGATAAATTTATGATAGTATTTATCGATGATATTTAATATATTCAAAAAGTAAGGAAGAATTGAACGGGAATGAAAAGAACTTCGAGAAGAAAATTAATGCAATATGTTACTTCAAAAACTGAGTATGGATCCCAACTCTTCATAATCTGCGAGAATTGATTCTTGATGAAGCACACAAATCCAAATATTCTAATCATCCGGGTACTGATAAGATGTATAAGGATGTTAAAGAAGTTTACTGGTGGTCTGGCATGAAAAGGGATATAGCCTTGTATGTAAATAAATGTGCAACTTGTGCAAGAGTTAAGGTTGAATACCAAAAACCTTCTGGAATGTTACAACAACCCGAAATTCCACAATGGAAATGAGAACAAATTACCATGGACTTCGTAACGCACCTTCCCCAAACCTCCCGAGGGAACAATGCCATTTGGGTAATTGTAGACTGATTAACCAAATCTGCACACTTCATTCCAATCCGTAACAACTACACTACCGAGAAACTTGCCCAAATTTACCATGATGAAATTGTATCTCAAAACGGAGTACCATTTTCGATTATTTCAGATCGAGACAGTCACTTACTTCACATTTTTTGCAAGCAGTTCAAGAAGCTCTGGTAACCCGAATAGACCTGAGTACCGCTTACCATCCCCAAACTGATGGCCAATCCGAACGAACAATACAAACCTTAGAAGACCTACTTCGTGCTTGTGTACAGGATTTTAAAGGAAATTGGGATCAACACCTCCCGCTCATTGAATTCTCTTACAACAATAGTTACCACAGTAGTATACAAGCAGCACCTTATTAAGCATTATACGGGCGAAAATGTAGATCGCCACTTTGTTGGACAGAAGTGGGTGATATTCAAATATAAAGATCCGAATTGATTCAAGAAAGTACCGATAAAATCCACAATATTAAACGAAATTTGAAAGCCGGCAGTGACCGACAGAAAAGTTATGCCGATATTCGTAGAAAACCATTATTTTTTTGAAACAGGCGACAAGGTGTTTTTGAAAGTATCGCCGTGGAAAAGTGTTATAAGGTTTTGAAAGACCATTAAATTAGCCCCGAGATACATTGGACCTTTTGAGATTGTTGCAAAAATTGGTCCCGTAGCCTACCGATTAAAACTACCCATAGACTGAGCACTATTCACGATATGTTTCATGTATCGAATCTCAAAAAGTGTTTGATTGATGAAACGACAATAGTACCACTGGAAGATGTTCAGATTGATGAAAATCTCAACTTCGTAGAGGAACCGGTAGAGATTGTGGATGGGAAAACAAAACAGTTACGACACAATAAAATTTCATTGGTAAATGTTCGGTGGAACTCAAAACAAGGTCCCGAATTTACTTGGTAACGAAAGGACGAATTCCGAAAGAAATACCCACACCTGTTCTCTAAAAAGAAAACCGATGACACATGAAATTTCGAGGACGAAATTTCTTAACGGGGGGGAGAATGTGACATTCGTAACAAAACGACGTATACTATATTCACTACGTAGCAAGTAAATGATAAATCGGCTAATTCGTAGCGATTAAACGAGTAACCGACCCATACTGATTATGACCTGTATATATACTGAGGGGTCATATACGAGTTATATATATATTATAGAGGCTAACATATTGATATTTAGGCCCCAGTACGTTTTAAACCATTTAAACGAAAAAGGTTTCGTTTATTGTTACGCTATAAGTTTAAACGCAATCGTTAACATCAAAACAAGCATTGTAGCGTCCGTTAAGCCGAAAAAGATTTATAAAACACTTATATGACATGTTCTAAGCAATCCGTGAAAATATTTTGAATTCTTACAACGAGTCAGTACGTTTCTCATATTTTACAAAAATGGGCTGAAAAACACTCGTTTTCACGCTGTTTTTCGCACTCGAACTAGTTTTCTTGGGAAAACCAGACCCGAATTAAATTTGGACCGACATTTATACGTGGAACGAATACCAAGGCACCATTGGGCCAAAGAGGAGGCCCAATGGGCCCTAATTGTTGTCGTACGTAAGATTGGGGGGGGAGACCCTTTTGAATAACTTGTTAAATAAGCTAGGTGTTAGATATTTTCTCATACCAAACACCAACCAACTCAATTTTCTGCTGATCCTCTTTATTTTCCAGCCAAGAACTTCAAGGTAAACATCTATTTTCATGTGATTACAAGCTTGATTAACATGGTTTAAACTTAGAAATTAAGGTCTTGATTAGTTTAAACATGTTTAACCATCCAAAAACCATAAAAATCAAGTAAAATCATTTTTTGATGTTAAACATGTCTACAAAGCAAAAACATAAAGATTTTTGACTAAAAACGCGGATTAGAACATGAATACGACGTTTTTACGGTTCGAAAGTTCAGTTTGAAACCAAAACCGAAACCCAAATTAGCAAGGCTTTTCTATGGATAATTTATTCTTGGTTGGATGTTATATGATATGTATATATACTGAGTTTGCGACCCAAGTCCCGGAGAGTTGTTAAACCATCGAAAATCCCGAAAACCGACAAGGTAATACCGTATTACTCGTTTAGGGGCTGTTTGTGCTTCGTTTATGACGTGCTTGTTTTTAGGTTATGAAACTTTTCAGGGAGATTTGGAATCATGTAAATAAGTCCCTGTTAAAATTATTTTTCGATAAACGGAGAATATTTGGCGAATTTATTATTGTTTATTGGTGTTTATTCGGGAAAAATAGGTAAACTTCATGAAAAATTATGAAATTTAGTCTGGAACCCATAAATTGTTATTTAAGATCACTGGAAAAATTTCGGAACATTTGGAGATGTTTAACTATTTTTTGTGCAATTGTATTTTAATCTAGTTTTAACAGCCGAAAAACGCACAAAATGGAATTTTAGCCAAAGAGTTAGATTTTGGATATTTTGCAAGAGCTATTTCATGCTATTTTGACCACATTAAAAAATTATCGGATTTTTCGGATGTCGTTTGGTATAAACGGGCTATTTATTACTTAACTATAACACAATAAATGAATTTTTATAAATAGATAATTAATGATAAAATTTCTGAAAATAATTTTATAAATATATCCATATTTTAATATATTTTTACAAAAATTTCCATAATTTATATATAAGTTCATAATTAGATATGAATAATCAAAGATTTAAACTAAATTTGTTTTAACGAAACCGGCAGTTATGTGTTTAACGGACTGACTGGTATGTCAAAATGTCAAAAGTGGAAAAGATCATAGTTTTAGATGAATTTGATAAAAAAAAAAGAACTTTTTACGAGAATTACGGACAATTCGGATGGATTGTACACGTTTTGTATAATCAAATCTGTAAGAAAACGGAAACAAACCCCGCGATAAATCAAGATACCGAAACTTCAAAATTCTTTTATAAATCAAATCATTTTATCAATCAGTATGTTTACTTAAGTTTTTGTGATGTTACCTATTTCGGTAATGCGTAAACGATCAACTTGGCTAGGCTCGGAAAAAGGTGAAGCTGAGCGAGTCACAATCTAAGACTATGGTCATGTTCTGGGCCTAACAGCTATACCCAGACTAGTTATATAGCCCGATTTAACTTAAAACTGTACTAGTGTTAACAGTACGATACCGGTTATAGGATTCAAGCTATAAACGAGACGCACAACTTACTGACACGTATTACCAGCTTGCACAACGATAAGGTGAGTTTCACGACCCCCGCTTTCTAAACTGTTTTACGAAGTTTTGGGGTGGAAAGCATGTTTACGTATACTTACTTACTTGAAATCGTGTGATGATGTGATTTATCTAAGTACTAACACTTGAAAGTCCCCACAAACACAAGTGATTAACTTCGTGCCAGTGACGTGTGGATAGTACTATCGGTTTGACAAACCCAACTGACAGGGCCGGTGGGGTATGCCGGAACATGTTAACCCAGTTACACATTGTCATTTATACTTATTACATTCTGTTATGTGGGGTTAGAAATAGTACATACTTGGGGCAAAGTGGCTGTTAAATGCCAACGGGAGTACATGGGCAAGGGTGGCCATGCGTGCGAGCTGTCTTGGTTTCACTTGTGGCTTAGTATAAAAACATCATGCACATATATACATAAATACATTCGTACTGTGAACTTTACGAATACGTATACTGATTTTGTTCGTACTCGTGAAACTTGAAACTCACCAACTAGACGTAGTTGACCCGTTTTAACAAGCTTTTCAGGTAAACCGAAGTTGGAATGAATTGCTTACGTGCTTGGTGTTAGAATTGAAGTTGAATAGCTGTGAATAGACGTAAATACATAGTATTGAATAAGAAGCCCGTAAACCGGTTTTCTGATTTTCATCTAGTTTGTAAACATAGTAACAACCCATGTAATATGATGTAAATTAGGTTGTTGAATTTCTATATAAACAATGTGGTTGATATCAGAATTTTCTGTTACATTCTCGTATTACGCTTTCGCAATTACCTAGTCGGGGTGTGACAGAAGTTGGTATCAGAGCCATTGGTTATAAGGAATTAGGATGTCCCTTAGGTTACCCTAAGATAACCTAAGGCTCTATTAGTTCTGGGAATAAAATAATTTTAAAATATATATATATATATAGACAATTCTCTTGATGAACGCGAATGGACAAGTGGGTTATTATGGTTCGGAATGTAATAACGGACTTATTTGTACGAAAGAATTCGAGAAGATATCGATAAAACAATCCGATAGGTAAAAACAACAACATACGTGTGTAAAATATATTATTATATAAATATATATAAAGGGTTATCTGTGCTAATGTGTCCGAATACATGTATACACTAAATCGTAATTAATATTATACATTATTATAATTAATATTATTATGAATTGTTATTATTATTACTAACCCGTATGTAGAAATATGTCAAGAACTACAATATTGTCTGTCCAACAAAATACCAGTACTGCATGATGACTAAGAGGACTCAGAAGAGGACCCCGAAGAGAAATCAGAGGAGGAAACGAGTGAAAACTTAGGGGATGTTGTGGTCCCGCTCGAGGTACCTACTGACCAGCCTGATTTATCAGGCTATCGCTGTGACACCTATTCCCCGAGGGTATCCCCTAGAAATGACTTAGGAGCAAGAGCCACTAGTACTTATCATTCACCGATTAGAACTCCTAGATTCCCTATTCCATCTGTGTACCATACACCAATAACCCCTCTCACTATTAGGAACCATCAGACTGCCTGCATGAACGTGCACCTACCTGAGAAAACCTCTTTCCCACCTCGTTCTACATACCATAGGGGAGAAACATCACGTGTCCGTGTCACTGAGATACATGTTCCCACCTGGAGTCTACCCACACCGATTCTGGAGTCTCCTATTCTATCCGATTCAACGTAGTTGGGTTTAGTGGCTAATCAGATATTAGGACAATCACACTCGATAAACAACCCTAACCAGCACAGACACGACATGCAAGATCACATGTGGTACATGCAGCGAGAAGTGAGAGACGTATAGAGGTCAAATGCTCACAACCGTTGGCGTCGGAATCGGGCGATGACACTGTTGAGAGTTACTATGAAGATTATAGCAGCCCTAGTGACTGCTGTTGTGTGATTATTGTGCCATGTACATATGAGTGGGTAGAACACTAGTAGTATAGCTTCGTTGTACATAGTCTTCTAACATCCCATTCAGCATTTTGTAGAATCATGTTTGGCTAACATGGGAATTGTTTACGGTTTAGCATTATTACAAGCACTGGCCCTTATCGGGTTAAGTTTACATGTCACTTAATGACAAATTTTGATACGTATATACAAGCGATGTCCTATACCAAGTTAAGGCTATGCCCTAAAATTTGAAATGCATATGTACAATAATGATTATGGGTAATTCAAACGTGTTTTCTAGCATAGTTGTGTGTTTGGGAATTGTAATATCTTGATATCGGATATATTATGGTGGAAGCAATATTAATTATTATATATTTTATTATTCTCTAGAATGGCCCCGAAGAAAGCAAACCCTTTATCTGAGGCAGAAGTGGCCGAAATGATTGCTCGCCAATTACAAGCAGTGATACCAACTATTGTAGCACAAGTCACTGTAGGCATACGTGCCAACAATGCTGTTAATCAACCTACGACCACCACTACGGCCACTGTTAATATACCTCCGCCAGATAATAATGTAGCACCGGGTGTTACTACCCCGTTGACTACCAATAATGTTATAAACAATAATAATACTCACCCGACTGTTAATGTTTTTGGGAATCCCAAACGTGTTTTGAACACCAATAATGTCACGAATCCAAACCCCGTACCGGTTATCAACACAACTACTAATGATAACGCTCGACCGAATACCGGTAACAATCGAAATAACCAAGAACCCCCACGTCAGGATTATGCATATAAACATTTTAAATCGTGTAACCCAACTGAATTCAGAGGTATTGAGGGACCTAACGGATTGGTGAAATGGATTGAAAAGACTGAGTATGTAATCAACATTAGTGAATGTCCACTAGACCGTATAGTCAAATTCGCTACAAGTATGTTTTTGGATCATGCTTTGATGTGGTGGAACACAGTGGTCCAAATAAGGGGACAAGATGCTATAAACCGTATGTCCTGGACCGAACTTAAAACCCTCGTATTAGAACATTTTTGCCTAAGAGATGAGATCTTGAAATTACAACACGAACTTTGGAATTTGGAAATGAGAGGCGCTGATCATTTAAGTTACACAAATCGTTTCAATGAATTGACTAGTTTAGTACCATTGTTAATTATTCCGGAAACCAAGCGTATTAAGGGCTACATTTGGGGACTGACCCCAGCTGTGAGAAATATAGTCAATTCCATAGCCCACCCAACTTTAGAGTGTGCTGTGTCACAAGCTAGCGTCGTTACTTTTGATCTTACAAGAAACGGTGTATTAAGAGTACCAGTGGAATCGTCTGGTTTATAACGAACTGGCTATACCTCTAGGACACAAGTGAAATCTCAGAATAAACGAATCTGCCCTACAACTACGAACTATGCTATGACCAATTCCGACATGAAACAAGATACATACAAAGGGTCATTACCGAAGTGTGGAAAGTGTAATTTACATCATACTGGAGAATGTCAAACGGCCATATGTCAAGGAGGCGGAAATATTGGGTATTATGCCCCACGTCGTAGAACTATAATGAATACTTCAAACCGACAGTTTCAAACAACCCAACCTCTTCTTTCACAAACATCTAGTCCACAACCAATTCGACAACAATCTAATCAGGAAACTCCACCTACAATAAACCCTCATACATGTTATAAATGCGGTAGTAGGAAACACTTTAGGAGACACTGCCCCAAATTGAATCCCGATGTAGTAAAAGGACAAAACCAAGGGAAAACATCAACTTCCAATCCAGCTAGGGGACGCCCCTTCGTAAACGGATCGGACGAAGCACGAAAAGACCCATATGTATTAACAGGTACATGCTTAGTTTCTAACCATTGAACTTCAGTTTTAATTGTTACGGACGCCGATAAAAGTTTTGTAGCTACTAACTTCTTATCACTGAGGAAAATTTCGGTTAATGAATTAACAAATCCTTATACTATAGAACTCGCTAACAATAAGCCTATGATTGTTAACCAAATAGTGCGTAACTGCCCTTTTATCCTAAACGACACATCCTTCCTTATAGACGTGTTCCCAGTAGAATTAGGAAGTTTCGATGTTATAGTTGGTATGCGTTGGCTATCTAAGTTTAAAGCAGAAATTGTTTGTAAGGATAAGACTATTAGGATACCTCTGTCGAATGATGAGGCAATGATTATTCAAGGTGAGAAATCTGGAACCGTATTACCTCTCGTATCCCAACTTAAGGCACTAAAGTATTTTCGCCAAGGTTGTACATTCTACTTAGCGAGTGTAATAGTTAAGGAACGCGAGGAAAACCGAATAGAAGACATCCCAGTGGTACGATAATATGCAGATGTGTTTCCTGATGAGTTACAAGATTTACCATCGACCCGAAAAGTCGAATTCCGTATAAACCTAATACCAGGAGCAACTCCAATTGCTAAGGCACCCTACCGACTTGCACCTTCTGAAATGCAAGAATTGTCCAACCAATTGCAAGAATTACTAGATAGAGGTTTTATACGAATTAGTTATTCACTATGAGGAGCATCGATTTTATTTGTGAAAAGAAAAACAGAAGTTTTGGGATATGTGTATTGATTACCGGGAGTTAAATAAAGTGACTATCAAGAACAGATACCCATTACCTTGAATTGATGACTTGTTTGATCAACTCCGGGGTGCGAAG
Organism: Bidens hawaiensis; assembly: GCF_021521415.1. Lineage (NCBI taxonomy): Eukaryota > Viridiplantae > Streptophyta > Magnoliopsida > Asterales > Asteraceae > Bidens > Bidens hawaiensis. The sequence goes on from NW_027491024.1 coordinate 4,811,056, forward strand.
TATTTTTCGAAAATTGATCTCAGATCAGGTTTTCATCAAGTAAGAATCTAGGAAGAAGATTTCCCAAAAACAACCTTCCGAACTCGGTACAGTCATTATGGATTTTTGGTTATGCCGTTTGGACTGACCAATATGCCTGCAGTATTTATGGATCTCATGAACCGAGTTTGCAAACCATATCTTGATAAATTTGTGATAGTATTTATCGATGATATTTAATATATTCAAAAAGTAAGGAAGAATTGCACGGGAATGAAAAGAACTTCGAGAAGAAAATTAATGCAATATGTTACTTCAAAAACTGAGTATGGATCCCAACTCTTCATAATCTGCGAGAATTGATTCTTGATGAAGCACACAAATCCAAATATTCTAATCATCCGGGTACTGATAAGATGTATAAGGATGTTAAAGAATTCTACTGGTGGTCTGGCATGAAAAAGGATATAGCATTGTATGTAAATAAATGTGCAACTTGTGCAAGAGTTAAGGTTGAATACTAAAAACCTTCTGGAATGTTACAACAACCCGAAATTCCAAAATGGAAATGGGAACAAATTACCATGGACTTCGTAACGCACCTTCCCCAAACCTCCCGAGGGAACAATGCCATTTGGGTAATTGTAGACTGATTAACCAAATCTGCACACTTCATTCCAATCCGTAACAACTACACTACCGAGAAACATGCCCAAATTTACCTTGATGAAATTGTATCTCAAAACGGAGTACCATTTTCGATTATTTCAGATCGAGACAGTCACTTTACTTCACATTTTTTGCAAGCAGTTCAAGAAGCTCTGGTAACCCGAATAGACCTGAGTACCGCTTACCATCCCCAAACTGATGGCCAATCCGAACGAACAATACAAACCTTAGAAGACCTACTTCGTGCTTGTGTACAGGATTTTAAAGGAAATTGGGATCAACACCTCCCGCTCATTGAATTCTCTTACCACAGTAGTATACAAGCAGCACCTTATGAAGCATTATACGGGCGAAAATGTAGATCGCCACTTTGTTGGACAGAAGTGGGTGATATTCAAATATCAAGATCCGAATTGATTCAAGAAACTACCGATAAAATCCACAATATTAAATGAAATTTGAAAGCCGCCCGTGACCGACATAAAAGTTATGCCGATATTCGTAGAAAACCGTTATTTTTTTGAAACAGGCGACAAGGTGTTTTTGAAAGTATCACCGTGGAAAGGTGTTATAAGGTTTGGAAAGACCATTAAATTAGCCCCGAGATACATTGGACCTTTTGAGATTGTTGCAAAAATTAGTCCCGTAGCCTACCGATTAAAACTACCCTTAGACTGAGCACTATTCACGATGTGTTTCATGTATCGAATCTGAAGAAGTGTTTGATTGATGAAAAGACAATAGTACCACTGCAAGATGTTCAGATTAATGAAAAGCTCAACTTCGTAGAGGAACCGGTAGAGATTGTGGATAGGAAAACTAAACAGTTACGACACAATAAAATTTCATTGGTAAATGTTCGGTGGAACTCAAAACAAGGACCCGAATTTACTTGGTAACGAAAGGACGAATTCCGAAAGAAATACCCACACCTGTTCTCTAAAAAGAAAACCGATGACACATGAAATTTCGAGGACGAAATTTCTTAACGGGGGGAGAATGTGACATTCGTAACAAAACGACGTATACTATATTCACTACGTAGCAAGTAAATGATAAATCGGTTAATTCGTAGCGATTAAACGAGTAACCGTCCCATACTGATTATGACCTGTATATATACTGAGGGGTCATATACGAGTTATGTATATATTATAGAGGCTAACATATTGATATTTAGGCCCCAGTACGTTTAAAACCATTTAAACGAAAAAGGTTTCTTTTATTGTTACGCTATAAGTTTAAACGCAATCGTTAACATCAATACAAGCATTGTAGCATCCGTTAAGCCGAAAAAGATTTATAAAACACTTATATGACATGTTCTAAGCAATCCGTGAAAATATTTTGAATTCTTACAACGAGTTAGTACGTTTTTCTTATTTTACAAAAATGGGATGAAAAACACTCGTTTTCGCGCTGTTTTTCGCACTCGAACTAGTTTTCTTGCGAAAAACCGAACCCGAATTAAAATTTGGACCGACATTTATACGTGGAACGAATACCAAGGCACCATTGGGCCAAAGAGGAGGCCCAATGGGCCCTTATTGTTGGCGTACGTAAGATTGGGGAGGGGGGAGACCCTTTTGAATAACTTGTTAAATAAGCTAGGTGTTAGATATTTTCTCATACCAAACACCAACCAACTCAATTTTCTGCTGATCCTCTTTATTTTCCAGCCAAGAACTTCAAGGTAAACATCTATTTTCATGTGATTACAAGCTTGATTAACATGGTTTAAACTTAAAAATTAAGGTCTTGATTAGTTTTAAACATGTTTAACCATCCAAAAACCATAAAAATCAAGTAAAATCATGTTTTTATGTTAAACATGTATACAAAGCCGAAACATATAGATTTTTGACTAAAAACGCGGATTAGAACATGAATACGACGTTTTTACGGTTCGAAAGTTCAGTTTGAAACCAAAACCAAAACCCAAATTAGCAAGGCTGTTCTATGGATGATTTATGCTTATTTGGATGTTATATGATATGTAGATATACTGAGTTTGCGACCCAAGTCCCGAAGAGTTGTTTAAACCATCGAAAATCACCGAAAACCGACAAGGTAATACCGTATTACTCGTTTAGGGGCTGTTTGTGCTTCGATTGTGACGTGCTTGTTTTTCGATTATGAAACTTTTTCAAGGAGATTTGGAATCATGTAAATGAGTCCCTGTTAAAATTTGGTAATTTTTCGATAAACGGAGAATATTTGGCGAATTTATTATTGTTTATTGGTGTTTATTCAGGAAAAATAGGTAAACTTCATGAAAAATTATGAAATTTGATCTGAAACCCATAAATTGTTATTTAAGATCACTGGAAAAATTTGGGAACATTTGGAGATGTCTAAGTAATTTTTGTGCAATTGTATTTTAATCAAGTTTTAACAGCCGAAAAATGCACAAAAGGGCATTTTAGTCAAAGAGTTAGATTCTGGAGATTTTGTAAGAGCTATTTCATGGTATTGTGACCATTTAAAAAAATTATCGGATTTTTCGGATGTGGTTTGGTATAAACGGGATATTTATTACTTAAATATAACACATTAAATGAATTTTTATAAATAGATAACTAATGATAAAATTTCTGAAAATAATTTTATAAATATATCCATATTTTAATATATTTTTACAAAAATTTACATAATTTATATATAAGTTCATAATTAGATATGAATAATCAAAGATTTAAACTAAATTTGTTTTAAAGAAACCGGCAGTTATGTGTTTAACGGACTGACTGGTATGTCAAAATGTCAAAAGTGGTAAAGATCATAGTTTTAGATGAATTTGATAAAAAAAGAACTTTTTACGAGAATTCCGGACAATTCGGATGGATTGTACACGTTTTGTATAATCAAATCTGTAAGAAAACGGAAACAAACCCTGCGATAAATCGAGATACTGAAACTTCAAAATTCTTTTATAAATCAAATCATTTTATCAATCAGTATGTTTACTTAAGTTTATGTGATGTTGCCTATTTCCGTAATGCGTAAACGATCAACTTGGCAAGGCTCGGAAAACGGTGAAACTGAGCCAAATCTGATTTTGAACATTTCATAGTATACAACGTCACAATCTAAGACTATGGTCATGTTCTGGGCCTAACAGCTATACCCAGACTAGTTATATAGCCCGATTTAACTTAAAAACTGCACTAGTGTTAACAGTACGATACCGGTTATATGATTCAAGCTATAAACGAGACGCACTACTTACTGACACGTATTACCAGCTTGAACTACGTTAAGGTGAGTTTCACGACCCCCGCTTTCTAAACAATTTTACGAACTTTTGGGGTGGAAAGCATGTTTACGTATACTTACTTACTTGAAATCGTGTGATGATGTGATTTATCTAAGTACTAACACTTGAAAGTCCCCACAAACACAAGTGATTAACTTCGTGCAAGTGACGTGTGGATAGTACTATCGGTTTGACAAACCCAACTGACAGGGCCTGTGGGGTATGCCGGAACATGTTAACCCAGTTGCACATTGTCATTTATACTTATTACATTCTGCTATGTGGTGTTAGACATAGTACATACTTGGGGCAAAGTGGCTGTTAAATGCCAACGGGAGTACATGGGCAAGGGTGGCCATGCGTGCGAGCTGTCTTGGTTTCACTTGTGGCTTAGTATAAAAACATCATGCACATATATACATAAATACATACGTACTGTGAACTTTACGAATACGTACACTGATTTTGTTCATACTCGTGAAACTTGAAACTCACCAACTAGACGTAGTTGACCCGTTTTAACATGCTTTTCAGGTAAACCGAAGTTGGAATAAAATGCTTACGTGCTTGGTGTTAGAATTGAAGTTGAATAGCTGTGAATAGACGTAAATACATAGCATTGAATAAGAAGCCCGTAAACCGGTTTTGTGATTTTCATCTTGTTTGTAAACATAGTACCAATCCATGTAATATGATGTAAATTAGTTTGTTGAATTTCTTTATAAACAATGTGGTTGATATCAGAATTATCTGTTACATTCCCGTATTACGCTTCCGCAATTACCTAGTCGGGGTGTGACAGATTGAATGATCTAAAGGAGTTGGTGATGACGAGATTCTGCGCTGATACCGAAGTTGAAAGAGTGGAGATGAAATTTCTGAACTTGAAAGCGGGAAAGATGACACAACGGGAATATACTACTGAATTCAACCGTATGTCTAGGTTGGTACCTGACATGGTGAACACCGACGCTAAGAGGAACAAGTGTTATGTAAGAGGACTTCCGCGGAATGTTGGCTCTTTGGTTAAGGCTAGTAAACCCGCAACATTTGACTCGGCCGCGGAACGTAAGAGGACCCCGCTGCCAGGGGCGCTACCCCCGGACCCCCGTTCGTTAAGGGTAATAATTTAACTAGAAACGCGATATGAAAAGTGATAGTAATCAATACGCATAATTGTTATACAACTAGCCGTGCACAACCAAAGAAAGGAGTAACCATTAAGGGAAGAAGTAACCGAGTTCAGTTGAGTTTCTAGCCCCACTTCCTTGTTATGTTTTTGGGGCTATGTGCATACTCGATGTACCGTTAGGTTATAAATAAAGATATGGATATTGTATGTAATGCAGGGATGATTACTTGTCGATACGTGAACGATCTTCGGATATTGCATGTATTGCCAAGAATAGCAATGATTGTCTCCTTATATGGATATTAAATGATAACTTATATATAGAGTTCCCTCTACGGATAATATATAGAGTGTTGCTTAAATGGAAAGCGTAGTGTTCCTTTAATGAAAAGCCCCGTGTTCCTTTGATGGAAAGCATAGTGTTCCTTAATGGAAAGCCCAGTGTTCCTTAGATGGAAAGCATAATGTTCCTTTAATGGAAAGCATAGTGTTCCTTCTATGGAAGTATATATGATGTTCCTTCTATGGAGAATATATATATAGAGTGTCGTTCTATGGAGAATATAAATAGTAGGGCAATAGTAATAGTTCTTTTAATAGATATTATGTGACGTCCTCTTATGGATATTTATACAAGGTTAAGATATGTGTATGTATTGTATGTCGCCTGATTAACTAAAATTCACTCAGCGTAGCTGACTTTTAGTATGCACGCAGGTGAATATGATTAAAGAGCTAGCATGAGGTTGGCACATGGCATGGATCAAACGGCTGGCATTTGAAGATGGAAGAAATGATGTTCTAATATGATGATTTATGTTATGGTTTTAAAGAAAAGATTAAATGTTTTGTAATAAATGGTTACAGTTTTATATTCCGCGAAAGTTTTAATTAACTCTGATTTGAAGAACTGTGTTTATGAGTAAATCCGACGTTAAAGTGAGGCACCGGGAATGGGGCCTTACAATCTTTAAGGAGATTTGAAACAACGGGATCCATGTTAAGCTCGTGATCCATAAAGCACAATAAAAAGTAATGTTTTTGTGGTAAGGTAAGGATACCTTAGATTATTATGAGAATGTGTGTATGTGTATATATAAAATCAAACAAAAGTACGGTAAGGATACCTTAGTACGTGTCGAGTGTTTGTGTATATTTACGATTTGATGAAATAAATAAGTATATGAATAAATAAGTGTAATGAACAATCGAGTAGGGTAAACACGTATAGGCAACACGTATAAGGACCCTAAAGAAAAAACTATACTATGTCGTTACGTCAAACCACCTATCATATAGTCTTGTGGCTCTGATACCAACCTGTCACACCCCGACCAAAGGCGGCGGAACATGCCGGGATGAAACCGATTGCCCAAAAACACAAGACACTATTATAAGTGACAATATTTAATCAACTCATTTATTTCATAAATCAATAAACAATCATATAACTTGTTCATACAAAATTAATTGAATACAAGTAAACAAATATATATTGTTCGTTTTGCAATATCCTAATAGTCTTGATAACGTTTTTCGACAAGTCCTCGCGTCAACAAAAGTCAAACCTGTAACATTGCATAAAATAAAGTTTATCAACACAAAGGTTGGTGAGAAATTTCATAGTTTTTGAACAATATGTATATAATAAGAAATGCCACAATCTTGTATACAAAACAGTATATAATAGCAACAATTTGGATAATATGAGATCGCTAACACATTAGAGACATCTTGCAATAAGGGGATGCCAAATAGTCTAGGATTTAATATTTACCGTTAATAAGAATACATTAACGACACCTTGCTATAAGGGGATACCAAATAGTTTAGGATTTAATAGTTACCGTTAATAAGAATACATTAACGACACCTTGCTATAAGGGGATGCCAAATAGTCTAGGATTTATTGATTAACCAACCAAAAGCGGTAAACACATAAGCATATAAGCATCTAAGAATAGAACACCAAATCGAGCATTTATTTAATTAAAGTATACAATAAAGTTTGTGGTTTAAGACTGAAGTATAAATCATTTAGTTTGAATAAGATATGCAATATCACCCCTAGACGAAAGATGGAAAACGGGGTATGAAAGTACTCACTTTCAAGTAATAAACTTGATCGGTAAAATGATGGGTACCTGGAAGGATGAGGTTTAACGAGCAAAGTCTAGGTGGAAGGAAGTCTTGTATTAGAAAGGTTTTCTAGGAAGTCTTTACATAAAATAAATGATAAGAAAATACAACAATTTAAAGTGTAAGGTTTAAAAATATAAATATTTAAGATAACATAATAATAGTCTTTAAAAAAATATAAGTTTGCTCGAAACCGGGTTAAAGTATCTAGCCTTAATATTTACTCAACCTATGACAAGTAATAAGGCGAGTAAAAATGCTAGAATGCAAGCCCCTTTATAATATAGATACTAAATGGGTTTTAACGAGTGTTTCGGGTTGTTGGTTCGGGTCTTGATAATTGGTCAAACCCAAAGTCAACTTTCCAAAATAATGAATGTTATGAGATAAATCAATAAAATTTAATAAGACTTACCCAAGTATGTAATTCTATTGTTTTAGAACTAACAACGTCCGTTAAGCGAGTGTTCGGTTTTGTCGGTCCAAACTTTGTTATGAGATCAAGTTGGATCCAACATTTCCAAGTACTTAAGAAAATATTTAAATCAGTTTGTAAAGGATTTTTAAATATTTATACAAGTCTTGATAGCTAAAAACACACTTGTGTGTCTTAAGCGAGTGAAAATCAGTTTAGTTCGGATTGGTTCGGTTTCCATCTCACAATAAGTTCATAGATGGTTTCAACATGCCCAAATATCAAAGAACTTGTATAATAACTTATAAATGATGAAACTTATGTTTTACAACCAAAAAGTTAACAATAAAGTCTTTAAACGAAAGTTTGGTTTTCGGTTCAGATCTAGTTTCGTGTTAAGACCGAGTTTAGAATATACAAACCCATACCCATAGAACTTATAATAATGATTTTAGAAACTTAAATCCAACATAAAGCATGTTTAAACAATTATTTAACAAAACTAGTAAACAAAGTTCGGTTTACGATTTGGACCTATTTACTGTTAAACCGAGGCTAGTCTCTTCAAACCCATAACCATAGAACTTAATAAATATGATAAACGAACTAAAACGAGCAGAAGTTAATAAGCAATAATAAGGTTATATGGTTAGATGCTGAAAATATATAACAAGGACCACGAAAGTCCTCCATGTAGCCTTGCCTTACGAGGCCCGAAACTTCACCGACTGGTGCCGGAAAAGTAACCACCAAGGTAACAAGGGGTGTATATTATATATATGTATTTTCATATGCTTCAAGTATTAATAAGGTTAGACAAGTTAATAAAAACTAAGAAATATGGTCAGTTTGACTTTCCAAAGTCAAACTGCCAAGAACAAAGAAAACAACCTTAAAGATCAATGAATTTGAATGAGAAAATGAAATGGGAGCTAGGATGGATGTAGAAAAGGGTTGTGTATATATAGGGAAAGGTTTGGAGGGTTAAACAAGAGGTTTGGTGTGTAAAAACCGAGTTTTGGACAAAAGAACAAACAAGAAAGCATCATACAGGCTGCTGTGCAGACTCCCCTTAGCGCGGCGCTAAGGTCGCTGGCCCTTGACCTTAGCGCGGCGCTAAGATCACCTGGTGGAAATTCTGAACTTTTAGAATGGGTAGTTTTGGCCCTCGGAGTTGGTTTTAAGCGTTTTAAGGCCATTTTAGGGACCGAAAAGGGTGTTTTAGAGACCCGACAATTATAATACAAATATGTAACATAAAATCCATCATTTGATTACATCGAAGGTTTCGGTTTACAAAACGGGTCGGTTTACATAATAAACGAATACAAATCGGACTCGAAATTGACGAATGTCACAAAAATGAGGTTTTGAAAGTAGTACACAAATTGCTATTGGATAACTTGAATTCGGTCATGAGTAATCAAAACACATAATGAAATCTCATGCACATAAAATTACCATCAAAACATCTTATCAATTGAAAAGAACACCGTAATAACAGTGAGACTAGGAGTAATGACGAAATATGTAAATCGCGTATCATATACTCTTTTGAAATTATAAAAATAAAATCGAAAATGAAGTCTCAAGTAAAGCCGTTCCATCGCTTCCAAGAAAATGTATATAATAACAAAGCATCGCAGTAAAGCGTAGTTAGAGAAATATTTAAATTGCTATCAAATGAAAATCTTGTAAGTTAGATTGTTAAAGGAATTTGGCATACGTAAAGCTGTCGAGATGATAATAAATCATGAAAGAAATGATGCTTGTGATAATAAGAAGTAAAAATTCGCATAAATCGTTATCGAACAAAGTTAATGCTACAATATCTAGTGTATGAAGCATTTATGAGTGTGTCCCAAAAAGGATTTATAAACCCATGATCATTGAGTTTATGCAAAATAATGAAAATTGTATTTTTTTATTGAGTAAATCTCGAATCCAACATTCAAAATGAAACCACGTATTTATAAAGTTACTATGGGATTAGCAACTTAGGTGACAATATTTATAATCTTGAAAACACGTATATAATTGTTTAATAATCTTTGAAAAACAACTCCTCATAATAGAATTTTGAGTGAGTATAGTTGTCATGGCAATATTATATTCTACAAAGATGATTTATAAAATATGAGCCTAATACGTAAATATTTATTCTTGAATGAGTTTATAATTTTTAAAAAATGAATACTTGAGCATATGAGATCTTTATAAATACACTAGTTGCGTATACATTAAAAGGTTGTTATAATAGTTTGAGAAAGTTATTTAGGAGGTTCCTACAAATGTTTGAAACGTAAATTTTTTATTAAAATATTGAGATTCAAGTTTGTGAATCACACAATTTCTTTGCTAAAAATTTTCCACTAAAACGAGAGTTGTTACGATACGTCGGGTCGACTTAAGTTGTAAAATAATTTACGAGAAAATTTTGAAGTAAACCAACCCGCGTAACGTAAATCGTTCTTGAAATGCTTAAATTAAGTAGTGGAAAATATCATGGGAAACTAAGGTAAAAAGGTTTGTATTTTGAAGTTTATTGTATCAATAAAAGCCGATTGTCCTGAGGATGCAAAATAATTTTTTATAAAGATCAAAATAAAATTTTGCTTATAAGGAAATTAAAATAAGTGAATCGCATGTCGAAATTTGTTATGAGGTATCAATATGAATGATGAAAGTTGTTTTGGGAATAAAAATTTGCGTAATGAAAATTTTTATCCTGTTCGTTATTTAATATCGTGTAACGAAAATATCATGATAAGTTAAAATGACCGGCATTGTGACTCGAGAAATCGAAATAAACGTATAGTAAATTATTGTTTCCTTATAGTTTACGATAGTAAAATTTGGTTTCCGTATAGTTCATGTAAGGCCCCGTTACCGGTAGCCCTACTTTGGTGTTGGATTTACTCATAAACACAGTTCTACAAATCAGAGTTAATTAAAACTTTCGTGGAATAATAATATTAGTCAACCATTCATTACAAACATTCTTAACTTGTCTTTAAAACATAACATAAATGATAATATCAAAACATCATGACAAATCTTCAGATGCCAGCCTCTTCGATCTTGCCATGTGTCTTGCTCAAACCAATTGTCCCAACCTGTTAACCTGCGTACGTACTAAAAGTCAGCTACACTGAGTGAGCTCTAGTTAATCACATAACTTACTTTACATACACATATACTTGCCCGAAGGTACGCATTACATACTTAACCTGGCCATCAGTCCTTTATATACATTCAAAACTAACCTTACATTATAAAGAGCATTCGCCCTACATACCTCGGATATTATTAGGGCCCGGTACCCTCCATCCTCGGATTAGGGTCCGGTACCCTCCATCCTCAGATATTATTAGGGTCCGGTACCCTCCATCCTCGGATATTATTAGGGTCCGGTACCCTCAATCCTCGGATATTATTAGGATCCGGTACCCTTTCTTCCATACCTCCTTAACATACTTTCTATATACATAATCGTAAGTTTCGCACATACATACATCAACCATTTCTTGGCAGTACATGCAATTCCGAAGATCGTTCATGTACCGACAATAAATCATTCATACATTTCACATAATACATATATGGCATACACTTATCACTTAGGGTAAGTGTATTAACTAATCACATCGAGTATGCACACAGCCCCGAAAACATAACAAGGAATGGGGCTAGAAACTCACTTGAAGGCGGTTACGTTCACCATTTATGGTAATTCCTTTCTTGAGCTGTGCACGACTAACTGTATAACAATTACACTTATCAATTAACTATCACTACTATATCGTCTTTCTAGTCTTAATTGTTACCCTCAACGAACGGGGGTCCGGGGGCAGCGCCCCTGGCAGCGGGGTCTAGGGGCGGCAACCCCTAGTACGGTCCAAGGGGCAGAGCCCCTGGCTGGGGTCGAGCTAACTTAAATTTGAGTCATCATTTTCCATTTGAATTTTATTTCCATTAACTGTCTTAACACATTTTCCATTAGAATTTTGAGTCATCATTAAATTTGCTAACTTAAAAAGTTCAAGGGCTTCTTTGTAATTAAACCATTCTTTTATAAGTTCAGGGGCCATTCTGTCATTTCATAAAACTTCTAGTTCGTCCCAGTTCGTCCTAGTCCCTTAACGAAGAGAGTTCATAACGAATGAACCCATTCGTTGCTTTATAACGAATTAGACCTTATTCGTTTGGCCTGGTCAACGAATTGAACTTCATAACGAACTGAACCCTTATAACGAACCATTCCTCATAACGAATTAGATTTTTTTAACGAACTGGTCATCATAACGAATTGGACCTTAACGAATCAGAACTTATTCGTTACTTTTTCCTTAGCGAAATGATATAACGAATTGGGGTTAATTCGTCCCTTTCCGCTAACGAACTAAGGCTCATTCGTTAGTTCCACGCTCGCGAATTAGGGTTAGGTCAGAGAATGTCAGAAACATTCTCTGACACCTTAACCTTGTACCTAACTTTTCCGGCGCCGCCATTGCCGGAAAATCGGGTTTTCGCCGGAAACACGAGTTTTGACTCGTTTTTCACTTTTTTTTCACCCCATTCGATCCAGATCTGAGCTAGGTGGTCCCTAAGCTCATCTTAGGTTCGGTTTATACCAGATTCCATCCGAACCTCGTGACTTAAACGGTTTAACGATGGCGGCTCGTCGTTTCGTGACCATATCTAACGGGTTTAAGTTAATAAAACATCATACTAGCATTACCTCGGGTCGGTGCTTGGTTCCTTCTTGGTTTCGGTTTAGAGAAAGGAAGAGTTTAGAGAGAAAGCTTAAGTGTGTGTTTTGGTGGGTTTGGAATATGTGTGAAATGAGGGATTTAATGCTGATTATGGTTTATATATTTAGGGATCATGGGTTTAAGCCCATGGTCTTTCCTTCTTTCTTTTATAACCCAAGTCCATAACCCATATCATTTAACCCAACACTAGCCCAAATCATATTCTATTTATCTAAACCGATAACGACCCACTATAAAATAGACAAAGTTTATTTTAATATTATAACCGAAAGTAGGGTGTTACAGTTTATGATACCAATAGTTTTAGAAACAATAGTAGCTAAAAATAAATTACTACTAAAAGCATTATACACGCATTTTTTTCCTTAACATATTAAATGTTGTATTTTTAATTAAACATTTGTTTGAAGAACATGTTAGAGGTTATAGTTGAACTAAAAGATGTATAAATAATTGAAAGTCTTAACCAAATCAACGAAGATGAATACATGAAAAGAACTTTTGTAAGGTTAAAATAATAAGTTGTACATGATTGAAATAAAGTGGATGATAAAGTTATAAATACAAAGTTGGTACGAAAATAAAATCTTTATGGGGTTGCTAAAGTCTTGGTATAAACAATGGCTTGCTGTCATTGATAGTATAACAAATGATAGTACGATTCGTCGTCATTCTTAGTTGTGTCTATCTCATAAGTAAATCCATTATTTGAGACGGCCAAAAACTTGCGGGTTGTGTTGATGTATGTTATGGTCAACCCTAATAGTATAGGCCTTATTGGGGAAATACCCATACCTTTGTCCAGGCATAAGCAAATATAATTTAAGCTTCAGAAGATGGAATCTTTGACCAAATATTCTTGCAAAAACATATTCATCATGTAGAGGTGGTTGGACGGGTGACCATCGGATCAAAACGGGCCTATATTTAAACAGATAATTTTACATATAAAGTTGACCCGTTATGGCTGACTAGCCACACCTTTGTTCATTCTACATAACCAATATCTATTTAATATAAATCTTTAGCGTTTTAAAATTTGATGAAAGCCTTTCATTTGCTTCTCTTCGATGGAAGTTTGATTTTCCCAGGATGTATCCTAATTTTTGGCATAATTCTTCTTCTGATGATCGATTCAACCTCTAATAAAAAAGATATACCTTGGTTATATTTTATCTCTTCAACAAGTTTAGTAATGAGCATAACGGCCCTATTGTTCTGATGGATAGAGGAACCTATGACTAGCTTTTCGGGAAATTTCCAAACGAACATTTTCAACGAATAACTTTTACTTTTTTTTATTTCACCCGTTTGGGATAAGAGTAGTCCTTAATTGACCCATTTACAATAAAGAAGTCGTTAGGCTGCTGAAGTGGAACATGTGACTAATGGATCAAACAGGTTTGGGCTGAAAGTTGATACAATGGAAGAATAATGCTTACCTAGGTAAGAAAATGTTACATTTATTAATGTCTGGTAAAGAATTTTAATCTGTTTGTTGAAATTAACTCCTACTGGTTTCAATATGTGTTTACCAGCTAAATGACTTCGGGTCAATACGGGTTATTTTAAATAAATCAAGTTGCTTTGGGTCTAAACATGTATGGGTCGATTTGGGTTCCGAGTAATATGACTTTCTGTATTAACTGGTCTTTTAAATTATTTAAACCTTTTTAAATTGACCATATTTTAAAAATTGTTCAAAATGACCACTTTTTGAAATTACCAGTACCTCAACTTGTAAGGCCCCGTACCCGGTAGCCCTACTTTAGCGTCGGATTTACTCATAAACACAGTTCTTACAATCAGAGTTAATTAAAACTTTCGCGGAAACGTTAACTTAAAACATTCGTTACAAAACATTATATCTTTTCATTGATACAATAACACAAAACATTATATTCAAAACATCATTTCTTCCATCTTAAGATGCCAGTCGTTCAATCCATTCCATGTGCCATCCTCATGGTAGCTCTTCAATCTGATCACCTGCGTGCATACTAAAGGTCAGCTACGCTGAGTGAGTTCTAGTTAATCAGGCAACTTGTCATAAAACCACTACACACAACATATGCGTATCCGAAGACACATAATCCACTGTCTAACCTGCTACTGCTTAACCACTTAATTACCCCTACAGCTTAGCCTCTTAATTACCCCTACAGCTTAGCCACTTATGCCACTTTAATAACGAATAACGTTATGCCACTTTGCCACTTTAATAACGAAGTAACGCATAGGCTTACCCCACCACGTACTATCGTCATGCCACTAACACTCTTACTAGACCCTTGCCAGTTCTATCACACCATACTTCTACTTGTCTACAACACACTTTATATCATCACGTCATTCATATAATAATCAAGTTACATCACAAAATTTATATACACACTAATAACCACTTGGGGATCATTCCCGAATGACGGTACGCGCAATATCGGAAGATCGTTCGCACACCGACTAACCTTCCCTGTCTACGCGTGCAATATCCGAAGATCGTTCACGCACCAACATACATCCATTCAAAACATACATAAATATATCACATCAAACATTATAGAATACTCTTACCACTTGTAAGTGTATTCACACTTCACATAGAGTATGCACACAGCCCCGAAAACATAACAAGGAATGGGGCTAGAAACTCACCTGAACTCAGTTACGTTCACTGTTTATGGTTATTCCCTTCTTGAGCTGTGCACGGCTAACTGTATAATAATTACATGTATCAATTAACTATCACTACTCACTGTATTTCTAGTTGAATTATATCACTCAACGGATGGGGTCCAGGGGCAGCGCCCCTGGCAGCGGGGTCTAGGGGCAGCAACCCCTAGCAGGGTCCAAGGGACAGAGCCCTCCCAGGTCAGCTTGGAAAAATTTTATTTCTATTAACTATCTTAACACATTTTCCATTAGGATTTTAAATTATTATCTAATTCGCCATCTCATTTGCTATAACGAATTAAGTCTAGTTCGTTATCACATCATAGTCTAATTCCTTATCTTGCACCTTATCTGATTCGTTATACTAGTTCGTCCTCTTTCATAACGAATTGGACCTTTATGACGAACTGTTCCTTTAATGAACTGAACCCTTAACGAAATGGGGTTCATTCGTCAGTTCTCCCTTAACGAACTGCTTAACGAATTGGAGCTTCTTCATTACTTATCCTTAACGAATGACTTAACAAACTGCTTCTAGTTCGTTACTTCCTCTTAACGTAATGGATCAACGAATTTCCTTCTAGTTTGTTAGGTTACCTCTAACGAACTAGGGTTAGGTCATAATGTCAGAGAACATTCTATGACATCCTTACCTCGTACACCCAACTTCAGCGCCGCCTTTCCGGCGCCGCCTTCGCCGGAAAACCGGGATATCGTCCGAAAAACGATATCTCAGCCGTTTCACCACCGTTTTCATCGTTTTTCGTCTCGTTCGATCCAGATCTGAGCTAGGGTGACCCCTAATCTCATTTTAGGTTCGGTTTATACCCGATTCCACCCGGATCTCGTGACTCTAATGGTTTAACGGTGTCAGCTCGTCGTTTCATGACTAAATCTAACTGGTTTGAGTATAAACAACATCATACTATCATTACCTCGGGTCGGAAATCAATTCTTCTTCTATTTCGGCTAGAGAGAGAAGGTAGGATGAGAGAGAGCTAAGTGTGTGTTTTGATGGTGTATGGAATACGAGAAATGACGGATTAAATGATGATTAAAGGTTTATATAATTATGGATCATGGGCTTAGGCCCATGGTCCTTCTCTCTTTCCTTCATAACCCAAGTCCATAACCCATATCCATTACCCAACACTAGCCCGACCCATACCAACTCTTACTCTATTTAATTATTTCCTATTAACCGGAGTAAACTTTCCCTCAAATATTAAATAATATAATTAATATTATTTTAGAAATTTCGGGATGTTACACAACTTTTGCAATTCAATTAGACGAGTCAAAAACCTAACACATCTTCCTCATCAGCTTCAGTTTTGCAAGTTAAATTGTTATTGACTCCCGAAAATAGTCAAAATAATAATTAATAATACTAAATACATAGTCTACCTAGAGTGTCATCACTTTTACCAAATTCTCTTTCAACATTAATATTTTTCAATCTTAAAATAGTTAATAGAAAATTAAAAAGAATGATGTTAAATCAAATATGTCAAAGCTATTTTAGGGGTTACACCTTCACCAATAAATTGAGGATGAACAATAACATGGTATTTTAATAGACAAAACGTGAATTGAAGGCTCCAATCAAGTTGGATGGCTGTTACAAGTAGCGGAAAATGATCAACTGAATGTTATTAAGAGCCCCCTCACACACATCATTGTGCAATCAATTGACCATTACCACACATCTCCTATAACTATGACAAATGTTTGGAGTCATAGTTTCTGGCACCGCAAACATCGCATCACGAGACCAGGTACGTTTGCATTCTCACTGCTTTCCTTTACATATTATGTTAAATTGCATGTATTGATACAAGTATCAACTCTTACTGAAAATAAGTTTAAAGTTATGTTAATTTGTTGGATGTCCAGACCTTCCTCAGTGCATTCATCATGTTAGGTTATTTAGAATGATATGTTAGCTTTCTATCTTTTAAATTAATTACCGCTATGAAACCTTCTGATGTTTGTTCAATGCTAGACTAGTTTCGTCAAACACTGACGTTGGATGACTAACTTTGTTTATGGTATTATTTGAAATATGACCGAAATATAATTTGAATTATGTCGCCCAAATATAATTGATTACAATTTCGTTAGGATAACGTAGTCTTAAGAGAACTGATATGTTATTGTCACCTGATATGAAATTTACCTGTTTTTTGGTTTGTTAAAAAGTGGTTTCTTCTTTAAAGGTCGAGAGATTGAGTATCGTTAATTGGTGTAATATTGTTAGAACTAAATTGATATCCTTAAAAAAAATAAAAAGACACAACTTACTGCATATACAATTTAATGTGATCATTGTTTCGGTATTTAATTTCATCACTTACAATTTAACAATCTAATCAGTTTGAACCTTTACGTTAACTAAATAGGTTAATTCCCTCTTTACACTTTTGTAACAAATTTCCGAGCATTTGATTTTCCACATCATGACTTAATAATTAATATCAATAAAAAATACAGATTAAAAACAGAAATGAGCACGTGACAAGGGAATGAATCATCTGTTAGTTTAAAATAATATAAATATTTTACCATCTTTTATACAAAGGTGAGATTTAAAATAAAAACAAACTATTGTTTCAAAATAAACAATCTTCTTGAACAAATATTTTGAGATTTAAAAGCAATCTTTCAAATCATCCTTAGTTCCATGTCAAGTGACTAGGAATGGGCCGGAGTGGTGGTGACGGGCTGCGGTGGACGGAGGACCCGATTGACGAGGGATGGGAGTGGTGGTGGCGGCAGGTGGTGTACAGAGGTCTCAATTGACGAGGGTTGGGCTGGAGTGGTGGTGAGTGGTGACTGACGAGTGAGGTGGTGGTGACCGGAGGACAGAGGTGGTCGGAGGCAAGGAGTAGAGAGATGAGAGAGGTGTGAGTACCGAGTTTGGTGGATGCTGCGTTGTTTTGAAATAATCTAGGGTTACAATTTTATGGCATCTTATATTAGTTTATATATTAAAATTAAAATAAAATATTAAATTTAATATTTTTGAATAGTTCGGATATCCGAACTATCCGAAAATACCCAATATGCGATCCGAATTTTCGGATATCCGAAATTTCGGATAATTCGGATACGAATTATAGGATAATTCGGATTTGGATACTTTTGAACACCCCTACATGATACACATGAATTGTTCTTGTTTAATCCAACCACTGCTACATACAAGACATTGTCAAACTCTACTGGCCAAGGCATCTTTTTAGACTCCATAGATACAATTGCTTTCTTCAAGGACCATTTGCACGACTACAAAGTCATGCACGTGATCCGAAGCCCATGTGTACTCCCGTTTACTAGCATCTTGGACCGAAATACCATTCCCAACAAAAATAGAGTACCTAGATCGCAAATTATGTTGGTCCACCGGGACTTAATGTGGTGAGACTGTCTACTACACAATTACCCAACCGTTGATCCGAGGTAAAAATGTTGTCATCGCATTCGATGCCTTCTTTGGCCTTGTGACAGAGCTATGGTTCCCACCAGTTCAAACAAATGGCGTTCTAGAAACCAACATGATTACTGTTCAAGATGCTCTATACATGTTTGTTACAAATGGCCTACAAAAGCGGGCACTCCAACTATGAATGCTAAGACAAGACCATTGGGTAAATGTCTTCACCCCTCCTCTGATCCCTCCTACACCAGAGCGTTTATAGTGCTCAATTACACACTACATGACGAATGAAAAGGGGTTTGTCATGAGTAACTCACATACCCTTTATGAAATTGCTACTGATATGAGGCCCCTTCAATATTTACACACCGCCAATTCGTTGGATGCCGATGTAGGTGTGGTGTACATGGAAACCGTAGTGGCATCAGATATACAATCTTAGTTACTTTTCATGTTTAACAAACACAGTTAAATAAAAGAACCATCTATAGTGTTTCTCCGTTTCTAGATCTTTTTAATGAAATTTAAGTTAATCGTTATATTGATTATATATATTTGGTTAAGTGGGTGATTTTTAGAATATTACTATGAATGACTGTTAGCTGAAAACCAAAAATTTTGTTTCTTTATTTCTTAAACTTCAACCGACTTAAACCGACCTAAAGTGTAAAACTTTATAATATTAGGCGACTCACTTCCATTATTAAAAAAATGCCAACCTCAAACATATGCCCAACTTATCATGACGGTCACAACGTTTCCACGTTGTGTTCACTTAAAAAATATTCTCATGAAACAAACTTAAAAACGTACTTACTCTTACATTGTATGAGGTTATTTCTTCCAGGTCATGATGTCTTACACAAATGTATCAATTTAATCAAACAAATACACTAATAGTTAGAATAATCATTATTTATTTTTCTACATCACCCAAATACCCTTATAATATAACACGACTTCATATCATGCTTTTTAAGTAACATGTCCCTGATAAGATAACTTCGTCCTACACAACATATCGATCACATTGTCACGCCCTCAATTTTCATAACGAAAAACCAGGATTATAATGGAAAATATTTAAATATTATTTT
Source organism: Bidens hawaiensis (assembly GCF_021521415.1). Classification (NCBI taxonomy): domain Eukaryota; kingdom Viridiplantae; phylum Streptophyta; class Magnoliopsida; order Asterales; family Asteraceae; genus Bidens; species Bidens hawaiensis. The sequence goes on from NW_027491024.1 coordinate 4,830,630, forward strand.
TCATCATAATTGATGCAAGTACATTTACAATAAAGTTTTTACCTTTGCGGAAGCGTATAATTGAAGAAAACACTTATAAACCCATAGTGCATGTCAAGACACCCAGTCATAACATTCCATTAAAGACTCCCAACATAATTCAATGCTTAGTGGGATCCATGCATCCTAGACTCATTTCAACTTCGTACGTGCACCTTAAACACCTGAGAAAGACATGCTAAAATGGGTCAACACAACGGTTGGTGAGTTCACAGGTTTGAATTGTCAAACAAACCATTTAGTAAGTAAACAGTGTAAATAATAAAGCATGGATAATGTATTCATTAGTAATACCTCTAGTTAATTAGGCTAGCAATAATGTCACATAAGTGTACGTTCCATTGTGACCGAGGTTGGCTTGTTAGTTTGTTTGCCACCCACGGAGTCTATTATTAGACTAGTGTGAATCTAGTAAATGAGACGCCTAGTTATTGTGAACTGGGTTTGTTTTCAAAAACCAGTCTATAACCGTTTTCAAAGCTTTGTGTCAGTTTTAATCATTACAAGCCCAGACATACATTTCATTCATGCATGTACTGCATATGTGTACGCGTCGTATTCACACCGCATTGATTTCACACTTAGCTTCTACACTCATTTATGACAAGCATATTAATCATGCATTTGCATACACATTTCTTCTATACTTGGGGTACGTAGTATGTTAGTACATAACCACTTATCTCTACAATGCCATACGGGTATGTCGACATCATCCACAACATTATCCTCGGATAAGGAGCACCCTACTCTTGTTGTCACATCGGAACCTTCACCCATTCTTACATCATTGACGCCAAGGAAATACCGGCTTGAATATAGCAACGACATCGTCTAGAATGATGAGTCATCTTAGGCCCTTGAACGGGCAACACCAAACGAGTATAACCTCTTCAAGAGTTGGGTATGTCGGAAGTGTGTCTCTTATCTTTCTACCATCTTGAGTATCCTAAACTTGCTAGCCATACTCCACTCCAAACTCCAAACTTGAGTCTTGGGTGAGACACACCTCTTTGAGGCAGACCCTTGAAGGCATTTTTTTATAGAAATTCATCGGCATTGAGATGCCATAATTTTTATTCATGAGCCGTGCGCTCATTTCATTAGTCAATGCTGCTAGAAGAGTAGATTGACTGCGCAACTGAAAACATCTTGCTTATGGTACACTCAAAGTCTATTCTGACTTAGAGGGAAAAAAAATGCTTACTTCACTTTATTTCTAGCTTATGTCTAAGTCATACTTCAATTGAATGTTTGCTTCACGAACATGTATTCTTCTGTCATCTGTAAAGCTGAACTCTTAGTGTATTCGACTCGAGTGAATACTCGGATAATCTATTCCCAACCAAAGTTTTGGGTGAAACTCTGAACTAATCTATGTACGATCAATAAAAAGTCTTTTTGCTCACCTTTTCATGATTAGTATGATTCTGTACTCGTCAATCCAAACTAAGGGACAACTTGACGCATGGTGGGAGGATTGGGCTGATCATGTAAACCAAATTATTATTTTGGGTGCACACTTAATAATAATTTATAGTGCATGTGAATCCTGATGAGTCCTATAGTGTGGTTATAGTCAGTGAATCTCAAACCTAAGTTTCCACCATTGCTGTAATCTCTCATAACTCGTCCAACACTAGTAAAAATTGTATAATATGTTCTATAACTGGTAAAAGCGACTAGCCGATTGAAGATGGATCCTCATAAAATTTGATGTTTTAGTTACCAATTAGTTTGTCAAGCTTAAGATATCTTTACCAAATCTTGTTATGAAAATAACCTGAATTCAAAACCTCTCTAGCGTTTCGTGGCAAGATCTCTAACCCTAGTGTATATGCGAAGTTTTAAGAACCTCTTGTAAACCAACACCATGTTTGTGTGACCTAGCTAAAAGTTCCTGTTGATATACTTACCCTGACCAATTGTTAACTCCCATTTTAGCTTGAAACTTTTTTTTTCCGACCATGACAAACTCTATAATAAGACCATTCCATAAGATAATCCCATTTTCTTAAGGACATTGGAAAAAATAATTTAAACCATCAAACCTCCACTAGAATGCGATGAATTGGAATATCTTATACACGGATGGAACCGTAACCATATAACAAAACTCTTTGAGAAATATCTTTTTTAACACCCCTCTTTGGCTAACATTCTCAAAAACGATTTTAATCACTCGCTTCATCTTGACCCCGTGAACTAGCTACTAGTATGGTACTTCCATAACTCTCATGGAAATCGGTAATTTAGTTATGTAACCTTTCATAAAGCTTTGAATCTTCATCTCGACCCATAGCTCTAAAAACACCTCTCTAAGGATTGTGGAATTCCCTATGCAACTTTTCCTAGAAAAATTTTGGCCCCAGAGCAATGATTCTTAATCTCTGAAGTAACGCCTTGATCGTATGTGAAGGCTGATGGTGTAACTCATCTTATGTGCCTATAGTAACAACGAACATGTTTTTGATACAAACCTCCAGCACTGAATCGCCCTAGTTTGAGTCAAACCCCTAATAGCCTAAGTATTATTGAATGCCCTCGTTAAGGAAACTAAATTGATTTCTTCCCGTTTGACTTCAGTACAAGCTCGAACCGCTAATGCCATCAATTTGCACGCACATAACGAAGTGATAAATACCAACCTAAACTTCAATAGAACAGCGAGTATTACCTTGACGAGACATAGTGTTGAACTTTTCTTCTAGTAAACAAACAACAAAGTGGTGGATATACTATCCAATAGACGATCAACCTCCGATAATGACTTCGTCTGTGACAAACCTTAATTTGAATGAAACCTGAATAACCGTGTCCTCATTATGACTTCTATTTGTCCATAGGAATAAAGTCTAAGCAACAACGTATTTCTATTCCCGAACTACCTTATTCCGTCGAGGACTAGATAGTTAACGTGAATAAGTCATGTCAGTTGGCGTAAGACCGTTCATCATTAAAACCCTGCTCAGATCCGTAACTCACGAGGAAATACGAGTAACCATCGATCCAAGTATTCATACGGATTATTGGTCTATCTTATATGGAAAACATTTACTTATCTTTTCTTGCCTAAAGTGGAGAAGAGAAATTTACCAGTTACACTTGACACTAGGAAGATACAGTTTTGTTAGGATAGGTAATGAGAACCACCGAAGATGTGCTATTAGTGTGGTGAGTTAGATGTGGTACACCCTATACATAAACGCTAATGGTATGTTGATGTTGGGGACATCACTAACCGACTTTCCTAACTTGAGCATAGTTATATTCACTTTAACCAAAATCGGTATTCGCACCAAAGTGGTGGAGACAAGAGCTACCTTACGACCTAGAAACGATCCACTCACGTTAGGAGAGATATTTTTGAAATATGCCTTGTACGATGTTGGACTTGAACCACAATTCCCGCTAAAGCGGAGGGCAGGGGAAATCGTGTCATTGTGACTGATGATTAGTATTTCTACATAAGATACATTAGATGCCCATCCTACCAATGACTAAACCTGCTGACCGAGCTAGTTGATGACGTCTTTTCTTTCGATACCTGGAACTAGTTAAGGCCAACCTCAATTATATAACCCATTGGATATGCATTCTGCATTTGGTTAAACGTCATTAACATTGAACAACGTCTCTCATTCTCAGTGATAGCGACAAACTCTTAGGCTAAAACCATATCAAGTCCTTTGAGGCCAGACAAATACAAACATAAGAATACGCCTCACTTGTTTCACACAATCTGAAAACCTCATTGAAGAAGGGAGCTAATGTCCATGATCTCCTTTATTAATTTATCCTGAACTCCTATCGGATGCAACACCATTTGGGGTAATCATAATTCGTTTGACTGGAAACACACAATCCTCTATAATCATGGGTATTAACAATAAAGAGGAAAGAAACGAACATTTGACCATTCCTTTCAATTTCAAATATGGCAAGTCTTTCATATTTCCCGAATATTCAAAACGATACCTAATTTTGGACTTCATTCAGTTAAAATGATTATAATACCGACTTGTTTGGTTCAAATGACATTTTATCCCTTCTGGAAGGTTAACTCCACTATTTAGGAGTGGAAGAGCTCGTCCTGTTTTTTGAACCTTGATAAAGCATCAATTATCAACGAATGCATTTGACACTCACCTTGGATTTTTTTTTCACTTCGATCACTTAAAGTAACTCCTTTGGTATCTCCAAATCACATGATCTTAGAAGTGGAGAAATTTTTACTTTAATCAAATTACTTTGATAGGAATTCTGGTATGAGCAGTTTCATCAACACTTTATTTCGGGACACATGTCCTTCGTATCCACGCCATCAACCTCAAAATTTATGTTGAACACAATCGTTTCACGAAACTTTACTACCTTAACTATGTTGAGTAACGATCCAATCCGATAAACCATACCTCCCTGATTAAAAGAGCGCTAGTTTCCATAGTTTAAGCATAAGCCAAAGGACTTCTAAATCGTAGTTCAATTGGGCACGTAGTATATTTTCTTAATGGTTCCTCATGTGGAATAGAGGAAACTCAACCTTGGCTAATCAGCGTAATAGTGATCCGAATCTTATGAACATATTTGGGATGTTATAACCTGTTACAAGCTTCCTCATTATTGAGTTCCATGAACTCAAATTACCATACTGACCAAAATAGGAAACAAGACGTATTAGTATTCTTCGCTCGATAGCCGGACTTGATCGGTAAATGAAAATATTATATACAAATTCATCTTTATGAACCGCCATCACCTTGAGCTATAGTAGCCTTATTTTCTAAATCCTTAACATTTGTATCACTTCCGCAATGGTAGCCGTACCTATTACTAAGCTTATTTGGAAATGAGATTGAACTGTCGAGACTCAACTCCTTTAATACATTTGAAATTTTGCCATTTCTTTATAAATGGATGTTTATATCAAAATGGTTTCTCTAAACTCTTAAAAAGTTGTAGTTGAATGCATCAACTATTACAAACATTGATCGGATATTCGTATGGCAAACCTCTCGGTTTATTTTATCTTAATATCTCTAATCAAGTGAATACTTGAATCTCGTTTGGTTCCCAATAACATTAAAAATCGTTAATCTTAGCACTTTCTATTTACTTATACTATCAGGCGTTCAGACGCTTTCACTATCAAGAAACTATGGTTATAGTTTCTGTATATCATAATTAAAATTTCGAGTACAAAATTTCTGTCAACAAGGAGATGATGTGACAAATGGAAAATTTTTCTTAAATACGAGTAACACTGCCCAAATATTAGTGGCACAAACATATAGACTGATAGTCTACTAACGTACTGAATGTACAGTGAACAAACATATAGACGTGAAGTCCACTGAATTTACTATGATCAAACATATAGACGAAAGTCGACTGGTGTACTTAGTAGCATATCAATTTTCGATAGTCTTATATACGAAAGACGAAAGTCGATAGCCGGACTTGATCAGTAAATGAAACTCTTATATACAAATTCATCTTTATGAACCACCATCTACTTGAGCTATAGAAGCCTTATTTTCTAAATCCTTAACATTTGTATCACTTCCGCAATGGTAGCCGTACCTATTACTAAGCTTATTTGGAAATGAGATTGAACTGTCGAGACTCAACTCCTTTACTACATTTGAAATTTTGCCATTGTAAGTTCCTAGCCGGATCTACACAGGAGTATCTCGTAACATGAGGGTGCGGAATCCCCACGTATACGATACGAGTGTCGAGACGATTAATACGTTGAATACATGTAAACACACGAGAATATAAGACGATACTCGATATATTGCAAGAACAAACACATGATTCAAAGAATCACTAAAACCAATCGTTCAAAGACTTAACCAAAACAGCCGAAGTTTGGGTTTATAACACTCGACAACTTCGCCTAACATGCTAGGCGAAGTTGTCTTAACTTCGCTGACATATCAAGTTCGCCTAAAACAAATGGCGAACATATAAAAACACGTTTAACAAAAGACAAACAATTTAAACAATTACAAACATAAATAAACACGAGATATTAAACTATTGGCATCATGCACCAACAGACTCCCCTTTGGCAGTAGCTTCATATCTCTATCTTCTTTCTCGTGTCTTGTAATACAAAAATCTCGTACCACTCGTCTTCAAGCATGAACACCCTGTCTTACACAGACAGAGACCACCCTCTGGTACATCTTAGCTTCTTCCTTCCACGCAGGAATGTAGAATATCTTCTTATCATTGGGTACCTGCAAATCGCTTGAGACAAATTAACCAAGTGCGTGGGATCATACACTCTCAGAATCTCCTGTTCATCCTCATCTTCCATAACAGCTTCAACAGTCTGGCAGTCAACGTACCACCACTTGAGATCCTTCAACACATCCTTGGGCATCATCTTCATCGGAACCTCTTTCAAGCATCGAATCGGCTTTTATTTCATCACCATCCAAGGCTTACCATCAGCCCTCATCCCTCTTTCCTTATCTTCGACCAACTTCCCTTTCTGTGGCTTCAACAACTCAAACTTTTTCTCCTTCACACTTTCTTTCCACACAATTTTTCCAACCCATCTCGCAAAGTTGTCATCACTTCTATTAATCAACCTCAAATGAGCCAAATCTCTCACCTCACACTCAGGCAAGGTGTTAAGCGATCTCAAGGCCTTCTTAAAGTACTGAATCCCATCATAACGCTTTATCACAAACAACTTCAACTTTTCATCATACAACCAGCATATGATACCTTTCTTTGACTCGGCATAGCCCTTGATATTGTAACTTTTCTGGAACATAGTTGGTACCCGCAGGCTTCTTTGTCTTGAAAAACCACTGAGCACACCCTTCTTTCCATCTAGGCTATTCTTCCCATTCTGACTCATCTGGCACACTTTCATCTTGACTCAGGTTCACCTTATCAACACTTGGAATATCATGCTCTACACCATCATCAACTATCTCCCCTTCTTCAAACTCACTATCAATCTCTATCAGTTCCCCAATCTTTTCAATCTCATCAACCGTTAGCACATCATCAACTAACTCCTCATCATCATTTCCCAAAACCCCTTCATCGTCTACAACTACCACTGTGTCACCACCTGTACTGCTTGACGGACCAGCAGACTCCCCTTGAGATGGCAACTCACCACCTGCATCTTTCGACGCATTGGGATCATCGTCTTTATCTTGCCTCTTCTTAGTTCTTATTTCATCACCCTTGCAGCTCGTCTCCCCCTGAGATGCTAAGAACTGTTTAAGAGCATCAAAAAGTTTACCGTGTTCAACGAGGAGTGATGATTGTATCTGATTTTCTGCCACCAGTCGCTGAATAGCTTGTGTCTGGATGAGGTTGATACGTGATTGTTTAGCAACTACCCGTTCAAGAGCCACAATTCTCTCGGAGTCAGACAAAGTGGCATCAAAATCAAACTGCATAAGGGAAATATCTTGAGCATACGGCGGTGGCATTCCCAAAGTGGCTGGAATGTCTGAGGTAGGGTGAAAAGTAACCGTGGGTGGTATTGTGACAGGTAACCCAGCAGTTGCTACCACAGTGGATTCAACAAACCTAGCAACCACATCTGAAGCAGTAAGTGTCAGAGGCGGTAATGAAACAATCTCTGGAGCTGTAAACTGAAACGTGGTTGGAGGAACACCAAAAGATGACGACGTGGTTACCAAAGGAACACTTGAGGTTATCGGTAGTGTGACAGTTGAAGCAGCAGGTAACATAGTCATACCGGATAATGATGGTGGAGAAAAACGAACAACCCTCGAACTTTAACCAACTCCCAAACTTTCACCAACCCTTTCCTTCTTTGATCGTCGTACCAGACGATATAGTCCTCCTCATAATCTGATTCACTGTCATCTGAGTCTTTCTTTCGCCTGCCATGAATCCTTTCTTGTGTGGCAAGGATTTGTTGCGCTTCAACTATATCGTCAGTAGAGGAGTCAGAGTCAGTTCTCTCAGAATCCGCCACAGATGTAGCGACCATGGAAATATTCACACCAGACACCTCAGCTACTGAGGCTTTAACATCAGCAGATGGATCAATCCGTTCCATATCAAAGAACCTTTGTCCGCCAAAGGCAGCTTCAAGATCAACCTGTTCTTCTGGAGCTGCAACAGGATCAGCAGGCGATGCTTGCTGTACCAAGGGTGGTGGTTGAACCACAGGAGGTGGTTGAGGGATATCAGCCTGTTGCGGTGGCGGATCCAAGAACTCATCTTCCGGAGGAGCAACATATGTAGGGTTCACTAGATAACCAAACAAGGCAGTGTGCCTCGGGCGAAGTTCAGGTTTGCTACGAGCACTTGATGACTGCGAAAAGATTCTCTTAGACACACTTTCCACATACGAAATAGGACGTCGTTGTGGCAGATTAGGAGCTACATGATTCAGAATCATCTGAAGAAATCTCGGGTACATCAAAAATCTTTCCCGTGCAACCGCACGTCTCTGACGATCAATCTCATAAAAAATCATCTGGCTAAAACTATAAAGCTTGTTGTAGATTAAAGCAGTCATAGTTGATTGCATCGTCGCACCCATTCCATCCGTACCAGCTTTGCGACCGGACATACACACTATCATCACATGCATCAGAAACCTCCACTGATCTAACACAAACCCTTTCGTCTCTGAGAATCTTCCAAAGGACCCGAGTACCCCATACGAACAAAAGCACAATTTCGGAAAGTGGTCGAAAAGTCAGTGGGGTCATTGGTAGTGTCAACCCCCAACTGTAAAGCTACCCTTATTTGATTGGCCGAGAATTGTACCACTTGATTGTTAACTGTTGCACGCATCATAGGTGGATCAACACGACAATCATACTCAACCGTATTCCAGAAATCTTCAATGTTCGGTAGTGAGATCGGAAGAGTAGTAGTAATAGCATGGAAGATGCGTGAGCATATGAGAAACGAAATGATCTCACGGTAATCGTCAATTCCTCGAGCATCCGGATCTAAGGTGATATACATATTGTGACCAGGAAAAAACTGTCTCTTATCACCTCCGCCTTCGTCACCACCAGTTCCACCAGCACCAGCCACAGCAGCCATATCTTTAAAACAAACAAGCCAAGTCAGATCCGTGCAACAACATGTCATAACTTCGCCGTTTAGCAGGAGCGAAGTTATGTGTGGCGAGGTTGTGAACTTCGTTGGGTATACAACTTGGCTGGATTAGAAGAATCCAGATACAGAGTGTTACAATGTCAAAACTACCCAGGCGAGGTTACAGTTTATTGAACAACCAGTATTAAAGACATGTTTTAAGGGGGGGGGCGAAGTTAAGTTCAACTTCGCCCAATCCGAACTTCGCCCAAACCTAACTTCACCCCTGTTCATCAAGGAAATCAATCATTTGATTTAACAAAACACGGTGCAATCAGAGGGTAGGCAATGATAGGTGTATAGGCGATTAAGGTAATGGATGATAAGTTAAAAATAAAACAACCCGTAATTGATCGAACTATGTGATTATAGGGTTTGATAAAGGACGAGAGCAAAATCATACATTGCGGACCAGATTATTAACCTGAGAATAAGAATTATGTGACACTATGATGCAACAAACCTTTAACACTAACGAAAAACAGATTGTAATGAGGTGTGATTCAAGTGAATAAGTTCGCCGAGGGTTTGCGTTTGAAAATTTTGACCATGTTTGACCATCGATCGAAATATATAGTTTAGAAAAACTCAGGAGGCGAAGTTAGGTTAACTTCGCCCCACTTATAACATCGCCCATCAGTTAACTTCGCCCATAAGTTAACTTCGCTCATAAGCTAACTTCGTCCATTATATAACGTATAAACAAAACGCTTAAAATTTAAACTTCTCTCAAAGATATTTGAACTTATAGATCAAAGAACCATGTAACCAAATGTTTAAAACTTTAAACCATAATACGAAAAATATAACGAGAATTTGTATAAAAGAATAAACGGGATCAAATTTCAGTCTTAACGAGAACCTGCATGTTTTAGAAAAGATCCGAACAGGCATCATACTGATTAAGTGGCTGTCACATAGATCCATGTTCAGCGGTAGTATGACATAGAGAAACAGGTTGTAGGCAGGTGTAAAGCTTAGCATGGTTTTCATCGCTTTTGTGATACGGATTATCAATTAAGCTCAAAATTTAGATGGACATCACATGAGAGATTGTGATGCCTCCTATCTATTCTCAAAGCGTATTTGGCTTTCCCCAAGTCACCCCGAGTTGACTTCGACCCGTAGTGTCTGATTAATCAATGATCACACGTCGATGTTCCGAGTCGTCTTCCCGGTCTTTCATATACTTTGACATATTCTTTCTTGCCTCTTTCTTGATATTTGTAATAAGATTAGCTTCATAAGGCTTAACGATAATAACTAGAGTGATTTTTTTTAATCAAAGGCAATAACACAACTTCAAGTCTAAGAGAACTGCAAGTCCCGAATCTGGATCACTGCAGATACTTAACACTCTCTTCGCGGGAATCAGAACACTTACGGGCTCGTGTATGACTGGGTAATCACTTTTTCTCCCTATCATTCGGAAAGATGTATGTGGAGACATGCACAACTCAGAATGACTCTCCACAGTAAATCGAGAAGATTTATGATGTGCGAAAATATATATAAATATATATATAAATAAAACACAAGTCGCAACTAAGCTTTAAAAACCAAACAATCTATCCTAGTTCACACAAACGGCAAGTGTATCGGTCGCGTATAGCACAGATGAGGAAAGTCCGGATATCGAACTCGAAGACAGGTGAAAACGTTTATAATCACTAAACTCTAACCAAGACTCACCAAAATATTTAATTGATTTTTTTAGATTTTATTTAACTACTTAACTTAACTAAGTGAAAACTTTTGACAAAACTTCGGAAACTTTGACTGCAGTGATAAAAACGTCTACCTAGGTAAGAATCATATTGAAGGAGATGACAAGACAATGGATTGAAAACTTTCACGACACCGGTTCTAAAGTTTGACACAACTAAGGTTCGCTCAAAAAGGTCAGATCACCTCTCGGTCTCACTAACAAACTCTAACTTATATTAGTTGATTTTAAGAACAAACCGGGAAAACAAATTATTAACGTGTTTTAATGCCGACCCACCTCTCGGTCTCACCGACACACTAGCCTAATGGAAACGAATACTACGCACCCAAGGATAGAGGAACAATTCAACTTAACTTAAACTAGACCAACTAATCGCTCAAACACCCAAACCCGACAAGAACAAACCCGCTCTCGTGCGATCTTAATTCTAACAAGTAAAAGTAATGAGACGAGTTTACTTATTATCACCTCTCGGTCTCTAAGAAGGTGTTTCACAACTAATTTTATCTAATTAATTTACCCACTTATCCCTACGGTTTTACTTCCCGCAAATAAACCCTAAACACAAAGTAAAGAGCCTTAAACATGCAACAACTAATCAAAACCGATTCAATTAATTAAAGCACGAGGTTATTAGGTAAAATCAAACAAAACACAGCCACTAAACACAATCTAATTTACTGTTAAATCAAACTTTACATTAACAATTTATGCCATGATCATTAACAATCCTTATTACTAGTCAAAACCTAACAATATTCATCAAACCTAGGTAGAACAAACAAGATTAGCTACTCATTAAGTTTGGACAGCCATTAACATTCAAGTAAATCATCATAAACATCAACATAAACATAATCAAACTCATTCAAAATCCAAGAATAACTAAATCAAAGTCAAACAATCAATTACTTGCAAAACAATCCAAAGAAAAAGATCAATTCAACTAGTTAGGATTCTTGAACAAAAAGTAAAGTTTATGAATGAATACTTATGATTTATGGCTGAGATTATGAGTTTAGATGATGCCTAGTAGCTTCACAAGACTCTCCTTGGTGTTCTTCTTCCTCTCCAGCCATCACAACCACCAAACCCTAGCCGCCAAACTCTTTTTCTTTCTCCCTTTGCTGCTGCCGATCGCAAATTATGTGCATAATTGGGGCTGCTGAATTTCGGGATTTAGGGCTGGTATATGGCAGAAAATTAAGTTAATTAACTTAATATAATATCATGTAAGACTTCTAACTTGTGGGCTTGGGTCGGGCCTTGAGTTGTAGTTTTGAAACTTTACCAAAAAGGCCCCTATAGTCTTCCAACTTAACTCTTTTTTCACCATCTTTCAGAAACCTACAATTAACATTTAAACTTTGTAAATTACTGCACTTAACCCCCAATACTTTCATAAAATAAACAATTAAGCATAAAAACCATGATAAAATCATAAGGAAAGTAAGTGTGTTTTACAACACATCAATTTAGTTTGTATCACTTCAACTTTTACGTACCATAGAAAGCTACCATAACATACAATGACTGTTCTAGAGTCTTTTAGGCCTAATTACTTCACCAGTTAAGCTCACAAAAACAGTTTATTTATCACTTTCCATGGTTGGATCAATTTTCATTTTAACACCATATTGAAACCTCTTGAGAAGTTTTAGACTGAAAAATTATATCATCTCCCTAAAAAAATTTAAATTCAAACGCCCCAATCAAATCAAAGTATTTAGGTAAATGGCTATCCCTGAAGATCCAGTGGATCAGCCGGACCAACCACATACGAGTATGTGTCCCTCTGACTAAGTATGATCGACTAATTTTAAGCGAAAGAATAAAACCCATCATAAACCGCCCCGGTCGCTTTCAGTCATCCAGTTAATGGCTATCCTTATAATCTACACGTAGATATAAGGACCAAACATATCCTTGGGATATGTCCTTCAAACTTAAGTAACTGACATAATTTTAAGCGATAGTGATGTTATTTTTTTTAAGATAAAAGAGAAAACATGGTTACTCGGGATTGATCATCCCATTAAGCTCAACAAGGTTTTTAAAACGGGATCGGTCAAAAGCTTTAGTAAAAAGATCGGCAAAATTATCCAGTGAATCAACCTTTACAAGCAAAATTAATTTCTTCTCAGCACAATCCCATATAAAATGATGACGAATGTCAATATGTTTAGTTTTACTGTGTTTAACAGGATTGTTAGTTACTGAGATAGCAGCAGTGTTATCAATGCAAATAGGAGTTTGAGCGAAATTCAGACCATAGTCGCGCATTTGTTGTATCCATAAAACCTGGGAGCAGCAGTTTGATGCTGCCATATATTCTGCTTCGCAGGTGGAAATGGCTACATCTGCTTCTTGCACTGCCACGACACCAATCTTCCTCCGAGAAACTGACATCCACCGTTTGTTGACTTCCTGTTCTGATTGCAACCTCCATAGTCAGAATCGGTGTATGCTACCAAATCCAGTTCTCCCCCTTTCGAGTACCATAGTCCCAACTTAGGCTTTCCTTTCAGATACTGCAAGATTGTTTTCACTCCCTTCAAGTGTGACTCCTTCGGGTTTGCCTGAAAGTGAGCACAAAGACAAACTACAAACATAATGTCAGGTCTAGATGCAGTTAGATACATTAAAGAACCTATGATTGCCCGATATTGAGTGGGATCCGCATCTTCATCACTGTCGAAATCAGCACCCAGTTTGTGATTGACGCAGATTAGAGTGTCGAATGGGGTACTATCATCCATCTTGAAGCGTTGAAGCACATCATGGACATACTTCGTTTGATGAATAAACATGCCATCTTTCTTCTGATCTACCTGCAATCCCAAAAAGAAAGTTAATTCGCCCATGGCGCTCATTTCAAACCTTTTCTTCATGACTGCTTCAAACTCCTGACACATAGTAACTCTTGAGGCATCAAAGATGATATCGTACACATAAACCTGAACGAGTAGAAAGTCACCCCCCTTCCGTTTGAGAAACAAGGTACTGTCGATCTTCCCTCTCTCAAACCCATTCTCTAGCAAGTAATCTGACAAAGTTGTGTACCAGGCACGAGGAGCCTGATGTAGCCCATATAATGCTTTGCTTAGTTTGTACACATGATCAAGAAAATCTGGGTCAGGAAAACCAGGAGGTTGTTCTACGTAAACCACTTCATCGACTTTTCCGTTAAGAAACGCAGTCTTCACATCCAACTGGAACACTTTCATCTCTTTGTGTGCAGCAAATGCCAGAAACAGTCGAATTGCTTCTAGTCTGGCCACAGGAGCAAACACTTCATTGTAATCTATTCATTCCTATTGATTAAACCCTTTAACTACCAATCTTTCCTTGTTGCGTATGATTATTCCTTTCTCATCCCTCTTGCATTTAAAAACCAACTTTGTACCGATAGCGTTCACTTCTTGTGGTTTTTCGACTAACTGCCATACTTCCATCTTCTCAAACTGTGCCAGTTCTTCCTGCATGGCTTCAACCCACGAGCTATCCTTCAGTGCCATTTGATAATTCTTTGGTTCAATCTGACTGATGAAGCAGGTGTACAAGAACTCATTTATAATACCCGTGTCTTTAATGCTTGCATACACACATGTGTGTTCATCCAAACTTCTTCTAGTACGTACACCATCAGAAGGATTTCCGATCACATTCTCCAAAGGATGATTCTTGTGAATTTTGGTGGTCTGTACCGGACCGACTTCCAGATCATTCTCAAGATTTGAAGAGAGTTCATCAGAGTGAGGCTGAGGTTGAGTGTGAAATGGATTGTAGAATTCATCTTCATTCGAGACAGAAGGAGTTTCAACCGCATTTGCCGAGGTCGGTTGATTTTCATTATATTGCGGACGTTGTACAATGTCCTCCTCTTCGTCATACAGCATCTATGAGGCCATTTTCTCATTAATGTAGGCTGTAGCGACAACCTCAGCCCAGAACACCTCGGGAAGTTTACCATCCGCCAGCATGGTCCTGGCGCCCTCGATTAGAGTTCTATTCTTCCTCTCAACTACTCCATTTTGTCGCGGAGTATATGGGGCGCTGTACTGATGCTCTATCCCTTTCTGCAAGCAAAACATCTCCATCTGATAGTTCTTGAACTCTGTACCATTATCACTCCTGATGTACTTAACCTTCCTCCCAACAATATTTTCCACCTTGGTAATCAAGTTAATTACCAACTGAACTGTCTCATCTTTTGCCTTCAGAAAATAGACCCAAGAGTATCGTGAGTAATCATCGGTTACCACCAAACAGTATGAAATTCCTCCTAGACTCTTTACATTCACAGGACCAAAGAGATCCATGTGAAGTAGGCCCAAGGTGCTAACAATTGAGTTAACTTTCTTGGAGTGATGAGGCTTCTTGTGCTGTTTTCCTTTCTTGCATGATACACATTGGTCTTTAAAATTGAAGTTCTTCAAAGGAACCCCTAGTACCAACCCATTCTTGACTATGTAGTTTATCTTATGAAAATGTATATGACCCATTCTTCGGTGCCACAACTCTGACTCAGACTCTGTTGCTTTTGACAGAAGACATGATTCTTCATTTTCCATCTCATTTGATCTCATATTAATTACATACGTGTTCTTTTCTCATGGAGCCTTCATCACAACCTAGGCCTCTGGTATCTTGAAACCAGGATAAAGTACGAGTGCCTCATCTTTAGTAAAATGAATAGTGTATTCTTTGTCACAAATCTGAGAGACACTCAACAAGTTATGCTTCAACTCTTCCACAAAATTCACTTTTTCCAACTTTATTCTGCCATTTGTCACAGTCCCAATACCACTAATTCTTCCTCCACTCTCTCTTGCGAAACTAACCCTTCCACCTTGAACAGACTTCCAGTCACGTAACAATTTCTTGTTACCAGTCATGTGCCGGGAACAGCCACTGTCAACAACCCACATATTGTTTACAGCCCTGTTTGACTGTCCCTGCACAATTAAAGAAATAGATTAAAATCTGGGGACCCAAGACCTTCTGGTCTTGGGTTGATTAAACCTGTTATCCGGCATCCAGTACCTTGGTTGCCCAAAGTCAGTTTGAGGAGAGTTTCTATAAGTTCTGAAAGGAAAATTTCTAAATGACTGGCTATGAGGCCATCCAAACCTTCGTGAATTAATGGAATTATAATTGTTGGTTTGGTAATTTACTGGGAAAAAACGAGACTGATTTCTTTGAAATCTTGATTAGTCCAATGATTGAAATTTGGTGTGTTCACATTCTTACCAGTATCATAATTAGCATTCATTTTATTCTCAGTTTCAGTAGGCCTCATATATCTAGATTTTCTCTGTTTCAGAGGACAATCAGCGACAAGGTGTCCTATCCTGTTGCATCTAAAACAACTTGTGTTCGAACTATTCTGGCTGTTTGGAACTTTCGTCTCAAAAGTTGTTGCAGATATCGAGGTTGCGTTACTATCTGTTTGTCTCACATATGGTGGGACAAACGGATTTAGGGAAGATTTATTTTCATCAAACTTATAGTCCTCCCCACGTTTTAGTAACACAACCTCTTCTTTTATCTCACCCGATTCGGACAACTTGTCCGAATTTGACGAAACAGAACTAGAGACAGAACTTGTGACATTAGAACTTGATTTACTTGTTTCACTCTCATTAACTTCAGTTTCTTTTGCAGAAACTTTTATTGGAGTTGTCTGACTAATTTCAACATTCGTAGATTGCTGATTACTAGGATCATAAGTATAGTTATTGTTGTATGGTGGTGGAACTTCAGAGAATCCAATTCCCCCTTTGTTAAATGGGGAACGTTGAACACTTATGATGTGATCTAACATTGCAGAAGAATTTCTAAATTGTTCAATTTTTCTGTTCAGTTCCACCACATTTACCTGGTAATCAGCTATCTGTTTATCTTTTTCTGCAATTAGTTTGGTCTTTTCTTCTAACACTTCATAACTAAGATCAATCACTTGTATTTTTTCAGCTAGGGTGGCTTTAAGACTTCTGATATCCTTTTCACTAGCTTTTATTTTACCGAGTAACTGTTTTCTTTAGTTTTAGAATAGTGATGTTCTTCTTTTAGGTTTTTAAATTGAGTGTCCAAACTAACAAACTGATTAGTTAATGTTTTCAATTGATCAGACAGGTTTTCACATTATTCACAATGAAGTTCAGAACTTACCTCAGAGAGTTGATCGTTCACTTCTGCCATGTATGCTTGATCTTCCCCCGTCTCTTTGTCACTTCCTCCAGTTTCAATGTTTACTAGATTTGCCTATTCGAACACCTCCTCAACTTGTATATTCCAGTTGTATCCACCGTTCTGTTGAGATACCATAGCCTTATTTTCACTTCCACCCCCATTCTGTTGAGCAGGCCTGTTTTGGCTTCGTTCGACTCTCTCATTTGTACATTCTTTAGCAAAGTGATCATTTTGTTGACAGTTATAACAACGAACTTTTGACTTATCAAACCCCGGCCTTTCTCCAACGAACTTTCTACCAGTTTTCTTCATAAATCTCTTTACCCTTCTTACTATCATAGCCATCTGCTACTGCAGATCCATTTCTTCCAGATCATCAGCGTCGATTTGATTATAGTCTTCATCCAAAGTTGCAGGGTCAACTATTTTACCTTTGATGTAATTCTCATAAGATGCAATGAAGGATGCATAGAGAGCAAACTGTTGTTCAGCTGATTTCACACTCAAAGGCATCTGTGAGTAGTTCTTTCTAGGAGCATTGGATGAGAAATTACCAGTTTTGGTTTGAGGTTTTGAGGAACTACTACCTCTTGCTACGAAACATACGTCACCATCCATATTGAGAATCACATGACCATCTGGAGTGGAGTTTGATTCCCCCTTTGAGTAGTAGGCAGTGGATCCTGATTTTTAACTTGAGTTTGGAGTGACTTTAGCACCATACATTCCCGGATCCTGAACCTGATCAGTAGGTGTCTCCTTTCGAGCCATGTTAAGTTCAAAATTCCGTAACTTATTTACCACCGTCTCCAAATCAATCTTCTCAAAGTCCTTATCTTCTCTCATCAGAACAGTGTACATCTCTCATTTTGATGGGAGAGCATCAATAATCTTTTCCACTATCTCTTCTTCCTTGTATTCAATGGAGTAGTTATTTAGCTCGGTCATCAAATGATAATATCGTGTGATGATGTCATCAAGTGATTCATTAATCAGATACTTGAATACTGAGAATTGAGTTTTTAGCAGCTTTGTTTTGGAGGTTCGTATCCCAACATTTCCTTTATATCTATTCTCTAGTGATTCCCATAGTTCTCTAGCAGCTTTGTATTTTTTGAAAGTATGAAGAATCTCTTGTGGAAGTGCCATCGTTATAACTGCATGCGCTTTACTTTCTGCCTCATACATTTTCTTTTCATCATCTTCCATCTTACTGTACTTCTTAATCTGTTCACGACCTTCAAACATGGATGTTGGTGGAATGTACCCGTCTTGAATGCAGACCCACATCTTTGCGTCTTGATACTTCACATACTGTTCAAATCTATCTTTCCATGAAACAAAATCAGTACCTTTAAGCAGCTTTGGAGCCTTAGTTGCTGAACCAGCTTCAACCTCCATCTTTACCAGTTCAGTGATGTTTAAGGAAGTCATACTTGATCGAAACTAAACTTAGAACTGAAAAATAAGATACTGTGCAGTAAGCACCGAAGTTATTACAACTTCGCTTTGTAACTTCGCTTTTTGACAACTTCGCCCAACTACACAAGTTCGCTAACTTCTCAACTTCGCTAATCTTATAACTTCGCTAGTCACAACTTCGCAGAAACCCTATATGTTCGCTGAAACCCTAGTATGGGTGACGGCAACTTCGCCTGAAGAACAATGGAGTTTTGCAGGTTTAGTTAGGTCGATTACGAGGGATGCGAGGGTGGCTTGAAGGTGTAATTGATTAGTGATGAGGAGAAAATGACAAAAACGAGGTATTTCAACATAAACTCGTTCCGCGAATGGTCTAACGGAACGATTTTGACACTCGTGTGATAATCCCGAACCACACAATCACGAGAAAAATGCTCTGATACCAATTGCAGGTTCCTAGCCGGATCTACACATGAGAATCTCGTAACACGAGGGTGCGGAATCCCCACGTATACGATACGAGTGTCGAGACGATTAATATGTTGAATACATGTAAACACACGAGAATATAAGACGATACTCGATATATTGCAAGAACAAACACGTGATTCAAAGAATCACAAAAACAAATCATTCAAAGACTTAACCAAAACAACCGAAGTTTGGGTTTATAACACTCGACAACTTTGCCTAACATGCTAGGAGAGGTTGTCTTAACTTCGCTGACATATCAAGTTCGCTTAAAACACATGGCGAACATATAAAAACACGTTTAACAAAAGACAACCAGTTTAAACGATTACAGACACAAATAAGCACGAGATATTGAACTACTGGCATCATGAACCAACAGCCATTTCTTTATAAATGGATGTTTATATCAAAATGGTTTCGTATGAATGCATCAACTTTTACAAATATTGATCGGATATTCGTATGATAAACCTCTCGGTTTATTTTATCTTAATATCTCTAATCAAGTGAATACTTGAATCTTGTTTGGTTCCCAATAACATTAAAAATCATTAATCTTAGCACTTCCTATTTACTTATACTATCACGCGTTCAGACGCTTTCACTATCAAGAAACTATGGTTATATTTTCCGTATATTATAATTAAAATTTCGAGTACGTAATTTCAGTCAACAATGGGATGATGTGACAAATGGAAAATTTTTCTTAAATACGAGTAACACTGCCCAAATATTAGTGGCACAAACATATAGACTGATAGTCTACTGACGTACTGAATGTACAGTGAACAAACATATAGACATGAAGTTTACTGAATTTACTAAGATCAAACATATAGACGAAAGTCGACTGGTGTACTTAGTAGCATATCAATTTTCGGGACGAAAATTCTTTCAACAAGGGGATAATGTGACACCCGACATTTTCAGGTTAAATCTGTTAACTAAACCCAGTTAAATCCTGCTGACTGTGTCAGTAAGCCCAGTTAGTTCTGTTAACTAAGTTAATGAACTCCCATGCATATAGTGTCATGTATGCATACATTGAGTCAGTGGTTTCGTTGGTGACCTAAGTGAGAGTAACTAGTTATTGATAACTAGAATAATAAAGTTGCACACATGTTATAATATATGATAGGTTACAATAAATTTGTCACACTTGATATGTTACATGTATAATATGTGGTGGGTGAAATTGTGTTACATGCTACATGATTAGTTGTTGTATACTTATATGTTGTAGAAGAAGTGAATAATTAAAATAACATAACATATGATATATTACATGACAAGTAACAAAAAGACTAGTACACAACATATGATTACTCGAAAATGTTTATAATAGAATGTAACAAGTCACATGTAATAAAAAATGACATAACCTAAAGTTTAATAGAATTGATTATGCCTTAATGATTGTGTTAATGATGAGTAAATAACAATGAAGGTTATAACTTTTCTTTTTCTCCCTTTTGGTCGTCCATATCACATCACACACACACACATTTTATTTTTCTAAATATCATAATCAAGTTGGGTGATTCTTGGAACATATGGTGATATAGCATTGATCAAGCAAGTAAGTAAGCATGTTTAATATATATTTTGTTTATGTTTCTTTGATTTGGGTTTGTGGGATTGAGTATCCAAACACATGAAATCATAAGAAATAAAAACATGATCAAGTTGATGGTTTTAAAAGAAATTGTGTGTCTTGTCATAAAAGAAAATATGGAAACCTTTTGTACAAAAATATTATTTTATAAATCAGTAAAATAATGAAATACATGAGATTTGGTTATAGAAAATGGTTCCTTGAGGATTAAAGATCATAAGGATATAAGAATCATGATTTTTGTGACTTTTGGTTTGAATCTGCTTGTTGACAGATTCTGTGTTTTAGATTGTAGATTGTATAACTTGATGATACGGTGGACTTTATGATTGATTTTTGAAACTATGATTAATTACTTTGAATCTAGTTTTCAAAAAGTCAAGATTCATAATTTTTGGACTTTGTTTGACTAGTGTTTATTAATTTACAAAATCTGGTTGCAATCCTGATTGAAAGACAAGTTTTCTGAGTTGTGTTGTAAATTGTATAACTTGAGATTGAAAATAGATATTGGTGTGATTCCATTTATGTAATGTTATAAATTGAAGTAGGAATCTAATCCAATTGTTATTGCATCAATTGGACAAATATGGAATTTTTGGAAAATATTTGTGTACTGTTGTGTTAAAATAGAGACTGAAATTAGGTTATTGTAAAATGTGAATATTCTGTATGTTTGTGTGAATTGAAAAATTATAAGAAAAATATATGTTATACCTGATACTTGAAGAAATATGTGTGAATTATTTGGTAATTTAATTACAAGTTTTGGTTGGCTGGAAAAATCAGTTTTGATGATTGAAAACTTGTTAAGAATGATTAGCATATTGTTTAGTAAAAATAATGGTAGTTTGTAATAGAATGATTGCAGTAAATTGAATTTTGATTTTATGGGTCAACTTAGAACTATTTGACTATATGGTTAGTCTTACTTGTGAAGTGTTGAAAGTGGTAGAAATTGGACTTAGTCATAAGATTGTATGAAAAGTGGCTAAGTGTACATTACTTGATTCTTTGTGATTAGGAACATCATGTAATCATTCTAAGTCTAGAAAATTGGTCAAAAGTCACCAACGGGTCGTCGGTAAATATTTTGGGCAAAGATCAACATTTTGGTCAACGATCAATAAAACTCAAACTTTGGTCTTCGGTCATCGAGACTTGGACTTTTTAGTCAACGATCAACAACTTGGACCTTTTGGTCAAAAGTCAAACGAAAAGTCAAAATTTTGTCAAAGTAAACAAAATCACACTTTGGTCAAAGTCAACAAAAAGTCAAACTTTGGTCAAAGTTCAAATAAACAAGGGAATTGTTTGGATACTAAGGGATTCTAGGAATCGCTTAGCAAATACTTATAGTGCTTGTATGATTTAGGCACTATAACAACTTTAACTTAAGCAGTTGACTTTCAATTTGAACCGCATTCGAGGTGTGTTTCACTATCCCACTTTTTACTTACTCTTTTTGGGGGGGAAAGCATGCAACATACAAACTTTTTGGATAATTGTAGACTTTTTAATACCTCATGTGTACATAGTGAACTTAAACTGAAGTCTCCTATGCACATAGGACCGTTAGCAATTGTACATTGGCTCGGTAATGAAAGGTAGTGCTACTGGGTTTGACGACCCCCTCGGGGCTCTCGGTTGAGGGAGTCGCTGGACGTCTCATTTACTAGAAACACACTAGTCTAATAATAGACTCCGTGGGTGGCAAACAAACTAACAAGTCAGCCTCGGTCACGATGGAACTTACACTTATGTAACATGATTGCTAGCCTAATTAACTAGCGGTATTACTAATGCATACATTATCCATGCTTTATTATTTACACTGTTTACTTACTAAATGGTTTGTTTGACAAACTTGTTTATAAATTCAAACCTGTGAACTCACCAATCGTTGTGTTGACCCGTTTTAGCATGTCTTTCTCAGGTGTTTAAGGTGTACGTGCGAAGTTGAAATGAGTCTAGGATGCATGGATCCCACTAAGCATCCAATTATGTTGGGATTCTTTAATGAAATGTTATGACGGAGCGTCTTGACATGCACTCTAGGTTTATAAGTGTTTTCATAAATTATACGCTTCCGCAAATGTAAAAACTTTATTGTAAATGTACTTGCCTCAATTATGATGAGCAATAATATTTAAATATTTTCCATTATAATTTGGTTGTTCGTTATGACACATGGCTAAATCCTGTTATGTTCCGCGCCTCACCGTAAAACCCCGTTAGTCAAAAATTGAGGGCGTGACAATGTGATCGATATGTTGTGTAGGACGAAATTATCTTATCAGGGATATGTTACTTACAAAGCATGATATGAAGTCGTGTTAGATTGTAAGGGTATTTGGGTGATGTAGAAAAATAAATAATGATTATTCTAACTATTAGTGTATTTGTTTGATTAAATTGATACATTTGTGTAAGACATCATGAATTGGAAGAAATAACCTCATACAATGTAAGAGTAAGTACGTTTTTAAGTTTGTTTCATGAGAATATTTGTTAAGTGAACACAACATGGAAACGTTGTGAACGTCATGATCAGTTGGGCATATGATTGGAATTGGCGTTTTTTTTAGTAATGGAAGTGTGTCGCCTAATATTATAAAGTTTTACACTTTAGGTAGGTTTAAGTCGGTTGAAGTTTTACACTTTTGTGTCGCCTAATAGAAATAAAGAAACAAAAATTTTTGGTTTTCATAGTCAGTCATAGTAATATTATAAAAATCACTTAACCAAATAAATATAATCAATATAACAATTAAATTAAATTTCATTAAAAAGATGTAGAAACGGAGAAACACTATAGATGGGTTCTTTTTATGTAACTGCATTTATTAAACATGAAAAGTAACTAAGATTATATATCCGGTGCCACTACGGTTTCCATGTACACCGCACCTACATCGGCATCCAATGAATTGGTGGTGTGAAAATATTGAAGGGGCCTCATACCAGTAGCGATTTCATAAAGGGTATGTGAGTTACTCATGACAAACCACTTCCCATTCGTCATGTAGTATGTAATTGAGCACTATAAACGCTCTGGTGTAGGAGGGATCAGAGGAGGGGTGAAGACATTTATCCAATGGTCTTGTATTAGCATTCATAGTTGGAGTGCCCGCTTTTGTAGTCCATTTGTAACAAACATGTATAGAGCATCTTGAACAGTAAGCATGTTGGTTTCTAGAACGCCATTTGTTTGAACTGGTGGGAACTGTAGCTCTGTCACAAAGCCAAAGAAGGCATCGAATGTGACGATGACATTTTTACCTCGGATCAGCGGTTGGGTAATTGTATAGTAGACAGTCGCACCACATTAAGTCCCGGTGGACCAACATAATTTGCGATCTAGGTACTCTATTTTTGTTGGGAATGGTATTTCGGTCCAATATGCTAGCAAACGGGAGCACACATGGGCTTCGAAGGCATGTGGGTTTTAGATCACGTGCATGACTTTGTAGTCGTGCAAATGGTTCTTGAAGAAAGCAATTGTATTTGTGGAGTCTACAAAGATGCCTTGGCCAGTAGAGTTTGACAATGTCTTGTACGTAGCAGTGGTTGGATTAAACAAGAACAATTCATGTGTATCATGTAGGGGTGTTCAAAAGTATCCGAATCCGAATTATCCTATAATTCGTATCCGAATTATCCGAAAATTCAGATAGCATTTGGGTATTTTCAGATAGTTCGGATATCCGAACTATTCAAAAATATTAAATTTAATTTATTTTAATTTTAATATATAAACTAATATAAGATGCCATAACATTGTAACCCTAGATTATTTCAAAACAACACAGCATCCACCAAACTCAGTACTCACACCTCTCTCATCTCTCTACTCCTTGCCTCCGACCACCTCCGTCCTCTGGTCACCACCACCTCACTCGTCAGTCACCACTCACCACCACTCCAGCCCAACCCTCGTCTATCGAGCCCTCTGTACACCACCTGCCGCCACCACCACTCTAGCCCATCCCTCGTCAATCGGGCCCTCCGTCCACCGCAGCCCGTCACCACCACTCCGGCCCATTCCTAGTCACTTGGCATGGAACTATGGATGATTTGAAAGATTGCTTTTAAATCTCAAGATATTTGTTCAAGAAGATTGTTTATTTTGAAACAATAGTTTGTGTTTATTTTACCTTTGTATAAAATATAGTAAAATATTTATATTATTTTAAACTAACAGATGATTCATTCCCTTGTCACGTGCTCATTTCTGTTTTTAATCTGTATTTTTTATTGATATGAATTATTAAGTCATGATGTGGAAAATCAAATGCTCGGAAATTTGTTACAAAAGTGTAAAGAGGGAATTAACCTATTTAGTTAATGTAAAGGTTCAAACTGATTAGATTGTTAAATTGTAAGTGATGAAATTAAATACCGAAAAAAAGATCACATTAAATTGTATATACAGTAAGTTGTATCTTTTTATTTTTTTTAAGGATATCAATTTTGTTCTAACAATATTAAACCAATTAACGATACTCAATCTCTCGACCTTTAAAGAAGAAACCACTTTTTAACAAACCAAAAAACAGGTAAATTTCATATCAGGTGACAATAACATATCAGTTCTCTTAAGACTACGTTATCCTAACGAAACTATAATCAATTATATTCTGGCGACGTAATTCAAATTATATTTCGGTCATATTTCAAATAATACCAAAAACAAAGTTAGTCATCCAACGTCAGTGTTTGACAAAATTAGTCTAGCATTGAACAAACATCAGAAGGTTTCATAGCGGTAATTAATTTAAGAGATAGTAAGCTAACATATCATTCAAAATAACCTAACATGATGAATGCACTGAGGAATGTCTGAACATCCAACAAATTAACATAGCTTTAAACTTATTTTCGGTAAGAGTTGATACTTGTATCAAAACATGCAATTTAACAGAATATGTAAAGGAAAGTAGTGAGAATGAAAACATACCTGGTTTCGTGATGCGATGTTTGCGGTGCCGGAAACTATGACTCCAAACATTTGTCATAGTTATAGGAGATGCGTGGTAACGGTCAATTGATTGCACAATGATGCGTGTGAGGGGGCTCTTAATAACATTCAGTTGATCATTTTCCGCTACTTGTAACAGCCATCCAACTGTTGATCAGTTCTTCATGTATATAACAGAAAACATGAATATTATGATAAACCTACAACTGAAAACATACCTGTCACAGCAGAGAGAGAGGCCACGACTGATGAGAACTCTCCAGACGACATGACAGTCAGCTTGGTCGGGTTCCCCTTTAGAATGTATATTAGTGATGGGGATTAGGGTTCTTGAGAAACCAAATAATATAGAGGGAGAGAGGGTCACGAAATTGTTATGTGAGGTTTAGGGTTATGTTCAATGATGTTAATTAGTCTCTCCATATATTTATATACACCCAAGGGGAAACCCTTGATTAGCAAGAAAGGGTATATTGGTCCATCAACAATTACCTAGCTAATATAATAATAAGGTACAATTAATTAACTTTGATCTATTATAATATAAATGATCATGTAGGCCATACATAAATATACATATCCATATATTTATTCTTACATTCTCTCACTTGGCCAAATAATCATTTATTATGAGCATTAGATTAGTCTGCAGATTTTAACACTCATTTTAGCTTTAAACTCAAACTGGAGCAGAGAAATACAGTCATTGAATTGAACATCAGCTCAAGACGCCCATTAATCATATTGCAGTCATTGTTTAAAACCTAAGTAGTTATGATCAAAATTATATAAGTAAGCCCTTCAAATATTTGATTTGTATAATAATTTTTCTATATGCCATTACGCATGAAGAACATATTAAGAGACATACAAAATCAAAACTGAGGAAATTTTATTAAATAAAATGTAAATAAGTACAATATGCAATTAAATAAGGTCTTCAATAAATCCCATATTAGCAACATGTTCTTCAAAAACTGTAGGTGGGAGACTTTTAGTCATCGGATCCGCTACCATATTATATGTACTAATATACTCAATACAAAGTTTATTTTCCTCAACTCGTTCACGCACGAAAAAAATACTTTGTATCAAGATATAAACCAGCACCACTCGAACTGTTACTATTCGAGAAATTAACGGCAGTTGAATTATCACAATAAAGCTTCAATGGTCTAGAAATGGAATTGACTAATCTGAGTCCAGAAATCAGATTTTTAAGCAACATTCCACAACATGTAGCATTATAAACAGCTATATATTCTGCCATCATAGTGGAAGTAGTTGTTATATGTTGCTTATGACTCCTCCATGAGATGGGCTCACCTGCTAACATAAAGAAATACCCCGAAGTGGACTTCTTGTCATATTTGCATTTAGCAAAGTTAGAATCAGAATAACCTACCACTTCTAAATTATCACTTCTTCTATAAGTCAGTTTGTAGTCTTTCGTCCTTTGAAGATATCGAAGCACCTTCTTAGCTGCTTTCAAGTGTTCAAGGCCAGGATTAGTTTGATAACGACCTAACATTCCAGAAATATAAGCAATATATGGGCGAGTACAAACTTGTGCATACATAAGGCTCCCGACTACTGATGCATAAGGTATCAATCTCATTTTCTCTTTTTCAACCTCTGTTTTCATACATTGGAATGCCCCGAAAACATCTCCTTTAACTACAGGAGCTGCAGTTGGGTTACAATGTTGCATTTTGTAACAGGTAAGGACACGGTCAATGTAGGACCTTTGAGATAATCCTAAGATCCCTCTGTGTCTGTGTTGGTGAATTTCGATGCCAATAACATAAGAAGCATCTCCGAGATCCTTCACGTCGAAGTTATGCGAGAGTAATCGCTTGGACTCATGAAACATGTCTAAACTATTACTTGTCAATAGAATATCATCTACGTAAAGGAAAAGTATAGTAAACTTACTCCCACTCATTTTGAGGTAGGTGCATTGATCCACTTGGTTCTTTGCAAAACCTTGTTTCTTCATGACTTCATCAAACTTTAGGTACCATTGACGTGATGCTTGTTTCAACCCATATATTGACTTCTTGAGCTTACAGACTAGATGTTCTTGACCTTCAGGTTGCTTCATGTACACCTCTTCATCTAAAGTTCCGTTAAGGAAAGCGGTTTTCACGTCCATCTGATGTAGCTCTATATCAAAGTGAGCTACTAGGGCCATAACGATCCTTAATGAATCTTTTCGAGAGACAGGTGAAAAATTCTCTTGATAGTCAATTCCCTCTTTCTGAGTGTAGCCCTTTACAACCAATCTCGCTTTATAGCGTTCAACGTTCCCATTTGGATCAAGTTTTGTTTTGAACACCCATTTACATCCTATGGGTTTGACACCGTTGTGAAATTCTACCAATTCCCAAATGTCATTTTTCCTTATGGAATCAAGCTCATCAATCATCGCTTTATTCCATTCAGAAGACTGATCACTACTCATGGCTTCATTATAAGAGATAGGATCATTAAGCTTTCCAATGTCAGCTTTAGTCAGGTGTGTGACATAATCATCAAAGTTAGTAGGTCTTGTAGATTTGGAAGACCTCCTGAGTTGATTAGCGGGTTCAACATTGTCTTGGTTTTGAGTGTTTGATGTGCCTTCATTTTCTGTTATAACGGGTTCTGAGTGTGGAGAAGGTGGTGCAGAAGGTTCAATTGCATGGGGTACAAGAGGAATAATCGGAGTTATAGTAATCGAAGAGTCTCTCCCCCCCCCCCCCCATCTTGTATTTCTTGCAATTCTTCATAAGGGTTAGTATTGCTCCCATTGATCTTGTAATCCTCCAGAAACACGACACGCTTGGTTTCTACAATACGAGTGACATGGGAAGGACAATAGAAACGATAACCCTTTGAATTTTAAGGATACCCGATAAAGGAGCAGGTAACATTTTTAGGGTCAAGTTTCATTAGGAAAGGGTTATAAAGTTTTGCTTCAGCAATACAGCCCCATACTTTCATATAATTAAGACTCGGCTTCCTTCCTGTCCAAAGTTCATAAGGAGTTTTAGGGACAGACTTAGAAGGAACTCAATTGAGTATATGAACGGCTGCTTTTAAGGCTTCAGTCTAGAAAAATAGAGGTAAATTAGTGTTGGATAATATACTGCGTACCATATCCATAAGGGTTCGATTTCTCCGTTCAGCGACACCATTTTGCTGAGGAGTACCTGGCATGGTATATTGGTTCACGATCCCATGACCCTTACAAAAATCATAAAATGGACCAGGGGCTGACCCACATCAATATGTCTTCCATAATATTCACCTCCTCTATCTGAAGAGACAACTTTTATTTGACGATCTAGTTGTTTTTCAACTTCAGTTTTATATTCTTTAAAAGTTGTTAAAGATTCATATTTTTCTTTAATGAGATACAGGTGCATATATCGGGAATAATCATAAATGAAGGTGATAAATGATGTATCTCCAGTTATGCCAGCAATGGGGTAAGGACCACTAATATCAGTATGAATGAGTTCTAATAAATTAGAGCTTCTAGTGGCGTCTTTCTTATTTGCTGATGTCATTTTGCCTTTAAGGCATTTGACGCATGTTCCAAAATCGGTGGAATCGAGATGTGGTAAGACTTCATTCTTCACGAGGCGGGCTAACCGGTCTCGTGAGATGTGGCCTAAACGTTGATGCCACAACATAGAAGAAGTCTCTAAGTCTCGTTTCTCCTTAATCTTTGTGAGTGATTCATTTATATTATATGACAACAAAGATTTAGAAAAATTATCATCTATATCTAATCTATACAGACCCCCGTCCAAAAATCAATAACTAAACACTTGAGAATTTAAAGAAATAGTTAGTTTGCCACGACCATGAGAAACATCAAAACCGTCCATGTCTAACTTTGGTCCTGATACAAGATTCCGAGTAATCTCAGGAATATATAAAGTATCATAAAGTTTAATACATAAACCAGTTTTCATTATTAATTGTAAAGTTCCCACAACCTTGACTTCAAGCTCTTTATCATTCCCAAACTTAGTGTTCTTTGGTTTCTTTCTAGCTTCCGGATTGAAAGGAATCCCTGAGTAGAATTGGTCACATGAACCATAGAACCAGAATCAACCCACCATGTATTAACAGGAACAGTTAAATTATAGGACTCAAGTATCATAAAGAGATCATTACCTTTCTTAGCCAGCCACTCCTTAAAGTCTGAATAGTCCTTCTGCTTATGAATGTACTTCTTATAAAACTTGCAGAAGGGATTTCCAGTGGAGTTCTGAGAGCTAGTTAAGGCACCTGTATTAGTTTTCTGAACTTTAGCAAACTCATTTCTTGGATTAGTGTTCTTCCTCTTCTTGGAACTGGTGGCAAGGTAAGCAACTCATAGTCCATTTGTCCTTCTGGGTGTTGTAATTGATCTTGAAAGCTTCATAGGCAGTTGGAAGAGAGGTCATGACGAAGTGCACCAGAAAACCGTCGTTGATCTCCATGTCTAATCCCTTCAGCTTATGGGCCATGTCGTTCATCATCATATTGTGCCCACGAATGCCACTCCTTCCATCATACTTAGTAGTCACCAGCTTGAGAAGAAGGGTACTAGCATGCGCCTTAGACTTCCCTTTGAATTGTTCCTCCACAGAAACCAGATAGGTTTGAGCATTTTCAGAGTCTGGAATGTATCCTCTTATGGGTATGCTAATGGAGTTTTTCATAAGCATTAGAGACATGCGGTTACATCTCTTCCAATTTTCGAACAATAAGTGCTGAGTAGGGGTGCTTTCAGTGGTTAGTGCTGGAGGTTCATCCTCGTTTAGAGCAAAGTCGAAATCCAGGAAGGCGAGATTAAGCATAAGAGATTCCTTCCAGGCAGCAAAGTTATCACCGGTTAATGATGTGATTCCACCATTCGGAGCTATTATTGGAAATTATATGAGAATGTTAAGATACTAAACTAGAAGAAACTTAGAGTGAACTAGGGGCAATTTAAATTAATGCATGCATAGATAAGAACCATTTAAATTATGAAGCTGTGATAATAAATATCTATTATTAACATCAAAATAATAGACTAATGTAATTAATAAAATCTACTTAAATAAAAGATAAATCACCCTTTAGGCAGAATTAAATTTTACTTAAATATATGTGCAAAACAATTGTAACACATCACCTTTGAGCATAAGTGAAGCAACCATTTTAATCATGCACGAGTTAGTTTTGCTTAGGTATAGATGTATCGCATCACCTTTGGGTAGAAGTGATACATTTAAATCATGTTTAAGCTAAACTAACACAACTTGTATTTAGACTTCAATGATATGTTAGATGTATCACATCACCTTTGGGCAGAAGTGTACATCATCATTCATTCAAGTTAAGCTTTTTATATGTTTTGTAAAAGTAATCAATATGAATTTTAAGTATTTACAAAACATTGGTACAGTTAATAGCAAACAAAATATTAGTGCGGATCGAACTAATATTAGCAAACAAAATATTAGCAAAATTTTTAGTGTCTGTTCACTGAAAAAATTTGTTAGTCTCGGGAAATTACTTTTCTGGTTTGATGCGTTTTCGGGTTTTAGTGTTTTCGAAAACTGTTTTAACCGTAACACATACACCCATAAGTTGATGAACAGTTTATAATATTTGATCTGAATTCTTAGTGATTGTTTGTTTATCCAAGATTTGATTATTTTCAAAGTAATTCCTTTATTAAGTTTACAGAATTTGAAATATCTTGGTCAATCTAAATAAAATTTAGTAAAACATTATATCAGATTTTCGAAAAACTGTTATGAACCCGAAGATCATTAATTTATCAGAATTCGAAAAAACTATCAGTTTATATCAGATACGAGTTTTAAAACCGAAAAATTGTTAGGGTTTCTTAAATTCGGATTTTTAATAATGATAATAAAATAAAACGAATTAATAACATAACCGAAAATTGTTAGGGTTTATCAGATTTTAGTCCATGTCTTCCGGTTTAGATCCTGAGTTAATGGAAGACATGAAGAACTGATTAATCAACATCGCACTTGATACCACATGTTGATCATTTCTTCATGTATATAATAGAAAACCTGAATATTATGATAAACCTACAACTAAAACATACCTGTCACAGCAGAGAGAGAGAGAGAGGCCACGGCTGATGAGAACGATCCAGACGACATGACAGTCAGCTTGGGTGGGTTCCCCTTTAGGATGTATATTAGCGACGGGGATTAGGGTTCTTGAGAAACCAAATAATATGGAGGGAGAGAGGGTCACGAAATTGTTATGTGAGGTTTAGGGTTATGTTCAATGATGTTAATTAGTCTCTCCATATATTTATATACACCCAATGGGAAACCCTTGATTAGCAAGAAAGGGTAATTTGGTGCATCAACAATTACCTAGCTAATATAATAATAAGGTATAGTTAGTTAACTTTGATCTATTATAATATAAATTATCATGTATGCCATACATAAATATACATATCCATATTTATTCTTACACCAACTTGATTGGAGCCTTCAATTCACGTTTTGTCTATTAAAATACCATGTTATTGTTCATCCTCAATTTATTGGTGAAGGTGTAACCCCTAAAATAGCTGTGACAAAATTGATTTAACGTCATTCTTTTTAATTTTTTATTAAGTATTTTAAGATTAAAAAATATAAATGTTGAAAGAGAATTTGGTAAAAGTGATGACACTTTAGGTCGACTATGTATTTAGTATTATTAATTATTAATTTTGACTATTTTCGGGAGCCAATAACTGTTTAACTTGCAAAAATGAAGCTGATGAGGAAGATGTGTTAGGTTTTTGACTCGTCTAATTGAATTACAAAAGTTGAGGTACTGGTAATTTCAAAAAGTGGTCATTTTGAACAATTTTAAAATATGGTCAATATAAAAAGGTTTAAATAATTTGAAAGACAAGTTAATACAGAAAGTCATATTACTCGGAACCCAAATCAACCCATACATGTTTAGACCCGAGGCAACTTGATTTATTTAAAATAACCCGTGTTGACCCGAAGTCATTTAGCTGAAAAACACATATTGAAACTAGTAGGAGTTAATTTCAACAAACAGATTAAAATTCTTTACCAGACGTTAATAAACGTAACATTTTCTTACCTGGGTAAGCATTATTCTTCCATTGTATCAACTTTCAACCCAAACCTGTTTAATCCATTAGTCACCCGTTCCACTTCAGTAGCCTAACGATTTGTTTATTGTAAATTGGTCAAGTAAGGGCTACTATTATCCCAAACGGATGAAATAAAAAAAAATAAAAGTTATTCGTTGAAAATGTTCGTTTGGAAATTTCCCGAAAAGCTAATCATAGGTTCCTCTCTCCATCGGAACAATAGGGCCGTTATGCTCATTACTAAACTTGTTGAAGAGATGAAATATAACCAAGGTATATCTTTTTTATCAGAGGTTGAATCGATCATCAGAAGAAGAATTAGGCCAAAAATTAGGATACATTCTGGGAAAATCAAACTTCCATCGAAGAGAAGCAAATGAAAGGCTTTCATCAAATTTTAAAATGGTAAAGATTTATATTAAATATATATTGGTTATGTAGAATGAACAAAGGTGCGGCTAGTCAGCCATAACGGGTCAACTTTATAAGTAAAATTATATGTTTAAATACAGGCCCGTTTTGATCCGATGATCACCCGTCCAACCAACTCTACATGATGAATCTTTTTTTGCAAGAATATTTGGTCAAAGATTCCATCTTCTGAAGCTTAAATTATATTTGCCTATGCAATGGATGAACAAAAAATGTTGGTACTCAACTTTAACGGGTCAACTTGATAAAGATTACAAGAGGGAACAAGCAATCATCGTTGGCAGTTAAAGGATTATCAAGCCTCCAAGTAGGAGATTGTTGGGTTTAATGTGGAGGTTCGATTGTTTTGGGTCCGGTTCAAGAGAACTATGGAGCAGAAAATTAGAGATCAAATTGGTTGACCCGCTTTATTTTAATTAAAGCCCATATAAGTTTTCTTGGTGAACAAGTGGAAAACCCTAATCTTATATATATATATATATATATATATATATATATATATATATATATATATATATATATTCTTGTACTTGTAATTCCTCATCACGAGTGAGGTAGAAAGCAATAATAAAAGTATCTTGGTTGCAGCCCGTGGACAAAGGTCAGCTGAACCACGTAAATCTCATGTGCTCATCTTCGTTTATTATTTCTTTTGCAGATTATTTATGTTTGTGTGCGTGTTGCAATACCTGAATCCCTAACAGTGGTATCAAGAGTCGAGGTTACGATTATACACGGGTGGAACACAATCGCGAGAGAAGAGTTGGTGGATTAGGTTCGTCATCGGCAGCCGTAGCCAACCAGCCATCGATTGAGGTTTATACTTTTCAGATATATGTTTGATCAAGTTGAAGGCTTGAAGTAAAAAGTTATGTCTTATATGAATCAATACAGCCGCCACCATCAAATATTGTTCACACATTTTTTCTTATAATTAATAATTCATTATTGTGTTAATTAATAACACAATTGTTTGTGTCGAGAATAACCACTGTTCAAATCGGTTACAACTAAGAGCCGTCCCCAAGTGAAATCAAAAGATTCAACAAAGTTCTATTGCTGTGTTGACCAATCATTCCAACAAAAAACGAGGCAGTAGGTTTTTTTATTGTGAATATCAATCAACCATTCTTTATTAGAAAGAAGCCAAAGAAAACATGTTTACGTGTTTCAGTTTGTTTAAGTTTTTAATTATTGATTAGGTTTGGGGTTGGTTCATGAGTTTGTAGCGGGTTTTGATTATTGGGTTTTGGCGTTTATCGGGCAGTTTAGCCGGGTGGTTTTGTTATGGTTGTCGGGGGTTATGTT
Source organism: Bidens hawaiensis (assembly GCF_021521415.1). Classification (NCBI taxonomy): domain Eukaryota; kingdom Viridiplantae; phylum Streptophyta; class Magnoliopsida; order Asterales; family Asteraceae; genus Bidens; species Bidens hawaiensis. The sequence continues at coordinate 4,865,089 of NW_027491024.1, forward strand.
GGTTTTGGCGTTTATCGGGCAGTTTAGCCGGGTGGTTTTGTTATGGTTGTCGGGGGTTATGTTGTTTGTCCGAGATTATTTTTACTGATTTTGTTACCGAGATCCAAAGTCGGGAATTCTTAGTTTAAGATAATGGTTGAGAGCGGGAAACTTAAAATTGAGAAGTTTGATGGTAAAGACTTTGGTTGGTGGAAATGTAAATGGAGGATTTGCTAGTTCAGAAGGATTTGAACAAGGTATTGGGTGAAACACCGAAGAAGATAAAACCAGATGAGTGGGAAACTTTGGATTAGAAAGCCAAGGCAGTTATTAGATTGTCGTTGTCGAAGGATGTTGTGTTCAACATCTTGAAGGAAATCATAGCGCGTGGGATAATGAATGTTTTGTCTAATATGTATGAAAAGCCTTCGACAGCTAGTAAGGTTTTCCTAATTCATGAACTGGTGAACACGAAGATGAAAAAAGGAAGTTCGGTTACAGTGCACATCAACAAATTAAACTCGATTTTGTCAAGACTTGGGTCAGTTAGTATCAAATTCGAGGATGAGGTTCAGGCTCTACATAGTTATCATCCTTGCCTGATACCTGGTCATAGAATCTTACAACGATTACTAGTTCTACCAGTGAGTTCACTTTTGATAGGATTCGGGATCTTATTTTAGGCGAAGAAATTCAGGTGAATTATCAAGTGATTTAATGTATGTTGGCAGAGGAAGGAAAAATAACAGAGGTAGTGGAGCGGGAACAAAAAAAGGAGTCAGTCTAGGACTTGGAAGGATGTGGTATGTTGGAACTGCAATGAAGCGGGACACTTTAGGAATCAGTGTCCGAATGATAAGAATGAAAAAGAAGAAGTCAACACTGCAGAAGAATGCTCAGATGATGAGTTTTGGTTCTTAGTATTGAGGATAATGTTGATTCCTGGGTCATGGATTCTAGTGCTTCATTTCATGCTACCCACAACAGTGAAGCATTGCAGAATTTGAAGGTAGGTGATTTTGGTAAGGTAAGACTGACGAACAATGATGTTCTTGATGTTACAAGCATGGGTGACATGAATTTATTTACTTCAGCCGGTTCATGGACCTTGAAGGATGTTAGAGTGATTCCAAGCTTAAAGAAAAAGTTGATTTCTGTCCGGCAGTTGGATGAACAGGGACATGAGGTTAAATTTGGGAACGAGCAGTGGAAAGTTATAAAGGCAATTCTTGTCATCGCTTGAGGAAGAAAGAGGGGTTCGTTGTATATGGTCAGTTTATCATCCGAGGGAGTGACAAACCCAGTTCAGAAGAAGACCAAAGTCTGGTTCATAGAGTCTAGTGGGCAGAAGAAGGTTTGTTTTGCAGGAGATAAATCCAGAGCCACAAGTCAGATTCAGGTTGAATGTGCTAGAAGAGGTCCAGAAAAAACAGTCAAAGGTTTTCATGGCAGTGGGAGCACCCACAGTTTAGTCAGACAAAGCTTTAACAAGAGTTACCAAACAGTTAAAGTCTCTCCATAACATTACATGCTTAATATGGAGAGTGTTGTTTGTTCTCAAGGTATTCCAGGATTCGGCAGTTTGTGTAAGTGAGAGCCGGTAGGGACAGAGAACGAGTCGGTGGCAGTTGTAGCCATGGCTGATGTGTTGGAGCTCAGGGGAGCTTCAACGGGCGTTCAGGTTAACTGATGAGAGGCAGATGCAACCAGGAAGACAAGGAAGATTACAAGAGATACAAGCAATCATCAGTAGGCAGTTTGAAGATTATCAAGCCTCCAAGTGGGAGATTGTTGGGTTTAATGTGGAGGCTCGATTGTTTTGGGTCCTGTTCAAGAGAACTATGAAGCAAAAAATTAGAGATCAAATGGGTTGACCCACTTTATTTTAATTAAAGCTCATATTAGTTTTCTTGGTGAACAAGTGGAAAATCCTAATCTTGTATCTATATATTTATTCTTATACTTGTAATTCCTCATCACGAGTGAGGCAGATAGCAATAATAAAAATATCCTTGTTGCAGCCCGTGGACGTTGGTCAGCCGACCGAACCACGTAAATCTCGCGTGTTCATCTTCGTTTATTATTTCTCTTGTATATTATTTGTGTTTGTGTGTGTGTTGCAATACTCGAATCCTAACACATGATATGGAGGATTATCTGCTTCAACCTTCAAACCAAAAATGGTTTGATCCATCAACCACCCATTTCTATTTCAGCAGCCAGACCATTGTTCTAAAGCTCAGATTCGCAGCTCCCAATTTTGGCATGTTTTGAGAAGATACCGAAAATACCCTTCGTTTGCAAACACCAAAAAATGTACAAATAAAAATATATAAACAAAGTGTCTTAAAGGTATAAAATGATCACTATGTCCATGTTAAAGGTGTAAAAGGACCACTATGTCCATGTAAATGAACGCGGCTCTTTATCTTACATATAGTAAAACGAAAGTTGTAATATAAATAGAGTGATTAACTTAAGACATAAAGAAACTATATATTAGATGATAGTTTAAAACAAATGTTGGTTTTTGGCATACAAGTAAAATCCTATTAAAATTGGAGGTTTATGATAGGAGAACTTTGTGGGATCGTTTTGGGAGGAATGAAAGGTACATTTATTATTTCATAAATATTTGATTGGCAATTGAATGTTGAAGTCATAAGGGATTCCATTTGGTGATTTATGATAAAACTGTGTGGGATTGTTTGTATAGCAATGTAATAGAATAACAGTTATATAAATAATAATAATTTTTATGTTGTGAATATTATTATTTCTTGATTAACTAGAGAATACAAATACCATTCGAAAATATTGGAGAATATAAAAGGCATGTGTGTGTATATATATAACTATAATGTATATATATCTATAATATATATTATATAGACGAAAGTCCAAAAGTCCTAGGTGTCGCGATGTTGTCGTTCCCCCCTTTTTTAGAGTTACCAGATTTTCTTGAATTTTTAATGGTGACCCACTCATTGATTTAACCCGGTTTACACCCGTTTATGCTTTACTTTTCGTGGGTCTTGTGGGTCACCAAACCCGGATCCTTACCCTAATAAATTCTTCAACCAAACTACATTTACACTGGTCATAACACTACCTTAACCCTTCCCACTTTCTCAAAACCTCAAACATGCTCCAAAAGTTATGCCTCTTTCCTTGGAACTACGACCGCCTAAATCACCCGTTGAACGTGGGTTTTATATTGCAATCGTCTGGTGGTGGATTTCTTCGTTCTAGGTTGCATGGGATTCTCTATCGCTTTTCCAATTACAGTTAATTTCATCAATTGATTATGTTTTAAATTTTGATTTCGAATTAGGGGAAAATCCTTCGGAATCGATAATTTTGTTACTAATATCTAAATCGATTCGTGCTTTTGTTTATAATTCGATTGAATTTTAATTCGGACTATATGAAATTTAGAGATCTGTGATATTGATTTTTTTTTGGTTTTCAATTTGCTTAAAGCGGATCTCGATTGCTTTCGTTTGCGGTTCAATCAGATTGAGTGTATGAGGTTTCTAGGGTTTCAATTGTTGAATTGAATTGTGCTTTTAGGAATTATATTATTTTAGGTCACCAGTTCTTAATGTTGTTGAAACTTCTATTGTAGGTTTAGAATATGATAGATATTAACATATTGTTTTTGGGTGAAATGTGAATTGATGGATATAAAGTGATTTTTGATTGCAGACTTAATTATAACCAAGTCTTTTTATTTGAACTACTTACTTAATTACAATGTGAGTATGTTCAATGTTGCAATGAATTAGGTCGAGATTTTGATCGCTGGTTCAAGAATTCACCATCAAAAGTTGCCAACATTCATGTAAGGCCCCGTTCCCGGTAGCGCTACTTTAGCGTCGGATTTACTCATAAACACAGTTCTGCAAATCAGAGTTTATTAAAACTTTCGCGGAATATAAAACTTTAACCGTTTATTACAAAACATTTAATCTTTTCTTTAAAACCATAACATAAAATATCATATTTAAAACATCCTTTCTTCCATCTTTAGATGCCAGCCGTTCAATCCATGCCACGTGCCATCCTCATGCTAACTCTTTACACATATTCACCTGCGTGCATACTAAAAGTCAGCTACGCTTAGTGAGTTCTAGTTAATCAGGCGACATACAATACATACACATATCATACATATCCGAGGACACGTATTCATACTTAACCAGGTACCCAATTTCCATACATACATACATATCTACAATCACTAACCTCAAACTAACTGGAGTATGTTCATAGTCCGCCGTCTATACCTGTACTCAAGGTCGTTAACACATAAAAGGTCCGCAATCCTTACCTATGTTCACAAATTATGGTACGTGCAAGGTCCGCAGTCCTTCCCTATACCATCCTATATTAACAACACGTACAAGGTCCTCAGTCCTTCCCTATGTTGCAATCCTAAACCATAGCACGTACGAAGTCCGCAGTCCTCCCCCATGCTACCACAACACAAATATAGCACGTATAAGGTCCACAGTTCTTTCTTGTGCTGACGCCTATCTACAATACGTATAAGGTCCGCAGTCCTTATCTACATTGACGTCTATACCCATAACACGTATAAGGCCCACTGTCCCTATCTATGTTTACATCTATCATCTATATCACGTATAAGGCCCACAGTCCTTAACTACACCATCACCTGCCAAGTCTATGTCCAACAGAAGTTAGAGGGATTTTCCATCCTAACTTACTACGTCAGACATAGAACTCACATACCATTCCTGTACCTGCATACACTTACTTCACATATACAATTTATAGCATAAGAACACTCTAGGCATTCTTTACATCATTCATTTAACAACCATACCCCTTGTCGATACGTGCAATATCCGAAGATCGTTCATGCCCAGACAAGTGTTCATTTGTAATGTTCATACATCTTCCATATATATTATTCATACCTTTATTTATAACCTGACAGTACGCGCAATATCCGAAGATCGTTCGCGTACCGACAATCAATCATTCATATCTATCACATATATCATATATGGCATACTCTTACCACTTAAGGTATGTGTATTAACTAATCACATCGAGTATGCACACATCCCCGAAAATTATAACAAGGAGTGGCGCTAGAAACTCACCTGAATCCTGCTTCGTTCTCCGATAGTTGTTAATCCCTTCTTTAACTCAGCTCGGCTGACTGTACAAGTTACACGTATCAATACTCATCTAATCTAATCTAACGGCCTTGTATTAGCTTACTTCTACATAGCATTTTTATGGTTTTCCTTTATTTTAACCTTCTCTTAAGTCCTTACAAGGCATACCATCGCGTGTGTACACCTGTATGTATACATATACGAGTCTCCATGTACCCGGGTCTTAATCTAAGCGAACTTGATTGTAAGCAAACTTAGATATATAAGCGAACTTATTGATAAGTGAACTTAGATATATAAGCGAACTTATTGATAAGCGAACTTAGATATATAAGCAAACTTATTGATAAGCGAACTTAGATATATAAGAGAACTTACATATCAGGCGAACTTATATGCGGCGAATTTACAATGGGCGAACTTGTATTCATGCGAACTTAGATGAGGCGAACTTAACAACTCGCGAACTTAGATATAGGCGAAGTTACAGCAGCTGCTACGGGTTCTTTCTCAACCCCCATAATCATCTCCGTTTTAACGTGTAACCCCTTGATATGATATTAACCAACCCCTTGAACATTCCGATGATCGATATCGGGTAAAACTCGGCCCGGAAAAGCATAAAGTTTGGACCTTTAGGCTTAAAACATTCAATACTAGATCTAAAGTTTATTTTAAGCGAGCCGTTCATAACCATGAGTTCGTTAAGTCCATTTTAATCTTCAAGTTTGCAACTTTATGATTTGTCTAGACCCGATCTATCATCCTACCAATTTTCATGTAAATCCGTTCATGAAAAGTAAACCTTTTTAACAAAAACGTACCTTTGGGTTTTTGTTTGAAATCACTCGAGATGTTCAAAACCATATCAAACGAACTCCGATTTTAGTGATTCAAGCGGCCACAGAACCGTCTCGTCCCGATCTACAAACCCATCAGCTCACCTTCACCGGAACCTACCGCTACAGTCGCTGTAATAGTGGAACAGTGGTCGGAAATCTTCATTTTGGGCTGCTACAGTATTGCTGATAAAAACCGTACTTCCCGACCTCTGATTGAAGATCTAATCGGTAGGAATCTTCATTTATATGCCGTGAACACTAAGTTAAAATTTGGGACCGATTCCGACGGCTAGATCTCCGGGAATCTTTGTGTCATTGTGGGTGGTTTTCTCAAAAACGGGAATTGAGTTAAGTGTGTGTTTTGATGGTGGAGGCTATGGTGTAGAGATGTATGAAAATGGAAAGGATTAGAGTTTTAAGGGGTATTTATACTCCTATAAGCCCATGGACCTAAGGCCCATCTTTCCTTTTTGGTCCATAATTAACTCCATCTAATTAGCCTGCTTATCCTTCCATCCTTATTATTTATTAATTCTCTACTAACTCAAGTAAACTTTTCCATCATAAATAAATAATATATTAAATATTATTTTTAGAAATTTCGGGATGCTACAAGTCATCCCTCCTTAAAGAGGTTTCGTCCCCGAAACCTAGCTTATTCCTTGTAAAAGGAACACTTCTTATATTTACGCACTTTATTGAATCGTCTTTGCTTTCTGGGTCATACTTCTTACTCCTGACTTGTAGTCATCGAGTGGTGATCATGTGTTCTAGCTATTAAGGTAGCTTGTCCATGAGGCTCTTTATGTCTCAAGTCTCGTCTCGTCTTTCCAAGGGCTTCCTTTGATGCTTTGGTGACAATTTGGCAACTCTCTTAGCGTATTTGACTACAAGCTCCAAGCGTGATCCTTCTTCATTACTTTCTGCAGTTGGAGTCATGATGTTTTTGTGTATCGCTCTGCCACAAATTCTTAAAAAGGGTATCTGGTTGACACGTGTCTTACCACAGCGTCCAGTACATCCTCCTTGTGCTCGCCTCTTTTGTAACAGCCGTCTATCTTTTCTCTAAGGAAACACAAACGTTATCACTCTAGGAATTATTTAGCACATGGTTCGTAAGGTAAGTAGTTAATAACATTGATCAAGTGTAATTAACTATTTGCATTACTCCTCAGTTTCTACATACTTCCCTTTATGATTTCACTTGTGCTAGTTTCTACTTTTAAACAGATAATCAATCAATCAATCAATTAATCCTATCCCTAACGTACACGTATCCTCCCTTTAGCAATTAAGCTAACATTATCATTCATAAGCTATATACTTACCGTTACAGAGCTTGCTTGAATGACACATGGCATTCTTGAACTGGCATCCTCTTTCTTTTCTTACTTAAATCCCAATCTCTGTTCGAGTCTAAGCATGTAGGATGCTTAAATCTCTCGAACTTTGCTCTGATACCAACTTGTAAGGCCCCGTTCCCGGTAGCCCTAGTTTAGCGTCGGATTTACTCTTAAACACAGTTCTGCAAATCAGAGTTTATTAAAACTTTCGCGGAATATAAAACTTTAACAGTTTATTACAAAACATTTAATATTTTCTTTAAAACCATAACATAAAATATCATATTTAAAACATCGTTTCTTCCATCTTCAAATGCCAGCCGTTCAATCCATGCCACGTGCCATCCTCATGCTAACTCTTTACACATATTCACCTGCGTGTATACTAAAAGTCAGCTACGCTGAGTGAGTTCTAGTTAATCAGGCGACATACAATACATACACATATCATACAATCATACATATCCGAAGATACGTATTCATACTTAACCCGGTACCCTATTTCCATACATACATACATATCTACAATAACTAACCTCAGACTACCTGGAGTACGTTCATAGTCCGCCGTCTATACCTGTACTCAAGGTCGTGAACACGTAAAAGGTCCGCAGTACTTACCTATGTTCACAAATTATAGTACGTGCAAGGTCCACAGTTCTTCCCTACACTACGTGAATATTGGCTTTTAGCCACACACATGCTCTGGGCGGTTTACCACACCTCGGTCTAAATGTGTGGCTAAAGGTCGCTTTCGCCACACATTTTATATTCGTGTGACTAAAAACACACCTGTTAGAACCTTTAGCCACATAAATTAGATTTTTGTGGCAAAAAATCACACCTGCTGGAACATTTAGCCACACTTTTTCAATTCGTATGACAAAAAAAACACAGTTGTTCGAAACCGTTAGCCACACTTTCATAAAAAAATGTGACTTTTACTTGCCACACTTAGTAAACTATGGCCAAATATGATCTACGCTCACAGTAGTTTGATAACGATGTGGTTAAAAACTAATACATATGGCCACACTTACGGGTATATGTGACCATAGGGTATTGTTTGTTAGCCACTTATAAGTTTTATATGTAGCTAAAATTTAACGGTGACAACAAACAAAATGTGTGACCGTTAGTAGTTAATGGCCACACTTTAATTGTTTCATATGTGGCTAAAAGCTTATACATGTGGTCACACTTAAGGGGTTTATGTGACCATAAAACATTATTTTATAGCCACTTATAAATTTTTATGTATGGCTAAAAGCTAACAGTTACGTTAAAACAAAAGTGTGACTATTGATTATTAATAGCCACATTCTAATTATTTTGTGTGACAAACCAGACATCCACCCTTCAGTAACCAATCTGAACCCTAATCCATCACCTACTGCTAATACTTTCATCACTCATTAACATCGATTGAAGCTCATCTTGGTTAGGTAGGTGATTTATACTTTAATTTTGAGAAATTTGGGTGTTCGAGGGTTTGAATGTAAGCAATTAGGTCTTGGATTCAATCGATTAGTATGCGTTCTAATTTAAAAAATCTTGATACAAGTCGCAAGTGACATTTTTGAATCTTTACTTTTTATCATTGTTGGATTTATATTTTCGTACGGGGGATTTTAACATGATTAAATAGAACCCTAGTGATGTCATAAACATGTTAGGGTTTGAGTTTTGTTGAGAACAGTTGGCTGACAGATTTGTTCTCATTTATTGATTGGTCTGTACCTCACTGTTAAATGATGATTATAGATCGATTTTTTATTTTAGGATATAGTATTCTGAGTCTAGTTTCCAGAAAGGTAAATTTTGTAATTTTTGGATGAGTATTGAATACCTTTTATGATTTTACAAAAAAATATGTCAAAGCTGATTCGGGGAGTTATATTCTGGTCCATTTTTCGGACACCATAACTCCCTAATGACAAACCCAAATGGGTTGGTTCCACTTCTGGAACTTTGTATTATGAGTTTAAAAGATAACCCAATTGGTCTTACACAATTTAGTTTAATGAGTTGATAGAACCATTAAACTAGTTTTTGTTGCGCAATCTGCTGAACTCTTAGTACCTATCTGTAATGGTTGAATTGTTGTGAGTTTTCTATGCTTGAGAAAAATATAATAAAAATTGTTTGAGAAACCCAATTCATATATCATACTGTGATAAATTTTATAGAATTTATCCTTAATCTTTTCTTTGTGAATAAAATCAGTTTGTACATGCCCGAATCTGTCTCGTGAACTGAATGATCATAAGTTAAGTTGTATGATGAATATTTGGTTGCTTTGCCATGATATGATGTGTGGATACATGTTAGGACTTTTGGTACTGTTGACATTACTTATTTTCACCAACGATTCGTCGGGTCAAGTTTGTGTGTGAGTTCATACGTGGGTCTTAGAGTCATGTGTTGTTGAACATACTCTCATAACATAAAACACTTGTACTAGGTAACAGTTACCGAGCCAAATGCATTCATTTGGTTTTGAGAAAACTCTGTTACACGTGACACCAGGTTTTGGATTGAAAACACGGACATACTTGCATACTAGTTTTGAAAACACTAAACGTTTGCCTATACTTGTTTTCTGGATTAAAAACACAAAACGTTTTGAAGTATTGGTTATGTAACCTGCTGAAACGGGAAAAAACGAGCTGAACTTTTGATTTTTTATTGCTGAATTGGTGCAAAATTGGTCAAACCGTGCTGAAACGAGCTGTTAAGTGCTGAAAAAGACTGAAAAATCGATGAAACGAGCTGTTTAACATGATCTTTGCTGTTAAAACAAGCTGTTACGTGCTGAAACGAACTGAAAACTTGCTTAAACGAGCTGTTTAACATGTTGTTTGCAGTTAAAACGAGCTGTTAAGTGCTGAAACGGACTGAAAGATCGCTGAAACGAGCTGTTTAGCATGTTGTTTGCTGTAAAAACGAGCTGTTAAGTGCTGAAACGAGCTGTTAAGTGCTGAAACGGACTGAAAAATCAATGAAACGAGCTGTTTAACATGATGTTTGCTGTAAAACGAGCTGTTATGTGCTGAAACAAACTAAAAACTTGCTGAAACGAGCTGTTTAACATGTTGTTTGCTGTTAAAACAAGCTGTTAAGTGCTGAAACGGAATGAAAAATCGCTGAAACGAGCCGTTTAGCATGTTGTTTGCTGTAAAAACGAGTTGTTAAGTGCTGAAACGAACTGGACTGGAACATGAATTTTAATGATAAAACTAAAACATTTCCTCCGTTGTCCTTGTTAAAAAAAAAGACTCGAGACCCGTTTGACCCGTTCCGACCTTGACCCATTTTGACCCGGACCCGTTATGACCCAAACCTTTTGACCCTGACCTGTTCCGACCCGAACCATAATAACCTTTTTTTAGTTGACCCGTTCCAACCCTGACACGTTTCGACCCTAACCCGTTCCGACCCATAACCCGTTTCGACCCAACCCAACCCATTTGCCACCCCTATGTTTAATGTATATCGACGGGTTAGGCGAGTTGTACCTCTTAAGACACAATTTAAAATTATATGCATAATGGGCCATTAGAGATTTCAAGGCCCAATATGGCCCATTAGGACATGTATGACTTGTATTTGTCTATTATGGTCTAATATGACTCCCTATAACACGATATAACCCTTAAATATCTAATGTTACATATCACATGCCATAATAGGCCACTAAGAGATTACAAGCACTAATATGGCACATTAGAGCGACTATGACATGAAAAAGGCTATAATGGGCCACTAACACCAACAAGGCCCAATAAGACCTATTGATGAAAGCATCACATGTTATCGGCCATTAACATCTAACTGTGACTAATGACATTCCTATACAACCTTCTTAGAGCAACTATGATGTGATAAAGGCTATAATGGCCATAAACACCAGTTAAGGTCCAATAAGGCCCATTGATGAAAGTATGACATATTATTGGGCTTTAACTAAACTATGACTCACTAAACTCATATTCAACCCTTTTAGAGCAACTATGATATGATAGAGACTACAATGGTTCACTAACAACAATCAAGGCCCAAGACGGCCCATTAATGAAAAGTATGACATGCTACTGGGCGTTAACACCAACTATGAGTCACTACACTCCTATACAACCTGTTAAATTAACTATGACATGATATAGATATATTGGGCCATTAACAACAATCAAGGCCCAATATGTTCCATTAATAAAAGTATAACATGTTATTGGCGTTGACACATGACTATGGCTCACTACACTCATATACAACCTCCTTGTATCGACTATGACATGATAGGTGATATAATGGGTCACTAATACCAATCAACGCCATTTGATGAGACTAACTATGACTCACTACACTCCTATACAACCTGTTAACGTAACTATGACATGATAGACCCATACTGGCCATTAACAACAATCAAGGTCCAATAAGGCCCATTGATGAAAGTATGACATATCATTGGGCGTAACCAAACCATGACTCACTAAACTCATATTCAACCCTTTTAAAGCAACTATGATATGATAGAGACTACAATGGGTCACTAACAACAATCAAGGCCCAAGACGGCCCATTAATGCAAAGTATGACGACCAACTATGACTCACTACACTCCTATACAACCTGTTAATGTAACTATGACATGATAGAGACGATATTGGCCATTAACAACAATCAAGGCCCAATATGGCCCATTAATAAAAGTATGACATGTTATCGGGCGTTGACACATGCCTATGGCTCACTACACTCATATACAACCCTCTTGTAGCAACGTGGACATGATAGATGCTATAATGACCACTAATACCAATCAAGGCCCATTGATGAATGTATAACATGTTGGGCCATTGACACAAATCAAGGCCAAATAAGGTCTATTGAGGAAAGTATGGTGTGTTTCAGGCGTTAACACCTAACCATGACTAATGACAGTCCTATACAACTCTTTTAGAGCAATTGTGACATGATAGATGTTAAAATGGGACACTAACACCGATCGAGAACTAGTATGACCCACTAATGAAAGTATGGTTTATTGGGCGTTAACACTGATTACTACACTCTTATACAACTCTTTTAGAGCAACTATAAATATCACTTGTATTTATTTTATATGTTTTTATATTTAAAATACAACTCTTTATTTTAATTATTAAAAATAAATTAAATTCATATTTAGTTCATATTAATTTCACTTCTCTCAAAATTTCAAATTAAATTCAACCCCCTCTTTTTTTCAAAAAATTTTGAATTACCCTCCTATTCTTAAATTTAATTTGACCACATATTTAACCTACCTTTTTTTTCTTTCTCTTCATTCCTTCTTATTATTCTTCTTCTTCATCTCTTTACACCCACCATAATCCTCAATCATTAATTCTCTAACTCACTCAATTCTTAACCAAATCCTTTGATTTCGGGCTCTAATCTAATTATTTTTGCGAGAGTAATTCACGTGAGGTGTCGGTTTTCATCAATTCTATCTCGTTTTTTGCCGGATTCGTGTTGAGTGTGAAGAACCCGAAGAACCAAGTTTGGGGATTTTCAATTTTAAGTGCTATTTTTTGTAACTGAAGCTTAGTACATCTTCTTTCATCGCTAAAAAGGTATGTACTTCACTTGTTTGATGACAACAGTTTGCTGACAGATTCATTTTCGTTTATTTACTGGTATGTAACTTGATGTTAAACGATGATTACTGAATGATTTTTGATTCAAGGATATAGCACTACGAGTCTAGTTTCCAGAAAGGTAAAGTTTGTAATTTTTGGACACGTTTTGAATAGTTTATATGATTTTACAAAAACACTGGTCAAAGCTGATTCGGGGAGTTATATTTTGGCATGTCTTTCCGACACCATAACTCCCTAATGACAAAACCAAACTGGTTGTTTCCAGATCTGAAAGTTAGTATTATGAGTTTTGAAGACAACCCAATTAGTCTTGCACAATTTAGATTAATGAGTCGATAGAATGATTAAACAAGTGTTTGTTGTGCAATCTGCTGAACTGTTGGTACATATCTTTAATGGTTGAATTATTGTGAGTTTTGTATGTATGAGAAAAATATTATAAATTTCTTTTGAGAAACCTAATTCATATATTCTACTGTGGTAAATTTTGTAGAATTTATACTTAATCTTTTCTTAGTGAATAAAATCAGTTTGTACATGCTATAATCTGTCTCGTGAACTAAGTGATCATAAGTTAAGTTGTATGATGAATGTTTGGTTGATTTGCCATGATACGATGTGTGAATACATGTTAGGACTTTTTAGTACAGTTGACATTGATTATTATCACTAACAAGTTGTCGATTCAAGTTTTTGTTTGTGTATACATTATGTCTAATGTGATTGTGCGTGATAGTCGTCGTGCTTTGAGGTTTCGCCTCACATTAACCCTTTACTAGTTATGATGCTAATATTTTAACAATTTTAGGTTCAAAAAGTTAGAGCCGAAATGGAAAAAGATGAAAAGAAGTCAAGAAACGATTTGGAAGAACGAGCGCAACGAATGGAATAAATGGAAAAAGAACTTAAGGAAAACGAAGAAAGGAGGCAAAAACAATTTGATTAGTTTATGAGAAAGTTTGAGGTCGGTAGTAATTAGTGGTAGTTTCAAATATTTTGAATTCATAACTTATTAGTGAAGGTTTGTTAATGTAAAATTGTTTTGAATTTATGTTATTGTGTTTGTTAAACTTATGAAATACCCACATTTATCTATGTGTGATCAAAAGTATGATAATAGCCACACTTTATATTACAAAAGCATTATGTGTGACAAACGGTAAGACAATGGCCACACCACAAACTACAAAAGAGTGTTTGACTGGCAAGTTCACATTTTTAGCCACATTGACAATAACCTCCAGTGTCTATATGATATGATTAGCCACACAATACCTCACTATGTGTGACGAAAAGTTTGACAATAGCCACACTTTAAATTACAAAAAGCATTATGTGTGACAAACGGTAAGACAATAGCCACACTATAATCTACAAAGGAGTGTTTGGGTGGCAAGCAAACATTTTTAGCCACTTTTAATGTAATTTCTAGTGTCTGTATGATATAATTAGCCACTCTATTTTTAATTTAAGTGGCCATTTCTTTGCTATATCCACACGGTATAGGTCACAATGCAAGCTTAACACAACCCTATTGGCCACATTATTATAAAATTCAGTGGCTAAAACATGAATTCATGTGGCTGTATACGTACAATGGTCACTCATGGTAAATAGTCATGTGGCCATTTTCTACCGTTTAGCCACACTTATTGGAGAGGATTCTTGATGGCCAGCAACTAATGCTTGTACCCTTTAGCCACACTTATTACCACATAAGGCCACTAAACACTGTGTTTGGCCATATCATACCCACGGTGTCGCGGCCTTTGGCCACATATTACTTGAACCAAATGTGTGTGGCTAAAGGCCTACGGCCACACTTTTTTCGTGTGGCCGAAGGTCAATTTTCACGTAGTGCTATACCATCCTATATTAACAACACGTACAAGGTCCTCAGTCCTTCCCTATGTTGCAATCCTAAACCATAGCACGTACGAAGTCCGCAGTCCTCTCCTATGCTACCACAACACAAATATAGCACGTATAAGGTCCACAGTCCTTTCCTGTGCCGGCGCCTATCTACAATACGTATAAGGTCCGCAGTCCTTATCTACGTTGACGTCTATACCTATAACACGTATAAGGCCCATTGTCCCTATCTACGTTTACATCTATCATCTATATCGCGTATAAGGCCCACAGTCCTTAACTACGCCATCACCTGCCAAGTCTATGTCCAACAGAAGTTAGAGGGATTTTCCATCCTAACTTAATAAGTTAGACATAGAACTCACATACCATTCATGTACCTGCATACACTTACTTCACATATACAATTTATAGCATAAGAACACTCTAGGCATTCTTTACATCAATCATTTAACAACCATACCCCTTGTCGATACGTGCAATATCCGAAGATCGTTCACGCCCAGACAAGTGTTCATTTGTAATGTTCATACATCTTCCATATATATTATTCATACCTTTATTTATAACCTGACAGTACGCGCAATATCCGAAGATCGTTCGCGTACCGACAATCAATCATTCATATCTATCACATATATCATATATGGCATACTCTTACCACTTAAGGTAAGTGTATTAACTAATCACATCGAGTACGCACACAGCCCCGAAAAACATAACAAGGAGTGGGGCTAGAAACTCACCTGAATCCTGCTTCGTTCTCCGATAGTTGTTAATCCATTCTTTAACTGAGCTCGGCTGACTGTACAAGTTACACGTATCAATACTCATCTGATCTAATCTAACGGCCTTGTATTAGCTTATTTCTACTTAGCATTTTTATGGTTTTCCTTTATTTTAACCTTCTCATAAGTCCTTACAAGGCATACCATCGCGTGTGTACACCTGTAAGTATACATACACGAGTCTCCATGTACCCGGGTCTTAATCTAAGCGAACTTGATTGTAAGCAAACTTAGATATATAAGCGAACTTATTGATAAGCGATCTTAGATATATAAGCGAACTTATTGATAAGCGAACTT
The DNA here is from genome assembly GCF_021521415.1 of Bidens hawaiensis. Taxonomy (NCBI): domain Eukaryota; kingdom Viridiplantae; phylum Streptophyta; class Magnoliopsida; order Asterales; family Asteraceae; genus Bidens; species Bidens hawaiensis. The sequence continues at coordinate 4,881,014 of NW_027491024.1, forward strand.
AGATATATAAGCGAACTTATTGATAAGAGAACTTAGATATATAAGAGAACTTACATATTAAACGAACTTTTATACGGCGAATTCACAATGGGTGAACTTGTATTCATGCGAACTTAGATGAGGCGAACTTAACAACTCGCGAACTTAGATATAGGCGAAGTTACAGTAGCAGCTACGGGTTCTTTCTCAACCCCCATAATCATCTTCGTTTTAACGTGTAACCCCTTGATATGATATTAATCAACTCCGTGAACATTCCCATGATCGATATCGGGTAAAACTCGGCCCGGAAAAGCATAAAGTTTGGACCTTTAGGCTTAAAAAGTTCAATACTAGATCTAAAGTTTATTTTAAGCGAGCCGTTCATAACCATGAGTTCGTTAAGTCCATTTTAATCTTCAAGTTTGAAACTTTATGATTTGTCTAGACCCGATCTATCATCCTACCAATTTTCATGTAAATCCGTTCTTGAAAAGTAAACCTTTTTAACAAAAACGTACCTTTGGGTTTTTGTTTGAAATCACTCGAGATGTTCAAAACCATATCAAACGAACTCCGATTTTAGTGATTCAAGAGGCCACGGAACCGTCTCGTCCCGATCTACAAACCCATCAGCTCACCTTCGCCGGAACCTGTAACGATTCCGGCAAATTCAGGTATACCCTAGCCGGAATATACTATTTACGTGTTATTTAATATTGATTATATGAGTTATAGCACGTTTATACGAATATATATGGTTCACAGTATGAATCATACTCAATTATATAGTGAATCATATTGGAATTACAATTAACCAATGAACGATTATTGAAACCCGAACGAATCGGGAATTACATTATAGTCGAAGTATATAATGTTTAGTGATATTTACGAGGTATTAATGCTTCGGGATAAGTGAATTATAGCACAGAAAAAGGATTTCGATTTATTTGTACGTCGGTACGATAAACGAAACCTTTAACACCAAACCAAGCAAGAGACGATCAATCAAGCCGAAAAAGATGCGTAATTATTAATGACATGATGTTTTAATGTCATGGGTTAAGTTTTGAAAGTTTTTAAATCAGTTTTATGAAAATTTTACTTTAACCCGAAAAACGACCATTTTAATTTCGTTTCAAGCCGAATTACGAGTTTAAACGAGAAACGAACTGAACCAGATTATCCACAACATTATCCGGATTGTGTAATCCAAATGTGTGGACAATATTTGAGATGTGGGCCCCCCCCACACCCCCTCTTTGGCCGGCCCCTATACACACACTCATACACATTATACTTTTCTTTTTTTTAACACAAAAACACTCTCAAACTCTCTCAACTTTCAAGCATTCATCCAATCCCTTGATCTCCAACCAAAAACTTGAAGGTATAAGCATGTTTTGATACTTGAATCTTGTTTTTAATTGCATAATTCTTGAGAAAAGGAAGTTTCATGTGAAAAAACGGGTGAAAACCCGAGATGAAACCGATTATCGTGTGATCAAAGGATGTATACAAGTTATACAAAGGATCTTGATTCAAGTAATTAGTTAAAAGTGTTTAGAATGAATTTTTACGGTTGAAATCTTGTCAAATGAATTTTCCATGTGAAAGACGGGTGAAAATCCGAGATGAAACCGACTCTTGCATGACCAAGAGATGTATACAAGTTATACAAGGGATCTTGGTCCAAGAAATGAGTAAAAAGAGTCGAGAATGGATTTTTACGGTCAAAATCGTTGTTTTGATGTTTTAACCGACACTAGGAAAGAAATGGCTTGATTGTGGGTATAACTTGCTTGGTGTGGTGTTGATGTGCTTGTAAGTGTTGTATCTAGCGGCTAGCAAAGGCTAGAAACCGAGATCCTTGCGATCTAAAGCTAGAAAACACAAAATAGTTCGGTTTTCGTGTGTTTATGAAAAATGGACAGATTTACGTGTGCTTAGAGTCGGGTCAGGAAATTTCACAGAGATGATCTACACATGAAAATATGAGATCTGTGAATTTTTGGTAATTTTTGGATAAAAGATGAATATTTGGTGAATTTAATGCTCGGTTTTGGCCAAAAATAGTGAAAAATAGCAAAACATGATGAAAAATTCCGGAAAATTTAAGATAAGCTTTTTATATCATATAAAAGTCACCCACAAAATTTGAGCTCAGTTGGAAAAGTCTAAGTAGGCTTTTCGGTGAAACGAGTTCTAGGGCTTTCTAGCTCGGTTTTGGGTGAAAATGGCTTGAAAAATAAGTTTTAAATTCTGGAAAAATTCCAGGAAGTTATGAGGATGATAGAGATCATCCCAGAAAAATTTGGGATTTTTCTAAAGTGTTTTGGTATTTTTGATATATTTAGTATTTTAATGAGATTCAAAAATAGATAAATAAATGTAAATATAGGAAAATAAATCTGGAAAATTTTCAGAAAGTTATGAGGATGATAGAGATCATCCCAGAAAAATTTGGGATTTTTCTAAAGTGTTTTAGTATTTTTGATATATTTAGTATTTTAATAAGATTTAAAAATAGATAAATAAATGTAAATATAGGAAAATAAATCTGGGAAAATTTTACAAAATTCCTTACTGTCAAATTAAGTTTTGTGCAAAATTTCAAGACCCGAGACTAATCGGGTAATTATTTGTGCTAAAAAGAACATAAAAACAAGTTTTTAAAGCTTAAAACGTGAAAACCGGCAAAGTTCGCATAAGCGAGCTGACTGGTACATGAAAACTCTAAAAATGGACTATTTCATAAATCTAAGTAAATTAAGTAAAAATAAATCATCCGAAAATAATTCGGATGATTTGGGTAATTTTACCCGATTTTACCGTTTCCGGCACCGAAATATCGGGAACGGGCCCCACGGCCAAACGGGGTGTCAAACCGAGCTATAATTTCATCACCTTAACTAAATTGACTGTCAAACTCTAAGCAATGTCACAATCTGAGTCCTTAGAAGTGTCACGGGGTTAACATAGTCCCCGAATCGAGTACAGTACTGGGTTAACAATGTTCCCAGATGTACCGATTGATACATATTTAAGTTATGGGAATTATATAGTAACGACTAGATATTATATTACAGATCCAGGCACGTAGCTGTTCCTTGTATTACTCACCGACTCACAAAAGGTGAGTTTTCACGAGCCCCTTTTAAAGAATTGTTTTAATTATATTTTCCCGGGGCGGAAAACATGTCTTATTTAAGTATTTAAGTACATACCGATCGTATGGAAATACTTGTACATTTATATATATATGGTCTGATGCACAGAATATACAAAATGTTTATCATGTGTTATTGTTCTGGGGTAACATAGTTCCCAGGGGTTATTATTGTTCTGGGGTAACATAGTTCCCAGGGATTATTATTGTTCTGGGGTAACATAGTTCCCAGGGGTTATTATTGTTCTGGGGTAACATAGTTCCCAGGGGTTATTATTGTTCTGGGGTAACATAGTTCCCAGGGGTTATTATTGTTCTGGGGTAACATAGTTCCCAGGGGTTATTATTGTTCTGGGGTAACATAGTTCCCAGGGGTTATTATTGTTCTGGGGTAATATAGTTCCCAGGAAGTTAATGGAAATGTTCTGGGGTAACATAGTTCCCAGCATGATTATATTGTTAATAAATGATTATTAAAATGATTTGTCAGTGTTTATTTAAATTAGTGAAACTCACCAACTATTCGTAGTTGACCCGTTTTCTTTACATGTTTTCTAGGTATGCCCAAGTTGGAATGATTGATATGTGCTTAACTATCTGTGCTACCTGTTGGAAGCTTGCTGCTCTATGTTTTGTAATGAATATATATTAATGTCTTATTGGTAATATATGTGTGTGACACCTAGACTGTAACGCAACTCGCAACAATGTAATATGTTATAAATTAATGTAGTGGTATTTTCTTTATAAGCAATGCTGTTGATATCAGATGTGTCTGTTGCATCCCGTGTACGTTTCCGCTGCGGTTACGGGGTGTTACAGAACTTGGTATCAGAGCCATTGGTTATAAAGAATTAGGATGTCTGAAAAAGATACCTAAAATATAACCAGTAGCTCAAGTATTATAGGATCTGAATATCAACTAATAATATATTGTGATGAGATCGGGATGAACTTGGATGGACAAGTGGGTTATTATGGTCCGGAACATAATAACAGACTTGTCTGCACGAGGGAATTCAGGGGAAGTCACGGGGAATTTAAATAGGTAAAATTGGCAACATATGTGTAAGTATATGATAATATTATTATGTGGTAAAATTGTATAAGTAAGTGCATGTTAATTTGATTTTGAATTACACTATAAAAAGGGACTATATGTTTGTTAACTTGTGTGCAGGTAAAAATGGCAAGAACACCTAGTGTGTCGACGGAAGAGGACCCGGAAGAGGTCAGTTCCGGGGCCTCTGGAAGCCCAAGTGTAGCACCCAGCTCCGAGCCTTCGGAGGCTAGTCATAGTACTTCTAGACAGACCACCCCAGCTAGGAGTGCTAGTTTACCCTCCCCTGCTAGGGTTACCAGGTCTCCTACCCCGCCCGCACCACAGACCGCCCCGATTCCCCCCAGACACGGTCCCCGCCTCACGGCGCGGATCAGTGCCCCGTATGTTCCGCCCACTGTTACCCCACCCAGATCCACATACCACCGGGGCGAGTCTTCCCACCCCCAACCCGAGCCTGCAACCCTACCTGTGTGGGGTCTGCCAAGGCAGGAGCGGGACTTGGCGGCTTGGCTACGTGTTCTCACCGAGCAGGTGAACGAGCACTCTGCCGCCCTGGTCGTGGGGGTACAGAGGCGAGCGTACCTCGGGGACAGCATACTGGACCACCAGTATGCTATTAACCAGTTAAAAAGGGAGTGCTCATACTCCCACTGGTTGATCGACCAGATGGAAACCCGAATGCGGGTTATGATGGCGGTGTTGGTGGTGCTGGTGGCGGTGTTGGTGGGGTTGGTTTACCACCATGTGTAGATGTGTTGGATGGTAGAATCTTGAACCGCTTTTTGATACTCCGTGTAAGTAGTTAGTGGTGATACTAACACGGAGTGAATCTTGTTTAGTTATAGTACAACCACTGGCCCATAGGGGGTCTCTTGTAGGGCATATCATTATCGATACTTTTGGGTATCATTCAAGCACTGACCCATTGCGGGTTATGTCGAGGATGATACCAACATAGGCCCTTTGTATTAAAACTTAGTTATGTAATGATGACTGGGAAGTATGTAAATGGATGTTTGTGTAATATGTACTAATGTTTATTAATGTATGGAATGTGTTTTGTGTTTCATAATTTGGAATGGTATTAATTATATGTGTTTCCTTGATGTTGTGTAGAATGGCACCGAAACGATCAACGAAAATATCGGAAGTAGATGTGAGCCGTTTGATTGCTCAACAGTTGGAGGCGGCGATACCGGATATAGTATCGCGCATCGCCGCCAGTATTAATAACTCGACCAATCCAACCCCTCCGAGCAATCAAACGCCCATAAATAATGACGGGGAACAAAACGCTAATCCTCCAAGGAATGACAACACTATGCCGAGTAATGACGCACCGCCTACGGTGGTCGCTACCGACAGTAATGGCTCTATCCCTACTGTAGAGACCAACCGCACTGGACCATCCAGGGGTTGTTCAATCAAGGATTTTATGTTATGCAAGCCTTTAGAATTTAACGGGTCGGAAGGACCGAATGGGTTAGTGAAATGGTTAGAGAAAATAGAATCAGTGGTAAATATCAGCAACTGTCCCGAGGATTGTGTCGTTAAGTACGCCACCTGTACGTTCACAGACCATGCCTTGACATGGTGGAACACCATAGTACAGACTCGAGGTCAGGCGGCGACAAACCGCATGACCTGGACAGAGCTTAAGGATCTTGTTTTGAAACATTTCTGCCCAAAGAATGAATTGCAGAAACTGGAACATGAGTTGTGGAACCTAGAGATGCATGGGGCGGACCACTTGGGATATACCAACCGGTTTAATGAACTGTCACGATTAGTGCCGTGGTTGGTCACCCCAGAGTCAAAGAGGGTGGAACGTTATATTTGGGGACTTACTCCAGTAGTGAGGAGTATAGTTAACGCGGGAGGGCACCAGACGTATGAGGGTGCAGTGACACAGGCTGGTATTGTCACGTATGATTTCTTAAGGAGCGGATCGATAAAGGCGACGGGAGAGTCGGCCGGGGGAAAGCGAGGTACGTATGACAATAGGATCCGAGAGAAACAGCAAGGTAAACGAGCTAGGCCCGCTGCCCAGAGCTATGCCATGACTAGTTCGGGCGGAAGGCAAGAACCGCAGAGGGGAACGTTTCCTAAATGTGGGAAATGTGGTTACCACCATAGTGGCGTGTGCAAGGAGGTGGTGTGCCACCGGTGTGGCAGGGTTGGACACTACGCACCAAATTGTAAGACAAATCTGAACAACCTGAACCGTCAACCGCAACCTATTCGGGCGCAACCATTTAGAACTCAACCAGCCCGACAGCAGAACCCGCAAGGAAACCAGATGGTGACCACTAGCCGTGCTTGCTACGAATGCGGCAGCACGGATCACTTCAAAAGGAACTGCCCGAAACTGAATCAGGGAGGAAACGGGAGACAACTCGCGGGTCAGCCATCGGCGTCCAATCCGGCGCGAGGCCGGGCATTTGTGATGGGAGCGAACGAGGCGCGCCAGGACCCCAGCGTAGTGACAGGTACCTTCCTCGTCTCTGATCATTACGCTTCTGTATTATTTGATACAGGCGCCGATAGAAGTTTTGTCTCCGTTAGGTTCCTTTCGATAGCAAACCTTCCTATTGGTGAAACCATAGAACCCTACACCGTAGAGGTCGCTAACGGTAAAACCATGATAGTTAATCGGATTGTTCGGAATTGCCCTTTTATTCTGAGCGAACAATCCTTCCTGATTGACTTGTTACCGGTAGAATTGGGTAGTTTTGACGTGATAGTGGGAATGGATTGGTTGGCTCGTAATAGGGTAGAAATAAACTGTGAAAAGAAAACCGTCAAGATCCGGGTGTCGGATGACGAGGAGGTATTAGTGCAGGGAGAAAAATCCGGCACCATGATACCATTTATATCCCACCTCAAGGTGTTGAAATATATACGTCAGGGATGTGTGGCGTATCTAGCGAGCCTGACGGCCGCTGATTCTGAGGAAAAACGGGTGGACGATATTCCCGTGGTACGCGAATTTCCACAAGTTTTTCCAGAGGAACTTCCTGGATTACCGCCAACCCGACAGGTCGAATTCAGAATCGATCTGTTACCTCAAGCCGGCCCTGTTGCTAAGGCCCCTTACAGACTTGCACCGTCCGAGATGCAAGAACTATCCAACCAGTTGCAGGAATTGTTGGATAAGGGATTTATACGTCCCAGTTATTCCCCGTGGGGTGCACCTGTACTATTTGTGAAAAAGAAGGACGGAAGCCTTCGAATGTGCATTGACTACAGGGAATTGAACAAATTAACCATCAAAAATAGATATCCTCTTCCCCGAATCGATGATTTATTCGACCAACTACAAGGTGCGAGCTATTTCTCAAAAATTGATCTTAGATTGGGATACCACCAAGTTAGAATTCTAGAGGAGGATATCCCAAAAACCGCGTTTCGGACTCGCTACGGCCACTACGAATTTTTAGTTATGCCTTTTGGGCTAACAAATGCGCCAGCGGTGTTCATGGATCTCATGAACCGAGTCTGTAAACCCTATCTCGACAAGTTCGTCATTGTATTTATTGACGATATTTTGATATACTCGAAGAGTAAAGAGGAGCACGAGCAACACTTAAAGTTAGTTTTAGAGCTCCTGGATCAGGAGAAGTTATATGCAAAATTCTCCAAGTGTAACTTCTGGTTACAAGAGGTGCAATTTCTCGGTCATGTTATAAACCACCAAGGAATACACGTTGATCCGAGTAAGGTTGAAGCTATTAAGAATTGGCAAGCGCCTAAATCTCCGAAGGAAATCCGCCAATTCTTAGGCTTAGCTGGATACTATCGTCGATTTATAGAGAACTTTTCCAGCATCGCCCAACCTTTAACCCTCCTGACTCAAAAGGATCGGAAATATGAATGGGGTGAAGAGCAGGAAACGGCGTTTCAAACGCTAAAAAAAAGATTGTGCCAAGCGCCAATCTTAAGTCTTCCCGACGGAGACGATGGATTTGTTGTATATTGTGACGCATCCCGTAAAGGGTTAGGATGCGTGTTAATGCAAAATAAAAAGGTCATAGCCTATGCGTCTCGACAGTTAAAAGTTCATGAGAAAAACTACACTACTCATGACTTGGAACTGGGAGCAGTCATCTTTGCACTTAAAATCTGGAGACACTATCTCTACGGTACAAAGTGCACCATATTCACTGATCATAAAAGTTTGCAACACATATTCGATCAGAAAGAACTGAATATGAGGCAACGAAGATGGGTCGAGTTGCTGAGTGACTATGACTGTGACATACGATATCACCCTGGCAAGGCTAACGTTGTAGCCGATGCCTTGAGTAGAAAGGATCTAGTCAAGCCACTACGTGTGCGAGCGTTGGGGATGATAGTCCAGTCGAACCTTTCAGATTTGATTCGAGTCGCTCAACGCGAGGCGTTGAAAGAGGGCCAATTGGATAAAGAAGGACTTTACGGGAATGAGAAGAATTTCGAACAGCGTGTGGACGAAATTCTTTATTTCAAAAATCGGATTTGGATCCCGACCCTCCATGACCTTCGTGATTTGATCATGGATGAAGCACATAAATCGAAATATTCCATACATCCGGGATCAGATAAAATGTACAAGGATGTGAAAGAATTTTACTGGTGGCCAGGTTTGAAAAAGGATATAGCCACATACGTCGGCAAGTGTACGACGTGTGCGAGGGTTAAGGCGGAGCACCAGAAACCTTCGGGAATGTTGCAACAGCCAGAAATTCCCGAATGGAAGTGGGAGCAGATCACAATGGATTTTGTGACACACCTCCCCAAGACACCCCGAGGTCATGATGCGATTTGGGTAATCGTGGATCGATTAACCAAATCGGCACATTTTATTCCAATTAGGAATACTTTTAACACTGAGAGACTTGCGCAAATTTATATAAATGAAATAGTGTCTCGTCATGGCATCCCCATCTCGATCATCTCCGATAGGGATAGCCATTTCACCTCCAAACTTTGGCAAGCTGTCCAAGAAGCGTTGGGAACACGTATTGACCTAAGCACAGCTTACCACCCTCAGACCGATGGTCAGTCTGAGAGGACCATTCAAACTTTGGAGGATTTGCTTCGTGCTTGCGTACTGGACTTTAAGGGAAATTGGGATCAACATCTCCCACTCGTTGAATTTTCCTATAATAACAGTTATCACAGCAGTATAAAGGCAGCACCTTATGAAGCATTGTATGGGCGGAAGTGCCGATCACCACTTTGCTGGTCTGAAGTGGGTGACCCGCAGATCATTAGATCGGATCTGGTCCAGGAGACGACCAGCAAGATTCTTGAAATTAAGAACAACCTAAAAGCCGCGCGGGATCGGCAGAAGAGTTATGCTGATACCCGTCGAAAACCGTTGTCATTTGAGAAGGGTGAAAAGGTATATTTGAAAGTATCACCCTGGAAAGGAGTGGTCAGGTTTGGAAAGGCGGGGAAGTTGGCCCCTAGATATATTGGACCATTCATTATTACTGCAAAGATCGGTCCGGTAGCTTACCGACTAGAACTGCCTGAGGAACTAAGTGCAGTTCATAACGTGTTTCATGTGTCGAATTTGAAAAGATGTCTGGCGGATGAGACATCGGTGTTACCCTTAGAGGGTGTTCAAATAAGTGATAAGCTCAACTTCGTAGAGGAGCCCATTGAAATAGTGGACGGTAAGATCAAGCAACTTAGACACAATAAGATCTCGTTGGTCAAAGTTAGATGGAATTCGCAACGAGGCCCAGAATTTACTTGGGAACGAAAGGATGAATTTCGGAAGAAATACCCCCACCTATTTCCTCAAAAGGAAGTAGTTGACGCATAAAATTTCGAGGACGAAATTTTTATAACGGGGGGAGAATGTAACGATTCCGGCAAATTCAGGTATACCCTAGCCGGAATATACTATTTACGTGTTATTTAATATTGATTATATGAGTTATAGCACGTTTATACGAATATATATGGTTCACAGTATGAATCATACTCAATTATATAGTGAATCATATTGGAATTACAATTAACCAATGAACGATTATTGAAACCCGAACGAATCGGGAATTACATTATAGTCGAAGTATATAATGTTTAGTGATATTTACGAGTTATTAATGCTTCGGGATAAGTGAATTATAGCACAGAAAAAGGATTTCGATTTATTTGTACGTCGGTACGATAAACGAAACCTTTAACACCAAACCAAGCAAGAGACGATCAATCAAGCCGAAAAAGATGCGTAATTATTAATGACATGATGTTTTAATGTCATGGGTTAAGTTTTGAAAGTTTTTAAATCAGTTTTATGAAAATTTTACTTTAACCCGAAAAACGACCATTTTAATTTCGTTTCAAGCCGAATTACGAGTTTAAACGAGAAACGAACTGAACCAGATTATCCACAACATTATCCGGATTGTGTAATCCAAATGTGTGGACAATATTTGAGATGTGGGCCCCCCCCCACACCCCCTCTTTGGCCGGCCCCTATACACACACTCATACACATTATACTTTTCTTTTTTTTAACACAAAAACACTCTCAAACTCTCTCAACTTTCAAGCATTCATCCAATCCCTTGATCTCCAACCAAAAACTTGAAGGTATAAGCATGTTTTGATACTTGAATCTTGTTTTTAATTGCATAATTCTTGAGAAAAGGAAGTTTCATGTGAAAAAACGGGTGAAAACCCGAGATGAAACCGATTATCGTGTGATCAAAGGATGTATACAAGTTATACAAAGGATCTTGATCCAAGTAATTAGTTAAAAGTGTTTAGAATGAATTTTTACGGTTGAAATCTTGTCAAATGAATTTTCCATGTGAAAGACGGGTGAAAATCCGAGATGAAACCGACTCTTGCATGACCAAGAGATGTATACAAGTTATACAAGGGATCTTGGTCCAAGAAATGAGTAAAAAGAGTCGAGAATGGATTTTTACGGTCAAAATCGTTGTTTTGATGTTTTAACCGACACTAGGAAAGAAATGGCTTGATTGTGGGTATAACTTGCTTGGTGTGGTGTTGATGTGCTTGTAAGTGTTGTATCTAGCGGCTAGCAAAGGCTAGAAACCGAGATCCTTGCGATCTAAAGCTAGAAAACACAAAATAGTTCGGTTTTCGTGTGTTTATGAAAAATGGACAGATTTACGTGTGCTTAGAGTCGGGTCACGAAATTTCACAGAGATGATCTACACATGAAAATATGAGATCTGTGAATTTTTGGTAATTTTTGGATAAAAGATGAATATTTGGTGAATTTAATGCTCGGTTTTGGCCAAAAATAGTGAAAAATAGCAAAACATGATGAAAAATTCCGGAAACTTTAAGATAAGCTTTTTATATCATATAAAAGTCACCCACAAAATTTGAGCTCAGTTGGAAAAGTCTAAGTAGGCTTTTCGGTGAAACGAGTTCTAGGGCTTTCTAGCTCGGTTTTGGGTGAAAATGGCTTGAAAAATAAGTTTTAAATTCTGGAAAAATTCCAGGAAGTTATGAGGATGATAGAGATCATCCCAGAAAAATTTGGGATTTTTCTAAAGTGTTTTGGTATTTTTGATATATTTAGTATTTTAATGAGATTCAAAAATAGATAAATAAATGTAAATATAGGAAAATAAATCTGGAAAATTTCCAGAAAGTTATGAGGATGATAGAGATCATCCCAGAAAAATTTGGGATTTTTCTAAAGTGTTTTGGTATTTTTGATATATTTAGTATTTTAATAAGATTTAAAAATAGATAAATAAATGTAAATATAGGAAAGTAAATCTGGGAAAATTTTACAAAATTCCTTACTGTCAAATTAAGTTTTGTGCAAAATTTCAAGACCCGAGACTAATCGGGTAATTATTTGTGCTAAAAAGAACATAAAAACAAGTTTTTAAAGCTTAAAACGTGAAAACCGGCAAAGTTCGCATAAGCGAGCTGACTGGTACATGAAAACTCTAAAAATGGACTATTTCATAAATCTAAGTAAATTAAGTAAAAATAAATCATCCGAAAATAATTCGGATGATTTGGGTAATTTTACCCGATTTTACCGTTTCCGGCACCGAAATATCGGGAACGGGCCCCACGGCCAAACGGGGTGTCAAACCGAGCTATAATTTCATCACCTTAACTAATTTGACTGTCAAACTCTAAGCAATGTCACAATCTGAGTCCTTAGAAGTGTCACGGGGTTAACATAGTCCCCGAATCGAGTACAGTACTGGGTTAACAATGTTCCCAGATGTACCGATTGATACATATTTAAGTTATGGGAATTATATAGTAACGACTAGATATTATATTACAGATCCAGGCACGTAGCTGTTCCTTGTATTACTCACCGACTCACAAAAGGTGAGTTTTCACGAGCCCCTTTTAATGAATTGTTTTAATTATATTTTCCCGGGGCGGAAAACATGTCTTATTTAAGTATTTAAGTACATACCGATCGTATGGAAATACTTGTACATTTATATATATATGGTCTGATGCACAGAATATACAAAATGTTTATCATGTGTTATTGTTCTGGGGTAACATAGTTCCCAGGGGTTATTATTGTTCTGGGGTAACATAGTTCCCAGGGGTTATTATTGTTCTGGGTTAACATAGTTCCCAGGGGTTATTATTGTTCTGGGGTAACATAGTTCCCAGGGGTTATTATTGTTCTGGGGTAACATAGTTCCCAGGGGTTATTATTGTTCTGGGGTAATATAGTTCCCAGGAAGTTAATGGAAATGTTCTGGGGTAACATAGTTCCCAGCATGATTATATTGTTAATAAATGATTATTAAAATGATTTGTCAGTGTTTATTTAAATTAGTGAAACTCACCAACTATTCGTAGTTGACCCGTTTTCTTTACATGTTTTCTAGGTATGCCCAAGTTGGAATGATTGATATGTGCTTAACTATCTGTGCTACCTGTTGGAAGCTTGCTGCTCTATGTTTTGTAATGAATATATATTAATGTCTTATTGGTAATATATGTGTGTGACACCTAGACTGTAACGCAACTCGCAACAATGTAATATGTTATAAATTAATGTAGTGGTATTTTCTTTATAAGCAATGCTGTTGATATCAGATGTGTCTGTTGCATCCCGTGTACGTTTCCGCTGCGGTTACGGGGTGTTACAGAACCCGCCGCTACAGTCGCTGGAATAGTGGAACAGTGGCCGAAAATCTTCATTTTTGGCTGCTACGGTATTGCTGATAAAAACCGTACTTCACGACCTCTGATTGAAGATCTAATCGGTGGGAATCTTCATTTATATACCGTGAACACTCAGTTAAAATTTGGGACCGATTCTGACGGCTAGATCTCCGGGAATCTTTGTGTCATTGTGGGTGGTTTTCTCAAAAACGGGAATTGAGTTAAGTGTGTGTTTTGATGGTGGAGGCTATGGTGTAGAGATGTATGAAAATGGAAAGGATTAGGGTTTTAAGGGGTATTTATACTCCCTTAAGCCCATGGATCTAAGGCCCATCATTCCTTTTTGGTCCATAATTAACTCAATCAAATTAGCCTGCTTATCATTCCATCCTTATTATTTTATTAAATCTCTACTTACTCAAGTAAACTTTTCCATCATAAATAAATAATATATTAAATATTATTTTTAGAAATTTCGGGATGTTTCAATTCAACTAATCGTCATTGCCATTAATACACTGGGCAAGGTTCTAATATCCAGCAAACTATGGTGTTTACTTTTTGTATCCTTGGTGAGGTAAGCGGTCATTTCTCTTTTGTAAATGAATCTTATATATGTGGTTTTATTTTTTTTTTAGTAAAAAGGGTTGTTTTACGCAGGAACCACTTCTTTCAGTTATAATGCTTGAGCAAGCATCTTACTGCTACCTTCTAGCCAAACCATCCATGCTAAGGAAGCATGGATTTCATCTCATTCTTTCAGGTGACCTATACAAAAAAATGTGATCAGGTACTTTATGTTCAATGAATTACAGGTTTTACTTTGTTAATAGTTTATTTCCTTAGAATGTATATTGTTTTTATTATATGTAGTAAACTTAGTACATGAGCTTTATACCTCTGTCTGTTAAGAAAGAAGTTTAAAACCATTATTCATCTTGGAAAGGTAATAACAATTATTATAGTTTAGATATTTAAAAATAAATAAATAAATAAAAAAGCTTATACTTATATGACATTCACTTTTATACGACATTCACTTTTGTTTGTGAAGGTAAATCACATCAGGGAGCTTCCTCACAATAGCAAAAGTGTAAGAACACATAAACAGTTATGATGTATGCGTTTGATTTTTATTTTTATCTAATTTTTGTTACCTTTGATATATAGTTAAAATAATATAAATTTATTAATTATATTTTCTCCCTTTCAAAACCAAGTTCTTATCTGGGATGCTTTAAACAAGGTTCTTGAAGATAGCAAACAAACGGGTCGGGTGGGTTTAATAATGGACCAAACGAGGCAACAGGATTGGGTTGGTCTTTAAATTATGTATATACCTATTTGATTTTAAACTTGTGGTCAGGCTGTTCTTAGAGATGTTCTTGAACAGTTTCTGACACTCTTTGGTCTTATACTTAACGTTGTCAATGAGATGGAGTCAATGATGCAAGAACACTGGGTCGGTCTAGCTTACCGTGAATGTAAGAGTGTATTGTATTATGTATTTTTTGGAACCTTCTTAAATACGTACTCTTTACAGGTTTCGGGTGAATAAATTTGAGTTTCAGGATTGAATGAAGTTTCGTATTGCATTTTGTTCAAGGTTTCAAGTATGGTATACATTGAAGTTTTGTGTAGAATATGAATTTGATTGAGCATAGCTTTTTTAGTTTAGATATGAGTGAGTTTAATGGATTGTACATATGGTAACCAAGATCCAAAGGCCTATACGAGCACAAACGCATATTGTTGCAAAATAATTTAATAAAAATAATGAATATAATAAAACCTATTTAAAAGCATGAACTGCTATGGAAAATGAGGCTATTATCCTTTTAAGTAAGCAATTGTAATGTTCATGAATAGAAAAGTGAGGTCTGGTAACTCTAATTAGTCCTATGGCTGATGAGTTTCATAAAGTTATAGGTTCTGTACAACCAAACATTGTATATTTGCGAAGACTTATTATATGTTTTATTTTAGAAATATTAGTTGGAGTGCCTTAATTTGTTTTCTAAGTCTAAATTCTGTTAGTTTTTGTATGAATTGTTAACTGTAGATGGTGTTTATGTGTTAAAAAAATGAATTAATTTGTAACTTTTTTATTAAATGTTTGAGGTTCATCTGCATACAACTATGACGTAGTGGGAGAATACAACAGTGTAACTTTGTAATTGATTCTAACTTGTATTCTCGCTCTTCCTGGTCATGTACGACAATGCCAAGACCAATCACAAGTATAGAGGTAATCACTAATGCATATAAGATTAAACATGTTAATAGACAACTACCATTATCTTGAGGCTTCTTATTCGAGTCAAGAATGAAATATCTCATGTGTACGAAAGATCACCCATAATATATAAGTAAAACTATTTCAACTTACTTAGTTGATTAACAAGTTTTTCCTACTTACACAATAGTTTCAAGTATATAAATTCTCAATGAATTTAAAAAACTTTCTAACAATAAATTAAATTAAAATTCAAAATAAATATATTATAATAACGAAAACGAAAATTATATAAAAAAAAAACTTGTAATATTAGGTCTAAAAGCTATTTACAAACTACTGACAAAACCTTGTCAGTAACGAGAATGAGTTTTACGGTTAAGCTTAAAGAGAAACAAAGCCCAAGGAGTTTTGATTGTATTCAAGTAATGTAAGATTGAAATTGTTGTTGTATCATCATGAGAATAACATAGCTTTTGAATTTGTCTTTGAAATCTTAGTGAACTTTATTGTAAACCCAACTATAAATCTACCAATCTCAATTGAAAGAGCTCAATATTAAAAAATACAATGAACGTAACAGATAATATATACGTATTAAATTAAAACAAAACTCCGTTGAAAATAAAACAAATCATTACAAAAAATAAATTAGCAAAACAATTAAAAAACTTAAATAAACCCCGTAACACGGGGGGCTAAAAGCATGTGTATATATATATATATATATATATATATATATATGGTAGGGTTAACGTAAAAAAACAATAGTTTTGTGAGATGCATAAGAATAGATGTAGACCCTTGGATTTAGGATCTAGTGGTTGAGATGGGTAGATTTTAATAGTTGTATAGTTTCCTATTTATATGGTATAGTGTCCTATTTTGGTGGTGTATTATTTTAAAGTCTTCTCACACTTCTCACAAAATAATTTTTTTTATTTGAACCCTTATATATATATATATATATATATATATATAACTCCTCTTTAAAAAGAGAACTATAAAACTAATAATGAAGTATTTTTAATTTAATTAAAAAAATATTTTTTCTTTCATCCTTCTTATATGTTGTTATTCTTTACCATAAAAATATATAAAAATTAAAAACAAAAAACAAAAAAAAAAACTCGTTGTAATGCATATATGCAATACACTTAATGCGTATGTGCACTAGTGTTTATTTTTATACGTACAATAGTGTTGATTAGCATATATGCAATTGTCTGTATTTTATATGTGCAATAGTGTTATATTATATACAAAAACAAAAAAAAATCGATATAGTGCATATGTGCATTTTTGTTGTATTACATATATGCGATAGTGTGTATTGTATACAATTATTAGTTTTGTATTTGAATATATTCAATAGTGTGTGTTGTATAATGCAACTATGTTATATTATTTGCAATAAAACACTATTGTATATATGCAATAGGCATTATTGCACATGTGCACTAAATTGACAAGTTTTAAGGGTTTTTTTAGTAATAGTATCATCTTATTAGAAGGAGGAATGAAAAAAAAATCACAAAATATTTTTTTAAAAATAGTTAAAAATAATTCTTTACTAGTTCTCTAGTTCTCTCTTTAAAAGGAGTTAAAAATAGTTAAAAAAAAATCACATGTGCACTATATATATATATATATAGGGGAAGGATCAAGAGAGAACTCCTATTTTGGGAGAGAACTAAGGAACTCTTAACTAGAGGGTTATAATTGTAAAACTGTTTTCAATAGGTCATGAAATACACAGACGTTTCCCCTGTGCGATGAAACTCCTGTTGCACCTCTTCAATGGAACCCCCTGCTTCCACTGTGTGACAGAAACAACATATAAATCGCCAATCCATACAATTCGACGATTTCGAAACCTAATTAATGAAGATCGTTTACCTACTCTTGCGTTGTTACATCTCGATTTCTACTAAAGAGAGATTTTGAAGGATTTCGATGTTTAATATGTCAATTGAAGGTATTTTTGATATTACTGTTATCTTCCTTGCTGATTAGTGTTTTTATTATATGATTTACAATGATTTCACTATTAAATTGATTAATTGTTGGTTATTCTGAAAGCTCTACAGTCAAATTTGACACTGTAATTCCGAATTAGGCGATTCTAGGTCAAAAATAGTCACTGCTCAATGAAATAGCCCTAATTTGGTTGATTGGTGTGCCAAGCCAAATTCATATGTTGATTGTTAAAAATTTGGCAATTCTGATGGTATTCAATTGTAGTTTTATGGTGCTTAATTTTAATCAGTTTGTTTGTTATGTAACCAAATATCACTTATTCTGGACATTTTCACAAACAATATTGAAACGAATGATGTTGTGACTGTTGAATTAGTCGATTCTAGGTAAAAACCTAGTAATCAATATTTGTATTATAGTCTATTTGTGTTGATCAATAAGGTAACATCTTATTTATATACTACATATACGTAATATAATGTTACGCAATACATATATGTACTATAAAATTACATACGATTATTATATACTATTTACAGATAATATTTTGCAATTACTTAGTGTTTAACAACAATCCAACAAGTAAATCATGTATTACACATGTTTAAAGCTCATATATTGTATGTATGATGTTATATTGCACATATGTAATTTTACTTTCATGTCTATTTTATAACCGTTATATATATTTTTTGTTATATGTGCTTTTCCAATACGTGTTCATTTGTTTAAAGTTCCCTGTCAAACTATTGGTGTTAATAAAACTACATGAAGCGTAGTGTGCAGCAACATGTTATGATTTATGTTATGTTCTCATTTAATAGGTTACGGTTTTGGAATGTGCAGCAACAAGTGTAGTTGTTGGAGTATGCATCAAGTTATATATTGAACTCAACATAACTAATTTGATTTAGGAATAAGCAAATTCGGTACCGGTACCGATTTGGTACCGTCGGTATCGAATCGGTACCAAAGTTTTGAGTTTCGGGATCGGTACGGTACGATACAGGTATTTCCTGAATTTTTTACATTTGGTACTGGTACTATCCCGGTACCATACCTGTGCAGAACCGAATATTTCGGTACCAGTAGCGGAACCAAGAATTTGCGAATTTCGGGATCGTATTTTCGGTACTGGTACCGAGCTAATCCCTAATTTATTTATGTTATTCTTATTCATTTGGTATGGCTTTAGAAATGTTTGTGAAGATATCAAAGTTTAAGTGTTTTTTTATGACGAATAATATTACTAATATGATTTATGTTATTTTGAAAAAAAAACTTTATAATGTCTGCTTGTTATGAAGATCTCACGGATAAATGAACAAAAATATGAGTAATTAACATTAAGATTTGATTATGATCCATTAATATTGTGCAGCGGCTTGTAGGTATTATTGCAGAAAAACGCATACGGTTTTTGCCACAAAGACCCATAAACATTCTCGTATAACTGGTTTAAAGACCTGGACCGACCCGTTTGTAATAGGTTCGGTTCAAGGATCGAGACATCTTGCAAAGCGGTTTCGGTTCGGGCCATGCCCTTTGCATAGTCATATTGATTGTGTTATACTTAATTGTTTTATTTATTTATTTATTTATTATGACCTTATTTATGGATGTAGGAAAAATATGGTCCAACGTTTACCAAACACTGAACGAGATAACATATTGGATGCAAGATGTACCGGAAAAGTATATACCTATTGTTGGCACAATTATAAAATTAAATTGGAAGATGTGGTCAATATGTATGATGCGTATGCTGATTAGCGTTATGTCGTGTGTAAAACTTCCGTTTTTACCATGACTCGCACAACTGTAAAAAGGTTCAAGCTGCTAAAGAAGTTGCATATGCTATTGTTGCATCTGTTAACTGTCTCATCAAGCATTTTCCACGAAAGCTGCTAGACCTGCTATTTGTATTACATACACGTAATATAATTTTTACTTACATGTTAAGCATTGTATGCGTGAACTCCAAATTATACACCAATTGCTAAAACCCAATAGTTGTTAAACATTATTATACATACGACTTATATTCCTTGTCCAACAATGTTGTCCTTTTCAATTTTCATGCCCTTTTGACCTTTTCTAGCTTATTTTCCAACATATCATTTTATTTTTTGTTGATACCTTATTTTGTTTGAGATCTTCATCATCTGGTTATAAACTAGACTTAGGTGTTAATATTTTCATGTAATACAGTGGTATTACATATATGTACATGTATGTAACACAATAGTGTGGCCTGTATGTAATATACTAGTGTTGTATATATGTAATACAACAATGCGTACTGCGTATATGCAATATGTCTAAATATGCATGCCTAAAACATACACACGCATTCAATAATACTACATATATGCATCATAGCTAAATTTTTGTAACAAATTGGGCAATAACATTTTTTCAGCTATAGAACATATACGCACTGCAACTTAAAAAGATACAGTACATACATGCACTACAACTAAAAGATACGCGATATAAACAAATGTCTTTTAGATATGCTAACATTACATTTTCAGTGTTATGTCTTTGTACTCCATGGTATATGACGTCCTTCTAGCCTTACAAGATCATGTTATATACATACATTATATGTTTTACTTCAATTTGTACTACATACATTTATACACATATGAATGCAAGTTTTAATTGTAACAGTTGGCTACAAATTTCACATAGTCTTCAACAACGCCACATACACATACCATAATATACATATTCATATTCATAATATTCTAACATAACCAATTTGAAAACTCATACACGAATTGATCTAATTCTACCAAAAAAATATCATTCATTTTAAACTCAATTCTATTAAACAATTGACACTTTTTAATTAATCTTGTCTGTGCCTCTTTCATTTATGTCTTTCTTGCATCTTCCAACAATTGCTTTCTTTAATTTTCTAATTCTTTTCGTTTTCCTTTTTTGATGCCTTTTCTGCTCCATACTCGTCAGCACCTGTTTGTAAATTAAAGTCGACATTTAATATCTAAACGCAATATGGTAGATATATAGCAGCAATGAATGTATGTAATACATCATTACCAGTAATGCATGTATGCAATACATCATGATCGCGCATATGTAATGCATCAGCACATTGCATGTGTAATTATTTATTTACTACACATATGTAATGTGGCGATACTATATATACATGTAATTATAAGTATTTCATATATGTAATACTGATGATATGTCATGAAATTATGCATTCTATAGATCATACCGTCATCTCCACCGCATTTTCTTTGTCATGCTCGTATTACTTGCCCAACAATGTCACATTTTTCAGTTTTCTAGACCTTTTGACCTTCCCTGGTGTAGTTAAACACACGATTCATTTACTACATATGTGAAATAATCAACAAATACAATTAGATGCATTAACATAGGTTGACTATAATGTAATACACATATGCATTATAACCGAATATGCACACATACTGTAAAATTGTTGTGTTCAACTATATCTTAAAAATGTACACTCAAAAACATGATTCGTGGAATACACATGTGCAATAATCAACAAATAAATGAGCTGATGTCAGCATATGTGTTGTCTGTGACTTCCATTTGTGATCGTTAAAATATATTGTTCCCGATTGAAAATACGAATACAAAAGGAACAGACACAAATTGAGTCTACTGCAGATTTATGTGTAATAAGATTGAAATATGTGAAATTAGGTTTACCTAGTGGAGTTGGAGATTGATTCACTTGATTTCTCAGATTATTCGCTTGAAGTATCAGACGATTTGCATGATTTCTCTATACAAAGTGAAAACCTTAACTCAGAGTAACGAGGAGAACGAACGGGAGAGACAATTGGATTGCTGTAGAGTTTTGCAGTGTGTACCAATTTTACCCCTCTTCATTATAAAAAAACAACATAATTAAACGCCTACATTTTAAATAAACGAAAACAAATAAAAATGTAACTTACCGAACTTGTTGTAATGTAAAAACTCTTTTTTTACATTATTAAGACAATGTTAACTTCTTTATCACACGTTCTAGCCACACATCGTTACCCATTATTAGGACTTTGATTAGCTTTGTCGGGTTACACGTTGTCAATTTTCTTTTGCCTTTTCCTGAAATTTTAACATCATCGTTTTGTTATGATGAATAAGTGTGTACGCATGAATTATTTATGTAAGAGAGCATTTTCGAAATTTCATCTTCATTTTTGATTACCTATATGCATTATAACTAAATTTCATAATGTAATACGCGTATGCATTATAACCGGATATTCACGCATACGATAGAATTGTTGTGTTCTACTAACATATCTAAAAACGTGCAGCCAAAGACATGATTCACGTACTACGTATGTCCAATAATCAACAAATACAATTAGATGCATCAGCATAGCTAGTATATAATGTAATACACGTGTGCATTATAACCGGATATTCACACATACGGTAAAATTTTTGCGTTCAACTAACATACCTAAAAATGTGCAGCTAAACACGCGACTCGTGTACTGCATATACGCAGTAATCAACAGATACAATTAGATGCATCGACATATCTATGTTATAATATAATACATATGTTACATTCTATTATAAACATTTTCTATTAACCATATGTTGTGTACTAGTCTTTTAATTACTTGTCATGTAATATAACATAGGTTATATTATTTTAATTATTCACTTCTTCTACAACATATAAGTATACAACAACTAATCATGTAGCATGTAACACAATTTCACCCACCACATATTATACATGTAACATATCATGTGTGACAAATTTATTATAACCTATCATATATTATAACATGTGTGACAAGTTTATTATTCTAGTTATCAATAACTAGTTACTCTCACTTAGGTCACCAACGACACCACTGACTCAATGTATGCGTACATGACACTATATGCATGGGAGTTCATTAACTTAGTTAACAGAACTAACTGGGTTTACTGACACAGTCAACAGGATTTAACTGAAAATGTCGGGTGTCACATCGGGATTAGAAATGTTGCATGTATATTTTATTAAGGAGTTGGAAATTATAATATGTTTTTATACATATATTTATAAATATAAACCGAAAATTTAAAACAGGTCGGATTTTCGGGTTTGAAAAGTAACGAATGTTACAGGACTTACAACTTTTGGAAATTTCGTCCCGAAATTAAAATAAAAATAAATTTTTAAAAGAGAACAACTAATATACGAAGTTGTTAGAAGTTTACAAAATTTTGTACATACATAATAAAAAAATAGAATAACACCGATCTTTTAATGACCCAAGATAACGCCACAAATAGAAAATATGACAAGGACACTTATATATAAGATGTACCATCGGCGTATCCACCATGCTCTTATCATATTGTGTTTGTCCCGTTCCCTAAAATCATTTCAAGTTCCGAGTTATTTCACACAACTAGACTTATTATATTTTCCATGCGAGGACTTTGATAATTAAATGTCGACCCATAATTACCTCTATCGTCGGATGGTCCATATAATGTGCCCATATTGTGTGGTTTTAAGACATAGACCTTAGATATATAAATAAAATTCTCATATATAACGTTAAAAATAAAAAATAATAATGAATTAAAAGGGTAAAACATTACAAAACACATTGTTATACCATTCAGGCCAAGGATAACGCAAAAACACTAAGTTAAATAAATGAAATCATCGTAGTCTAAACCAAGTAAACGATGTTGAAAACAAAATAAAAGAGGTAATGAAATTAAAGAATGAAAACATTTGTATTATAAACATCGTAACATGTAATTGAAATAATAGGGTTGAGAATAACGTGGTAAGTAAACGTAGCATTTAATCAACGAAATATGAACATGAATTTGTTAACGCATTGGGTTCGAGAATAGTTTAAATGAACGAAACTTTTAAGTATCAAAATACCATGATGTTTAAAAAAAATGAAAATCTCCAATAGAACATTGACGTGACCAATGACAGCATTGAGATGAATAAACAATTATATCTTACAAATATGTAAATTGATAATAACTTGAAATGAAATGGATAAAAATAAACCTAATAAAAATAAACCTAATAATAACAACAAATTAGTTCTATGGAAACATGATCAAATACATTTTATTCTTAACATGAAAATAGTGAGAACTAATTTGTTGTTATTATTAGGTTTATTTTTAAAGGTGTTTACTGTTAATTTTTGTTCGTATTTGCTAATTATCGATTTTGAGACGTTATAGTTATTTGTTGATTTATATTTTGTTGTTATTATTATATTTTTATAAGTATTTGTTGGTATTTTATGCTATTATTTCGTTCTTGATTTTGATTCTTTTGTTGTAATTTTTAGGTTTTTTTATTTGTTATTACACATCATTGTTTATGTATATTAGTATTGTAGTTGGTATAGTTTCTTACGTTCTCATTTTCTTAAGAATTGGTATTATTTCCTACATTATCATGTTAAGATTAAAATGCACATGAACCTTCATATATATATATATATATATATATATATATATATGGTTATATATATATATATATATGGTTATATATATATATATATATATATATATATATGGTTAAGCTCAGGGGAGGGTTATATTAAGAACTTGATTAGTTTTAAGAACTTTAAGAACTCAATTTTGGACCACACATTTAATTAAATGATATGAAATATGTGGCTATGTAAGCCCCCGTTCTCGGTAGCCCTACTTTAGCGTCAGATTTACTCATAAACACAGTTCTTACAAATCAGAGTTAATTAAAACTTTCGCGGAAACGTTACCTTAAAGCATTTGTTATAAAACATTAAATCTTTTCTTTGATACCATAACTGTGACAATCGTCAATTTCAGGTTAACTCCGTTAACTCAACTCCGTCAATTCAAACTTTAAGATCGTTGAATCTATAACGTACACTTCATTACATTTAAACTAGGGTTTAAATGACGCGTAACACTTACTACATGTGTAGTCTTTCGGGATTTGCACCGAAACGCAAACGAGTTGACGCAAACGATTGATAAATAAACGATAAACGTAAAAACAATAATTATGTGATTATTATGTGTTAGGATTATGTGCTATGTGATAAAACTATGGTCATGTTAACTTATTGGGCAAGTATGATGGAATGTTCTAGAAAAACAACACTTGGAAAGAAGAGGGACTAGAGTGTAACTTGTATTATTATAAATACATCACTAATAAACAAACCCTAACTTATTATTAACCTACAACCCTAAATCGGCTCTCTCTCCCTCTCTTGATCCACGGCTGCCGTCCACCTTCATCACACACACACACATCAATCAAGAGATTAATCCAAGAACTAGGTGCTAGGAAGGTATACTTGATCATCTCTTACCTCCTTGTTGTGTAATTTTGATGTTTAATGGGTTGTATGTAAACCCTAACTCAGCCGATTATATGTATGTATGTGATCAATATGATAGTTGTTAGTTGGATAATAGATTGATAACTAGATTGATGTTGTTGCATGATTGATTGTTGTTCTTGATTTGAATTAAAACACAAACCCTAATCTTGTATGTATGGTGTGATTTATATGCATGGATAGTAGTTATGGTGTCTAGAGGGTTATATGGATGCATGATAGTTCATAGATTGTTATGATGTTGAGTTTTGATGTGAACAGATTATGGACAGAATATGTATACGATGTTTAACTGACTGTAACGAAGTGTAAACGTGAAAATTGATTGAGATTGTGAGTACTGCAGTAAACTAGGTTGAGTCTAGTTTCTATAAAGTATAAATTCGTAATTTTTGGATAAGTGGAAGTATACTTTTATGATTTTACAAAAACGTGATGCAAAGCTGAGCTGTTAGACCTGCTGTTAGGTTATATTGTAAATTCTATATCTCATGAACTACGAGGCCAATTGGGTTGGTTCCACTTCTGGAAGTTGACTCACTGAGTTAGGAACCAAACCCAAGTGGTCTTGCATTTATTGGATTTTTCGTTTACCGGGAATTGCAAATAACATTCTGTTGTGCATGAATCTGACTGATATGAGTTTACTGTAGTGTTTTGATCATTATGAGAAATCTATATGGAATAAAAATAATATAAAATATGTTCTGGAAACCTAAGACATGTATGTTTCAGTGGTGATTTTTGGTGAATTAATTGAGATGATATGATCGGTGAAATAGTACAATCTTTCAAGTAGAAATTCTGTCACAATGAAACTAGCTGCTGAGTTGTATAGGAATGCATGAAATATGATAGTTTTTATATAATTGTGGTATTTTGACCAAAATACCCTTGCGGGGAATAATTGCTAGTTGATTGCCATGAATTGACCAAATTGCCCTTATGGGGAATAATAGTTAGTTAGTCTTTGTTTGTTGACCAAAATGCCCTTACGGGAATAATTGCTTGTAAGTATGTTATTAATACATGACACGAAAGTAATTGCTCACTCGTGTATCGTATCACAATTGTACTTGTTTAAATCACACACGGTTCACAAACGAAACACGAAACATGATACGTGCATAGGTATTATGTGCCGAGTCTAGAGACTCGTTAAACGTTCCGATACTTAGAAAATCTCTTTGTTATTTTAGAACGCTAGAGAGTTTTCTACGACGCGCATCACTCGGTGATCTAATTTGGAATATTCTTCGCAAACAGTGAGTTCACTTACCCCGCTCTTTGAACTGTTTTCAAACGTTTTTCACTTGGGGGAGATAACATACTCCGATAAACGCATTTTTGAGATAAACACATATTTAAGATTTTGTTATAAATTATATATATCACTTGTAGAGGCTAAGCGGCACGTAACCCTTGAAGTCCCACGCATCGAACCGGTTAATATTTGGAATAGCGAGTCACTGTTGAGTAGTACTACTGGGTTTGACAAACCCCACCCGACGCTAAGCTCAACTGGAGGTTGAGTGAGTGTAATTTTTGGCTAACACTTACCATGGTCTGGGTTGACCTGGTGACGGGCACTTGATAAACAGTCAGCTTCGGTCTCGAACCACTTAGTAATACTTGTTGTATAGATTAGCTACCTATCGATATATAATTTGACATAACATTATCTGGTAACACTTAAACGCTGTAACGTGGTTACACACTTAAACGCTGTAACGTGGTTACACACTTAAACGCTGTAACGTGGTTACACACTTAAACGCCGTAACGTGGTTACGCAAAACTTTTAAACGCCGTAACGTGGTTACGCAAAACACTTAACGAAAACGCTGAACTCAAACGCTAAACGATTTGTCTTATATAACTTGTGAACTCACCAACCTCGTGTTGACCCCTTTTAGTATGTTATTCTCAGGTAGCCGAGGCGGGCGCGCGGTTTAGGAGCATGCATTAATTGTTAAACATCTTACTCTGCAAACTTAATTTTAACATTTACATTTGGTTTTAAGTCGTCCTGCGTGACGCAACTTTTGAATTAAGGTTTTACGCTTCCGCACTTATTTTTCATTTAAACGTTTTCTTTGGTTTGGTTATAACTAATGATTCCGATCCTGCCAGTTCACACCCTCTGACGGTAAAACTCCGTTAGTGGATTTTGAGGGTGTGACAATAACACAAAACATTATATTTAAAACATCATTTCTCCCATCTTCAGATGCCAGCCGTTCAATCCATGACATGTGCCAGCCTCATACTAGCTCTTCAGTCTGATCACCTGCGTGCATACTAAAAGTCAGCTACGCTGAGTGAGTTCTTGTTAATCAAGCAACTTATCATACAACCACTACATGCATTATATACGTATCCGAAGACACATATCCCACTATCCAACCTGCTCACCTTACCACTGAACCTCTTATTTACCCCTACAGCTTAGCCACTTTAATAACGAATGACATTATGCCACTTTGCCACTTTAATAACGAATAACGTTATGCCACTTTGCCACTTTAATAACGAAGTCACGCATAGGCTCACCCTACCACTTGTTATCGTCATACCACTAACACCCTTACTAGAACCTTGTTACTTCTATCACACCCTACCTCTACTTGTCTACAACACACTTTGTATCATTACATCATTTACATAATAACCAAGTTACATCACAACATTTACACACACTAATAACCACTTGGGGATTATTCCCGAATGACGGTACGCGCAATATCCGAAGATCGTTCACACACCGACTAACGTTACCTTCCCTGTCTACACGTGCAATATCCAAAGATCGTTCACGCACTAACAGACATGCATTCATAACATTTATAAATATATCACATCAACATTATAACTTACACTCACCACTTAAGGTAAGTGTATTCACACTTCAGCCTCGAAACATAACAAGGAAATGGGGCTAGAAACTCACCTGAACTTTGTTCCTTTCTCTGATAATAGTTGATCCCTTCTTTAACTGAGCTCGGCTAACTGTATAAGTTACACGTATCAATACTCGTTTGATCTAATCTAGTGGTCTAGTATTAGCTTACTTAGCATTTTATGGTCTTTCCTATATTTTAACTTTCTTGCATTATATCTCCTAAGTCCTTACAATGCATATCATCACGTGTGTACACATACATGTCTACATACACAGGTTGCCAGGTATCCGGGTCTCAATATAAGCGTGTAACATCCTAAAATATTATAACGTTAAATAAAGAAAGTTACGTTTAAGTGATTTCGCGTTATTAACTAATTAATATCAAGTAAGGAACGGATCATGGACTTAGATTAATTAAGATGGATTAAAGGGAATGGGCCTTAGGTCCATGGGCTTTAAGGGATATAAATATCCCCTAAACCAACCTAAAACCCTAAACCCTCATTTCTTTCCATCCTAATCTCTACACACTCAAAAACACACACATCCTTCACCATATTACGGCCGAGAGAGAGACGAGAGTGATTTGAGACCAAACGGACGCTAGCTTGTAGTAGATCTTTACCACACGAGCTATATACAAGATCTAGAGTTCATAACCAAGCTTAACGAAATCCAAACGAGCACTAAAGGTAAGTCTTTTACCTTAAAGATTACGTTTTTATTAACATTTAACCTTGAAACTTAGAGCAGAGATAGATCGAGTGTAAACAAAATGTAAAGTTATAAACTTGATGTTAAAACGAACCGAACGAACCCAAGAACATAAACGGCTCGTTAAAATGGAACCCTAAGATCTAGTGTTAAACGTTCTAGCTTAAAGGTCTAAACTTTACACTTATCCGAGTCAAGTCTTGTCCGAGGTTGGCTATGGGAAACTTTACGAGTACGGTTAAAAGGTTTATACGTTGAAATATAGCCGATTAGCGGAGTTAAAACCAAACCAGTGGCCGTCACTGGATAACTTCGCTGTAAGCAGGTTCATGGTAGGCAACTTCGCCTGCAAAGCTAAGTTCGCTGGATGATAACTTTGCCTAGCAACAACTTCGCCTAGCATATGTTCGCTTAGGGTTAACTTCGCCGAACACTAACTTCGCCTAATAGAAGTTCGCTGATGATAAGTTCGCATGACGTTAAGTTCGCTTACAGTAAGTTCGCTTAATGTTAAGTTCGCTTATTCTTAAGTTCGCTTAATGATAAGTTCGCCGGAGTCAGCAAATTAGAAAATAAATTAAAAACCTAATGGAAAATGTGTTAAGACAGTTAATGCCCATTGGACCCTGCAAGGGGCTGCCGCCCCTAGACCCCGCTGCCAGGGGCGCTGCCCCCGGACCCCCGTTCGTTGTGGGTAGTAGCTAAGACTAGAAAGATGATATGAGTAGTGATAGTTAATTGATACGTGTACTTATTATACAGTCAGCCGTGCACAACTGAAGAAAGGGATTACGATTAACGGTGAACGTAACCGAATTCAGGTGAGTATCTAGCCCCATTTATGTGTTATGTTTTCGGGGCTGTGTGCATACTCAATATGTTTGTTAATACGCTTATCCTAAGAGATAAGTGTATGCCTTATGTGAATAATGTGAAATGTCTGAATGATTGCTTGATGGTACGTGAACGATCTTCGGATATTGCACGTACTGTCAGGTTGTAACGCTATATATAAGGTAAGTATGATATGTATGCTTATGTGTATGAACGTGATAAAGTTAATAAAAGAAGGAAAGGATGGTTGTATGGTTGTATGGTTACGAAAAGGGTACCGAGCCCTAATAATACTCGAGGTATGATGTATGGTTGTATGGTAACGAAGAGGAAATCGAACCCTACTAATATTCGAGAACTAGGGAACCGAACCCTACTAATATTCGAGGAAAGAATGTACCGAGCCCTAATAATACTCGAGGAAGGAGGGTACCGAGCCCTAATAATACTCGAAGAAGGAGGGTACCGAGCCCTGATAATACTCGAGGAAGGAGGGTACCGAGCCCTGATAATACTCGAGGAATGTAGGACGTATTGCTCTTTATAACGTAAGATATGAAAGCAAGTTAGTACAAAAGAAAGTATGAAAGTATGAATGAAAGAATATAAGTTTTTGTGTATTGTATAATGTATGATTAACTAGAACTCACTCATCGTAGCTGACTTTTAGTATGCACGCAGGTGAGTAGGATGAGGCAGCTTGCTTGAGGGGACACGTGGCGTTGAATAAGAGACTGGCATCGGAAGGCTCAGGGCGTGTTATGTTTTAATTACTTAGTTTTCGAAAGACAAGTTGGTTGTTTAAGACAAGTTTTGAATTGTTATGAAATGTTTTATTAAAGTTTTTATATTCCGCGAATGTTTTTAATTAACTCTGATATTAGAACTGCGTTTATGAGTAAATCCAACACGAAAGTAGGGCTACCGGTAACGAGGCCTTACAAAGAGAACTTAGATACATTAGCGAACTTAGATAGATAAGCGAACTTAGATATATATAAGGGAACTTAGATATATAAGCGAACTTAGATTAAGGCGAACCTGTATGTCAGCGAATATGGTAGCATGCGAACTTGGATGAGGCGAACTTAACCATCAGCGAACTTATCAGTGGTGAACTTGTATGCGACGAAGTTAACATCATGCGAACTTGCATGTAGAGAAGTTATCCACATGCGAACTTGCGTGCAGCGAACTTATACAAAAGCGAACTTATACAGCCGCGAACTTATACAGCAGCGAACTTATACAACAAGCTTGCTGTAGCGAGCTGCTGCTTCCAGGGTTCGTTTTATCAACCAAAACACGCGTTTCGCGACCCTAATTCGCTTATTAAGGTTCGGCCTTAGCCCCAACCGTTCCCTAGACCGATTGCGGCCCAAATCTTGACCCGTTTGTAACATAAAGCACGAACTTTTAAGGCTAAACGTTTAATACTAGATCTAGGGTTCATTTTAGACGAGCTGCACATGTTTGCAGGTCCATTAAGTTCGTTTTAGCATCAAGTTTACAACTTTACGTTTTATTTACACTCGATCTATTCCCGTTCTAAGTTTCAAAACTAAACGTTTCAACTGGATCCCGCAATTCAAGCAGCTATTGTTCAAGCTGTAGCCACTCTCGTGAAGAATATTACTCCAGGAGGGTCTGCTGGAAGCCGTGAAAGAACTGCTGGAGGGGCAGGAGGTGAGGGTAGGAGAGATGAGTAAGAAGAGAGGGAGGCCTCGAGTGTGGTTAAGTCTGGGAAAGCTGGTGACAGGAAAAGAGGCCGAGGTGGGTGCAACTATAAGTCCTTCAAGGGATGCGACCCACCGAAGCTGACTGGGTTGGGAGACGCAATCGCTACTCTTCAGTGGATAACCGCCATGGATAAAATTATCCGCATTAGCAAGTGCCGTCCCGTTCAAGCTGTCGTTTATGCCACCCAATCGTTTGAAGATGAGGCGATGTATTGGTGGGAATCGATTGAGCAAAGAAGGAGTCGAGAGGAAATCAAGGCCATGAAGTGGGAGGATCTGAAGGAGTTAGTGATGAAGAGGTTCTGCGCTGATGCAGAAGTTGAAAGGGCGGAGATGAAGTTCCTGAACTTGAAAGCTGGGAAGATGACGCATCGTGAGTACACCACTGAGTTCAACCGAATGTCTAGGTTGGTGCCCGATATGGTCAGCACTGAGGCTAAGAGAATCAAGTGTTATGTGAGGGGATTACCACAGAGAGTCCGCATGTTAGTCAGGACAAGTAAACCTGCTACTTTCGATTTTGCTGTCGAACTCGCAGAGATGGTCTATGCAGACCTGGCTGCGGATGATGTGGTGGTGGGAGACGATAAGAAGGAGAAGAAATGGGTCGTTCCTGCTAAACGACCCGGTACCCAGATGTGGAACCCTAAGAACAAGCAGCCGAGAGTTTGGGAGAACAGGTCGTGCAAGACTTGTGGCAAGGCACACAGTGGTGAGTGTAGGTGGGGAAAGGGTTCGGATACCTGTCATAAGTGTGGAAAGATGCATGTTGGAGAGTGTAGAGTTGGGTCGAATGTTTGCTACAAGTGAGGGAAGGCAGGTCATTATGCTCATGAGTGCAGTTCTAAGCCTGCATGCTACAAGTGTGGTAAGACATGTCACTTTGCTAGGGAGTGTACCGAGGGTGAAGCTGGAGGGAGTGGGAAGAAGGATACTAAGCAAGCTAGGCCAAGAACCAGGGCCTACATGCTGACCCAGGAGCAAGCTAAGCAGATTCCAGATGTCGTCACAGGTACGTTTCTAGTAAACGGTATTTCCGCTTCAGTATTGTTTGATTTGGGCGCAAACAAAAGTTTCGTAGCCACACCATTTAGTAAACTAGCTAAAATGAAATGTTTCTGAGTGTCTGAAACTCTTATAGTAGAAACCGCTATTGACACTTCGGTTAAAATAATAAAAATGGTTAAGGATTGTAAGATAGAATTGGAGGGACATGAGTTCCCTGTTACTTTGTATGTTATGACCTTAGGAGGGTTCGATGTGGTTTTGGGGATGGATTGGTTGTCTGAGTTTGATGCTCAGATAGTATGTAAGAGTAGGATAATAAGGTTAAAGTCCTTGGATGGTAGTGCGGTGACGGTTTATGGTGATAAGGAAAGTTCTGGGCTTAATGTCATTTCGATGATAAAAGCCGAGGGTTTGCTAAGGTGAGGGTGCTGTGCCTACCTGGCGTATGTTGTCAATGCTACGGCCGAGACGAAAGAAATGAAAGATGTTCCTATTGTGCGCGACTACCCAGAAGTATTCCCTGAGGATCATCCGGGGTTGCCACCAGAGCGAGAGATAGAATTTCAGATAGATTTAGTACCAGGAGCCCAACCTGTCGCGAAAGCACCTTACCGTCTAGCACCGTTCGAAATGAAAGAATTGATGTCCCAACTGCAAGAACTCCTCGACAAAGGTTTCATAAGACCAAGTGTTTCCCCGTGGGGCGCACCATTGTTGTTCGTGAAGAAGAAGGATGGAAGTATGAGAATGTGCATAGACTATCGCGAATTGAATAAGCTTATGGTAAAGAATAGATATCCTTTGCCAAGGATTGATGATCTGTTTGACCAACTGCAAGGTTCAAGTTGGTTCTCACGAATAGATCTCAGGTCAGGCTATCATCAGCTGAAGGTGAAGGAGGCAGACATACCTAATTTAGTGTTCCAAACGCGGTATTGACACTACGAGTTCCTCGTAATGTCATTCGGTCTAACAAATGCTCCTGCAGCATTTATGGACATGATGAATAGGGTGTGTCGGCCGATGTTGGATAAGTCGGTTATCGTCTTCATTGATGATATATTGATTTATTCAAAGAGCGAGTCTGACCATGCTGAGCATCTGAGAGAGGTATTAGAGACTCTGAAGAAAGAGAAGTTGTATGCTAAGTTTTCGAAGTGCGCGTTCTGGTTAAGAGAAGTGCAATTTTTAGGTCACGTGATTAATCCGGAAGGGATTACCGTGGACCCAGCTAAGATTGAAGCGATAACGAATTGGAAGACTCCACAGAATCCGACTGATATGCGAAGCTTCTTAGGGTTAGCTGGCTACTATAGGAGATTCATCGAGGGTTTCTCCAAGATAGCCGCACCGTTGACCGGTATGACCCGAAAGTCGGTAGTATTCAGTTGGGGAAAGTTTCAAGAAGAAGCCTTTGAGGAATTAAAGAAAAGACTCACACAAGCTCCAATCCTTGCTCTACCCGATGGTGACGAGGATCTAGTTGTTTGTGCTGATGCCTCGCATCAAGGGCTAGGTTGCGTGTTGATGCAACGAGGAAAGGTGACAGCTTACGCGTCTAGACAGTTGAAAGTCCATGAGAGTACTTATCCGACGCATGATTTAGAGCTAGCGGCAGTAGTGCATGCCTTAAAGATATGGAGGCATTACCTGTATGGTACTAAGTGTACTATTTATACAGATCAAAAGAGTTTAAAGTATTTCTTTGAGCCGAAGGAATTGAACATGAGGCAGAGAAGATGGTTAGAATTGATAAAAGATTATGACTGTGAGATCAAGTACTACCCCGGTAAAGCTAATGTGGTCGCCGACGCGCTAAGCCGTAAGAACGAGGAAGTCCTTGCAAAAGTGAAGTCATACCAGCTGATTATGAACTCAAGTCTTTTTGAAGAGATTGTCAAGGTAAAGTCAGAGGTGCTAGTAGATGAAGGATTAGTTAAGAAAGAATGGATTTATGGCCAGCAAGATGAGTGGATGGAAAACACTCATGGTATTAAGACTAGATTTGACCGTATGTGGATTCCACGCCATGGGGATCTCAGAGGTCGAATCTTAGATGAGGCTCATAAGTCAAGATATTCGATTCATCCAGGAGCTACAAAGATGTATCAAGATTTGAAAAGAGACTATTGGTGGCCTGGGATGAAGAATGATGTAGTGGATTATGTTGGTAAGTGCTTAACCTGCTTACAAGTCAAAGCCGAACATCAAAAGCCTTATGGGAAGATGCAGCCGCTAGAGATACCTGAGTGGAAATGGGAACACATCACCATGGATTTCATAACTAAGCTACCTCTTACAGCTAAGCATCATGATACTATCTGGGTGATTGTGGACCGTTTGACCAAGAGTGCTCACTTTCTGCCCATACTAGAGGCCATCTCGTCAGAAACGTTAGCAAGCTTGTTCATTAAAGAAGTTGTAACCAAGCATGGAGTACCGTTATCGATCGTGTCTGATAGAGATACACGGTTTACTTCGAGGTTCTGGAATAAATTCCATGAAGCTATAGGGACGAGGTTGAACATCAGTACGGCGTATCATCCTCAAACCGATGGACAGTCTGAAAGGACGATCCAAACCCTTGAGGATATGCTGCATGCTTGTGTTTTAGATTTTGGTGGAAGTTGGGATGATCATCTGCATCTGGCAGAGTTCTCCTATAACAACAGTTACCATTCAAGTATTGGTATGCCACCGTTGAAGATGCTTTACGGTAGACGATGTAGAACCCCGGTGTGTTGGGGTGAGATTGGTCAGGAGGAAATGGGAAGCCTAGAAGTGGTTCAAGAAACGTCTTCAAAGTTCGATCGGATCAAAGCAAGAATGAAAGCCGCTCAAGTCAGACAAAAGTCTTATGCAGATAAGCGGTGACGACCAATTGAGTTTAACGTTGGCGACAATGTGATGCTTAAGGTCTCTCCTTGGAAAGGAATTATCCGTTTTAGAAAGAGGGGGAAGTTGAGTCTGAGGTACATTGGACCTTTTAAAATTTTAGATCGTGTGGGGGAAGTAGCTTATAAGCTGGATTTATCCAATGAGTTAGAAGGAATTCATTCAACCTTTCATGTTTCTCATCTGAGGAAGTGTCTAGCTGATGACACGTCTCACGTGCCGTTGATGGACATTGAGGTTGATGAACAATTGAACTACATCGAGCAACTGATAGAGATCGTTGATCGCAAGGAGAAGCAGCTTCGTCACAAGATTACACCTTTGGTAAAAGTGATATGGAAACATCGCAATGGATCAGATGCTACTTGGGAGGCCGAGGATGAGATGCGCAAGTTTGACCCTAGTCTGTTTATGTAATAGTTAGGTTTCGGGGATGAAACCTCTATAAGGAGGGAAGACTTGTAACATCCTAAAATATTATAACGTTAAATAAAGAAAGTTACGTTTAAGTGATTTCGCGTTATTAACTAATTAATATCGAGTAAGGAACGGATCATGGACTTAGATTAATTAAGATGGATTGA
The DNA here is from genome assembly GCF_021521415.1 of Bidens hawaiensis. Classification (NCBI taxonomy): domain Eukaryota; kingdom Viridiplantae; phylum Streptophyta; class Magnoliopsida; order Asterales; family Asteraceae; genus Bidens; species Bidens hawaiensis. The sequence goes on from NW_027491024.1 coordinate 4,916,670, forward strand.
AGGGAATGGGCCTTAGGTCCATGGGCTTTAAGGGATATAAATATCCCCTAAACCAACCTAAAACCCTAAACCCTCATTTCTTTCCATCCTAATCTCTACACACTCAAAAACACACACATCCTTCACCATATTACGGCCGAGAGAAAGACGAGAGGGATTTGAGACCAAACGGACGCTATCTTGTAGTAGATCTTTACCACACGAGCTATATACAAGATCTAGAGTTCATAACCAAGCTTAACGAAATCCAAACGAGCACTAAAGGTAAGTCTTTTACCTTAAAGATTACGTTTTTATTAACATTTAACCTTGAAACTTAGAGCAGAGATAGATCGAGTGTAAACAAAATGTAAAGTTATAAACTTGATGTTAAAACGAACCGAACGAACCCAAGAACATAAACGGCTCGTTAAAATGGAACCCTAAGATCTAGTGTTAAACGTTCTAGCTTAAAGGTCCAAACTTTACACTTATCCGAGTCAAGTCTTGTCCGAGGTTGGCTATGGGAATGTTTACGAGGACGGTTAAAAGGTTTATACGTTGAAATATAGCCGATTAGCGGAGTTAAAACCAAACCAGTGGCCGTCACTGGATAACTTCGTTGTAAGCAGGTTCATGGTATGCAACTTCGCCTGCAAAGCTAAGTTCGCTGGATGATAACTTTGCCTAGCAACAACTTCGCCTAGCATATGTTCGCTTAGGGTTAACTTCGCCAAACACTAACTTCGCCTAATACAAGTTCGCTGATGATAAGTTCGCATGACGTTAAGTTCGCTTACAGTAAGTTCGCTTAATGTTAAGTTCGCTTATTCTTAAGTTCGCTTAATGATAAATTCGCCGGAGTCAGCAAATTAGAAAATAAATTAAAAACCTAATGGAAAATGTGTTAAGACAGTTAATGCCCCTTAGACCCTGCAAGGGGCTGCCGCCCTTAGACCCCGCTGCCAGGGGCGCTGCCCCCGGACTCCCGTTCGTTGTGGGTAGTAGCTAAGACTAGAAAGATGATATGAGTAGTGATAGTTAATTGATACGTGTACTTATTATACAGTCAGCCGTGCACAACTGAAGAGAGGGATTACGATTAACGGTGATCGTAACCGCATTCAGGTGAGTATCTAGCCCCATTTATGTGTTATGTTTTCGGGGCTGTGTGCATACTCAATATGTTTGTTAATACGCTTATCCTAAGAGATAAGTGTATGCCTTATGTGAATAATGTGAAATATCTGAATGATTGCTTGATGGTACGTGAACGATCTTCAGATATTGCACGTACTGTCAGGTTGTAACGCTATATATAAGGTAAGTATGATATGTATGCTTATGTGTATGAACGTGATAAAGTTAATAAAAGAAGGAAAGGATGGTTGTATGGTTACGAAAAGGGTACCGAGCCCTAATAATACTTGAGGTATGATGTATGGTTGTATGGTAACGAAGAGGGATTCGAACCCTACTAATATTCGAGAACTAGAGAACCGAACCCTACTAATATTCGAAGATGGAGGGTACCGAGCCCTAATAATACTCGAGGAAGGAGGGTACCGAGCCCTAATAATACTCGAGGAATGTAGGGCGTAATGCTCTTTATAACGTAAGATATGAAAGCAAGTTAGTACAAAAGATAGTATGAAAGTATGAATGAAAGAATATAAGTTTGTGTGTATTGTATAATGTATGATTAACTAGAACTCACTCAGCATAGCTGACTTTTAGTATGCACGCAGGTGAGTAGGATGAGGCAGCTCGCTTGAGGGGACACCTGGCGTTGAATAAGAGACTGGCATCGGAAGGCTCAGGGCGTGTTATGTTTTAATTACTTAGTTTTCGAAAGACAAGTTGGTTGTTTAAGACAAGTTTTGAATTGTTATGAAATGTTTTATTAAAGTTTTTATATTCCGCGAATGTTTTTAATTAACTCTGATATTAGAACTGCGTTTATGAGTAAATCCAACACGAAAGTAGGGCTACCGGTAACGAGGCCTTACAAAGAGAACTTAGATACATTAGCGAACTTAGATATATAAGCGAACTTAGATATATAAGGGAACTTAGATATATAAGCGAACTTAGATTAAGGCGAACCTGTATGTCAGCGAATATGGTAGCATGCGAACTTGGATGAGGCGAACTTAACCATCAGCGAACTTATCAGTGGTGAACTTGTATGCGACGAAGTTAACATCATGCGAACTTGCATGTAGAGAAGTTATCCACATGCGAACTTGCGTGCAGCGAACTTATACAAAAGCGAACTTATACAGCCGCGAACTTATACAGCAGCGAACTTATACAGCAAGCTTGCTGTAGAGAGCTGCTGCTTCCAGGGTTCGTTTTATCAACCAAAACACGCGTTTCGCGACCCTAATTCGCTTATTAAGGTTCGGCCTTAGCCCCAACCGTTCCCTAGACCGATTGCGGCCCAAATCTTGACCCGTTTGTAACATAAAGCACGAACTTTTAAGGCTAAACGTTTAATACTAGATCTAGGGTTCATTTTAGACGAGCCGCACATGTTTGCAGGTCCATTAAGTTCGTTTTAGCATCAAGTTTACAACTTTACGTTTTATTTACACTCGATCTATTCCCGTTCTAAGTTTCAATACTAAACGTTTATAAAGCCGTAAACTTTAAGGTAAAGACATACCTTTACGTGTTTTAAGGTTACGGTTTAGCTTGGTTATGAGCTTTAGGTCTTGTATCTATCCTGTGTATTGAAGAATCTAACAAGAATCACGTTCGTTTGGCTCGGGTCTCACCCTTCTCTCTCAGCCGTATATATATATGGTGATGTGTGTGTTTTCGAGTGTGTAGAGAATAAGGTGGATAAGATGGATGAGAATGGAAAGGATTAGGGTTTAAGGGGGTATTTATACTCCCTTAAGCCCATAGACCTAAGGCCCATCTTTCTTTTTTGGTCCATAACTAATCCCATCTAATTGTCCTACTTACTCTTTCATATTTTATTATTATTATTATCGTTCCACTAACTCATTTATTTCACCCGACGCGAATAATATATGAACTATTATTCTAGAAATTTTGGGATGTTACAGGCTAAGATTAAATTTAATTAAAAAATCAATCAGGAGAGAAAATAAGTATTTTTGATGATTATGCAAGTTTAAATGTTAGTTACACATGTGTATATAAGTCGATTCGGTGTGTAAAAAAATACTGAAACTTTTTGTACATTACTTACACTTACGTATTACAAATGTGTATAAAAAATTTAAAAAAAATTGTTATGTTGAGTTCTTTCGAGTTCTTAAAACTCAAAGTGGTTCTCAAAAGAAATCAATCATATATATATATATATATATATATGTATGTATGGTTAAGCTCAGGAGAGAAATCAATGTAGCCAATCAGATTTTTTCATTTCTTTTTCTTTTTTAAATAAATACAAGGGTACAATGGTAAACACATCAATCTTGTTATTTTGGTAACTATTAATGTATTTTGGAAGTTTCAATTTCACTAAATTATTATTTTACTAGGGTATATACCCGCGTGACACGCGGGTGGAATAACTTGCCACTAAACATAATCAACTTAAACATCAATTTAAACAAACATAATATTTCTTTAACTATTAAAACTTGATAGATTTACATTGTCACTAAACACATCACCATACCAACCAAAAAGTAATAGATTTACATTGTCTTAATATTAAAACTTCCAAATTACAGGAAGTTAATTTGAACATAACAAACATAATAAATTTAAACAACAAATTCAAGCAACACAATACTTCTTCAAACTTTCGGACGAAAACGTTAACCATTTACATTGTCTAGATCTTAAAAGTTAAAAGTTACAATAAGTTAATGTACATCGAACAGCCAAAAAACATCAACAAAAGACATAAACACCATCAACTTCTTCAAACATTCTACCAAAAGAAACTTATTTTGCTTCATCACCTGAAAATATAATAAAACATTAGCATCCAAATTAAATATATTTAATAATGAGTAACATTTAAACATTAATAAAGTTGTTTTTATTAAAACAAAATAACATACAACAACAAAGAAAGTAAAATGACAATATAAAACATTTTTCTAACTTAAACCATTAAACAAAAAAGATATATCAATAAAAACCTTTTTTGGCCGTAATTTTATACATAACAAATTTGATACTCTTTTAAAACAACCCGTTTGAAATATTTTCAAAATAGTTACAAAATAAAAAAAAATTTTGGAATTAGTCAACTTCAAAAAATTTTGATTTTTTTTTTTTATTTTTGACCAATCTTGTAACAAACTTTTAAATCAATGACATTAATATTTTGTTAAATTTTCAAAACATAAAAACGTTTTACAATAAATAAATTTTCAACTAACTTTGGAAATATTAAAAAAATTTATGTTGACTTTGAAAATATTTAAAGGTGAAAAAATATGATACAAAAATATATATACCACATATACATGTATTTTAATAAAAAAAATATATTAAAACGTGGAAATTAATTGTTATATTTAAATGAGAATATTATTAAAGACATTACTAACGAACGTATATGAATATCCCGTACAAACAGAAAAGGTAATAGACACGTATTTAAGATATTGACATTTTATGTTGAGTATATATTAGGAAAATGAATTAAATTAGAATATATTAAATGGTTATTTAAGTTATAAATCTGTTTACCAAAATTTCTAAAACTATCAAAACTAATAGTCGGTCAGCAATATTAAAGAAAGTTATTAACTTTAAAAATTTTAGAAAACACCAACCCACATTATAGTCAATTACAAAAATAAATAAATTATACTCAACTTATTTATTTGAAATTCAAATTATTAATTTGAATACACGTAAAAAATAATAATTATAAATAATGATTTTCAACTTTATTATATGATTTGATTCAATTAGAATATAATAAATTGTTATTTAAGTTATAAATTTGTTTACCAAAATTGTTAAACGAAATTTGTTATAGTCAAAGATACTAAATACAAAAAATATTACAAAAATCATGGCATAATGTAATCTTGAAATTATTACTTATTTTAGTCGATCCATAATTAATATTATTTTATTACAGTCAAAGAAATATCCATTCAATTTTGGTACAAACTCATTATCAATTGTGAAATTTATGTCTAATTATAAATTGGTCAAACATATAAACATATAATATTGACAATGGAAACAAAAATTTTCCATAACCAACTATAATATATATATATATATATATATATATATATTTAGAATTTTAAATTAAAATAATATTTTGAATTTTTATAGTGCATTAATTTTTACAGTTTCCATAACCAAATGATGACACCCATTAGCATTAACTGTGACATTTATGCATCATTATACACTGGCCAAACAAAAAAGATGGAAATATGTAAATGTTAGAAAATATAATGTATCTAACAATATAATAATAGAATAATGTTTTAACTCAAAAATATTAAAATATAAAAATGGTAAGGTGTAAATATTATTACTTTGGTCAAAATAAGATATAACAACTAATTAGTAAAGAAAATAAATTAATAATAAAAAAATTAATAAACTTATAATAATTATTATAAATTATAGAAATTATCATTAATATATAGTTAAATATAAGATACAAACAAATTTTTCTTTAATACATCGGTTTTGATTTAAATATAATAAATGGACAAAACCAACAACTATATATGATTGATTATATAAAAATCAAATAAATTACATGAATTGTGAAAAATACATAAATACATGAATAATAACAAAAATATACATCAATATTAAACAAAAAATAAGATATCTTATCAACAAATCTTCAACCCATGAAATTGTTATATCAAGTTGGGAACATAACATGAAATGAGAAAATTAAATATTAATATTTGTTTTGCAAATAATAAATTTTAACCGTGGTAATGTTACATGTTTTGACCAGTAATTCATAAAATTCAACTTTAATTTAAATTTGAAAATTTATAAATTTTCAATTATATCGTTTTAGAAATAATAAATTTTAGTGATGGTAATTATAGACATTATGAATGTTTGTTTAATTAGCCATTTAAAAAGTTCAACTTAAACTTAAATTCAACTTTAATGTTTGACCAGACAATTTAAAAATGTTTGATCAACTTAAACATTTGACCAGCAATTAAGTAAAAAAATCAACTTTAATTTAAATTTGGAAATTTAAACTTTTTAAATCAAATCGTTTTAGAAAATAATAAATTGTAATGATGGTAAGTTTAAACGTTATGGAATATTGACCAACCATTTACAAATTTCAACTTTAACTTAAATTTTAAATTTAAAATTCAAAATTGCAATCATTTTAGAAATAATTAAAAAATTAGTCGTGGTAATGTTACATGTTATGGAATGTTAAAGCACTTATTTACAAAATGTTCTAATTGATAACCGGAATATTTCAATCGTGTTACCTGAAAAACGAAATAAGGTAAATCTCCATTGTATTTTCGATTTTGATATATGTAACATCTCAATTTTTCGTTCGGATAGTAATAATAATAATAAAACATGATAGGATAAGTAGGATTTTAGATGGACTAAATTATGGACCAAAAGGGAAAGTTGGGCCTTAGGTCCATGGGCTTAAGGGAGTATAAATACCCCTTAAACCCTAATCCTTTCCATTTTTATCCTAATCTACACACTAGCCTATACCTTAGAAAACACACACAACACCATCTTATAACCCGAACCAAGATCAGAAGGCGAAAACCCGAGCTTGTTGGTGCTGGAACGTCGTGACGGACTAAAACAACATCAAGGCTTAATCGTGTTCGTAGTTCGACTCGTTCAAGGTACGTTTATAGTTAGAAATCGTTCGTATAGGTTTGGTTTGATTTGGGAAATCATAGATCTGTGTAAGCTTGTTATAAACGAACCCAAAATAACAAATATTACTGGAATTGATTAGCATTTGATAGGTTAATTGTTAACCTAAAAGAACCCGTAACCTATATGCCTAAATCGCACCCCTTAAACAACGATGTTAGGCCGATTTGCTGGAACGTCTTTAGCTAGTTTGTTATGGGAGCTTAGCGAATCAGAGGGTGATTCGTTAGCAAGTTCGTTATGGGAGCTTAGCGAATCAGAGGGTGATTCGTTAGCTAGTTCGTTATGGGAGCTTAGCGAATCAGAGGGTGATTCGTTAGCTAGTTCGTTATGGGAGCTTAGCGAATCAGAGGATGATTCTTTACCCAATTCGTTAAGGGAAAAGTAACGAACTAGGAGTTTAATATAAAGACAGAATGGTCCCTGGACTTAGAAAATATTTATATAATTACATAACAGCCCTTGGAGTTTGGAAATTTATGAAAGATACCTTTAAAGGTTAATGAGTAATGATTAACTAACCAGGTAATGATTTAATGAAGTAAAACAGCTTAGACGTGTAAGAATAATTAAGTAGCAATGAGATGACTAGAGCGGTACTTAATACTGTAATTATTAAACAGTTAGACGCGCACAGCTCAAGAAGGAGTAACCGTTAGCAGAAGAAGTAACCGAGTTCAGGTGAGTTTCTAGCCCCATTTTCTTGTTATGTTTTCGGGGCTGTGTGCATACTTGATGTGATTAGTTAATACACTTACCTTAAGTGGTAAGTGTATGCTATAGTTGTTATACGAGGTAGCTATTATACAATGTTTGTCGGTACGTGAACGATCTTCGGATATTGCACGTATCGCCAAGGATAGTGATTGCCAAGTGGTTATTAGTGTGTATGAATGCTATGATGTGACTTGCTTATTATGTAAATGATATGAAGCGTGTTGTAGACAAGTAGAGGTAGAGTGTGTTAGAAGTGGCAAGAGTCTAGTAAGAGTGTTAGTAGCCTGACGATAGTACGTGTTAGGGTAAGCCTATACGTGACTACGTCATTAAAGTGGCAATGTGGCATAACGTTATACGTTATTAATGTGGCAAAGTGGTAGGTGTAAATAAGAGGATAAGTGGTAGGGTGAGCAGGTTAGATAGTGGACTACGTGTCTTTGGATACGTATATGATGCATGTAGTGGTTGTATGATAAGTTGCTTGATTAACTAGAACTCACTCAGCGTAGCTGACTTTTAGTATGCACGCAGGTGATCAGACCAAAGAACTAGCATGAGGATGGCGCATGGCATGGATTGAAAGGCTGGCATCTGAAGATGGAAGAAAAGATGTTTTAAATATAATGTTTTGTGTTATGGTATCAAAGAAAAGATTTAATGTTTTGTAATGAATTATTTAAGTTGACGTTTCCGCGAAAGTTTTAATTAACTCTGATTGTAAGAACTGTGTATATGAGTAAATCCGACGCTAAAGTTGGGCTACCGGGTACGGGGCCTTACAAGTTGGTATCAGAGCAAAGTTCGAGAGATTTAAGCATCATACATGCTTAGACTCAAACAGATAATGGGATTTTAGTAAGAAAAGAAAGAAGATGTCAGTTCAAGATAGCCTGTGTCACTCAAGCAAGCTCAATAACGGTGAAGTATGTTAAATAATGTATAAAGATGTTAGCTTTATTGTTAAAGGAAAGATATGTGTATGTAGGGATAGGATTTCTTGATTGTTTGATTGATTAACTATTTGAAGTAGAAACTAGCACAAGTGAAATCACGAAGGGAAGTGTATAGGACCTGAGGAGTAATGCAAATAGTTAATTACACTTGATCAACGTCATTAACTACTTACCTTACGAATCACGTACTAAATAATTCCTTGAGTGATGACGTTTGTGTTTTCCCTTTAGAATACGATGGCTGGAGCAAGAAGGTTCGTTGGTAAGGGAGGTCACACTGGATGTCCTTGTGGACTACGCGTTGTCCGAGAACCGTCTGAAAAACCAGTTACTACCACGAGAAAAGAGAAAAGTGAAACTCTGCAAGGACCAAGCAGCGATGAAGGGTATCAGCTGGATTCTATTGTTCAATTTGCCATTTCTTACGTTGTAGCTGCTGCAGAGAAGAAATTTCATCCTGGCAAGTCTGCTGAAAGCCATGCTAGGACCATCGAGAAGGCAGGGGAAGACGGTAAGAAGGGTGATGGTAATAAGGGATGAGCGAAAGGAACCAAATGATCTACAAATGTCTTGAAGTGTGCGGGAAAATGCACCTGGGAGAATGCAAAGCTGGTTCAAACCAGTGCTACCGATGCGGGAAGAAGGGACACATAACTCGTGATTGCACCGAGGACTAGAAATGTTACAGGTGTGGTAAGTCGGGTCACTTAGCTAGAGATTGTGGGGAGCACTAACGGTGGAAGGAACAAGGAGAGATGAGTTCCCGATCTGTGGAAAATGTGGGAAGAAACACTCGGGAGAGTGCAGAATGGGACTAGGTGTGTGCTTCAGGTGTGGAAAAGAAGGACATCTCTCTTGGGAGTGTAAGGATCACCATAGGTGTCACAACTGTGGAGGACGTGGACACCTAGCAAGAGACTGCAGGAAACCGAATGAAGGACATGAAGCGTAGTAGAATGCAGAGATTTAACAGTTTCCTCTGCATGCTTGGAAAGGATCATTCAAGAAGGCTAGCTACTAGCCATAAGCTATTTTATGTTTGACTTATTAATGACTCTATGCGTGTTATTTTTATGTTGAAGTTTAGACTGGTGTTTATTAATTATGATATGAACTGTTTGAAATGCATGTGGGTTATGATAAATAGATGTGTTGTATTAGAGCGTCATCTTAGGAGTTAGCGTTATTATATAAAACAAGATTCCTTGGAAGGAAGAGACGAGACTTTGTACATCGAGAGCCTCATGGACAAGCTACCTTAATAGCTAGAACACATGATCACCGCTCGATGACTACAAGTCAGGAGTAAGAAGAATAAACCAGAAAGCAAAGGCGATCCAATAAAGTGTGTAAATAGAAAAGGTGTTCTTTCTTATAAGGAATAAGCTAGGTTGAGGGGACGAAACCTCTTTAAGGAGGGAAGACTTGTAACATCCCAATTTTTCGTTCGAATAGTAATAATAATAATAAAATATGATAGGATAAGTAGGCTTTTAGATTGACTTAATTATGGACCAAAAGGGAAAGATGGGCCTTAGGTCCATGGGCTTAAGGGAGTATAAATACCCTATAAACCCTATTCCTTTCCATTTTTATCCTAATCTACACACTAGCCTATACCTTAGAAAACACACACAACACCATCTTGTAACCCGAACCAAGATCCGAAGGCGAAAACCCGAGCTTGTTGGTGCTGGAACGTCGTGACGGACCAAAACAACATCAAGGCTTAACCGTGTTCGTAGTTCGACTCATTCAAGGTACGTTTATAGTTAGAAATCGTTCGTATAGGTTCGGTTTGATTTGGGAAATCATAGATCTGTGTTAGCTTGTTATAAACGAACCCAAAACAACAAATATTACTGGAATTGATTAGCATTTGATAGGTTAATTGTTAACCTAAAAGAACCCGTAACCTATATGCCTAAATCGCACCCCTTAAACATCGATGTTAGGCCGATTTGATGGTTGGGGTTTGTAGGCGCTGGTCAGACGATTCCGTTGATACCAAAATCGTGATATTTGGTTAAGAAACGAAGGTTTAATTGCAGATCTAAAATCTGTTGACTATTTGCTGTTCTTAACGATTTTGACTTTGACCCTTGAGTCAAAGTCTGGATAAGAACTATGGGTGATTCGTTATGGGTGATTCTTTAGCTAGTTCGTTATGGGAGCTTAGCGAATCAGAGGGTGATTCGTTAGCTAGTTCTTATTCGTTAGCTAGTTCGTTATGGGAGCTTAGCGAATCAGAGGGTGATTCGTTAGCTAGTTCGTTATGGGAGCTTAGCGAATCAGAGGGTGATTCGTTAGCTAGTTCGTTATGGGAGCTTAGCGAATTAGAGGATGATTCTTTACCCAATTCGTTAAGGGCAAAGTAACGAACTAGGAGTTTAATATAAAGACAGAATGGTCTCTGGACTTAGAAAATAATTATATAATTACATAACAGCCCTTGGAGTTTGGAAATTTATGAAAGTACCTTTAAAGGTTAATGAGTAGCGATTAACTAACCAGGTAATGATTTAATGAAGTAAAACAGCTTAGACGTGTAAGACTAATTAAGTAGCAATGAGATGACTAGAGCGGTACTTAATACAGTAATTATTAAACAGTTAGACGCGCACAGCTCAAGAAGGAGTAACCATTAGCAGAAGAAGTAACCGAGTTCAGGTGAGTTTCTAGCCCCATTTCCTTGTTATGTTTTCGGGGCTGTGTGCATACTTGATGTGATTAGTTAATACACTTACCTTAAGTGGTAAGTGTATGCTATAGATGTTATACGAGGTAGCTATTATACAATGTTTGTCGGTACGTGAACGATCTTTGGATATTGCACGTATCGCCAAGGATAGTGATTGCCAAGTGGTTATTAGTGTGTATGAATGCTATGATGTGACTTGCTTATTATGTAAATGATATGAAGCGTGTTGTAGACAAGTAGAGGTAGAGTGTGTTAGAAGTGGCAAGAGTCTAGTAAGAGTGTTAGTAGCCTGACGATAGTACGTGGTAGGGTAAGCCTATACGTGACTACGTCATTAAAGTGGCAAAGTGGCATAACGTTATACGTTATTAAAGTGGCAAAGTGGTAGGTGTAAATAAGAGGCTAAGTGGTAAGGTGAGCAGGTTAGATAGTGGACTATGTGTCTTCGGATACGTATATGATGCATGTAGTGGTTGTATGATAAGTTGCTTGATTAACTAGAACTCACTCAGCGTAGCTGACTTTTAGTATGCACGCAGGTGATCAGACCAAAGAACTAGCATGAGGATGGCGCATGGCATGGATTGAAAGGCTGGCATCTGAAGATGGAAGAAAAGATGTTTTAAATATAATGTTTTGTGTTATGGTATCAAAGAAAAGATTTAATGTTTTGTAATGAATTATTTAAGTTGACGTTTCCGCGAAAGTTTTAATTAACTCTGATTGTAAGAACTGTGTATATGAGTAAATCCGACGCTAAAGTTGGGCTACCGGGTACGGGGCCTTACAATATAGAACCTAAAGAGATTATAAGAAAATCATATAGTAATTAATATAAATACAAAGAAAAACGGAAAACAAAAACAATTGTAAATGAAATAAGGAATAATATGATAATCGGATATTAGAGTAGCAAATAAAACTTTACCAGAAAACCTTATCGGAAAATCGTAATAACATCAAAATATCAATTCAATCTTGGATTTTGATATACAACCTAAAGAGATTATTACAAAATCATATAACAATTAAAATAAATATAAAACCTTATCAGAAAACTTTACCGGAAAAAGATATAACCCTGCCGGAAAATCATATAACATTGTTGGCCATTAGAATATAATATATAACCTTACCGAAAATCGATTAAACCCGATCTACATTACCGGAATATAGAAGATGGTGGATGGTGGAGTTAGTAAGCAGAGAGAGAGAAAGAGAAAGAGATTAAAATGATTATGGGGGAAAATCTTAATGTTTAAATAAGTTTTTGGGTGTGTGGTGACTATGACACGTGGCGGTATATTAGACACTATGAGAATGGAAACATGGTGAGTTGGAGGCCTAGGTGGATAACCTAGTAGAAGGACATGTGGAATAATTATATTGATTTAATAGATTAGTAAGATTTCTTTCTTAATTTGTAAGTAACATTAAATTTACTTCGGATTCAATGAATCCCGTTCACCTTTTTTTTACTTTGTATACTTTTTATTTCGTTTTTTAAACTTTATGTATTTAAATTGTTAATAAAATTCATCTACTCTTCCATCCCACTTAAAATCAATGTGTTCAAATTTTTGTAGATCATCATATTTGTATCACTCTTAACTTACTGATTTCATATAAACAATCAAAACCATTGAATCATTTACCTATCATCATTTAGTGTTTATCCCAAGTTTTATTTGACTCCCCTGGCTTTAAAATAAGTGATTATTAATATCTCAATTCAAGTTACATCCGTAATTTGCTTTCCTTTGAATAAAGGACTGTTGTTTTTATTTGAAGATGTTCTAAAATTAGTGATCATGAATTTTATGATATCATATGTTTGATTTTATTATAATGATTTTATATCTAGTGAATGAAGAAACTCACGATCCTACACCATTGAATTGTACTCATACATAGATTATATACGAAAACGTAAATTCAAACCATACAAAATCATATACACCATCAACATTCAACAAAACATTACTTTCATCCTTTTTTACCAAACCAAAAAAATGCCAAAATAATCAACTCAATATTTACATAATCTTTAAAAACATATCTATTCTTTACCCTCTCTTGAACCAATAACCTTCAATATATCATCTATTATCTTTCCATGTTTATGTTTGCAAGTAAGATCTTCATCGCATATTTTTTTCCCTAAGCTCAATCGTTGTTAATCCTACTTCCTTGAGTCCTTTGCAAAACCACAATCTGAATTTCTTATCGCTGCTTTTTATAAGTCTCAATAGTTGTTGGTCCTATTTAGTTAAGTCTTATGCGAAACCACAATCACATTTTTAATATACAACTAAACATAATCCGAATTACCTACACAATTTATATCGTGACCCTACACAATCCTACACAAAATACATATTACCTTCTTAGCTGAGTCTTCTCGAAAAATTGAGTCTTCTGCAAAAACCACAATCACAATTTTTTATATGCAACTAAGCATAATCCCGATTACCTACACAATTTATAACGTGAACTTACACACTCCTACACATAATACACATTAACAATGTTACAATATAAACTTACATATCCTACACATAATCAGGAAAGAATATCATAACAATTGTTACTTAAAAAATACCAACAAATTACAAAAATATACAAAATATATTGCATAAAAAATATGAAAATTTACCTACACAGGATAAGCTATATATACACACATACATAAAGATTTGTACTTACATAGAAAGATCAGTACTACACAGAAAGATTTGTACCTACATAGAAATAGATAATACATTAATACAAATTTGTGACCCAATTACATGTGTTTGACAAACAATTCAAATTCACCTAGCTTTAATGAGTAAGAACCAATTGCAGGTATGTATATATAAACATTAAAATAAAAAATAATAAAGAAATAAAAAAGCATTAGAATCTCTTAAACATAACTATAAATTAATAAACATAAAATAGATATACATTATATTGATTACTACTACACAACCTACACTTGAACATGTTCCTTCTACAAATCAAACTCACAACATCAGCAGGGACCTTATCGACTTCAAGATTTTTGAATATTACTTTTGATTTTGTTTTGGGAAATGAGAGGATTATTTTTCCGGTAGTTAGAGGACTCTAGCAAAACATAGGGAATTTGGTTGACAATAACTTAGTTTCTTTATTTAACATGCTAGGTAAATTACCACACTGCCCTTTTATATTAAAACCCATTAAAGTCAGGAGCAAATAATTACAATTATACCATAATTAATGTAGTCAATTGATCAATCTTAATTCTTGGTTAGAACTCACTTTTCGCACTTCTTATCTATACTAATTAATAAATAAATGTTTCCTTATGCCACATGTCATCACTATATTCATTCTTACAAAATTTTCCCTTCTCTCTCTCATATTAAATACATTTCTCTTTTTAATATTTCATTTTGATTTTTTAATAATTCGATCCTAATTTAATAGAATTAATATCATCATAAATATGTTAATTTGTTTAATACAAAATATATTGTATTAGTTATTTTAGATTTTTATAAGTAACCAATACGAAACGGGTGTGTTTCTTTAACCGGTTAAAGTATCAAAAATTGTTCGTGTCAAAACAGTTTAAGATTAGAATGATTTTTGGTTCACGGTTTAGTTTAAAAAAGTAGTCATTTACAACTAAACTTTGATATAGAAAATAACAAAGAAAATTTATGATTTATGAATTTTCTAATAACTTTTTATTTCCAAATTGCATAATTTGTAATTTTTTTACCGTATAATATATCTTTATATATGTGATACATTTTTTTTTATATTTCAGATTACGTTATTATTTAAAAAAAATTATTTATTCTTACATGTGTGCTACACGGGTAACTAACCTAGTATATATATATTATAAAAAGTTAAGAGTGTCTAAAAAGTGTAGGAAGAAATCTGGGACGTTAGATTTACATTCAATGGTTAAGATGGAATGTTGAGATAATTTGGAGTGTGTTTTATTTTAAAGGCCAAGAAAGATGTGTTAAAGGGCATAATCGTCGCATGTCTTATAATATATATGGAAATATTTATTAAAGCTTTAATTATCAAATTTTCATCCAAATTTAAAACATAATACCAAGAGCATCCATGAACTATATCATGAACACCAATAATTAACACAATAACATGATTACACACTATATGTAAAAATCTTGTTGAATTACCAGAAAAATACATAACGTAAAACACACTAGAACATCAAGAACACATAACGTAAAACACAACACGAAGAACAAAAATACACTTATTATCCGATGTGTTATTTCAACATATAGAAACATTATTAGTGTATTAAATGTTACATGCATCTGTGTTTTTTAGTCATGATTAAAGAAAAAAAGTAAATATCCTATCTTGTTATTCTTGTAACAATATTGTTGACAACATGAACTATGACACAATCTTCGGCTGGTTAAGTTTCGATTCACATACAAATATGAATTATAACACTACAAGTGTGAACTATTACACTACATAGATATGAATTATAACACACCAATGCTATAGTTATGAAATATAACAATTTGAATATCACCATTGTGAGCACCAAATGTTACGGGTTTACAGTCAAAATGTGTTATCTTTAAGTAACATAACAATGACACAGTACACATGAACTAAAACACAATACTCTTAAACATTAATTGTGTTAAATATTGATGTGGTCACGAACTATATAAACTAAAACACAACAATCGTATGGTATATAACTTAATGCTTATGAACTAAAACACAATTGGATGAGTAGAAGTGAACAAAAACACAATAAAATATAATTAATAAATTCAATACGCATAAAGTCTTATGAACTAATACACCATGACCAACATTCATGAATTAAAACACTATGTAACACCATGTTCTTGACTATCTGTCTTCGCCACTAGATCGCACAATCCAAAGCTCGTTCGAATCAAATTCTTTTATTGTGGTTGACGTATTTCCTTATGTATTTATGATTTTTATCGAACAGACCTCGCTTATTTATGTAACGCCATTTTTGTGATTCAGAACTATTGATTATCATCCTAGAATATATCATACACGCAACCTGGAAACAATTATGAATGGTCAAGGTTAAGAACACAAATTAATGAATTTCACCACTCTACGCCCAGATTAATGTGCTATACTTTTTCCATTTATATTGGATAACAAATTCTAATTGTAAAAGAAAATATCCATAATAATACCAAGTCGTTGTCTCCCATCCTAACGTTATTTATCAAATTAAGATTCATAAATATAGCCATTTTTATTAACCCAATAATTGCTTTAATTAACATTTTACTTTTACCAAATGTGCCCTTAGGTTTTATATTTAATCCAAGGATCCAACTCTTTTCCTACTTTTTTTACAAAACTTTCTTTTTATTTTAACCTTCATATATATATATATATATATGGGAATGTTAACCGGGGAACTCCAAAAAAGTTGGGAATTGGAGAACTCACTTTCCAGCCATTGATCAATTCCCCACATTCTTATGGTGCACCCTTAATCACCTACATCACATCATTTTTGTAAAAAAATTACCACCAAAAAAATAATAAAAAAATTACAAAACATAAAAAACGAAATAATAAAAAAATTAAAAAAAAACAAAATGTTTATCTAGCATTCTCGATAAAAAAAGCCTCCTAAAAAATCAAAAAAATAATTAAAAAATATAAAAAATGAAAATAATAAAAAAAGTAAAAAAAAAAAAACCCAAAAAAATATCTAGCATCCTCCACCCCCCCCCCCCCCCCGCGTTAAAAAAATCTCTGTTTAGTCTTCGGGTTTAGTTTAGCTTTTAAGGATAGGTTTTTTAGTTTATAACCGCCACATTGAAACTCACATTATCTTGTACACGCGTAAAACATTACTTGAAAATGTTCATGAACACTAAATTTTGTGAGATAACCGTAGGTTGGTTTTTAATATATATATAATTGTTGAATATACATTAAAATAATAACGAAACGTGTTGTTTAGATGTAAAATTTTTAAGAACTAACTTTTACATGTAAAATTTTTATGAGATTTGTTGTTTTACGTGCAAAATGTTAATGAAAAATGTTATTTTACATGTAAAATATTAAATTTTTACATTAAAATCTTAAAGAACTGTTGTTTTACTAGTAAAATGTTAATGAGATTTGTTGTTTTACGTGTAAAATGTTAATGAAAAATATTATTATTTATGTAAAATATTAAATTTTTACATTAAAATCTTAAAGAACTGTTGTGTTTACATGTAAAATCTTAAAGAACTGTTGTGTTTACATGTAAAATGTTAATAAAATTTGTTTTTTTATGTGTAAAATGTTAATGAAAAATGTTATTTTACATGTAAAATCTTTAAGAAATGTTGTGTTACATGTAAAACGTTGATGAGATTTGTTGTTTTATGTGTAAAAGTGTTATTTTGCATGTAAAATCTTAATGAACTATTTTTTTACATGTAAAATGTTGATGAAATTTGTTAATTTTACGTGTAAAATATAAACGAAAAGTGTCCCCCCCCCCCCCCCCGCAAGCTAAAAAAACCTAAACCCAAAAGCTAAACTATGTTTGAGTTGTTTTTTTTTTGGAACGGGGATGTTAGATGTTTATTTTTGTTTTTTTTTTACTTTTTTTATTCTTTTAGTTTTTTTATATTTTTTCAATTAATTTTTCGATTTTTTTGAAAGTTATTTTTTGGACCGGGGATGCTAGGTAAACATTTTAGTTTTTTTTTCGTTTTTTTATTTCTATAATTTATTTTTAAATATTTTAGTGATTTTTTTAGGGTTTGTTTATAATTAAAAAAATAATGTGATGTAGGTGATTGAGGGTGCACCATAAGGATGTGGGGTATTGATCAAGGGTTGGTTAGGGAATTCCCTAGCTCCTAACTTTTTTGGACTTCCCTTTTAAACCTAACAAACTACATATATATATGTAGGGGTGGGTTAACGTACAATAATGGCTTATTGTACATTACGTATGCGACCTTCCAGAGCGTTAGATTAAATAGACGTGGTGACAGTTTCGTAAATAACCCAACTGTAGTTCGCGAGTAAATTCATCGATTACAAATCGACTCTGATCCCAATTAGGAACTTGTAGCTCTATCTCATCCAATTTCTAAACTTTAATCACAGCTTAAAGTATGAAATCTCCAAAGTCAAGAACCAAAATTGAAATAAAACGTCGTTGAACATCAATGATCTTCAAATTGATCAAAAAATGATGATTTAATCAACGGAATTGATGTGTAAGAGGCTTTAGAATCATGAGTCGATTATGAAATAGCAGAATAATACATTTTGTTGAGCTCTGAATAAGGTTCATGTTTAAAAGTTCTGCACAAACTTTAAACGTTTTGAACAAAAAAGTCAAGAAGAAAAAGTTTAGACGTTCAAGCCAAGTTCCTACCCTTACGCATTCAAATGTTAAACCTTCAAACGTTTAAGGTTAAAAGTTTAAACGTTCAGGCAAACAAAGCAAAAAACATTAAACGTTCGGCCAAGAAAACTTAAACGTTCAGGTTAAAACCCATCACTCAAAACTCAAAATTGATCGACTGAAGCTTCAAATTGATGATTAATTGAATTGATTTCAAAGATAACCAATCAATTAACTTCAATTTCAATTCTTATAAGAAAATAAATAGAACCTGTGAAATGGGAGCGGCGTTCGTGATTTATTCGGCGAGTTGTCGGACCATCGTCGTTGATTCAGGTGATGGTGAAGGAGGGGTGTTGATGCCGGCGTGGTGGTGGATATGGCTTGAGGAAGAGCGACGTGTCACACTCCAAACCGCGGCCTAGGCGTATGACACATATGTTGATACCATATTGTAAATAAATCAAAGTTACGGATTTTATGCGGAAATATTAGCGTGGGTTAAAATATAATATTTACATTAACAAAAGACGGGATTTATAAGTTCTCGTTTAGTGTTTACAAAAAACTACTTGTTTATACAAAACCATCATTTATATTTTAATATTAACAAAATGATCCGATCCATCGGATAACAAAGCACTTCGAGCATTCCAAGCGCCTAATCTTGATTACCTGCAAAATGTTTAGAAAATATGTCAGCAACACATGCTGGTGAATAAGCTGACGCATAAAATATTTTCTTTTACTTGATTACCCCTTGAGACATAAATTAGGCCCGGCCCATCGTAGCTTAGGAATAATCAAGTTATATAGCAAAACACAATTATAAACTTAAGTCACACACAGGACACACTAGCAAACACCGCAACGTTCAACATTACTTAGGTACCATACGTATAGACATGATCACCCTCACTCGGACGTAACTTAGGTCCGGCCCATCGTGGCGGAGGTATATGACCAGGAGTGGCGTGGTGTGCCCAATGACTTTTTACCACATATGTAAATATCCAAACAAACGTACACGATAGCCTGAGGGTTAACGATTACTTTTGTTTATATCTTTTTAGAGATACGTAATCTCATGTTATTCATTTCAATTATTTGACTCGATTAAACAAGTTTGTAAAGCTGGGCGTATTCACCTTTTCAAAGGATCAACTTCAATACAATGATCAGTTCTTCCTTTCTTTGCTATCTCGCACCTATAGTACGAGTATAACCTTTTATTAATACCAGATCTTTAATCTGGCTTAAGACCTCTAGTCTCTTTTTATAATCTTTACTTCGATTATATTTTATTTATGAAACATTAGTTCAAAACATCTTTTCTTTATTTTAAACATTTAGTGTAACTTGTTTTACTTTTCTTTTCTTTGAACACTACGTTTCTTCTTCTCTAAGAAACGTATAATTTTCTTTTACTTATGATTTAAGGTTAATGATACTAATAAACTTATATAATAGTTATTACAAAGAATTATATTATAATCACATTACTTTCTTTTATATTCTTTGTTATGTTTTCCTTTGTTATTTTTCGAGGTATCGAGTATATCCTCGACTTAGGGTTTTAAGCCTTTAATATTTTATTATTATTTTATTCGGACATTAAGCCTACATTTCTTGGCTTATAATAACCCTAGATATTTCAGCAGCACTTCGATGCCTTTTCGTTTTCTTGAGCTTCCTTGAGCAACCCTTTCCTTGGGAAACGATACACACCAATCTTCAACACTCAACGAGACACTTATTGAGGCGGGTCTTCGGGTTGTCTCGGGATGTCTTGACCTTTAATATAACGCCGTCGGTATGTGGCACGGATTTCGAGGAACGTCGGGTTTTGGGCATGAAAATCGAGGAGATCGACACACTTATCGAGGTGATTTATAGAGAGAGGAAGTATATTTTAGAGAGAGGAAGAGCTGCTGTGATTTGGTATGAGAAATGAGATGCTTGGACCTATTATTTATAGACAAATCTGGGACAAATCGCGATATGCGATAGTCGTTTGATTAACCCGTTGCGTATCGCGACGTAGGTCTGACCAGTCACCCCGTAGGGTTGCCACGTGGCGGACGCAGTGCCTCGTGGTGACACATGGCGGAAGTTATGCCACGTGTGGACACGTGTCGGGACACGTGCCCTCCTGTCAGACCACGTCATCACGATACGCGATGACGTTGGGTCCAAGCCGTCGCGTATCGCGATCGGCATCAGAAACCGAATTTATATTTTTAACCTTGGAGTTTAGAACTTGTCACTTTGCTTCCTTTATCTTTTGAACTTGGTACTTTTTGATCCTTTATTTTTACGATGTTACATCCTTTCCAAATTCTCGTCCGCGACATTCGCTTTTAGAACAAGTGGAGGGTTCTTTTTCTTCATTTCAGATTCAAGTTCCCACGTGTCTTTGGGGCCTCTTCGTGAGTCCCACTTTACTTTGACTATTTTCAATGTTCGTCTCTTTAGTTTCTTTGTTTTTGAGTCTTCGATTTGTATTGATCATTCAACAAATTTTAGATTTTCATTTATTTCGACGTCTTTTAATGACATTGACAAAGATTCATTGGTTAGACATTTTCGCAGATTTGAGACGTGGAATACATCATGTATCCCATTCATTTCTTCAGGTAGTCGCAAACGGTATACGAGGGTACCAATTCGCTCGAGTATTTCAAATGGTCTTACAAATCGAGGACTAAGTTTTCGTTTCTTCCCGAAGAGAACAACGCCTTTCTATGGCGAAACTTTCAATAGAACTTTATCTCCTACGTTGAATTCCAACGGCTTACAACGGACATCGGCATAACTCTTTTGGCGGTCTCGTGCTGTCTTAAGTCTTTCGCGGATTTGTAAAACCTTATCAATGGTTTCTTGGACTATCTCGGGTCCAGAGAATTGATTATCTCCGGTTTCAGACTAGCATACCGGCGTTCTACATTTACGACCATATAACGCTTCGAACGATGCGGCTTGAATACTTGTATGATAGCTATTATTGTACGAAAATTCCATTAGGGGTAGATGGTCGTCCCAATTTCCACTTAAGTCAATCACACAAGCGCGGAGCATATCTTCAAGCGTTTGAATTGTCCTTTTTGGTTTGCCCATCGGTTTGAGGATAATAGGCAGGGTTCCTAATGCTTGTAGGAAACTCTTCCAGAAATGAGACGTGAATCGGCTGTCTCGATTAGAAATAATAGACAACGGCACTCCATGCAAAGTAACAATGTTGTACACATAGATACGCACTAATCTATCCACTGAGTATGACTCGTTGATGGGTATAAAGTGTGCGGATTTAGTTAACCTATCAACGATGACCCAAATTGCATTGTGTTGTCGAGTGGTTTTTGGGAGTTTCGTGATGAAGTCCATTGTATTCAATTCCCATTTCCAAACGGGGAGTTCGGGTTGTTGAAAAAATCCAGAGGGCTTTTGATGTTCGGCTTTAACTTTCAAACACGTTAGACATTTTGCCACATGCAAAGCGATGTCCATTTTCATTCCGTTCCACTAGTAGTTCAGCTTAAGATTTTGGTACATTTTGTCACTACCGGGGTGCATCATGTATTTGGACTTGTCAGCTTCGCTCATGATCTTTTCACGCAAGTCTCCAACGATCGGTACCCAAATCCTGTTTCCAAGTCTAAGTATACCATCGTCACCATTGACTAGCGAGTCAATGGTGCCGTTACGTTTTTTGTCGGAGATCTTGTTTTCATTGATTGCTTGGACTTGAGCGGATTTGATTTTCTCGACCAGATCTACTTGGAGTTCTAGTCGTAGCGCTCGAA
Organism: Bidens hawaiensis; assembly: GCF_021521415.1. Taxonomy (NCBI): domain Eukaryota; kingdom Viridiplantae; phylum Streptophyta; class Magnoliopsida; order Asterales; family Asteraceae; genus Bidens; species Bidens hawaiensis. Next base: position 4,939,089 of record NW_027491024.1, read on the forward strand.
CTCTTTTTGGCTTTTTATGTTCTTTACGACTCAAGGCGTCAGCTACAACGTTGGCCTTACCTTCGTGATAGACGATTCCACAGTCGTAGTTATTAAGTGTTTCCATCCAGCGTCTTTGACGCATGTTGAGTTCTTTTTGTTCGAAGATATGTTTTAGACTTTTGTGATCGGTAAACACGGAAAATTTGACTCCATAGAGATAGTGCCCCCATGTATTTAAGGCAAAGATTATGGCGCCTAACTCTAGATCGTGAGTTGTGTAGTTCTTTTTGTGTACCTTGAGTTGACAAGAGGCGTAGGCGATTACTTTCTTTCGTTGCATTAGTACGCATCCCAAACCGGAATAAGACGCATCACTAAAGATAACAAAATCCTCGGTACCTTCTGGCAAGGCCAATAAAGGTGCTTGGGTGAGTTTTTGTTTGAGTATATAGAACGCCTCTTGTTGTTTAGTTCCCCATTCATACTTGATGTTTTTACGAGTTAACGAGGTTAGGGGAATGGCTATACGACAGAAATTTTCAATGAACCTACCATAATAACCAGCCAAACCTAAGAAACTTCGGATCTCGGTTGGCAACTTTGGAATCTCCCACTTAGAGATAGCTTCAATGTTTGCGGGGTCCACTTGAATTCCATTCACGTTTATGATGTGACCAAGAAATTGCACTTCGTGAAGCCAAAATTCGCACTTTAAGAACTTGACGTACAACTTCTCATTTTTAAGAAATTCAAGTAAGATTCGGAGATGTGTTTCATGATTATCCTTAGACTTAGAATAAATAAGTATGTCGTCGATGAATACGATAACAAATTTATCCAAGTAAGGTTTACAAATTTGATTCATCATATCCATGAATGCAGCTGGGGCATTAGTGAGACCAAACGGCATGACCGAGAACTCATAATGTCTATACCTTGTTCAGAAAGCAGTTTTCAGAATGTCTTCGGATTGGACTTTGAGTTGATGATAGCCAGAACGCAGATCGATTTTTGAGAAATAGCTTGCGCCTTGAAGCTGGTCGAAAAGATCGTCGATTCGAGGGAGTGGATATCCATTCTTGATGGTGACTTTATTTAAGGCTTGGTAGTCGATACACATGTGCATTGATCCATCTTTTTTCTTGATGAAGAGAATTGGCGCTCCCTATGGCGATGAACTTGGTCGGATGAAACCCTTCTCAGGTAGTTTGTCTAATTGTTTCTTCAACTCCTTCATCTTGGTTGGTGCTAGTCGATATGGGGCTTTAGCGATTGGTGCTGTTCCAAGCATATGATCTATCCTAAACTCGACTTCTCGATCGGGAGGGATTCCAGAAAGTTCGTCGGGAAAGACATCAGAGAACTCGGAGACAATAGGCACGTCGTTTATCTCCTTCGGTTTGGATTCTTCGGTGACGTAGACCATGAATGCTAAGCAACCTTGATTTAAACATTTGTTACTCCTTATCATGGAGATTATGCTAACTTGGCCGGTGTCTTTGTCCGCTTCAATTTGAATGGTTCGTTTATTAGGTGCTCGAAGTTCAACAGTTTTGTTATTGCAAATGATACGAGCATGGTTGTTGGATAACCAATCCATACCAAGTACAATGTCAAAACCAGCAAGAGTCATGGATAACAATTGAATAGGCATAATGTATCCAGCTAATAAGATCTTTCCGTTTTCTAGGGCTTCGGAGATTTTAACTATTTAACTACTAGCGGTCTCAACGCTTAGAGTTTTATTTAGTTTAGTTAAAGGTTCGTTTAAGAGACTACAAAAGCTATAATCAATAACACTTATGTTGGCACTTGAATCGAAAAAAACTCTAGCATACGTGTCGTTACCTAAGAACTTACCGGTAATAGTTTCCGGCATGTCAGCCGCCAGTTTGCCATCAAGAACAAAGACTCTTGCATTTCTTTTCTTCGTTTCTTTGGCCACTTCCACCCGCACCACCACCAGCGGGTTTGTTCTTGGGGCACTTAAAACTTAAATTTCCCATTTCCTTGCAATTGAAGCAAGTCATCGTCTTCTTCCAACAATCAGCCGTTGCGTGGCCGGGTTTATGACATGAGTCGCAAACATTTGTGGTTGAGGACAGAGCAAAGTGGCATCGTCTCTTGTGGTATTTCTTGCATGTCTTGCATTAGGTGTAGTTGGAGTTGGTTCCCAATTTGCGTTGTTCCACACCCTTACCCTTGAATCGGGCGTTTCCATCGGTCTTCTTGTGGTCGTGAGTTGGCACCACTTTCTTATCTTCTTCTTTGTTGCGGATCATACCACTCATCAGATATCCAGCCAACTCCATTGTATAGTCGGCGATTTGTGGTAGGTGAGACCTTACCATGTCGCAGATTTCCCGTGAAAGTCCCCATATGTAACGAGTGACTTTGCTGAACTCGGGGGTTACCAGCTGGGGCACAAGACGAGCATATTCATGGAACTTGGTGTTATATTCTCGAAGATTGGTTCCTACGAATCTATGTTTTAGGAACTTGGTTTGGATTTGATCAGTCTCGTGCATGGGACAGAATTTTGCAAGCATCATCTCCTTTAACTCCTTTACATCTTGTTGTACATCGTTGGTCTTCCCTAGCTCATGATTAGAGTATTCCACCACTCTAAAGCTTCGCCCTTGAACATTTGGGCCGAATATTGAATCTTTTCTTGTTCAGAACACTTGCTTATTATTACAATTGACCCCATCTCTTCAAGCCATCTAACTGTCGCAATGGCGCCCTTGTCGCCATAGAATTCCTTCGATCCAAAGTTTTTGAAATCTTTAAAGGAGCAGCTTTCAATTTTTAATTTTTTGAATTTTGTTTTATGCCGCCATCAACGTTAGATTCATGAGCGCTCTCCTAGAGATGAGATGGATTAGGACGGGGTTTGGATTTAATGGATTTTCGGGAGTGTTCAGTGGAATGGGTTTGTCTAGATTGAGTTCTTATGTGAAATTCGGCTCTCACGACTTCTTTTATCATCTTTTGGATTTGGTTCATGTATTTTTCGGGGATTTGCTCTTGTTCTTATTATTTTTCTTTATCTTTATTTGCATAATTTTCTGCTTCCTTTCGAGAAGCTTCAACATTACTTTGGTTTGACATTTTCTGAAATTTAAATTACTTTCTTTTCTTCAAACACATATTTTATTCATTTCACAAATATATATATCATAAATGATATACATATATCATTACAATCACACAAACACACACACACACACATATATATATATCATCACTCGATATATATATTCCTATCATTATTTTTAGAACGATTCAACGTTCTTTATTACATACAACATTACAACGTAACACACATTTCAACACACATCACTATTCTCGATTCACTATGGGGTTCTCAATCCTTCATGTATTTCTTCCCCAACTTGGTCATATTGTTGCATTTTCGAAGAAGCTTATCTCCTATCTTCTTCTTTTTTGGCTCCATCAACAGCTACTTTCTTCCTCAGATCATCAGTCTCGTGCAAAGCCCTATCAAGATGCTCTTTCTGAGATTACGGGATCTCATTTGGGTATCCATATCGAGGTGGCGGGTTACGATATCCCATCATAACAATGACATAATGGTTCTTGGGATATGGTGATGAGGTAACGTCATACGGATAGTTGAAGAAAGCTTCAGCTGCTTCATTTTGTTGACGGATCTCGTTCGCTTGTTCTTCACCTGATGGAATCTTGCCTTGATACGGCGGAAAGCTTGAGGATGACTTATTCTTGAGTTCTTGAAGGTATTGCACATAGGGGTCACAGAGCCATAGCTTGGACTTTTATGAAAGAACGGTTGTAGACATCCTTGACTTGGCGGACAGTCACAACTTGTTGGTTCCTCCATTGGAGTCGTTTTCTTTTCATGTTCTTCCTCGGGGTCTTCTTCCTCTTCCGGATCTTCCTCCTCTTCGGTGTTATCTTCTTCCATCAGATTTGCAGTCTCATGCACCATCGGGTGTAGAAGAAAACTTTCGTATGTTAGCATAACTCTCGTCTTTGGCTTTTGGGATGGTCCCTTAGAATAGTTGGGGTGAGAATCCACTGCGTTAAAAGTAGAAGTTCCAGCATGCCATCTTCTTTGTTCGGAGTGGCATTGCATCCAATCGAACGAGTCGGACTCGGGTTCCACCTTGATTTGCTTGTTGGAGAGGAATGCATTTGACGGATGAGGATTCAGTGGTTGATACATCTGGATGTCAGACGAATGGTACGTCCGGACGTCGGACGGATGATACGTCGGGATGTCGGACGGAGGTTACATTGGTATACTTGATGGATGATAACTTAAATGTCTTGGTGCTTCATACTCTTGCCGTGGTGGAACATCGGGTATGTTGATCGACAGTTGTTCGGTTCCAGGGAAGTACATCGGTTTGGTTCGGTCGATCGATGATCTTGATTGAAGAAGGCTTCTTAGTAGTCCTCACTCATATTGTCCTTTGGTAGGGGTTCGGGAATTCCAGCTCTTCTCGCGTCTCTCATGAATCCATCCATCATCTTTTTGAATGACATCTATGGGTGGATTAGATTGAGGAGGGACATAAAAGGTTACCAACCGATCTTATTCCTATTTAAATAAAACAAGTAAAAAAATTTTCTGTTCACTTGGATCTAAACTTAGGTATTATTAATACCTAATTCGCTAAGATCGATGGCTCTAATACCAACACTTGTCACACCCCAAACCGCGGCTTAGGCGTATGACACATATGTTGGTACCACAATTGTATATAAATCAGAGTTACGGGTTTTATGTGGAAATATTAGCGTGGGTTAAAATATAATATTTACATTAATAAAAGACGGGATTTAAAAGATACCGTTTAGTGTTTACAAATGATTACTTGTTTATACAAAACCATCATTATTTTAAGATTAACAAAATGATCCGAGCCATCGGATAACAAAGCACTTCGAGCATTCCAAGCTCCTAATCTTGATTACCTGCAAAATGTTTAGAAAATACTTCAGCAACACATGCTGGTGAATAAGCTGATGCATAAAATATTTTCTTTTACTTGGTTACCCCTCGAGACATAACTTAGGCCCGGCCCATCGTGGCTTAGGAATAACAGGCTATAAAACAGAACACAATTATAAACTTAAGTCACACACAAGACACCCTAACAAACACCGCAGCGTTAGACATTACTTAGGTACCATACGTATACACATGATCACCCTCACTCAGACGTAACTTAGGTCCGGCCCATCATGGCGGAGGCATATGACCAAGTGCGGCACGGTGTGCCCACCGACTTTTTACCATATATGTAAGGATCTAAACAAACGTACACGACGGCCTGAGGGCTAGCGATTACTTTTGTTTATAATGTTTTAGATATACTTAATCTCATGTAATTCATTTCATTTATTTGACTCGATTAAACACGTTTGTAAAGTTGGGAGTATTCACCTTTTCAAAGGATCAACTTCAATACACTGATCGGTTCTTCAATTCTTTGCTATCTCGCACCTATAGTACTAGTATAACCTTTTATTAATACCAGATCTTTAATCTGGCTTAAGACCTCTAGTCTCTTTTTATAATCTTTACTTCGATTATATTTTCTTTATGAAACTTTAGTTCAAAACATCTTTTCTTTATTTTAAACCTTTAGTTTATCTTGTTTTTCTTTTCTTTTCTTTGAACACTACGTTTCTTCTTCTCTAAGAAATGTATAATTTTCTTTTACTTATTATTTAAGGTTAATGATACTAATAAACTTATATAATAGTTATTACAAAGAATTATATTATAATCACATTACTTTCTTTTATATTCTTTGTTATGTTTTCCTTTGTTATTTTTCTAGGTATCGAGTATATCCTCGACTTAGTGTTTTAAACCTTTAGTATTTTATTATTATTTAATTCGTGCGTTATGCCTACCTTTCTTGGCTTATAGTAACCCTAGATATTTCGGCTGCACGTCGACGCCTTTTCGTTTTCTTGAGCTTCCTTGATCAACCCTTTCTTTGGCACGCAAAACGATACACACCAATCTTCAACATTTGTAGGCACGCTTATCGAGGTGGGTCGTCGGGTTATCTCGGGATGGCTTGATCTTCAATATTACGTCTTTTGTTTGTGGAACGGATTTCGAGGAATGTCAGGTTTGAGTACATAAATCAAGGAGATTGATACGCTTATCAAGGTGATTTCTAGAGAAAGGAAGAGCTGCTGTGATTTGGTGTGAGAAATGAGATGCTTGGACCTGCTATTTATAGACAAATCTGGGACCCATCACGATAGGAGATGGTCCCTTGATTAACCCATCGTGTATCGTGACGTAGGTCTAGCCAGTCACCCCGTAGGTTTTCCACGTGGCGGACGCAATGCCACATGGTGACACGTGGCAGAGATTATGCCACTTGTGGACACATGACCGGACACGTGCCCTCCTGTCAGACCACGTCATCGCGATACGCGAAGACGTTGGGTCCAAGCCGTCGTGTATCGTGATCGGCAGCAGAAGTCGAATTTTTATTTTTAACATTGGAGTTTAGAACTTGTTAGTTTTGGACCTTTATCTTTTGAACTTGGTACTTTTTGATCCGTTATTTTTACGATGTTACAGACGGTGACGGGGCATATGAGTGTACCGTGTGATTTAGGATTTCTCAAATCATCGTTCTATGTGTTCGCGTACGTAATGTACGATAAGGGATTATTGTATATGATATATATATATAGGGGTTATATATATATATAGGGGTGGGATCTAGAGAGAACTAGAGAACTACTAAAGAATTATTTTTAACTACTTTTAAAAAAATATTTTATGATTTTTTTTCTTTCCTCCATCTAATAAGATGATATTGATACTAAAAAAAACCTTGTCGGTGTAGTATTGTAGTGCATATGTGCACTAATGCCTATTTCATATATACAATAGTGTTTTATTGCATATAATACAACAAAATTGCATTATCCAATACACTATTGAATATATGCAAATACGACATTAATAATTGTATGCAAAACACATTATCGCACATATGTAATACAACACTGTTAGTGCACGGTTTTGCGTCTTGAGTCTTTGTAATTATCGTTAAAGTATTTGTTTTATATTTAATGTAATATTTAGTTTAATTATTGTCTAGTTCGTTATGTTTAAGGTCTAGTTCGCTAGGGGATGTTAGCGAACTAAGACTTAAGCTTATTTTCTCTTGATTCGTTAGGGGATGTTAACGAATCAGGGGGTTTTTCGTCTTATTAATGTATGTAACGAAGTAGCGTCTGGTTCGCTAGGGGATGTTAGCGAACCAGACCTATCTTCTATATATAGTGAACATTGTTCACGTTTAATTTAAGTTTTGGAGAGTTAATTAACGAAACCCTGTCAAAATCCTCTCTCGATCTTCATCCTAATATTATACAAACTATTGATATACATATACTGATAATACATATACATATATAGCACTTAATCTAAAGTAATTATGAGCTAGATCTATTATTAAGATATTAATCATATATATATATACAGATCTGAGATCTGTTATTGTTATTAGATTGATATACCGGGTAACAACAAACACTAATGCACATATGCACTATATCGATTTTTTTTAATTTTTGTATATAATATAACACTATTGCAAATATACAATACAAACAACTATATATATGTTATTCAACACTATTTCAAATATCAAAATGCACACTATTTCACATATGCGTTATAAAAAGAGTCGGTGTATTGCATATGCATTACTCGTTAATTTTTTTTTATTTTTTTTTATTTTTTTATTCTTATATTTTTTTGTGGTGAAGAATAACAACATATAAGAAGGATAAAAGAAAAAAAATTTTAAAAATATTTTTTTTAATTAAATTAAAAATAATTCATTATTAGTTCTCTAGTTCTCTCCATAAAATGGAGTTATCTCATGATCCTCTCCCTATATATATATTATATATATATATGTATATATATAACTTTTTAGCTAATAAGGGATTATTGTATTTGATATATATATATATATATATATATATATATATATATATATATATATAGAAAACTGTTTAGCTAAATGTTCAATTTAAAAAGTAAAATATATACACTTGTGTAGCGTTTGGTATGCAGGAATGACATGTGAAATGGAATGATTCATTACGTGGGAATGAAGAAAGTGGTGTTTGGTTACTCAATGGAATGAAATCATCCATTACATATGGAATCTCATTCCATCAAAACCATTCATGTCACACCCCGAAAATCTTAACTTAAAACAGGAGAAGACTTAACTTAAGTCATTCGGGTTATGACAGATGTCGATACCCAATAACAATAGAACAAATAATAAAAGACTTAACTTTTATTAAAGAAATTATATATATATATATATATGTATATATATATATATATATATATTATCAGAGTTTCATACACGTGCCATTGCATGATTTATTCAACATTATTTAAACACGACCCGCCCTCCTTTCCATGCCATCTCGAAACCTTCACTTACCTTTAAAGCATATTAAAATATCGATCAACACAATGTGTTGATGAGTTCCCCTATATAATAAAATAGTCCACATATATAGAGCAAGGTTATAATAAGAAGTAGATTTTTCCTAAAAAGTGTAGAAAGCGAGTTTTCACTACTATATCTAATAAAACATACTGCACAATAAAAACACCACAACTTAAATAAAACACACCGCATAATAAACAAACTTCCAATATCCACCATCAAATCAACATATCTAACGCACCAAATTACTTCTTACACTTCTTAGACGCACTCTACTTTTTATTTTAACCCGACCCTATATATATATATGAATCGAAAACAACATCCATATAATGATCTATTGTCATTATATCCAATATAGTTCGTGTGTAATCGTCACTAGAGCCCGAATTATATTAATAATATCCCATGTATAATGGTTTACCTCCATTATAACACCAATTTGTGCATAATGATCTATCATCATTACATCACAAAACAATAGGCATTTTATTTCTTAAACAAGTTGTGCTGTTATAGACGAGCAAACAATACAAAATGACGTATGACTATCATAGTTGGTAACCTGAAACATATCAAACTCAAAATACGCCAACTTCTAACCCAACGCGATGGAAGTGGGAGCGTCACCCCGATAGATCTACCCATATTTTTGTGCCCTTACTAATTCGGTTAACTCTTATCTAGCCAACTAGACTCATCCTGCGTTGGACACAATTTGTAAAATAAAATGCGTTTACAGTATCAAATGAATTCCATATGAAATGAAGAATATGCTTCCCCCCCCCCCTCCAAAACACAATTAAATATCGATTAATACAATTCTATTTAAAAACGAGGGGGTTCGATAGAGAAACTCACGGTTTGTAGTTTTTCGTTCCAAAATCATGTGTCGTATATTAGTACACGTTTTGTTAATAAAAACTTGATTTTAGTTTTTACATAAAACGCTTTTTAGTTTATTAATCCTAATCTAGCGTCCATATAAGCACGTAAGCAATTAAGTTCTTATTAAATTAACGAGTACACATAGATTGGTTTCCCGTTAACTAAACCAATTAACAAACAACTAAAATATATAAAAATATATTTTAAGTTTCAGTTGCTAGAAAGTTGTTGGACCCGTTGTATCAATCCAATAACAATAACAGATCTCAGATCTGTGAGTATATGATTAATAATAGATCTAGCTCATAATTACTTTTGATTAAGTGTTGTATATGTATATGTATTATCAGTATATGCATATCAGTAATTCGTATAATATTAGGGTGAAGATCGAGAGAGAATTCGGACAGGGTTTTGTTAATTAAACTCTCAAAATTTAAATTAAACGTGAGCAGTGTTCATTTATAAATATAAGACGAACCTAGTTTGTTAACATCCCCTAACGAACTAGAGTTCACTTCGTTACATACACTTAAATAACGAAACACCCCCTGATTCGTTAACATCCCCTAACGAATCAGGAGGGAAAAAGTTTAAGTCTTAGTTCGCTAACAACCCCTAGCAAACTAGACTTTACATTTAACGAACTAGACAATAATTAAACTAATTATTACATTAAATATAAAACAAAAACCATTAACGATAATTACAAAGACTCAAGACGCTAAACTATGCACTAACAGACACCTCCTCGTCTTGAGCTCTTTGTCTTTAAATTACTTGAAGCGCTTGGACTGCCAGTCTCTGCAACTATGAATTCCATGCTCATGACATACACAAACAACTCGTTGGAATTGCATAGCCAGGTCGTAGTCTTCATGGCGCTCGAACAAAATCTGCTTCCTGTGGAGCACGTCATTGTCTGTCTCTGATTAATTAACCAACCACATCGGGTCGATTATCTTGATGAGCTCAGTCTTCAGTCCTCTACCAAGAAAAATTACGGCCTCGCCAGTACGATTGTCATAGTACTTACGGTTGAACGATATATACATATTTTGAGGCATCGTCTTCACTGGAACCTGCTTCATCGTCTTCGCGGCTTCACCGTTAGGACAAGTTTCCTCCAGCCAGTCCTTGGATCAATCTCGTCAATACGTTTACGCCTAGGGACCTGAGGCTTGAAGAACTTGAAGCCATGATTGACCTCGAACAGTAAGTGTTGGTGAAACCACTTAGCTGTTCGGTAACCCCCACGATTGATAAATGGATGCCTCGCGAGGGTACGAACATCCCACCACGGCAAAGTAAGAACATCTATTATCGTCTCGTAGTATTGGACCCCCTTCTCCCACTTAACTATACATACTTTAAGCTCAGAATCATAGAGCCATGAGACAATATCACAATGTACCTTGGAAACAGTCTTGAAGGAGGTCACTTGGTTTTCTTTAACCCATGCAGCAGCAGTGTCTTTACGTTCTTGATCAACGTATCGATACGCACTGATGATTTTGCCCACTTTTTGATGTTTGAACCATCTTGCAATATCATCATCAGTTACGACTTCAAGTGACTGAACTGTCCACTTACACTTCAACACCTTTTCCAATTCATATTCTGTCGCTTTAACTGTCTGTTCATCAAATACCGAAGCACCTTGATCAACATTAGTGTGTTGAAACAAGTCCAGATACTCCTCAGCAGTTACATCTTCCATCTCAACATCCTCATCTTCATAAATAAAGTCCTTATTCATCTGAATTGACGGATCATCCGATATACCTTCCTCATTCACCACCTCGACATCAGGCTCAGTCTCTAAAGCAGTCAACTGATCGTCATTCAGCCCAAGCAATATAGAAATCTGCTCCCGTGTTAGAGACCTATCCACAAACTCACCAACCTCTATCTCATCTCTTTTCACCACACTCCTAACCATCCCCGATCCATCCACAAATATCACATTGTTAGATGCAATCATCTCAATAGGCTTAGCAACAGTTGGATCCTGATATATAATAATCTGTTTACCCGAGTCTTCACCGCCACTTGTACCAGCACCAGAAGATGAACCGTGCGATTTTTTAGGCTCACCTCCTGCTCCAGACTCGTCAGGATCTTGGTCATCATCTTTGAGTTTCTTAAGGGCATCTTCTTTGCAAGTCAATTGCAAGATCAATTCTTCTTGTTCCTTCATTTTCACCCCCTGAGACTCAACAATCGCCCGCAGCGCTTTAGTCTCCTTCTGACAAAAAGAGATATAGCTCATCATCCGTCTTTGATTCTCCATGAGGCGTTCTTGATTTTGACGGTCAACTGCCATTTGATTTTCATAAAGGTGGAGAAGATTCAATAGCATCTCAGTCTGACGGTTTGGTGGCAAGTTGTATAGTGATGGATGAACAGGTTGAATCAGTCCCTGAGGCCGAGTGATTCTTATAAAAGAGACATCACTGTTAGGAGGAGGAGGCCTCATTGATGGTGTTGAAGGGAAATTAGATAATGTAGCAGGAGGCCTTGGTATCTCAGATAATTCCATTTGAGGGATTAAACCAAGCCTTTCATGGGACACCAACGTCGGCGGCACTGCCGAGCGTTGAGGCGTTGATTGAGGTGGTGGTGGAACACCAATAATTACCCCAGCCCCCGCTGGAACACGTCTTTTCTTTGATGGCTCACCAGTTGCCACCGCTTTCCCTTTCCTTTTCCTTTCTTGTTGAGCTGCAATGGTGGAAGCTAAAGCAGCATTTACTGCCTCTTGCTGCTCTTGAAAGGCAGCATCACCAACTCCACCATCACCATCATTTCCATCATCATCGTTCCCATCATCATCGTTCCCACCTTCTCCCCCTTCACTCTCGGAATCTGAGTCGTCATGGATCCAGCGTTCATTAGGAGGACATTCATAATTCGGATTAATTATATGGCCAATCATTCGTTTATCCCGAAGATTCTCTTTACGATAAGTTAACATTCGATGCATCGTATCAACTTTCATGTGTTCCATAGGAAGCACATCATTCACCTGAGTCAGATCAATGGCTAAATTGGGAATTAAGTCTTGAATAATCAGCTGTAGGAAGCGAGGATACATTAAGAACTTCTTGGGCTAAATAGTTTGTTGAACTTGTTCTTTCAAATGATCAAAGACTAGTTCCGAGAAGTTAAATGTCTTGTTCAGGATCAAAGCTACAAAAGCTGATTGCAAACTGAGTCTACATTCATCAAACCCACCACGACGACCACTCATACAGTGAATTAGAACATGTAGAAGATACTTGTATGGTGGACAGAATCCATTCTTATTCAACATATATTTATCAATGTCGCCACCATAACGCACGTGTGTGAATAAACCCTTAACCAGCGTCCTGTCGAATTCGCTAGGGTTGTCAATATTATCAGCAAAGTGAAGTACACGGCGAATAACCTCAACATCAATTGTAATCGGAGTTTGATTGATTATAGCACGAATGTGGTTTTCTTCCTTAACATACTCAGCTGTGTCCCAAAATTGCCTGATAATACTCAGATACACTTTAGGACTAGCAGTTATAGCATAGTGTATCACTGAGCGTCTTAAGAAGGTTAACATGTCCCCAAACACATCCAAATCTGCAACATTTTGATTCACGTAAGCACAGATATTATGTTTCTTGTCAAATGGTAGTAAAATAACGTCGTCTTGTTGTTCTTGTTATGGTGGTTGATCTTGTGGAGGTTGTTCTGGTGATGGTTGCTCGTGTTGCCCTTGATCGGCAATCGGTGGATCTTGATTTACTTGATCAACCATTTATACTGAATAAATAGAAACAGATATAAGGATTGTGAAGACGTAATATGCATTTAGCACAAATGTATGTTTAGTTATTATATAAAAAAATTGGTGTATTCAATGTCATATGATAAGTGTAATTAATATATATACACGTTTAGACGGTTGAAATACGTTAATCAATTTAAATGTTAATTGTAAATTTAATTAAATAATTAAAATGAATGTCATTCGTTAAATATCACTCTGATTCGTTACCATTCAGTAACGAATCAAGCGAGTCGCTATCAGGTAAATAAGCGAACGAAGTAGACTTAGCGAATTACTATTCAAAATGACGAACTACGGAACTAGTTCGTTATACTTTTAATGAATCCACATCTGGTTCGTGAAATAAATTATTCGCTGAGCTAGTTCGTGTATTTCCTTAATGAATTGGACACGAAGTAGTTCCAATTCGCTAAGAATAACGAATGGTCAATAAAATTAGAGTTGATCTTTGACCTTCAAAGTCAAAGTCAAAATTGCGATGAATACTGATAGTCAACAACACAAGCCCAGCTATAATTAGCTCATGCTTATCGTCGAACAATCAAAGTAGCAGGTCTATGTGACTCGGAATCGCAAAACTAAACTCACGAGGTTAATATTAAGGCTTAACACCGTGCCCTAAATAAGAATGATCAGTCCATTAAACAGAGTCCAAACAGTAAAAGATATAATCATTCAATCGACCCGACAAACAATAATCAAACATTGATTAAAGTCTACCCAGGGTATCGGAATTGCATTCCGATCACATTGAATCATAAATAAGTTACATTAACACAATGTTTCATAAACAAATTAGGGTTTAAAAACTCGGAAAACCCTTGAATCACAAAAATCCATAAATAGTCTATCAAAGCTCAGTCATTTTTGACGAAAATCACATCGCAGTGATCCTCTATACCTTAGACAAACAATGATAGCCTTGAAATGTTGAGATTTGAAAGTCGACTTTCAGAGAAAATTTTGAATAAGGTGTCTTTAGGATGAAGAAAAAGATGAACAGTGAAGGACTGTTCGTCTTTTTCTGTCTTATATAAACTCGCACGCTACCCGAGGTACACAATGTACGAATTACGCAATTCGTTTGAATTATAACTAACAAATTAGATAATTCGCTATTTCAGTTCGTTACCTTAGAGTAGCGAACAAGACATGACTTGTGTCTTGATTTGTTAAATATGTATAACGAAGAAGGGATGATTCGTTACAGAGTGCGGAAGTGAATTAGCTGCGCGAACTAGAAACCAGTTTGCTAAAGAATCACCTAGTTCGTTATCCACAATTAACGAAGTAGATTTTTAACTAATTAAAACTTTATTTAATTTGTGTTTTTCTATGATTTATAAAAAGCAGTACATATTTTTGTGTTTTTGTTGAGTTTGAGCAGAGAATCATATTGACCAAAATGTCCTTCCATCACAGTTTTATATTTCAGCGATATTACAACTGGCGTTAAGTCGGTCATTGATATTGTTGTCCACTTAAATCTTATAACAAACCTTCGAGCATTTATGTGATATGATTTATGGTTCAATTAGCGCACAGAATATCAGAAACTATCAGCCCCTAATCTCGGTTCAAGCTTAATTTGATTTTTGCCAAATCACCCCAATTTGACTTAAACCATTATAGTGTTGATAAAAAATTTTGATACCAATTGTGAAATTTTGAGTAATGCATCAAGTTTCCTTTACTGTGAGTGAGTATGCACGAGTCCATCTATCGGCTTACATACATTGTATCCCCTGGGGTCCGTTTCTTATTGGTATTGAGACGCACGCAAGGGAGGAACAATAGTATTACTAACAGCGGATTTTGATCAAGTTAGTAATTTAGATTGTACGGAGTACAGCAGTGATCAAGTTTAATGACTTTGGGTTTGCTCTAGAAAGTGAGTGAAATATTCATGCTTATGAATACCCAGATGATTAAGCCGTATAAAGACTCACAGTGTCCAGAATCCTAACGCTTGTTATTTGCTTTATTATATTTTTTGGATGAACAACAACTATAAGGCTTGAGTATGACCGGTTATTACATTTCTGCCATCTTCACCTAGACTTTTGCTAGAGACTAACACCTCTTTCAATTTGATTTTTCTTTAAGTTTCTATCACTTACTTTACTTTATCAGCTTGTTTAAGACATATCAATGCACCAATGGTTAAGCACTCAGTCTTTTAAGCTTATTTCTTTCTGGATTTTGGGTCAAATAATAAATGTACTATAATTTTCTCTTTTTGCTTCAAAAACTCAAAATTTTTAGGAGCATAAAACAAAATAATTTTAATTGCCTCAGTTAATTTAAGTTTATAAATTAATGGTTATCCTATCCATCTACAAGTAAAGAATAGGACCAAAACATGCAAGCACGCTTCACAAACTTAAATAACTGACTAAATTTTCAGCTAAAACTAAAGTAGAAAGCTTAACAAACGCCCCAAGTACTATCCATTTGTCAGGTAAATAGCTAACCCGAAGATTTACAAGAAATTATCAGGACCAAACATATACAAGTATATGTCCTTCAAAATAGAAGCAAATGACATAATTTTCAGCGAGCATAAGCAAAAATCTTTTTGGTTTTTCTCTTTACAAACTAAAACACAATCTTTTTGTCTTTTCGGATTTTTCTTTACAAAACAAGAAAAAATTCACATTCATTTTGACTTTTTCAGAATTTTTCTGTACAAACAGAAATCACAATCTTTTTGGTATTTTCTAATTTTAACATGTTTTTGGGTTTTCAAATATTAGAATAAAACAAGAGAGAAAAACAAGAAAGAACACAATATTTTTTATTTTTCTATGTTTTCTAATGTTTTTGGGTTTTATCTATACAAACAAAAAGCACAATATTTTTGTATTTTCTAGAATTCACCCCTTAAAACCTAAAAACATAAGAAAATTAAACTAGAACAATAAAATAAGTAAAGATAATTATCCTAATTTTAGAATCTCAGCAAAGGTCTTCAATCCATTTAAACCAAGCAAAAAGTTAAAACGTGTTTTATCAAACACTTTGGTAAATAGATCGGCTTTTTGAAAATCAGTGTGCACTTTCTCAAGATCAATTAATTTCTTTTTATAACAATCCCGTATAAAATGATATCGAATTTCGATATATTTTGTTTTAGAATGTTGTACGGGATTCTTGGTGATACTAATAGCAACAAAGTTATCAATCAAGATGGAAGTAGTAAGAAACTTCAAACCGTAGTCGCGAAGATGTTGTTGTATCCACAAAACCTGGGAACAGCAACTCGGGGCTACAACATACTCAGCTTCGGCGGTTGAAGTGGAGACCGTTGTCTGCTTCTTACACTGCTTGGAAACAAGCTGGCTTCCTAAGAATTGACATCCCGCTGTAGTAGACTTAAAATTGATCTTGCATCCTCCATAATCTGAGTCTAAGTAAGCGGTAAGATCGAAAGTATCATCTTTGGGGTACCATAACCCGATGTCAGGATTTCCCCGTAGATATTGCAGAATACGCTTGACCGCTGCCAGGTGAGTCACTTGGGGACTAGCTTGGTACCTAGCACATAAACAAACAACCATTATGTCGGGTCGAGAAGCAGTTAAATACGTTAAAGAACCAATCATGGCACGATAAAGGGTCGGATCAACGATATCCTCCAGTTCATCCGGTGATAAATTGTGACCCATGGGAAGAGGAGTAGAAAAGATTTTTCCGGCAATAATCTTGAATCGTCCCAAGACATCGTTCAAATATTTTGTCCGATGAATGAAGATTCCCTTCACAGACTGCTGAACCTGCAACCCTAAAAACAAATTCATCTCTCCCATTGAACTCATCTCGAACTTGGTTTGCATAGACTTCTCGAACTCCTTACATAACATGTCGTTCGTAGACCCAAAGATTATGTCATCAACATAAATCTGAACGAGCAGAAGATCATCACCAATATTCTTATAAAATAAAGTGCAGTCAACAGTTCCACGTTTGAAGCCATGCTTGATGTAGACCATATAGTGCCTTGTTTAACCGGTAAACACGGTCAGGATAATCAGGATCCTCAAAACCTAGAGGCTGTAAAACAAACACTTCCTCGTGAAGTTCACCATTGAGAAAAGCACTCTTAACATCCATTTGATACACTTTGATATTCATGTAAGCAACATATTCCAGGAAGATTCGAATCGACTCTAATCTTGCAACTGGAGCATACACCTCAGTGTAATCAATACCCTCTTGCTGATGAAAACCTTGCACCACTAGACGTGCTTTATTTCTCACAATTACTCCATGATCATCTTTCTTACATTTATATACCCACTTAGTCGGAATTGCCTTCTTAACTCTAGCAGGTTTGTCAATAAGATCCCAAACACCTAAACGTTCAAATTGTTGTAATTCTTCTTGCATAGCTTTTACCCAAGAAGGATCTTGCAGAGCCACACGAGGAGTTGTAGGCTCAACTTGAGAAAGAAAACAAGTAAATTTAGCAACAGCAACATTTTCAATTAAATTAGTGTAATGTTCACCCAATTCATGAGATGAAACATCACTGTCAAGTGCAATAACTTGATCCACAACAGTATTATCATTAGATGAAGTAGATGCATTATCATCATGAACAGGAGATTCATTATCAGGTTCTTCAATTGGAGCTTCAACATCATTTTAACTTGCGAACCTTGGAATTTCCAAATGTTCTTCAGAATAAGCACGAACTAAATTGTCACACCCTCAAAATCCACTAACGGAGTTTTACCGTCAGAGGGTGTGAACTAACAGGATCGGAATCATTAGTTATAATCAAACCATAAAAACGTTTAAATGAAAATATGTGCGGAAGCGTAAAAACCAAAGACAAAAGTTACGTCACGCAGGACGACTTAAAAACCCAAGTAATAATAGTTAAAAACATGTTTGCATATCAGAATGTTCAAAAACCATGCATGATCCTATACCGCGCGCCCGCCTCGGCTACCTGAGAATAACATACTAAAAGTGTCAACACAAGGTTGGTGAGTTCACAAGTTTATATAAAATAAAGCGTTCAGCGTTTTGCGTTCAGCCTTTTGCGTTCAGCGTTTTGCGTTACCAGATAGTGTTAAATCAATTATATATCGATAGGTAGCTAGCCTATACAACAAGTATTACTAAGTGTTCAACACCGAAGCTGACTGTTTATCAAGTGGCTTGCCACCAGGTCATCCAGACCATGGTATGTGTTAGCCAAAATTACACCCGCTCGACCTCCAGTCGAGTTTAGCATTGGGTGGGGTTTGTCAAACCCAGTAGTACTACTCAACAGTGACTCGCTATTATCCAAATATTAACCGGTTCGATGTGTAGGACTTCAATTGTTTCGTTTGCCACTTAGCCTTTACAAGTGATATATAATTTACTAACAAAATCATAAATGCGTTTTCGGAGTATGTTATCTCCCCCAAGTGAAAAGCGTTTAAAACAGTTTAAAGGGGTAAGTGAAACTCACTGTTTGCGAAGAATTCCCAAAAATAAATCACCAAGTGATGCGCGTCACAGAAAAACTCTCTCTAGCGTTCTAAAACAACAAAGAGATTTTCTAAGTATCGGAACTATTATCGAGTCTCTAGACCCGGCACATAATTCCTAAGCACAAGATACGTTTCGTGTTTGTTTGTGAATCGTGTGTGACTTTACAAGCACATTTGTGATACGCTACGTGTGTGAACAATCGTTTATGTGTCATGTATTAATAATGTACATCACTAGCAACTATTCCCGCAGGGGAAATTTGGTCAAAACACCACAATTATTTAGCAAGAATTCCCCGCAGGGGCAATTTGGTCAAAACATAACAATTAACTAGCAATTATCATGTTTCATGCATTTTCACAAAATTCAGCAGCTAGTTTCACCGAGACAGAAATTCTACTTGAATGATTGTACTATTCCACCGATCATAGCATCTCAATTAATTTACCAAAAATCATCACAAAAGAATACAAGTATTAGGTTTCCAGAACATATTTTATTTTTTTATTCCTCATAGGTTTCTCACAATGATTAAAACATTACAGCAAACACATAATAGTCAAATTCATGCGCAACAGAATGTTATTTGAAATTCCCGTTAAATGAAAAATCCAACAAATGCAAGACCAATTGGGTTAGGTTCTTAACTCAACAAGTTAACTTTCAGAAGTGGAACCAACCCATTTGGTCTTGTAGTTTATGAGATATAATATTTACAAAACAACCTAACAGCAGGTCTCACAATTCAGATTTGCACAACGTTTTTGTAAAATCATAAAAGTTAACTTTTACACCTCCAAAAATCGCAAATTTATATTCTTTAGAAACTAGACTCAACCTAATTTACTGTAGTATCAATTATCTCGACCAATGTTCACATTCACACCCCGTTACAGTCAATTGAACATCAATAACACAATCTGTCCAGAAACTGTTTGCAACAAAACTCAACATATTAACCATCTATAGACCACAATTCATTCATATGACATTCTAGATACCATAATCATTATCCATGCACATCAATTATGTCACACCCTCAAAATCCACTAACGGAGTTTTACCGTCAGAGGGTGTGAACTAACAGGATCGGAATCATCAGTTATAATCAAACATAAAACAGAGTTTCAAATCCATAAAAACGTTTACGAGTAATTAAATGCGGAAGCGTAAAAACCTTTAACCAAAAGTTGCGTCACGCAGGACGACTTAAAACCAAAGATAACCGTTAAAAATAAGTTTGCATAACAAAAGCGTTTTCAATCAATGCATGTTCCTAAACTGCGCGCCCGCCTCGGCTACCTGAGAATAACATACTAAAAGTGTCAACACAAGGTTGGTGAGTTCACAAGTTTATATAAAAATAAATGTTTAGCGTTTGCGTTCAGCGTTTTGCGTTAAGCGTTGTGCGTTACAGCGTTTTGCGTTACAGCGTTTTGCGTTAAGCGTTTTGCGTTACAGCGTTTTGCGTTACCAGATAGTGTTATGTCAATTATATATCTATAGGTAGCTAGCCTATAAAGCAAGTATTACTAAGTGTTCGACACCGAAGCTGACTGTTTATCAATTTGCCTTGCCACCAGGTCATCCAGACCATGGTATGTGTTTAGCCAAGATTACACCCGCTCGACCTCCAGTCGAGATTAGCGTTGGGTGGGGTTTGTCAAACCCAGTAGTACTACTCAACAGTGACTCGCTATTATCCAAATATTAACCGGTTCGATGTTATGAAGGACTTTAGTTTACGCGTTTGCCACTTAGTCTTTACAAGTGATATATAATCTATATTAACAAAATCTAAAATGCGTTCGGAGTATGTTATCTCCCCCAAGAGAAAAGCGTTCAAAGAGTTTAAAAGGGGAAAGTGAAACTCACTGTTTGCGAAGAAATTCCCAAATTAAATCACCAAGATGTGCGTCACAGAAAAACTCTCTCTAGCGTTCTAAAACAACAAAGAGATTTTTCTAAGTGTCGGAATATTATCGAGTCTCTAGACCCGGCACATAATACCTATGCACATAACATGTTTCGGGTTTCGTTTGTGAATCGTGTGTGACTTTAACAAGTGTATTTGTGATACGTTACATGTGTAAGCAATTATTTACGTCTCACGTATTCATAAAGTACATCACTAGCAATTACTCCCCGTAAGGGCAATCTGGTCAACACATAACAATTAACTAGCAACTATTCCCCACGAGGGCAATTTGGTCAAATCATTGCAATCAATTAGCTATTATTCCCCGCAAGGGCATTTTGGTCATTAACTTAGCAAGTATCATATTTCATGCATTTTCACAAAAACTCAGCAGCTAGTTTCACCGAGACAGAAATTCTACTTGAAAGATTGTACTATTCCACCCATCATAGCATCTCAATTAATTTACCAAAAATCATCACAGAAGCATATATGTCTTAGGTTTCCAGAAAATATTTTATTATATTTTTATTCCCCATAGTTTTCTCACAATTGTCAAATCAATACAGCAAACTCATAACAATCAAATTCATGCGTAACAGAATGTTATTTGCAATTCTTGTTAAACGAAAAATCCAATAAATGCAAGACCACTTGGGTTAGGTTCCTAACTCAATAAGTCAACTTCCAGAAGTGGAACCAACCCAATTGGTCTCGTAGTTCATGAGATATAACATTTACAAAACAACCTACCAGCAGGTCTAACAGCTCAGCTTTGCACAACGTTTTTGTAAAATCATAAAAGTTAACCTTTACTTGTCCAAAAATTACAAATTTATACTCTATAGAAACTAGACTCAACCTAGTTTACTCTAGTACCAATAATCTCAACCAATTTTCACATTTACACTTCGTTACAGTCACTTAAACATCAATAACACATTCTGTCCAGAAACTGTTTGCATCCAAACTCAACATATTAACAATCTATGAACTATCATGCATTCATATAACACTCTAGACTCCATAAACACCATCCATGCACATCAATACACATTACATACATGATTAGGGTTTTTGTTTGAACTCAAATCAAAGACACAACAATTAACGTGTAGCAATATTCAATCTAGTTATCAAATCATTAACAAATCAACAACAATCATATTGGTTATATGTACACATGAAATCGGCAGCTAGGGTTTTCAATTAACCCATTAAACATCAAAATCAAGTAATAAGGATGTATAGGATAATCGATTATACCTTCCTAGCACCTAATTCTTCAATCACAAGCTTGAATTGATGGTGTATATGTGAGTGTATGTCGACGGCAGCCAAGGGGAGGGGGGCTTGGGTTTCCGATCGGGGTTAGGGAGAAGAATAATAATAAGTTAGGGTTTGGTTGTTAATGATATATTTATAGAATACTATGTTACACTTTGGCCCCTCCGCTTTCAATTGTTGTTTTTCTGACTTAATTAACTAGTTTACGTCTTGAGTTAACGTTTATAACCATGTTATCACATAACACATAAATTTAACACATAATTATCACATAATTATTGTTTTGACGTTTATCGTTTATTCACCGATCATTTGCGTCAACTCGTTTGCGTTTCGGTGCAACTCCGGAAAGACTACACATGTAGTAAGTGTTAAGCGTCATTTAAACCCTAGTTTAAATGTAATGAAGTGTGCGTTATAGATTCAATGATCTTAAGTTTGAATTGACGGAGTTGAGTTAACGGAGTTAACCTGGAATTGACGATTGTCACATCATTCCCATGTTAAAGAATTTTCGTCCAGAAAATTTGAGTCAAGTCGTGATGAGTGTCTGAAAAAAAGTAAGAAAAATTTTCAGTTTGTCATATCATCCCCTAGTAGAAAGAAATTTCGTCCCGAAATTTAATTCATACCTCCGGTGATGTCTGACGGTTTGCCGAGTTTCGCGGTTTTCTGTGTTTGGTTAGCCCTTCAAAAAGGTGAGGATACTTTTTCATCATTTGATCCTCGCGTTCCCACGTGAACTCCGGTCCACGTCTCGAGTTCCAACGAACCTTAACAATTGGAATCTTGCTGTGCTTGAGTGTTTTGGTTTCCCAATCCAAAACTTCAACTGGTTCTTCAATGAAGCGTAGCTGTTCATCGACTTGCATTTCGTCCAAAGGGACTACTTGGGTTTCATCAGATAGACATTTCTTCAAATTGGACACGTGGAATACATTGTGTACGCCACTGAGTTCCGTTGGCAGGTCCAGTCGGTACGCCACCGGACCAACGCGCTCAGTTATCCGGTAGGGACCAACATATCGTGGGTTGAGTTTGTTTCGCTTACCAAAGCGAACCACACCTTTCCAAGGTGAGACTTTGAGTAACACTTGGTCGTTCACTTGAAATTCGAGAGGTTTTCGGCGCTTGTCGGCGTAACTCTTTTGGCGATCTCGTGCTGCTGCCATACGATTTCGGATTTGAATAATCTTTTCCGAAGTTTCGAGTACCAGTTCTGGACCAGTGATTTGGCTGTCACCCACCTCTGCCCAGCAGAGTGGTGATCGACACTTTCGTCCGTACAGCGCTTCAAACGGCGCTGCTTCAATACTTGCGTGGTAGCTGTTATTATACGAAAACTCTACCAAAGGTAAGTGGGGTTCCCAACTTTTTCCGAAATCCAACACGCATGCACGCAACATGTCCTAAAGGGTCTGAATAGTTCGTTCACTCTGCCCATCCGTCTGAGGATGGTATGTTGTGCTCATATCAAGACGGGTGCCTAGTGCGCTTTGCAGCGACTTCCAAAAGTGCGAAGTGAAACGAGAATCTCGATCAGAAATGATTGAGACAGGCACTCCGTGTCTAGACACTACTTCCTTCATGTAGACGCGAGTCAGTCTTTCCATTTTGTCCGATTCCTTAATCGCTAAGAAGTGTGCAGACTTAGTCAACCGGTCAACGATCACCCAGATGGTATCGCATCCCGTCGGGGTCTTAGGTAAACCCGTGATAAAATCCATTGAGATGTGTTCCTATTTCCACATTGGGAGTTCCGGTTGCTGCAGTAGACCAGATGGTTTCTGGTATTCTATCTTGACTCTGGCACAAGTCAAGCATTTGCTCACGTAGGTGGCAATGTTGGCTTTCATGTTCGGCCACCAGTAAAGTGCCTTTAAATCATGATACATTTTATCTGAGCCAGGGTGGATAGAATATCAGGACTTGTGAGCTTCGTCCATCACCAGAGTTCTCAACTCTCCGTACCATGGAACCCAAATCCGGTTCTCAAAATATCGGACCCCGTCCGATCTGGTTTCAAGTTGCTTGTTCATGCCCCGCATGAGTTCCGATGGAAGATTATCATCTTTCAAAGCTTTGTGTTGCGCCTCGCGAATCTGGTCGGGTAAGTTTGCATGAATCGTGAGTTGCAATGCTCGCACTCGTCTGGGTTTATCTATTTCTTTTCTGCTGAGGGCATCGGCCACTACATTGGCCTTGCCAGGGTGATACTTGATGGCACAATCATAATCCTTGAGCAGCTCGACCCAACGACGCTGTCGCATGTTCATCTCCTTCTGATCGTAGATATGTTGGAGACTCTTGTGGTCGGTGTAAATGGTAAACTTGGTACCGTACAAGTAATGCCTCCATATCTTAAGGGCAAACACCACAGCTCCGAGTTCCAAATCATGGGTCGTGTAGTTCTTCTCGTGAACCTGTAGTTGTCGAGAGGCATAGGCTATAACCTTCTCAAGTTGAATCGGCACACAACCGAGACCTTGTATCGATGCGTCACAGTGTACCTCAAAATTTTCCGTTCCCTCGGGGAGGGGTAGAATAGGGGCACTACAGAGTTTGGTTTTCAGCAGTTGAAAAGCGGATTCTTGCGCGTCACCCCAATTGTACCTAGTGCCTTTGTGAGTCAAAGCGGTGAGGGGTTGAGCAATCTTTGAAAATCCCTCGATGAATTGTCGGTAGTAGCCGGCCAGTCCTAGGAATTGCCGCACCTCAGTCGGAGTCTTAGGTGCTTCCCAGTTTTTGATGGCCTCTACCTTACCGGGATCGACATGGATACCATTCTCGTTGATCACATGTCCTAAAAAGTGAACCTCGCGAAGCCAAAATTCACATTTCGAGAGTTTAGCATACAGTTGTTCCTTCTTCAATAACTCCAGAATTACCCTTAAGTGTTCTTCATGGTCAGCTTCGTTCTTGGAGTAGACGAGAATATCATCAATGAAAACAATCACAAACTTGTCGAGGTACGCCTTGCATACTCGATTCATGAGATCCATAAATACAGCTGGTGCGTTGGTTAGGCCAAAAGGCATAACCGAAAACTCGTAGTGACCGTACCGTGTTCTGAAAGCCGTCTTTGAGATATCTTCTTGCGCACTCTCAGTTGGTGGTAACCGGATCGCAGATCGATCTTCGAGTAGTAACTCGATCCTTGAAGCTGGTCAAACAAATCATCAATTCGGGGTAAAGGATAACGGTTCTTGACCGTCACTTTGTTCAACTCCCGGTAGTCTATACACATGCGGAAAGTCCCGTCCTTCTTTCGGACAAACAAGACAGGGGCTCCCCATGGCGATGTGCTAGGTCGGATAAAACCCTTATCCAAAAAATCTTGCAACTGAGTGGACAGTTCCTGAAGCTCCGCCGGTGCGAGCCGATACGGGGCTCGTGCTAAGGGTGCTGCACCGGGTGTCAACTCGATTTGGAATTCGATTTGTCGTATAGGAGGGAGTCCGGGCAAATCCTCCGGGAAAACTTCCGGAAAATCTCGCACAACTGGTATATCTTCAATTCGCTTCTCCTCCACGGGTTTCTCAACAATCTGCGCCAAAAGTGTCGGATGACCCTTTCGTAGGTACTTATGCGCCTTCAAGAGGGTAATGACGCTGGTGGTCATGCCGCTTCTCTCACCTCGGACCGAAATGATTTGGCCGGAAGGGGTAGTAATATGGACTATCTTGTCGTGACATATAATCTCCGCTCGGTTCTCGGATAACCAGTCCATGCCGACAACGACATCGAAACTACTAAGCGAAAGAGGAATAAGGTTGATATCAAAGACATGACCTGACAGTTTTAACTTACATCCCGCAAGTACATGAGTCGTTACTATAGTCTTACCGTCAGCTAATTCAACAGGAAACTTAGCATCTAACGGAGTTGGAGTTAAGTCTAAGAGTTGGCTAAAGGCTTTCGACACAAAACTCCTATCAGCTCCAGTGTCAAACAATACAGAAGCAAAACAATCGTTTACAGGGAACTTACCAGTCACCACGTGCGGATCATTGCGGGCTTGACCCGACCCAATTACAAAAGCCCTTCCATTGCCATTGCTTCCACCACTACTGCCACTTCCACTACCTCCATTGTTGTCGTTCTGTTTCAGCTTGTGACAATCTTTCCTGAAATGACCCTCCTGCCCACACTCGAAACATCCCTTCGTCATCATAGGTGGCTTAGGAGCACCCTTTGCCGCAAGGTCTCCTCTACACTCCTTCGCCTGGTGACCCATCTTTCCGCACCTCTGACACTTGACACGATCACATGGGCCAACATGATGATAATTGCACCTATTGCACTTCGGATATTTCCCAGCATATCCGCTCGAACCCTGCCCGCTACCGTTGTTATTGTTGTTGTGACTTTGATTGTTAAAGCTCCGAGTGAATTCGGGCTTACGGTAGTGTTGTTGCGGTGGGAGGTTCGAGGACGAGGATCTGGTGTTGTCAAACTTCCTCTTTCCGCTGCTCGGGTTGCTGTTGCTGTGGTTGTCATTACTCTGGTTGTCACGGGCTTTAGCGATTGAACCCCTAGGTGGTAACGCACCTTGGGTCACAGCCTGATCCGTCAGTTTGTGAGCTAAACGGATCGCTTGTTGAATCGTGGCTGGTCTGGAAGACGTCACCATGCCCTGAATCTGCGGTGCTAACCCATCAATGTACATTTCAATCCTCTTACTCGGCGGATATACCATCCGCGGACACATCACCGCTAACTCATGAGAACGGGTAGTGTAGGCTTCAATTTCTGAACCCACCATCTTCAGTGACCAAAATTCTGACTCTAACTTCGAAATCTCCTCTCTCGTACAGTACTCCTCTCGCATCATGTTTTTGAACTCCTCCCAGTTCATCGCGTTAGCCAGTTCCAATCCAAGGATCTGCACGTTCGAATTCCACCAAGTGAGGGCAGAATCCTCAAGTGTTCCAGCAGCGAATTTGACCCTACTGGCAGGGGGACAATTGCACATCTCAAATGCCGACTCGGCCTTCTCAGCCCAACGCAGGAAGCCTATAGCTCCATCAGTGCCCTTAAACGTACTGGGCTTGCAGTCAAGGTAATTCTTGAAGGTACACGTTCCACTTGGACCTCCAGCTTGGTTCTGAACATGTGCGGCTAAAGCGGCCGCCGCATGGTCGTTCAGCAGAGTTTGGAGTTCTGCTGCAGTCAAATTGATGTTACCACATCCTTGTCCAGCGTTTCTTCCGGCCATTTCCTAGAATCACAGTATAAAATGTTAATTATGAATTTTTCTTTCATATACAACACACCATACATGTAATAAAAAGATAGGTAAGAAAGAAATAAGAAACAACATCACATCACAACCATATATTAATCTAATTAATAATTCATGATTAAAACCATTGTATTCGCTACAAAGTATTTCCAATCAATCCTTAAAATAATAGAAAATAATAGTTCCGATGGAGACAACCCCTCCATCTAAGTGTCATCATCACTAGATGTCATCGTCTGAGGACACCTCTGAGTGTGCCTCCTCCTCAGCCGGTTCTTCCTCCGGTTCTTCTTCGGGTTCCTCCTCGGGATCTTCTTCAGGTTCCTCTTCAGGCTCTGCCTCAGGCTCGGCCTCAGGCTCTACCTCAGGCTCTGCCTCAGGTTCGGCTGCGTTCTGAGCAAGTTGCATTTGTAAGACATCGCAACGCTCTAGTGCTATCTCGGTTCGGGTCCTTGCTAGTTGGAGTTGCTCTTGCAAGTCTATCATCTCGGCTTGCATCTTCCTCATAATCTTCATCTGTTGATCACTAGCCTCTTGCATTTCCTTCATTGCCGCTGCCATGCGGGCAATCTCCTCCTTAGTCTCGGTTTCGTCTTTTAACAGTCCAGAAACGTTCGCTCTCGTATAGCGCATGTAACCCACGTCACGCTCCAAGCATGAAACAACAGCTGCGAGAACTCGCTCTACAGGTTCGGTTATGGGTGGTAGGGTGTTGGGATAAGCAGGGTGGTTCGGGTGAGGTAACGGGGGAACTTATTCGCGATAGACCAAACGTCTGATCATGTTAGGGTACCAATCCCAGCTAACGTCGTTTTCGTACATGCCTCCGGATAAGCGGTACTTCTTCGGTGCGGGAGCTTCGAGTTCCGGGACTACACGGGGTGGCGATGCGGTAGGTAACTGCGGTTCCTTCCCGTGAGCATGAGTCGTCGGATCGGATGATGATGATGATGGCGGCGTCGACATTCCTACAGGTAAGCCGTGTATGCGCGCGCGTATGAGTGAAAGAGGTAAAGAGAAGATAACAAAGACTACACAAATCTATGCAGTGCGTATCATTATAACTAATGGATCGTCGCGGTTATAATCTAGTATGCATGCAGCTTCTAGTTCACTATAACCAATGGATCTGATACCAATCTGTCACACCCTCAAAATCCACTAACGGAGTTTTACCGTCAGAGGGTGTGAACTAACAGGATCGGAATCATCAGTTATAATCAAACCATAAAACAGAGTTTCAAATCCATGAAAACGTTTACGAGTAATTAAATGCGGAAGCGTAAAAACCTTTAACCAAAAGTTGTGTCACGCAGGACGACTTAAAACCAAAGATAACCGTTAAAAATAAGTTTGCATAACAAAAGCGTTTTCAATCAATGCATGTTCCTAAACCGCGCGCCCGCCTCGGCTACCTGAGAATAACATACTAAAAGTGTCAACACAAGGTTGGTAAGTTCACAAGTTTATATAAAAATAAATGTTTAGCGTTTGCGTTCAGCGTTTTGCGTTAAGCGTTGTGCGTTACAGCTTTTTGCGTTACAGCGCTTTGCGTTAAGCGTTTTGCGTTACAGCATTTTGCGTTACCAGATAGTGTTATGTCAATTATATATCTATAGGTAGCTAGCCTATAAAGCAAGTATTACTAAGTGTTCGACACCGAATCTGACTGTTTATCAATTTGCCTTGCCACCAGGTCATCCAGACCATGGTATGTGTTTAGCCAAGATTACACCCGCTCGACCTCCAGTCGAGATTAGCGTTGGGTGGGGTTTGTCAAACCCAGTAGTACTACTCAACAGTGACTCGCTATTATCCAAATATTAACCGGTTCGATGTTATGAAGGACATTAGTTTACGCGTTTGCCACTTAGTCTTTACAAGTGATATATAATCTATATTAACAAAATCTAAAATGCGTTCGGAGTATGTTATCTCCCCCAAGAGAAAAGCGTTTAAAGACTTTAAAAGGAGAAAGTGAAACTCACTGTTTACGAAGAAATTCCCAAATTAAATCACCAAGATGTGCGTCACAGAAAAACTCTCTCTAGCGTTCTAAAACAACAAAGAGATTTTTCTAAGTGTCGGAATATTATCGAGTCTCTAGACCCGGCACATAATACCTATGCACATAACATGTTTCGGGTTTCGTTTCTGAATCGTGTGTGACTTTAACAAGTGTATTTGTGATACGTTACATGTGTAAGCAATTATTTACGTCTCACGTATTCATAAAGTACATCACTAGCAATTACTCCCCGTAAAGGCAATCTGGTCAACACATAACAATTAACTAGCAACTATTCCCCACGAGGGCAATTTGGTCAAATCATTGCAATCAATTAGCTATTATTCCCCGCAAGGGCATTTTGGTCAAAACCCGATAATTAACTTAGCAAGTATCATGTTTCATGCATTTTCACAA
Source organism: Bidens hawaiensis (assembly GCF_021521415.1). Taxonomy (NCBI): domain Eukaryota; kingdom Viridiplantae; phylum Streptophyta; class Magnoliopsida; order Asterales; family Asteraceae; genus Bidens; species Bidens hawaiensis. The sequence continues at coordinate 4,968,660 of NW_027491024.1, forward strand.
AAACTCAGCAGCTAGTTTCACCGAGACAGAAATTCTACTTGAAAGATTGTACTATTCCACTGATCATAGCATCTCAATTAATTTACCAAAAATCATCACAGAAGCATATATGTCTTAGGTTTCCAGAACATATTTTATTATATTTTTATTCCCCATAGTTTTCTCACAATCATCAAATCATTACAGCAAACTCATAACAATCAAATTCATGCATAACAGAATGTTATTTGCAATTCCCGTTAAATGAAAAATTCAATAAATGCAAGACCAATTGGGTTAGGTTCCTAACTCAATAAGTCAACTTCCAGAAGTGGAACCAACTCAATTGGTCTCGTAGTTCATGAGATATAACATTTACAAAACAACCTACCAGCAGGTCTAACAGCTCAGCTTTGCACAACGTTTTTGTAAAATCATAAAAGTTAACCTTTACTTGTCCAAAAATTACAAATTTATACTCTATAGAAACTAGACTCAACCTAGTTTACTGTAGTACCAATAATCTCAACCAATTTTCATATTTACACTTCGTTACAGTCACTTAAACATCAATAACACATTCTGTCCAGAAACTGTTTGCATCCAAACTCAACATATTAACAATCTATGAACTATCATGCATTCATATAACACTCTAGACTCCATAAACACCATCCATGCACATCAATACACATTACATACATGATTAGGGTTTTTGTTTGAACTCAAATCAAAGACACAACAATTAACGTGTAGCAATATTCAATCTAGTTATCAAATCATTAACAAATCAACAACAATCATATTGGTTATATGTACACATGAAATCGGCAGCTAGGGTTTTCAATTAACCCATTAAACATCAAAATCAAGTAATAAGGATGTATAGGATAATCGATTATACCTTCCTAGCACCTAATTCTTCAATCACAAGCTTGAATTGATGGTGTATATGTGAGTGTATGTCGACGGCAGCCAAGGGGAGGGGGGCTTGGGTTTCCGATCGGGGTTAGGGAGAAGAATAATAATAAGTTAGGGTTTGGTTGTTAATGATATATTTATAGAATACTATGTTACACTTTGGCCCCTCCGCTTTCAATTGTTGTTTTTCTGACTTAATTAACTAGTTTACGTCTTGAGTTAACGTTTATAACCATGTTATCACATAACACATAAATTTAACACATAATTATCACATAATTATTGTTTTGACGTTTTTCGTTTATTCACCGATCATTTGCGTCAACTCGTTTGCGTTTCGGTGCAACTCCGGAAAGACTACACATGTAGTAAGTGTTAAGCGTCATTTAAACCCTAGTTTAAATGTAATGAAGTGTGCGTTATAGATTCAATGATCTTAAGTTTGAATTGACGGAGTTGAGTTAACGGAGTTAACCTGGAATTGACGATTGTTACAAATTACACATTACATCCATGATTAGGGTTTTACTTGAACTCAAAATCAAGAAACAAACGATTAGGATGCAATAACATCAATACTAGTTATCAATTAAACCATCAATACATCTTTAATTCAAAACAAGATATATAAACACAACACATATAAAAATCGGACCTAGGGTTCACAATTATACCATCATAAACACCAACACAAGCAATAGGAAGGTAGAAGATGGCTAGAAACGGATGTAGGATGCTTCAATTGTGAAAACCAAGATCAAAAAAACCAAGCAATGTGTGTATGTATGAAGGCCGATCGCAAGGAGGGGGGGGGGGGTAGGCTGCCGTCGGGTATGAGAGGAAGAGAGAAGAGAGTTTAGGGTTTAGGTTAATATTAATAATAATAATATAATACACTTTGGTCCCTTAACTTTCAAATGTTACTTTTCTAGCTTAATTAACTAGTTCTTGCATATTAAGTTAACGTTTATAAGAATGTTATCACATAACACATAAGTCTAACACATAATTATCACATAATTATTGTTTTGACGTTTTTCGTTTATTCACCAATTGTTTGCGTCAACTCGTTTGCGTTTCGGTGCAAATTCCCGAAAGACTACACATGTAGTAATTTGTCAAGCGTCATTTAAACCCTAGTTTAAATGTAATGAGATGTACGTTATGGATCCAATGATCTAAAGTTTGAATTGACGGAGTTGAGTTAACGGAGTTAACCTGAAATTGACGAATGTCATATCATTCCCATGTTAAAGAATTTTCGTCCCGAAAATTTTAGTCAAGTCATGATGAGTGTCTGAAAAAGTAAGAAAAATTTCAGTTTGTCATATCATCCCCTAGTAGAAAGAAATTTCGTCCCGAAATTTAATTCATACCTCCGGTGATTTCTGACGGTTTGTCGGGTTTCGCGGTTTTCTGTGTTTGGTCAGCCCTTCAAAAAGGTGAGGATACTTTTTCATCATTTGATCCTCGCGTTCCCACGTGAACTCCGGTCCACGTCTCGAGTTCCAACGAACCTTAACAATTGGAATCTTGCTGTGCTTGAGTGTTTTGGTTTCCCAATCCAAAACTTCAACTGGTTCTTCAATGAAGCGTAGCTGTTCATCGACTTGCAATTCGTCCAAAGGGACTACTTGGGTTTCATCAGATAGACATTTCTTCAAATTGGACACGTGGAATACATTGTGTACGCCACTGAGTTCCGTTGGCAGGTCCAGTCGGTACGCCACCGGACCAACGCGCTCAGTTATCCGGTAGGGACCAACATATCGTGGGTTGAGTTTGTTTCGCTTACCAAAGCGAACCACACCTTTCCAAGGTGAGACTTTGAGTAACACTTGGTCGTTCACTTGAAATTCGAGAGGTTTTCGGCGCTTGTCGGCGTAACTCTTTTGGCGATCTCGTGCTGCTGCCATACGATTTCGGATTTGAATAATCTTTTCCGAAGTTTCGAGTACCAGTTCTGGACCAGTGATTTGGCTGTCACCCACCTCTGCCCAGCAGAGTGGTGATCGACACTTTCGTCCGTACAGCGCTTCAAACGGCGCTGCTTCAATACTTGCGTGGTAGCTGTTATTATACGAAAACTCTACCAAAGGTAAGTGGGGTTCCCAACTTTTCCGAAATCCAACACGCATGCACGCAACATGTCCTCCAAGGTCTGAATAGTTCGTTCACTTTGCCCATCCGTCTGAGGATGGTATGCTGTGCTCATATCAAGACGGGTTCCTAGTGCGCTCTGTAGTGACCTCCAAAAGTGCGAAGTGAAACGAGAATCTCGATCAGAAATGATTGAGACAGGCACTACATGTCTAGACACCACTTCTTTCATGTAGACGCGAGTCAGTCTTTCCATTTTGTCCGATTCCTTAATCGCTAAAAAGTGCGCAGACTTAGTCAATCTGTCAACGATCACCCAGATGGTATCGCATCCCGTCGGTGTTTTAGGTAATCCCGTGATGAAATCCATCGAAATGTGTTCCCATTTCCACATTGGAAGTTCCGGTTGCTGTAGCAGGCCAGATGGTTTCTGATATTCTATTTTTACTCTTGCACAAGTCAAGCATTTGCTCACGTAGGTGGCAATGTCGGCTTTCATGTTCGGCCACCAGTAAAGTGCCTTTAAGTCATGGTACATTTTATCTGAGCCGGGGTGGATAGAATATCGGGACTTGTGAGCTTCGTCCATCACTAGAGTTCTCAACTCTCCGTATCGTGGAACCCAAATCCAGTTCTCAAAATATCGGACCCCGTCCGATTTGGTTTCAACTTGTTTGTTCATGCCCCGCATGAGTTCTGATGGGAGATTATCATTTTTCAAAGCTTCGAGTTGCGCATCGCGAATCTGATCGGGTAAGTTGGCATGAATCGTGAGTTGCAATGCTCGCACTCTCCTGGGTTTATCGGTTTCTTTTCTGCTGAGAGCGCCGGCCACTACATTGGCCTTGCCAGGGTGGTACTTGATGGCACAATCATAATCCTTAAGCAGCTCGACCCAACGACGCTGTCGCATGTTCAGCTCCTTCTGATCGTAGATATGTTGGAGACTCTTGTGGTCGGTGTAAATGGTAAACTTGGTACCGTATAAGTAATGCCTCCATATCTTAAGGGCAAACACCACAGCTCCGAGTTCCAAATCATGGGTCGTGTAGTTCTTCTCGTGAATCCGTAGTTGTCGAGAGGCATAGGCTATAACCTTTTCGAGTTGCATCAGCACACAACCGAGACCTTGTATCGATGCATCACAATGTACCTCAAAATTCTCTGTTCCCTCGGGGAGGGCTAAAATAGGGGCGCTACAGAGTTTGGTTTTCAACAGTTGGAAAGCGGATTCTTGCGCGTCACCCCAATTGTACTTAGTACCCTTGTGAGTCAAAGCGGTGAGGGGTTGAGCAATCTTTGAAAATCCCTCGATAAAAAGCCGGTAGTAGCCAGCCAGTCCTAGGAATTGCCGCACCTCAGTCGGAGTCTTAGGTGCTTCCCAGTTTTTGATGGCCTCTACCTTACCGGGATCGACATGGATGCCATTCTCGTTGATCACATGTCCTAAAAAGTGAACCTCGCGAAGCCAAAATTCGCATTTCGAGAGTTTAGCGTACAGTTGCTCCTTCTTCAACAATTCCAGAATTAATCTCAAGTGTTCTTCGTGGTCAGCCTTGTCCTCGGAGTAGACGAGAATATCATCAATGAAAACAATCACAAACTTGTCGAGGTACGCCTTGCATACTCGATTCATGAGATCCATAAATACGGCTGGTGCGTTAGTTAAGCCAAAAGGCATAACCGAAAACTCATAGTGACCGTACAGAGTTCTGAAAGCCGTCTTTGAGATATCTTCTTCGCGCACTCTTAATTGATGGTAATCAGACCGCAGATCGATCTTCGAGTAGTAACTCGATCCTTGGAGCTGGTCAAACAGATCATCAATTCGGGGTAAAGGATAACGGTTCTTAACCGTCACCTTGTTCAACTCCCGGTAGTCGATACACATTCGGAAAGTCCCGTCCTTCTTTCGGACAAATAAGACAGGGGCTCCCTATGGCGATGAGCTAGGTCGGATAAAACTTTTATCCAACAAATCTTGCAACTGAGTGGACAACTCCTGAAGCTCCGCCGGTGCGAGCCGATACGGGGCTCGGGCTATGGGCGCTGCACCGGGGGTCAACTCGATTTGGAATTCGACTTGTCGAATAGGAGGGAGTCCATGCAAATCCTCCGGGAAAACTTCCGGAAAATCTCGCACAATCGGTATATCTTTAATTCGCTTCTCCTCCGCGGGTTTCTCAACAATATGCGCCAAAATTGCCGGATGACCCTTTCGTAGATACTTCTGCGCCTTCATGAGGGTGATGACGCTGGTAGTCATGCCGCTTCTTTCGCCCCGGATCGAAATGATCTCGCCGGAAGGGGTAGAAATGTGGACTATCTTGTCATGACATATGATCTCTGCTCGGTTCTCGGATAACCAGTCCATGTCGACAACGACATCGAAACAACCAAGCGTAAAAGGTATGAGGTCGATATCAAAAATATGACCTGAAAGTTTTAACTTACATCCCGCAAGTACATGAGTCGTTACTATAGTCTTACCGTCAGCTAATTCAAAAGGAAACTTAGCATCTAACGGGGTTGGAGTTAAGTCTAAGAGTTGACTAAAGGCTTTTGATACAAAACTCCTATCAGCTCCAGTGTCAAACAATACAGAAGCAAAACAGTCATTCACAGGAAACTTACCAGTCACCACTTACGGATCATTGCGGGCTTGACCCGACCCAATAATAAAAGCTCTTCCTTTACCATTGCTTCCACCACCACTGCTGCCTCCATTACTTCCATTGTTCTCGTTCTGTTTCAGTTTGGGGCAATCTTTCCTGAAATGACCCTCCTGACCACATTCGAAACATCCCTTAGTCGTCATAGGTGGTTTAGGAGCACCCTTTGCCGCAAGGTCTCCTCTACATTCCTTTGCCTGGTGACCCATCTTTTCGCATCTCAGACACTTGACACGGTCACACGGGCCAGCATGATGATAGTTGCACCTGTTGCACTTCGGATATTTCCCAGCATATCCGCTCGAACCCTGCCCGCCACCGTTGTTATTGTTATTGTGACCCTGATTGTTGAAGCCCCGAGTGAGTTCGGGTTTACGGTAGTGTTGTTGCTGTGGGTGGTTCGAGGATGAGGATATGGCGTTGTCGAACTTTCTCTTTCTATTACCCGGGTTGCTGTTGCTGTTGTTGTCAGTGCTCGGGTTGTCACGGGCCTTAGCAGTTGAACCCCTAGGTGGTAACGCACCTTGGGTCACTGCTTGATCCGTCAGTTTGTGAGCTAACCGGATCGCTTGTTGAATTGTGGCTGGTCTGGAAGACGTCACCATGCCCTGAATTTGCGGTGCTAACCCATCAATATACATTTCAATCCTCTTACTAGGCGGGTCTACCATCCGTGGACACATCACAACTAACTCGTGAGAACGGGTGGTGTAGGCTTCGATTTCTGAACCCACCATCTTTAATGACCAAAACTCAGATTCCAGCTTCGCAATCTCCTCTCTCGGACAGTACTCTTCCCGCATCATGTTCTTGAACTCCTCCCAGTTCATAGCGTTAGCCAGTTCCAATCCAAGGATCTGCACGTTTGAATTCCACCAAGTGAGGGCAGAATCTTCAAGTGTTACAGCAGCAAATTTGACCCTACTGGCAGGGGGACAATTACACATCTCAAACGTCGATTCGGCCTTCTCGGCCCAACGCAGGAAGCCTATAGCTCCCTCAGTGCCCTTAAACGAACTGGGCTTGCAGTCAAGGTAATTCTTGAAGGTACACGTTCCAATTGGACCTCCAGCTTGGTTCTGTACATGTGCGGCTAGAGCGGCCGCCGCGTGGTCATTCAGCAGAGTTTGGAGTTCTGCTGCAGTCAAGTTGATGTTACCACGTCCGTGTCCAGCGTTTCTTCCTGCCATTTCCTAGAATCACAGCATAAGATGTTGAACATGAGTTTTTCTTTCATATGCAACACGCCATACATGTAATAAAAAGATAGGTAAGAAAGTGATAAGAAACAAACATCACATCACAACCATATATTAATCCAAATAATAATTCATGATTAAAACCATTGTATTCACTACAAAGTATTTAAAACCAATCCTTAATATCATAGAAAATAATAGTTTGGATGGAGACAACCCCTCCATCTAGGTGTTATCATCCTTAGATGTCATCGTCTGAGGACACCTCTGAGTGTGCCTCCTCCTCAGCCGGTTCTTCCTCCGGTTCCTCTTCGGGTTCCTCCTCGGGATCTTCCTCGGGTTCTTCCTCAGGATCTTCCTCGGGTTCCGCTTCAGGCTCTGCCTCAGGTTCGGCCGCGTTCTGAGCAATTTGCATTTGTAGGACATCACAACGCTCTAAAGCTATCTCGGTTCGGGTCCTTGCTACTTGGAGTTGCTCTTGCAAGTCTATCATCTCGGCTTGCATCTTTCTCATAATCTTCATCTGTTGATCACTAGCCTCTTGCATTTCTTTCATGGCCGCTGTCATGCGGGAAATTTCTTCCTTAGTCCCGGTTCCATCTTTTAACAGTCCGGAAACGTTCGCTCTCGTATAGCGCATGTAACTAACATCACGCTCCAAACAAGAAACAACAGCTGCGAGAACTCGCTCCACAGGTTCGGTTATGGGTGGTAGGGTGTTGGGGTAAGCAGGATGGTTCGGGTGGGGTAGCGGGGGAACTTGTTCGCGATAAACCATACGCCTAATCATATTAGAGTACCAATCCCAGCTAACTTCGTTTTCGTACATGCCTCCGGATAAGCGATACCTCTTCGGTGCAGCAGCTTCGAGTTCCAGGACTACACGAGGTGGCGACGAGGTCGGTAACTGCGGTTCCTTCCCATGCGCATGAGTCATCTGGTCGGATGATAATGATGGTGGCGTCGACATCCCTACAGGTAAGCCGTGTATGCGCGCGTATGAGTGAAAGAGGAAAAGGGATAAGATAACAAAGACTACACAAACATACGCAGTGCGTATCATTATAACTAATGGGTCGTCGCGGTTATAGTCTAGTATGCATGCAGCTTCTAGTTCGCTATAACCAATGGCTCTGATACCAATCTGTCACACCCTCAAAATCCACTAATGGAGTTTTACCGTCAGAGGGTGTGAACTAACAGGATCGGAATCATTAGTTATAATCAAACCATAAAAACGTTTAAATGAAAATATGTGCGGAAGCGTAAAAACCAAAGACAAAAGTTACGTCACGCAGGACGACTTAAAAACCCAAGTAATAATAGTTAAAAACATGTTTGCATATCAGAATGTTCAAAAACCATGCATGATCCTATACCGCGTGCCCTCCTCGGCTACCTGAGAATAACATACTAAAAGTGTCAACACAAGGTTGGTGAGTTCACAAGTTTATATAAAATAAAGCGTTCAGCATTTTGCGTTCAGCCTTTTGCGTTCAGCGTTTTGCGTTACCAGATAGTGTTAAATCAATTATATATCGATAGGTAGCTAGCCTATACAACAAGTATTACTAAGTGTTCAACACCGAAGCTGACTGTTTATCAAGTGGCTTGCCACCAGGTCATCCAGACCATGGTATGTGTTAGCCAAAATTACACCCGCTCGACCTCCAGTCGAGTTTAGCATTGGGTGGGGTTTGTCAAACCCAGTAGTACTACTCAACAGTGACTCGCTATTATCCAAATATTAACCGGTTCGATGTGTAGGACTTCAATTGTTTCGTTTGCCACTTAGCCTTTACAAGTGATATATAATTTACTAACAAAATCTTAAATGCGTTTTTGGAGTATGTTATCTCCCCCAAGTGAAAAGCGTTTAAAACAGTTTAAAGGGGTAATTGAAACTCACTGTTTGCGAAGAATTCCCAAAAATAAATCACCAAGTGATGCGCGTCACAGAAAAACTCTCTCTAGCGTTCTAAAACAACAAAGAGATTTTCTAAGTATCGGAACTATTATCGAGTCTCTAGACCCGGCACATAATTCCTAAGCACAAGATACGTTTCGTGTTTGTTTGTGAATCGTGTGTGACTTTACAAGCACATTTGTGATACGCTACGTGTGTGAACAATCGTTTACGTGTCATGTATTAATAATGTACATCACTAGCAACTATTCCCGCAGGGGCATTTTGGTCAAAACACCACAATTATTTAGCAAGTATTCCCCGCAGGGGCAATTTGGTCAAAACATAACAATTAACTAGCAATTATCATGTTTCATGCATTTTCACAAAATTCAGCAGCTAGTTTCACCGAGACAGAAATTCTACTTGAAAGATTGTACTATTCCACCGATCATAGCATCTCAATTAATTTACCAAAAATCATCACAAAAGAATAAATGTATTAGGTTTCCAGAACATATTTTATTTTAATTTTTTTCCTCATAGGTTTCTCACAATGATCAAAACATTACAGCAAACTCATAACAGTCAAATTCATTTGCAACATAATGTTATTTGAAATTCCCGTTAAATGAAAAATCCAACAAATGCAAGACCAATTGGGTTAGGTTCTTAACTCAACAAGTTAACTTCCAGAAGTGGAACCAACCCATTTGGTCTTGTAGTTTATGAGATATAATATTTACAAAACAACCTAACAGCAGGTCTCACAATTCAGATTTGCACAACGTTTTTGTAAAATCATAAAAGTTAACTTTTACACGTCCAAAAATCGCAAATTTATATTCTTTAGAAACTAGACTCAACCTAGTTTACTGTAGTATCAATTATCTCGACCAATTTTCACATTCACATCCCGTTACAGTCAATTGAACATCAATAACACAATCTGTCCAGAAACTGTTTGCAACAAAACTCAACATATTAACCATCTATAGACCACAATTCATTCATATGACATTCTAGACACCAAAATCATTATCCATGCACATCAATTACACATTATATCCATGATTAGGGTTTTACTTGAACTCAAAATCAAGAAACAAACGATTAGCTTGCAATAACATCAATACTAGTTATCAATTCAACAATCAATACATCTTTAAATCAAAACAATATATATAAACACAACACATATAAAAATCAGACCTAGGGTTCACAATTATACCTTCAAAAACACCAACACAAGCAATAGGAAGGTAGAAGATGGCTAGAAACGGATGTAGGATGCTTCAATTGTGAAAACCAAGATCAAAAAAACCAAGCAATGTGTGTGTGTATGAAGGCCGATCGCAAGGAGGGGGGGGTAGGCTGTCGTCGGGTATGAGAGGAAGAGATAAGAGAGTTTAGGGTTTAGGTTAATATTAATAATAATAATATAATACACTTTGGTCCCTTAACTTTCAAATGTTACTTTTCTAGCTTAATTAACTAGTTCTTGCATATTAAGTTAACGTTTATAAGAATGTTATCACATAACACATAAGTCTAACACATAATTATCACATAATTAATGTTTTGACGTTTTTCGTTTATTCACCAATTGTTTGCGTCAACTCGTTTGCGTTTCGGTGCAAATTCCCGAAAGACTACACATGTAGTAATTTGTCAAGCGTCATTTAAACCCTAGTTTAAATGTAATGAGATGTACGTTATGGATCCAATGATCTAAAGTTTGAATTGACGGAGTTGAGTTAACGGAGTTAACCTGAAATTGACGAATGTCACATAAATCTTCATCTAGATGATCAGTTGATAGAGTGAATGAATTAAATAAGCCATCATAGTCAAACATCCAGTCGGGACCTTTCCCTTTTGGAGGAGTAGTGTACTTTTGACAATCAACATGGTACCACTCTTCAACACAACCAAATGTAAAATTGAAAACCCGTTTCTTAGGTGACGCATACCCCAAGAAATACCCTTCAATGGCTTTACTTCAAACTTACCCACATCCTTTTTCAGCATAGTACATGGACACCCAAAAGATTCTAGGTACTTTAAGTTAGGCTTACGATTATTTAATAATTTATAACTGGTCTTCTTGAGTCGTTTAACAGTTAGAACATGATTGAGTGTATAACAAGCCGTATTCACCGCCTCATTCCAAAACTGGACAGGAAGCTTAGAATAAGCAAGCATAGTTCTTGCAGCTTCAATCAAGGTTCTATTCTTTCGTTCAGCAACGCCATTTTGTTTAGGTACATATGGTGCACTATATTCACAGTGAATTCCCTTTTGAATACAAAAGAAATCCAATATAGTGTTTTTGAATTCTGTTCCGTTATCACTCCTAATTCTCCTCACCTTTTGCTTGTACAGTGATTCGATTTTAGTGATAAGGTTTTGTACCAAAACAGGCGTTTGATCTTTAGAACTCCTAAATAACACCCATGAATATCTCGAATAATCATCAGTCACAACTAGGCAATACCAGTCTCCATAAATACTCGCACGATTCACTGGACCGAACAAATCCATATGAATTCGTTCAAGTGAAGTATCAATGGAATTCAACAATTTAGATGGGTGCGATTTCTTCTTCTGTTTGCCCTTTTTGCAAGCAACACAGTGATCAGATAACTTAAAATTTTTCAATGACACCCCCTCTACCAAATCGTTTGCCATTAAATAATTCATCTTTCGAACATGTATGTGACCCATTCTTCGATGCCAAAGTACGGAGTCTTTCTCGGTTGCTTTCGAGACAAAACACGTTTCGATCGATGTAGATACTTTAGAATTCATATTCAAGACATAAATATCATTTGATCGAGGTGATCGCATGACAACCATGTCCTCGGGAATCACATAACCCGGTTTCAGAATCAGACACTCTTTATCTGTAAATACTGTAGTGTACTGCTTATCATAGATTTGCGATACACTCAATAAATTATGATCCACTTTATCACAATAGTTAACTTTCTCAAATGTAATCTTCCCATTCGAAACATCACCTTCCTGTGTAATCATACCCTCAGAATTCCCAGCTAACGCCACATAACCCCCTTGAATATTTCTCACGTTTGATAAGAGATTGAGATTTCCAGTAGTATGACGAGAACATCCACTGTCCATAATCCAATTTTCACCAGAAATGGTCTTGGATGAACCCTACACACAAAAGAAAATGATTAGTTCAAAAAGGCAACCCAGGCCTCAGTCTTGGGCACCTTTTGGTTTTCTTGAGAAAAGTTAAGCTTAGTTGCATTCAATTGTTGTTCAGAAACTTGAGAATAAGTTATAGGTTTCTTCGACTTTCGTCTTAGATATGAAGCTTGAATCACATTTGAATTAACATTTTTGCATAATGGTTCAGTAGGAATAAACTTAGGTTTAACGTAACCATGAGTTTCATTCACATGAACAACTTTTCGAGGAGGTATATTCGAAAACATAATATGAGTATCATCAGCACACGACACTGGTTGTTTCAGAATCTCCTTTACCACTGGAACTGGTTTGGAATGGTCCTTGATAAAAGGATGAAGATTCTGATAGTTCTTCTGGCCACAGTTTCTTACTACATGACCTTGTTGACCACAAAGAAAAGAACTTCGCATATCAACATGATGATGTTGAGAATTTATTGGAGCATGTGACACAGATGATGACTGATGACTCACATTTTTAGTCATGCTCTTAGCAAAATCATCAGATAACTCAAATTTCTTTTTCAAGTAAAAATCTAAATTAGAACAGTTCGAATAACTTTTCAACGTATCTGTCCCAGTTGACTTCACAAAATTAATTTTCTTAGCATGTTTTAAAACATGTTTTGCTCTAGTCAATGTGTCAGATGGAACTGATGTTTTCGCTTAAGCATATTGACGTTCGAGTTCACGAACTTTGGAGGTTTCATTGTAAAACACACTCTCAATTAGTTCAGGTTTGATGATACTTATTGGAATGTCTTTTTCAGTGAACATTGTGTCCATCCCCTTTAACTTAAACACACAAGCAGATGACGGCTTAAGTGCATTAGGATTTATAAAACGCAACAAATCCTCATCAGAAATTTTGGGTTTTTCTGGTTTCTTAGCCTTCACTGGTTTGACAAACACATCTTGTTTCATCGTAGTTGTATGCGAACCATACACAGCCTCCTCAAATTCATGAGGTTCACACAGTATGTGATTAGAACTTGGAATGTTCTTGTTCTTGTGTATAATTTCAGGTTCAAACACATCCTCAATGATAACTTTGTCAACATTTTCAACAAAAACTTTGTTGCTTTGAACATGAGGTTTCTGAGAAACAGATTGGGTTTTAACAGTTTCAGACTTACTTGGTTTAGAATTTTCTGAAATCACATGCTGTTTAAGAATAACATCTTCTTCAGTTGGAGCAAAAGGATTAATTTTATAGTCATTGTGAAATGGTGGTGGAATTTCAACAAAACCTATACCCTTCTTTGAATCCTTTTGTTTTCCAGAAACTTCGATAATTTCATTCAACAGAAAAGATGAATTTCTAAATTTACACAATTTGTTCTTTAACTCAAGAACCTCATTTTCAAGCTCGGTTATCTTTGAACGGTGTTTCAAAATTTCTTGAAACTTTTGATCATTAATTGTCATTTTCATAGATAACTCAGCTTTAAGATCATGATTACTTATAGTTAAAGCCTCAATTTTCTCTCTTGAATTTATTTGAGAAGTCAAGGATTGCCTATAAGTATCTTTTAAGGACACAATCTCTTTTAGCAAATTATCATTTTGTAGTTTTAATGAATCAATTTTAGATTTATTATAATCACAATCAACACATGACACCTTAGAAGTAGATTTACTAACCTCATTTTGCTTGGCCGTACAAGCAGATGTGGAAGAATCACTGATTTTCGCCATACAAGCAAAATTGATTGAAAGATCTTTACTTGACTCATCAAACTCAGATCCAGAATCATTATCAGAAGACATCTCACTTCCACTATCCTCTTGAACATTTTAAGTAAGTCCAATCATTGCCAGATTTGCTTGAGTATCATTACACAGTAGTCGTTGTGACCAATCGTCTCCATTAGCTAACATTGCTTGTGACCCGGAACTTGATGGTTTCTTTCAAGTATCATTACCTCGTGGTGTTGAAGAGTTTGAATTTTGACCACGAGGACCAGTATACTCCTTTTTCGGTTTGTCACACTCTTTTGCAAAATGACCAAATTCTTGACAATTGTAACATTTCACTTTCAACTTGTCAAATCCCAACTTTTTGTTTAGAGCGGGAAGATCTTTTCCGGTTCTTTGCATGAATCTTTTCACCTTTCTAACAATCGTTGCCATGTTCCACTTTAAATCCATGATTTCCAAGTCATCTGGATCAATCTGATCATAGTCATCATCAGTTTAATCACTAGTGGCATTTTTGCTACTAACCAGATTTTCATACGAAGTCATGAAAGCAAATAGAAAAGCAAAGTTTTGTTCAACTTCTTTCATGTTGACATTTAAAGATGCTGAGTAGTGAGTTGTATTGGGTGAACTTCCCGAAACTCCAGTTGATCCAGAAATACCAGAAGATCCAGTACTTCCAGCTGTATAAAAACAGGCTCGTGGATCACTATACAATGTAGTTGCATTCTCACTTGCAGCTTGAGTAAGAAAAGCAGTCAGTGGAGAGATGGTTGAACTAAGAGGCATACTACCACCATAGAAAGAAGGATCTTGACTTTCTTTTGAAGATTTCTGACACTTAAGATCATATTCCCTGGCTTCAATCTTCTGTAAGAATTCAATTGCAGTCAAATCTTCAATTAAGAAATAATTGTTTTCCTTGAGAACCATTAAGAATGTAGAATAAGAACTTGGGAGTACACTCTTAATAGTATTAATTTTATCCCTCTCAGAGACATCTAATTTCATCTTGTCCATCTCAGCAATCAAGTGATTGAATCTTGTTGTCATTTCTTCAACCGTCTCACCTTTCAATAAATTAATGCTTCTGAATTGAAACTTAAGCATCACCTTTTTGATTTCAGCCGTATTACCCATACTTCTCATTCGAATATGTTGAAACAAAGAAGCACATATTTTTATACTACCCACTTGGGGAAAGATATTCGCAGGCAAAGCCATGGTTAGAGTAGAATAAGCTTTTGTTTCTATCTCTAATGCTTTCTTTTCTTCAACAGAATACTGTGAGATAGCTTTTGGTGTAAAACCAATAGTCTCATCTCCAATCATAGGTACAGTATAGACTTCATCTAAGCAGTATGAACAATCAGGATGAACTGATCCTAAATGAGCACGAAACCGAGGTTCCCACTTGGCAAATTCACTGAACTTCATTAATCTTGGACATTTCGAATGTGAACCTATCTCGGTATCAAGTTGCAACATTTGTTGCATCAACATATTTTGAGACGCCAATGCATACATACCGGCCATCTTTGACAAGTTTAAAAAAAACTCAGAGGTGTAACGAATCAAACAGCGAATAAGGTTAACGAACTGTGAACAGTTGTAGCGAACTGTGAACAGTAAAATAACGAATCAACTATTAACGAAGTTAAGATTGATCAGACAATAAATCACAATTGAGTTTAACGAATCAATCAACAGATCAAAAGGTTAACGAATCAGAAATTCAAACTAGCGAAATTTTTTTTTAAGCGAATCACAAAGAATCAGCTTAGCGAATTAGAGGATAATCAGTCACGAATCACCAAGGAAACCTTAGCGAAATGAGATAATGAATTAGCTACAGTTGATAGCGAATAAACTATAATGAATCAGGTTGTTACAACCGTTTGTAACAAACTCTGACACCTTATGTCACGTGGCAAAGGTTGTTATGACACAAATCCCGAAGTGGACGCGTGTCACACGAATCTGTTTATCCAATTAACGAATCAGATAACATGAATTAACAACTAACAAGAACTGGCTAGCGAATCACTTGAAATAGATAACGAATTAACAAACTTAATGAATGAATCAAAGGAAACAAGATAGCGAATCACCATAAGAATGATAACGAATCAAATTCATCTTTGAATCTTCAAATCTTCAACACAAAATTTCTAGAAATCTGGAAATGATGAACATCAATCCAGAAACCCAGAAACATGAAATTTATAATACCAACTCGATACTAAACCAAATCTCACAAGTTACCTACCAAAATACTCTAACACAATCGCGAATCCAATACGCTAATCCTTGATACCAAACATCCACAATTACCAGTCCAATTTTACCAAAATAAGAACTCTGTTTCGGACTTAAACCAAAACCAATACTAATCCACTCAAAACCAATCCAAACTTCAATTCCAACTCATAAACCCTTATCAATACCTTAAACAACTCAAATCCAATCCAAATCGTTCATAATTCAATTCAATTCAACTAAAAATTGATCCAAATTCGCTTAAACAGAGTACTAACAATATCAAAAACTAATTAAGCACCAAATCAAGTGTAATTGAGCTCCAACAGCTCTGATACCACTTGTTGGAACCCGTTGTATCAATCCAATAACAATAACAGATCTCAGATCTGTGAGTATATGATTAATAATAGATCTAGCTCATAATTACTTTAGATTAAGTGTTGTATATGTATATGTATTATCAGTATATGTATATCAGTAATTCGTATAATATTAGGGTGAAGATCGAGAGAGAATTCGGACAGAGTTTTGTTAATTAAACTCTCAAAACTTAAATTAAGCGTGGACAGTGTTCACGTATAAATAGAAGACGAACCTAGTTCGTTAACATCCCCTAACGAACTAGAGTTCACTTCGTTACATACACGTAAATAACGAAACACCCCCTGATTCGTTATCCCCTAACGAATGAGGAGGGAATAAGTTTAAGTCTTAGTTCGCTAACATCCCCAAGCGAACTAGACTTTACATTTAACGAACTAGACAATAAATTAAACCAATTATTACATTAAATATAAAAAAAACCATTAACGATAATTACAAAGACTCAAGACGCAAAACCGTGCACTAACAAAAGTTTTAAGAAAATATTAATATTTTGTTTTTCATAATTCTTGTCTATCTCGTCAGTTTTATTGGTTTTGTCGGTTTTATGTTTAAAACGAACCGTTTCGATTTTTCGTTTAAAATGTAACTTATAAATTATGTAAAATACTTTTTACATGTATATTAACAAGTTTTATAAGTTAACTTGTGAAAATATATTATTTTCATTTTTTTTAAATATTTTCTTAAAATAACAACTTTTTAACGTTTTCGTGTCGGTTTTCGCGACACGAATCGTTTAAGACTAAGTTTTATCATCTTTTCCTTTTCCCATATATCAACTTATGTTATATATGAGTATTTTATAACTTTAGGGGCTTTTCTAAAACAATCCCTAAGAGTTGTGTCGATTTCGTTTAAAAAGCCGATTGTTCGACTATTAACGTTACCGACAAGTCAACTAAGTTAAACAAGTCTACACTAATCATTTTATGAACTAATCACACATATAATGACACATAATTGACCATATAAACCCACAAGATACATTTAATCGAGTTTTGAGTTCCTAGTTCATATTCTAGGTTTTATTACCAATGTTACTAGTTAAGCTTGTTATTTTTATATGTGCAAATACCTTAATCGTGGGCTAGGCCAAAGGAAACGGTGATGTAACTTACGGTCGATGGAGAGGTGGCCAAATTCTTAGACATTGAATCTCTTAGTGAAATCCTACATTGTTATTTTAAACTTGGAAAAGACAAACGTTAAGAATATGTTATCCTTAAATCAATAAGAATTTGAAAGAAATAAATGATCAGATAGATATTACCCATTTTAGGATCATTGATCCTTGGAGGATACTTGATCCTCGAAGGATACTTGATCCTCAGAGGATATTTGATCCTAATCAAAAAAAGTACTTCTTGAGCTGGATAGCATTCCAAGCTCTTGGTAACCTATTGCCTTCCATAGTGAGCAAATGATATGCCCCTTTTCCTGCTTCTGACTATATTAGATAAGGACCTTCCCACTTGGGTGCTAGCTTTCTATCAGCCGGATTGGTTGTATATTGGAAGGCTTTCCTCAAGACCAAGTCTCCTTCTTGAAATCTTCTGATCCTTATACTTTTGTGCACGCCCCAGCTACCCTTTGTTGATATGTCGTCATTCTGATCTTGGCTAGGTCTCTGAGTTCTTCCGCAGTATCCAAGTCTTCGAGAAGGATTTATTTATTAGCCTCAGGATCATGGATGCTTGTTCTAGCTGTAGGAACCACCATCTCTGTAGGGATTACTGCTTCTGATCCAAACACCAATGAGAAGGGTTTTTGGCCTGTTGCATTCTTGGGTGTTGTCTTGTTAGCCCAAAGAACATAATGTAGCTCTTCGGCCCACTTGCCTTTCTTGGATCCTAGTTTCTTCTTCAAATTGTTGATGATTATCTTGTTACTTGATTCCGCCTGGCCATTAGCTTGAGGATGTACTGGAGTAGATGTAATCATCTTAATGCCCCAACTGTCACAAAAGTTAGTGGTTCTTTTCCCGATAAACTCGGAATTATTATCACAAACAATTTCTGAAGGTATACCGAATCTAGTAATAATATTTCTTTTAATGAACAAAAGGTTCTGCTTCTATCCATTTTGAAAAGTAGTCAGTTATTGCAAGCATGAATACTTTTTCCCTGGTGCCTTAGGTAGCTTACCCACAATATCAATGCCCCACTTCATGAAAGGCCATGATGAGGATATAGGATGCATAGGTTCTGCTGGTAGATGAAGGATGTTTGCATGCCTTTGACAAGCATCACACTTCTTTGAGTGCTCCATGGCGTCTCTCTTCATTGTTGGCCATAAGTATCTTGTTCTCAGAATCCTAGAAAACATAGCTCTACCTCCAGTGTGATTACCACAATCTCCTTCGTGAAAGTCTTTGAGCACCTCTTGAATTTCAGGATCCTTGATTCACCTCAAGTATGGACCTGCAAGATATTTCCTATACGGAATATCATGTAATAAAATGTATTGTGATACCTTTAGTTTGAAAGACTTCGGATTATCTGTGGCTGGAATTTCTCCATCTTGAATGTATTTCTTAATTGGAAGGATCCAGGATCCTTGTTTATTTGAGAATGATGGATCCCAAAGTACAATTTGTTTGTTACTTGTTATCTCCCTAACTTCTTGTTCTCCTATTGCTGGCGAAAGTGTATGGATGATTGGTATCTTCTTGTCTTCTGGAATTTTCAAATATGAGGATAAATTTGTCAAAGCATCTGCCTTAGCATTCTCTTCCCTTGGTACCTGATCAATACTAAACAATTCGAAGGATTTTGCTAATTCCTTCACAACATCTAGATATTTGATTAGTTTTTCACCTTTAAGAGCATATGATCCATTAAAGTGGTTAGCTATCAACAATGAATCTATATATACTTGAAGATACCTGATCCTCATGTGTTTAGCTAATTGCAAACCTACGATCAGAGCTTCGTATTCTGCTTCGTTATTGGTTGCTTGAAACGCACATGCAATGGATTGGGGTATTATGTCCCCCTGTGGCGATTTCAGTAGGATACCCAATCATGTTCCTCTTACGTTGGATGCTCCATTTGTGAAGAGGATCCAAGGATCCTTGGTTTCTTCCAGTTGCTGAACCTTAAGGTCAGCTTCCTTTTGCATGTCACTACTGAAATAAGCCACAACGTCTACAAGCGCTTGTGATTTGATGGGTGTTATAGGCTCATACTGAATACCTTATGCACTCAGCTTCATAGCCCACTTGGCCATCCTTCTTGACAATTCTGGTTTTCTAAGCACATTCTAAACAGGATAATTAGTTCTTAAAATAATAGTATGCGTTTCAAAGTAATGTCTTAGTTTAGTAGAAGCCATAATAAGTGCACGAATTAATTTTTCTAAATGAGAATACCTGGATTCCGCATCTAAAAGACTTTGTTGGTACATGTATGTCAGTAGTTCATAGTCTAGCATTTGTAATCGAGTCTGTAATGTAATTATGTTTTGTTTATGTTTGTTTTGTAATGCGCGAAGTTGTCAACAAGTTCGCTATGGCGAACTTGTTGAATCAGCGAAGTTATTGACAACTTCGCCTGTGGCGAAGTTGTCGTGTTTATATACTGTTTCAGACGAAACAGTTTGGGTTGTTCGTTTTAGGGTTTTTGTTTCAGTTTTCAGTAACCGAGTTACGTGTCATAGTCTGTAACGGTGACCTCGGGTCACGTGTTTGTTATCAATATAACGTGGTTGGTTTATTGCTTGTGTGTTCGATCTCTACATACTCTACACTCGTATCTACCTACGCAGGGATTCCGCACCTGCGTTGTTAGAGACATCCCGTGTACGATCCGTCCAGGAACCTTCAATTGGTATCAGAGCCAATCGGCTCGATTGTGAGGTTCGGGATTTCACGCGAGTGTAGAAAACGTCTCGTTTGACCTATTCGCGGGACGTGTTTTTGTTGGGATTGAGTTTTGCTAGTGCTTGACAGTCATTTTCAAGCCTTTGCATTGATCGGGAGCTGCTGGATTGACGAAAACAGATCTGAACAAACTTCCCTGTTCATCGGGCGAAGTTACCGTTCATCGGGCGAAGTTACCATTCTTCAGGCGAAGTTTCCGTCGCTGGGATTAGGGTTTTTGGCGAAGATATAAGGATTAGCGAAGTTAACTACAACTTCGCTCACTTCATAAGTTCGCCTTAGCGAAGTTATCCGCAACTTCGCTTCAAACCCAAGTTCGCTCAACTCATAAGTTCGCCAGAGCTAAGCGAAGTTATTCTTAACTTCGCCCAAATCAAGCGAATTTAAGATCTCAGCGAAGTTCTCTTTCAGCGAAGTTAACCTTCAAGCGAAGTTATTCTTAACTTCGCCAACTGAGCTGTTTTAATATTTTTTTTGTTTTTTCCAGGTTTTTCAGGTTTTTGCAAGGATGTCGTCGATCAACATCTCCGATTTGGTCAAGATGGAAGTAGAAGCGGGGTCTGCCACTAAGGCCCCGAGGCTTATGAAAGGAACTGACTTCGTGGCATGGAAGGATAGATTCATCCAATACATCAAATACCAGGATGCCAAAATGTGGGTGTGCATCCAGGATGGATATATCCCTCCTACTATGCAATACGAAGGCCGTGACGTAGTTAAGAAGTACAGCAAAATGGAGGACGAAGAAAAGAAAATGTACGAGGCCGAAAGCAAGGCACATGCTGCGATAACAATGGCACTTCCTCAAGAAGTTCTCCATACGTTCCGAAAATACACTTCTGCAAGAGAGCTTTGGGATGCTCTTGAAAATAGATTCGAGGGGAATGTGGGTATCCGTGCATCGAAGGTAAAACTTTTGAAGACCCAGTTCTCCGTCTTCAAATTTTTGAAGAACGAATCGCTGGATGATATTATCACCAGATACTATCATCTAATGACAGAGCTTAGCAATTATTCGATTGCTTACCGAGAAGAAGAGATCGTTGAAAAACTTCTCGATGCTCTTCCACCGAAGTGGGAAATGTACACCGTTCTTATGAGGGAAGACAGAGACTTTCCTAATTATGATCTTGAAACGGCAATGAACAAGCTCAGAACTTATGAGCTTAATATGGTTCGAAAAGAAACACCTACAGATCAGATACAAGACCCTGGTATGTATGGTGCAAAGGTCAACTCAGGCTCAAGTTCAAGGCCTGAATCTGCTGCTTATTACTCTAAAGGGGAGTCAGGCTCTGACTCGTCTCATGAAGGAAAAGTTTCTGTAAACACGAATGGTGATGTATGTTTCGTTGCTGGAGGATCTAGTACTTCAAAGCCTCAGGCATCCACAAGTAGTTTTTCTGCAAATGCATCTAGCAATAGTTATTCCAAGATGCCTATGAGTGTAAAATCTACTGAAGAGCAGTTTGCAGTCTATGCATCATTTATTGCTTCCTATGAAAACTACATCCAGGGGAAGATTGTGGACCCTGCTGTTCTGGATGAGGATTATGACCAGATCGATGCTGATGATCTTGAGGAGATGGATTTGCAATGGCAAATGGCCATGATAGTGAGGAGAGTCAAGCGTTTCATGAATAAGACGGGGAGAAAGTTTGTTGGTGGTCGGCCCGGGTTCGACAAGTCCAAAGTAAGGTGCTATAATTGTCAACAGTACGGGCACTTTGCCAAGGAATGCAGAAATGAGAGGGTTGAACGAGGACAAGGTCGACCTACACAACACTCAGGAGTTAACAGAGAGATAAATGCCATGTTGACCAGAGAGGCAGGAGAGTACAACTGGAATCAACGCTCAAGTGGTTCTGGTGAGCAAGCAAACATGGCTGAGTCTGAAGCTGAAGAATGTGAGAAGGTTGAAGAAATTGAGAAAGCAAATGAAGAAGAAACCGCTTTCATGGCAAATGACAAAGATAATCGCTCCGAGGTAAGTCCTAAAACTATTTGTACTAGTTGTGAGAATTTGTCTGAGCAACTTAAAACAATAACTGATCAGTATGTCCATTTAGATGCTGACTTCAAAACTATTAAAGAAGATCACCATTTTACGAAAGCAAGAGAAACGAGTTATAAAATTAAAATAAAAGCATGTGAAAAAGACGTTCAAAGCTTAAAAATTAAACTTGCTGAGAAAATTGAAATAATTGATCTTAGTTATGAAGTTTTGGAGGAAAAAACTAAAGTGATTGCTGATCGGGATAAACAGATTGCTGACCACCAGGTAAAGGTGGTGGAACTGAACCGCAAACTTGAGCAGTTCAGGAATTCCTCGGCCATCCTTGATCACCTCGTGAGTGATCCAGGTACCTCTGCAAAGAGGGGAGGAATCGGATATAATGAAGTTCCACCACCCTTTAACCACAACTATACTTATAATCCAAGTGTTCAGAAATCTGTTGATTTCGAGGTTTCTCAGACAACTCCTATCAAGATTACAAGTGTTGAATCAAGTGTTAACTGTGGCGAAACAAGTTCGCCTGTTTCTAGTGTGAATATTTCTGTTTCAAGTCCAGTCTCATCAGATTCGGATAAGTTGTCCGAATCTGGTCAGACAAAAGAGAAGGTAGGTTTACCCACCGATGGAGATAAAAATGAAGTTTCTAAAAAGAGTTCTCCACTCAATCCGTACGTCCCACCTTATGTGAGACGAACGGCTGGTAACGCTGCCTCTACATCCAAACCAACATTTGACAAGAAAATGGAGAGTCGATGTTGCTTTAGATGTAACAAGTTAGGACATCTAGTTGCAGATTGCCCTTTGAAACCGAGATTTAGAGATGTAAAGACAAATAAAAATGAGAATAAGCGTCATTTTGTTCCTGCTAAAAATGAAAACTTTAAAAAATGCCAAAATATAACGAATTCAAGTTTTCATAAAGACCAACCTCATTTTTACAACCAAACCTCAAGATATAACACTTTCAATTCTCAAAGGTTTGGAAGGCATTACACCCAATCTGCAAGGAGATACCCTAACAGGACTTACAGAAATTATCGAGTCTCTAACTTGAGAAAGCCAGGGTACGGGACGTATCGATCCAAGACCAATTGGTCTTGGGTCCCAAGATTCTAACTCTTTGTTTTATTGTGCAGGAACAGTTGAACAGGGCTGCAAACAATCTTTGGATTGTAGATAGCGGCTGTTCCAGGCACATGACAGGCAACAAACACTTGTTGCAAGACTTAAAACCTGTTCAGGGAGCTAGAGTTAGTTTTGCTGGTGAAAGCGGAGGAAGGATTACCGGTAGAGGAACTGTGTCGAATGGGAGAATGACACTTGAAATGTAAACTTTGTGGAGGAATTAAAGCACAATCTGCTGAGTGTGTCGCAGATCTGTGATAAAGAATACACTGTCCATTTCACTAAGAATGATGCAATTGTATTGAAGCCTGGTTTTCATATACCAGAAGAATGGATAGTAATGAAAGCTCCACGTGAAACGAATACATACGTGATGGATATGAGGTCTACTGAAATGGCCACCGGAGAATCCTGTTTAATGACAAAGGCAAGCGAATCAGAATCAGAATTATGGCACAGGAGAATGGGACATATTCATCTTCGTAAGATGAACTTCATTGTCAAAAATGGGCTTGTGATGGGCGTTCCCTTAAAGAGTTTTAACTTTGAAGATAAATGCATAGCGTGCAAGAAGGGAAAACAACACAAGAAAAGCCATCTCACCAAGACGATCAACTCAATTGCTGGTACTCTAGAACTACTTCATATGGATCTCTTTGGTCCGGTGAATGTACAAAGTCTAGGTGGTACTTCTTACTGCTTGGTGATAACTGATGACTACTCACGATACTCGTGGGTATATTTTCTGAAAACGAAAGACAAGACGACTCAGATGGTGAAGAATCTAATTACAAAAGTCGAGAACGTCATGAGTAAATCAGTTAAATTCATCAGAAGCGACAATGGGACAGAGTTCAAGAACTTTGAGATGGAAATCTTTTGTCTTCAGAAGGGTATTGAGCATCAATACAGCGCTCCGTATACTCCACAACAGAACGGAGTAGCTGAAAGGAAGAACCGAACGTTGATTGAAGGAGCCAGAACTATGCTGGCAGACTCAAAGCTTCCTGTGATGTTCTGGGCTGAAGCAGTTGCTACAGCCTGCTATGTTCTGAATCGGGTGTTAACCGTTAAGAGACTTGGAAAAACTTGTTACGAGCTTATGCACGGAAGGAAGCCCAACTTGTGCGGTCTTGAACCTTTTGGGTCTCCTTGTTCGATTTTGAAGACTAACTCGAAATTTGGTGAAGTAGCCGATGAGGGAATCCTAGTCGGTTATGTTGTTGGGACTCCCAACAGACGGGTCTTCAATACAACAACTTGCAAGGTGGAGGTGGTTTGTAACACCGACATTACTAGTTACCAACCGCCAAAACCAAGCAATGGACCTGCTGAGCTGTTTGACTATGTTAAACTTTTTAAGTCGTTTAACGTACCTACTTTGGAAATTTCTGAAGAAGACGAAAGAGCAGTGACGAAGATGATTTTTGATGAGGAAGAGGAGGTAGTGCAACATCAGATGACAGAAAAATCTCAGCCTTCCACATCAAATCCTATCGATACCCCTGCGGCCTCAACTGAAGATGAGTTTATTAATCCTTTTCACTCTCAGCCAGAAACAACCATAGATGAGATCTCTTCGAACTTGGAAGACAATTTACATGTCGGTGCTGTTCCGACCACGAGAATTCACAAAGATCACCCATTGGAGAACGTTATAGGTGATGTGTCCTCGAGTGTACAAACCAGAAGTAGCTTGAATGAGCACACCTGTGTTTATACAAGCATAAAAGAAACGGGTATAATGAATGAATGTTTGTACTCCTGCTTTATAAGCCAAATTGAACCAAAGAATTATCAAATGGCTTTAAAGGACAGCTCGTGGGTCGAAGCCATGCAAGAAGAATTGGCTCAGTTCGAGAAATTGGAAGTTTGGACCTTGGTTGAAAAACCAAGAAATGTGCATGCTATAGGCACGAAATGGGTGTTCAAGTGTAAGAGGGATGAAAAGGGGATTATCGTAAGAAATAAGGCGAGGCTGGTTGTTAAAGGTTTTAATCAACAAGAGGGTATTGACTACAATGAGGTTTTCGCTCCTGTTGCCCGGTTAGAAGCGATTCGATTGTTTTTGGCGTTTGCTGCATCTAAAAAGATGAAGGTGTTTCAGTTGGATGTGAAGAGCGCGTTTCTTAACGGGAAAGTTGATGAGGTTGTGTTTGTTGAGCAACCTCCGGGTTTTCCTGACCCAGACTTTCCGGATCACGTATACAGGTTGAGCAAGGCGTTATATGGGTTACATCAGGCACCTCGTGCCTGGTATTCAACGTTATCGGACTACTTGCTGGAAAATGGTTTTGAAAGGGGATTGATTGACAGTACGCTGTTTGTGAAGAGAGAAGGATGTGACTTCTTACTGGTTCAAGTCTACGTGGATGATATCATTTTTGCTGCATCAAGAGTATCCATGTGTCAGGATTTTGAGGCTGTCATGAAGAAACGATTCGAGATGAGTGCTATGGGTGAACTAACCTTCTTTCTAGGATTGCAGGTTGATCAGAAGAAGGATGGGATGTTCATTCATCAAACAAAGTATGTTCATGATGTGCTGAAGAGATTCAAGATGGAGGACAGTTCTCCATATGACACCCCAATCTGCGTCAATCACAAGTTGGGCGCTGAATCAGATGGTGACGCAGATGTGGACCCTACTCTGTATCGGGCGATAATAGGTTCATTAATGTATTTAACTGCTTCTAGGCCCGATATAATGTTTTCTGTTTGTCTTTGTGCTCGTTTTCAGGCAAACCCAAAGGAATCTCACATGAAAGGTGTGAAGAGGATTTTGCGGTATCTTAAGGGCAAGCCGAAACTAGGGTTGTGGTACCCAAAGGGAGGAGACGTTGAACTGGTGGCGTATACAGATTCTGATTATGGTGGCTGTAATCAGAGTCGGAAGTCAACAACAGGAGGCTGTCAGTTTCTTGGAGGAAGATTAGTTTCCTGGCAGTGCAAGAAACAGACATCAGTTGCAATTTCAACATGCGAAGCTGAATACATGGCAGCATCCAACTGCTGCTCTCAGGTTTTGTGGATTCAGCAACAATTGCGCGACTATGGTCTGAATTTCTTACTTACTCCTATTTTAATTGATAACACTGCCGCCATCTCAGTAATTAACAATCCCGTGAAGCACAGTAAAACTAAGCATATTGACATTCGTCATCACTTCATACGGGATTGTGCTGAGAAGAAACTGATCAAGATCGAAAAAGTTGATACACTTGAAAATTTTGCTGACTTGTTTACAAAAGCGTTTGATAAATCCAGATTTCAAAACCTAATTGAGCTAAACGGGATGATCAATCCCGAGTAACCATGTCTTTGATTTAAAAAAAAAAAAAAAAAAAAAAAAAAAAACATGGGTCATTTCTGCTTAAAATTAGTCGATTACCTCAGTTTGATGGACATATCCTAGGATATGTTTTGGTCCTCGTTTCAACGTAGAGAATGAGGATAGCCATTAACTGGAAGACTGAAAGTAACCGGGGCAGCTATGACGTGTGTTCTTTCAGTTGCTGAAAATTAGTCGGTCATACTTAGTAAGAAGGACACATACCAGTATGTGGTCGGTCCAGTTGATCCATTGGATCTTCAGGATAGCCGTTTACCTGACGACTTTGACGTGATTGGGGCGATTGAATTTAAAGTTTTTTTTTAAGGGAAATGAAATTAATTTTCAAGTCTGTTACTTCGTATGAAGTTCTATGCTGTGTTTAACAGAAAATTGATCCAACCTTGGAAAATGATATATATACTGATCGTGTGTGCTTAACTAGTGAAGTTATTAGGCTTAAAAGGCTTTAGAACAGTCATTGTATGTCGTGGTAATTTTTATGGTGCGTAAAAGTGTATGTGATACTAACTTAAACTACTCGAATTTACGTGGAAACTCCTTAAGAGTTTTGAATGTCTTCACACATATCTTTCCGAATGATAAGCAGAAAAGCGACTACCCAGTCATACACGAGCCCGTGAGTGATCTGATTCCCGTGAAGAAAGCATTTCAAGACACTACAGTGATCCAGATTCGGGACTTGCAGTAGTTTAATACTCCGAAGTCAATAAGAATGATTGCTTATTAAAAAAAAAAAAAAAAAAAAAAAAAAAAAAAAAAAAAAAAAAAAAATGTGTGTATATCTTTAGTACTTATGAGACATAGTAACAATCAAGACTTCTCATGTCTGGAGTAAGAAAAGAACGGGAAGCAGTCAACGAGTATATACAAGTTAATCAGACATTATGGGTCGAAGTCAATTCGGGGTGACTTGGGTATAGCCAAATACGCTTTGAGAATAGATAGAAGACATCATTATCTCTGAGATGTTGCCATCTTAAACTTTTGAGCTTAACTGAACCTTAATCCGTATCACAGAAACGATGAAAACCATTTACGTTATTTACATGCTTACAACCTGTGTCTCTATGTCATAATACAGCCAAACACGGATCTAAGTGACAGTCACATCGTTAGTATGATTCCTGTTAGGATCTTTTCTAAAACGTAGTGGTCCCTGACTAGACTGAAATTTGATCCCTTATTTCGTTAAAATTTTTCTAAGATTTTTTTTGTTTTGTTTTTTGTAGTTATATCATTTTATTGTTGGTTACTAGATCTTGATCATATTTGTTTAACTCTTTTTGGTAATTTCTAAGGTTAAATTCAGGATTATTCAAACTTAAAGGGCTGATTTTGAAAATTACGGGCGAAGTTGTTGAATTCGGCGAAGTTGTGCTTAACTTCGCCTTGGCGAAGTTAAGCGTAACTTCGCCTGAACCAACTCTGCCCTATATAAGGGATTGTAAACAGTTACTGTATCATTTTTTTCGAATTACCGGCGAACTTGTTCTCAAAACCAATACATCCGGATCTTGTTACTCACTTTCGATTTCGATCTTGTGTTCCTTGTTTCTACTATACTAGTGGTATGTGTAGTCAATAACATCCTATCTTTCTCGTTATAGTTTTACCCGGTTCGAGACCTCGGGTCGTCGAACCTTAGAAACCAAGTTTTCCGACCTCACGTTACGTGTTCATGGACGACCTTTTCGTCCTAACACCATTGAAATATGTTGGACTTCATTGTTAGATCGTTAAATCGGTCCGAAACATCGGATAAACCTTGTTTGAATCTGAACAGTCGCCGTTTCAGATTCAGGCGAAGTTAAGGTTTACGCGAAGTTATTCTCAACTTCGCCAGTAGCTTAAGTTCGCCTTCAGCGAAGTTATCCACAACTTCGCTTAAGCTTAATTTCGCCTATGGCGAAGTTATCCATAACTTCGCCTTGAACACAACTTCGCCTATTTCAAATTTTTTGTAAGTTTATAGACGAACTTACAGATGAAGCGAAGTTGTTCCCAACTTCGCCTCAACTTTAAATTCGCCTGTACATCACAACTTCGCATATGGTTCACAGCGAACTTGTGAGATGATTATATGGTCTCTAACTTGATTTGTTTTGTGCAGACATGGCTGCTGTTGGAGGTACTGGAGGTGATGATGGTGATGAGCAACGACAATTCTTCCCAGCCCATAACCAATACATCACTTTGGATCCAGACGCACGAGGCGTTGAAGACTATAGGGAGATAATCACATTTCTCCAACGATCACGAGTTTTTCACGCGATCACTAATACACTATCCATATCTCTGCCCAACATTCAAGATTTCTGGCAGACGGTGTATTATGATTGCAGACCTGAGCCTCCAGTGATGCGAGCAACTGTCAATGGTCAAGACATACAGTTTTCCTCGGAAGACATACGGTTGGCTCTGCAGTTCGGTGATGAAACGAGAGACGACCCAACGGAATTCGTAGCTCCTTTCCGTGACGGAGCTTACTTAAGGATGGGTTATTCGGGTCCGCTGGGGGACTCGCAGAGGAGGAAAGGCTTTCTGCTAGATCAATGGCGCTTTTTGATGCATGTGTTGATAGTATGCATGTCCGGCAGAAAGGCAGGAACAGATGGGATGGGTGCGACGATGCAATCGGCTATGATTGCGCTGACTTACAACCGCAGATATTCGTTTAGTCAGCTAATCTTTTACGAGATTGATCGTCAGAGACGGGCGACGGCGCGCGAGCGTTTTATTATGTATCCTCGGTTCCTACAAATGATTATCAATCATGTCGCTCCGTCTGTACCGCAAAGACGCCCTATCAGATACGTTGAGTGCGTAACAAAACGTATCTTTGCTCAGTGCAGAACGTCGAGCACTCGAAGCAACCCTGAGCGGCGTCCCAGGCATACTCCACTTTTCGGGTATCTCATTAACCCGGAGTATGTTCCTGCAGGAGGGGACGAGTTCAGGGATCCGCAACCACATCAGGCGGCAGCACCTCATGCTGTATCAGCTGCGCCTGTTGTATCTTCTGCTGCTGTGCCAGCTACTATATCTCAGGCTGTGTCCAATGCTGAAAACGTTGATCTAGATGCTGCTTTTAGTGGACATGGTTTGTTTGATATGGATGTCTCGGGTCCTCAGTTTATGGATGTTACCAGAGCAGCTACTTTGGTAGCTGACTCTGATCTAGACGAGACGTTTGCTGAGGCAAGAAGACTTATGGTGTCTCGTGAACGGACTACGGGAAAGAGGCCGAGAACTGTGGGGGAGGATGAGGATGAAGTGGATGAAGAGGAGGCAGTACAGATTGTGCTAAGACGCTCAAGAAGAGAACAGAGAGGGATAGGTTCGGGAGCTGGAGAATCTTCAAGACTAGTACGTTTTGCTCCACCTGCCTTATCTGGTATGTCTCTTATTCCTACTACTGCACAGGTTTCAGCGATCGAGAACTCGGCACCAACAATTGTGTCCCTACCACCTCAACCGCTTAATCCACCGGTGGTAGTTGCACGGTTTGTGGAGTCGACAATCACCTCTACTGCAGGGTTACCAAGTGTACCACCTGCGGTCACTTCTGCTGATGTTCCACCAACTCCATTGCCTACTTCAGATACCGAGAGGATTCTTTCGCTAGAGCGGATTGTTGCTGAACAGTCAAATACTATTGATCGCCTAGTGGAATCCAATCGACTACAAGCTGCCCTCCTGGTAGAACATGGACGAATAATAGATGCCTTCAAGGATTACTTGGCATCTCAGGGGGAGAAGACGTGTAGGGGCGATGAGTTGAGAACGAAAAGACGAGAAGATCATGACGATGATCCCAATGCACCTTCAGGTGCAGGTGATGAGCTGCCAAGAACCTCTCAGGCTCTTGGAGCCTCCACAACTGAGGGGGAGTCTACAAATGCAGATGGTGATGATGTTGTAGTTGTGGATGACGACGCTGATGTTGAAGACGTTATTGATGCGTTGAAGGAGTTGGATGAGGAGGAGGACGATGAGTTGATGGATGATGATGACGTGTTGCCTATGGATGAGATTGAGAGGATTGGAGAACAGATTAATGTGGAAGATGTATTAGAAGAAGGTGAGATTGTAGATGAGTCAGTGGAACATGAGATTCCAGCTGTTGAGAGATCAGAATTGGGGGATGAGAGTGTGATAGAAGATACAGTATGGGAGGAGCAGCCGAACTGGAAAGAAGGCTGTGCTCAGTGGTTTGTTAAAACCAAGAAGCCTGCAGTGCCAACGATGTTCAGAAAGACTTATAATATAAAGGGCTATGCAGAGTCAAAGAAAGGAATCATATGCTGGTTGTACGACAAAGAGCTGAAACTATTTGTGATCAAACGGTACGACGGCATTCAGTACTTTAAGAGATTGTTGAGATCTCTGAATTCCTTACCAGAATGTGAGGTGAGAGATTTAGCGAGATTGGGGCTGATCAATAGAAGTAATGATGATATGGCAAGAATCATTGGGAAGATCGTCTGGAAAGAAGCCATTAAAGACAAAAAGTTTGAACTCCTAAAGCCTCAAAAAGGAAAGTTGATAGAAAACAAAGATCGTGGAATGAGGGCTGACGGCAAACCTTGGATGGTAATGAAGTATAAACCAGTCCGTCATTTGAAAGAAGTACCGATGAAAGTTATGCCCAAGAACGTCCTAAAAGATTTAAAATGGTGGTACGTGGATTGTGAGACAGCTGAGGCGGTAATGGAAGATGAGGATGAACAAGAAGTACTTCGGGTGTACGACCCGATGCATCTTGTTAATCTATCGAAGGATGATTTGAAAGTGCTCAACGAGAAGAAGATCTTCTACATTCCTGCTTGGAAGGATCAAGCTAGGAAATATCAAAGGGTAGTGTCGGTATGTGTGAGAGAAAGGGCGCACGCGTAGAGGTAAAGATTACAAGACTCAAGATTTGAAGATCAAGATATGAAGCTACTGCCAAGGGGGAGTCTGTTGGTACATGTATGTCAGTAGTTCATAGTCTAGCATTTGTAATCGAGTCTGTAATGTAATTATGTTTTGTTTATGTTTGTTTTGTAATGCGCGAAGTTGTCAACAAGTTCGCTATGGCGAACTTGTTGAATCAGCGAAGTTATTGACAACTTCGCCTGTGGCGAAGTTGTCGTGTTTATATACTGTTTCAGACGAAACAGTTTGGGTTGTTCGTTTTAGGGTTTTTGTTTCAGTTTTCAGTAACCGAGTTACGTGTCATAGTCTGTAACGGTGACCTCGGGTCACGTGTTTGTTATCAATATAACGTGGTTGGTTTATTGCTTGTGTGTTCGATCTCTACATACTCTACACTCGTATCTACCTACGCAGGGATTCCGCACCTGCGTTGTTAGAGACATCCCGTGTACGATCCGTCCAGGAACCTTCAGACTTTTACTTACATAATAAACGGGATGTTGTTCACCTTCATGATCCTTCACGAGGACGGCACTTACTGCATTTCCTGAAACAGCTAGGTACAGATATAAGGATTCTCCATCCATGGGCTTCATCAAAGCTGGTGCTGAGGATAAGTAATCCTTCAGGGCTTTAAGTGCAACTTCATGCTTCTCCTTCCACTCGAACTTCTTATTCTTTCTAAGGATGTCATAGAAGTCTTTGCACTTCTCCGAGGATCTAGAAATGAATCTGTTGAGCATAGCTATTCTTCTCGTCAATCTTTGGACATCCTTGGCGTTCATAGGAGACTTCAAGTTGATGATGGCTTCTATCTACTCTGGGCTTTCTTCTATTTCTCTCTTGGTCACCATGTACCGTAAAAATTTCCCAGCCTTTACACCAAAATGGCATTTTGACGGGTTTAATTTCATGTTGTACTAATCTAGGATGTTGAAAGCTTCTTCAAGATCTCTGAGGTGATCCTCAGCTTTCTTCGACTTCACCACCATGTCATCTATGTATACTTCCATAGTCTTGCCTAACTGATCCTTGAACATCATGTTGACCAATCTTTGATATGGTGCCCCTGCATTTCTTAGTCCGAACGACATAGCAATATAAAGTATTTGCTGGTAGGAGTCATGAATGCAGTATCCTCTTTACGTGGGCTCCATCCTTGGTCTTTTATCCACCCCTTGACATATGCTTTACTTGATCAGAGAATGCATCGGCTTATTGTCTTCTGGCATGATGGTTTCTCACATCTATAGACAAAGTAACTCAATTGCAGACAGACTGGCTTCTCATGCTTACTCTCACAGGTCTGATTGCATCGTTGAAGCTGCTTCTTCTCTCTTGCAAACAAGCCTACTACAATGACAAGGAAGGCCTTTACTCTTATTCCTGTTCCCGGAATGCTTTCTTTCATCAAAGTCACGTAAGAAATAGAAAACGTACAACTCGTACAACTAAAGGCTTGTCAATTCTTGGTGTAATACTCACTCGGAAATGATGGGTGTCAGAATTGATAACTTTTTAGGCAGTCTCATCTGTGTAAGAATTAGGAATTCCTCTTCCAAATCGTCCTAGAATGGGCGTTATGGCAAAGAACAAGAAGAAAACAAAAGGATCGAGGTAGATTCCCCCAGATCAAATGACAAGGAGCCAAAAGCGAAGATGGCAGCAGAGGAATCTGATGGCTAGGCGAAGGGGGGGTTGAATACTCCGGGTTGGTTGGAAAGTCTAAGAGAATCCGTGATAAAGAATAGCCTCGGAATAAGGAGCCCGAAGGGAAATCAAAGCGGGATATGGATCAAATCCCCCCCCCCACCAAAAAAATGTACCAAACTCAACATAGATGGATCAGCTACTATGGGAGAGAGTGCAGGTGGTGGTATCTTTAATGATCTTTTTATGGTTATGCCGGCGATGATAGGTGGATCTGGTAATTGGTCTGTTCCGATTCTAATAGCTGCGCCTGACATGGCATTTCCACGATTAAATAATGATAGGTGGATCTGCTAATTGGTCTGTTCCGATTATAATTCGTTTATTGCACTTTAGGGTGACTTTATAGTTCGTTATTTTCCAGCAATCAAACTTATTGTTGGTGAAGATGAAAAATATACATGGGCTCATACCATGTTTCGAAAGGCTTTGCTGGTATGTTTTATACTCGACTTCATTGCATAAGAATAAAAAATCTAACTTAATAAAGTATTAATAAACCAAATGCAGAGACATTTAACACGCCACTGAACCAATTTTATCACCCATGAAAATTTGCAAGTTTACCTTTTCATCCAAAGTAGGCTGGATCGTTTAACCTGATTGCCATTTTGTTGAATATAATTCGTTCTTTATCTCAAGCTTCTCGATTATCATGTGAAATGAAATTATCCATATGAACATAGGTTGTTCGTTGAAGCTAAAGGTAATGCGGTAGAAACCAAGAAGCAATATAATGAGATGTTAAAGAAGTAACAGTTAGAATTGACAAAGCATTTGAAGACAGCCTCTTAAAAAAATGATCAGGTAAGGTTTATTAACGTGTTTGTGACTATATAAATTTTTGAGATGATGTGGCACACTGGCACTGATTTGCGGGATATTTGAAGTAGGTATGAAATGGAAATACAAGGAATGCATAAATCTTGAGAAGAAAAGGTTAGATGTTTATTATATTTTGTTTACCAATTTGATGGATTTTTTAAATTATACTTTATATATTTTTTTCTCATACTAAGAAGGAAAATTGTAGTTGTTGGGAAAAAAATGTCGCACCCCAACCCAAAGCGGAAATGTCGGGTCGTGAGCTGATTGCTCACAGTTCTCAAGGTACAATCATGCAATAATTTAAAAGTGACAATATCTATTGAATTTAATTAAATATTCAAATAAATTCAAATACAAAGTACAACTCATTAAACAAACAATGAATACAAATCTAAGTCTTGATTATAATTCTTCACTAAGTCTTCACAAAATCTTGCAACTAGTTCAAACAATAACCTGCATATGCGTATAAAATATAGAGTTTTGTCAACAACACATGTTAAGTAAGTAAAACACCAGTTTAAGACACTACAGTAATAACATATAACTAGCAAAGAGCCCGCGCTTTGCAGCGCGCGGGTGTAAAATTAGTGTTATGAAACATTAGATAACAATAAAAATGAGTGTTTGCATTTCATATGATGAACATCAACTTAAATTGAGAAAGTATTCAACCATTGCATATCCCCAACTATACATGTAAAATGTTAAAACAAATTCATAATTTATAGTCAAGACTTAACATAGACGAATTCAAATTTTGAAGTTGAACCAACTGTTGTAAGTACGGGTATTCATCTATATGCAGCAAATAAAGACATTAAAAACATAAAGTGTTGGTTATTAGTAGTTTTAGTGATCTTAATTAACACCGTAATCGTTTACAAATTCAGGAATAGAAGACAATTTTAGTAGATGTGTTAATAAACAATTGATGAAGCCACCCATACTTAAGCAAATCGGCCAGTTTTAACCCATTTTGAAATTTATATTGGTGTTTACTTTCATTGTTTATGTATTTTAAAATTTTTGGGATGTACGATTATACATGTTACATTTAAATGCAAACCATTATTATAATTTTTAATAACTTAATACATTTTGTCAATAGTTTTCAAAAAGCAGTTTCAAGCTAACCATTTTTTTCGTATTAGTTTTACAACGTTATAAACTATAGTTCGCAACACACTTACTATCTACGGGTCTAAGTGTCCCATTACATAAACCGCCAATATAACCATATGAAGAGAAGTTTGAATTTATAAAAACATACTTAATCAGGTGCAAACTTCAAATTTGCTTTTAGTCCAATCAGCAAATTCGTTTGAGTCAATGCTAGCCGATGTTGGTCAAGTAAACATAGCTTTGACCTATATTAATAAAATTTCAGCTCAAACAAGATTTATAGTTGTAGTTGGATAATTAGGTGCACATATTGTTGTCCAAAGTAGAAACATACCAATATACCGCTATTAGTACAAGAACCGAGGCTCGAACATGACAATTTAATAATCACGATGAAGCAATTAATCATCATAATCGGGCTCCTTGTGATTGTAGTTCCACAAGCTCCAAGCAACCTATATGAATACTATAGAAACTGCCCCACGTCGTTCTCGCGTGGAGCTGTCTTAGGGATCCAATACCGAATATCATGGAAAGAGGAGCTGATTCGGTTTATACTTTTAACTCTGACATGCCAAATGGTAAAAGTAAAAGAAAGTAAACGGGACGGGTTGATAGTTTCCTGAAGTGTATATAAAGCATAGAACTTCCTGCATCATTATATTCATATCTCCATCAGTTAGTTATAAACGAAATTTGGTGTTAAGCAATACTAAAAAAAACATATAACATTAAAATATAGCAGCAAAAACAAACCAAAAAAAAACAGCAGCAAAAAAATAAAAAAACAGAATATATAAAGCTTTAACATTAACTACCAAAGCATTGATATATATGGTCAAGTAACATCAATCTCAACTTGAAAATTTTGAAGTATGAATCATGATATGGTTTCTACAACTGAGTATGAATGTAAAGATGAATTATAATGAAATAAAAACCCCATATTTAATCCATAGCACAATGTCAAAATAGTTGCATTCAGATCTACAACAATAATCATTAGGTGACTAATATGTTTCAGATCATAATTTGGTGCAGTTACAGTAACAATCTATCTAACCTAATAATGGATTACACAACAAAATCCCAAGAATCAACCACGAGAAATAGAATTCACATGTTTAACCGAAAACGGGAAACTGAACATGCCAGAAATGTCAGGTTTTTTTACTATCTCCTTCATTCATGATCTCTCCCCAAGTCTGACAAAACATTCCTCCTCGCCGGCCAATTATTCTTCAACTATTCATCCTTTCTGGAAATAAACTGAAGGAAGAATTTAGCAAAACCGGCATGAGTTCATTAGAAACCGGATTCAAGAACGAGCTTAGCAAAAGACTAACCTGGATTCAATTGGGCAGACCACACTTCATCAATACTAACCGTGTTTCCCTAATCAGATAAGGGAACCAAAACAAATTGCAAGGGAGTAAATAATTATAGTTTCCAAGTTTGTGAATCTAATGACCTTGAACTAAAGGATGGAATCGAAATTGATGATGCCCTAATCACTGCACGTCGATTTAAATGAAACATCCATTTTCAATATGTGATTGGATAGATGAAGGGTCGCCGGAGAGTAATGAATTTAAGTTAAAAGCTAGCGGCGTCTCCCAGGTAAGGGCTAAATGACTATTCTGTCCATTCAATATGTTATATATGTAATATAGATATAGATAAAGAAAGAAAGATGCAGACTGTTTCTGTGAGATAAACAGTTAAGTCATAGCATGTAAACAATTCAACCAAACAATAAAGATAGGGCTAAACCAATTCCATACAGATGGACATTGGTTATCAAACTAGGGCTAAACCGTCGCCATAAAAATGGACATTTGTTACCAAAGATAGTCGTGTGATCATACTATAAATAAAGGACCTTTCCAAAATGCGTTCAGATAAAGCAAGTTCCAAAATGCGTTCAAATAAAGCAAATAGCAAGTTAGGCATAAACCGATACACACAAGGATTAAACAGTTGCGGTTTTGAATACTAGATAATAGATCAATATTGTAAATACACATATGTCCCCAAAAGATTTAAAATAAGTAAAAAAAAGGGAGTGATTACTCACCTTGGTGATTAAGCAAAGCGGGAAATGATTAGATAGAAAAGCTGTAAACCACACTCTTCGGAAATTACCGACGAGAAATCCTAAGTAACAAATATTTGCGGAAAATAAATACGAATTTTATAACGAAGCTAAAACTAGATAGAGAATCTGGAATTCGAGGATAATCGGGTGTAATCTTACAAAAGCTATTTATCTCATTAATTTTATATAAAATTTATTATCAAAGTTTTAACATAAATAGTATGATTTAATTATATAAAATACATAAAAATACTTAAATAAATGTTTATAAATATTTTTTATAGATTATATAAAGAGATTTATTTTAAATGTTCATTTAAAACTAGAAATATGTTTAATGTATTTATATTTTCATTATTAATAAATATTTCTTTTAAATAAATAGTGTAAATAAAAATTAATAAATAATAAATAATTTATATAAAACAAAACCTTTTGTAAAATACTTAATAGTTATGTAAAATAATTAGATATATTATGTTCATTAAATAAATAATACCTTTTTAAATCTTTAACGTTTATTAATTTCAAATATATATTATATATACATACATATATATATATATATATATACATATATGATTTTAACCATGATTCAAAAAACAATAGTTAATGTGTCGGTTTTAACAAAATATCAATTTATTATTAATCTTATGGTATTTATTATTTAATCTATTGAACTAATATATTATATATAATTAAAATAAAGCTGAAAAATAAAATAAAAACTTCAAAAACATGCTGTTGAGACTCGAACCCGGGTCTCCAGCCAACATGCACCATAAACACCCACCCACCCTAGCCATCTAGGTAATTAGAGTGCCAGTTGGTTATTATCCCAAACTGAAACTTTAAAACTTTCAATCATACCCTAAACCCTAGAATTAACAATCGATCCAAACTGTATATATAATTACTTAAGTAAATGGGTTGCGGGTTTTGGTGTGATAAACGGGTATGGGTTTGGGTTAATAGGGTTTATGGATTATAAATATCAGATTTTGCACTTTGGTCCTTGATGTTTAGAGATTGGAACATAATAGGGTTAAAGTATAAGTCTGGGTGTTAATTGTATATTTATCAAAGTTGTTTTACATATTAAATAAATATAATAACAAATAATAATTACTCGATAAACATGATATTTTTTATTGATAAAAATTTCCTAAATATAAAAACGGGTCGGGTAATATAGATTGGAAAAACCGAGTTGTTACAAAAAAATCTGACCAAAAGCTTTCAGAATGCAAAGAGGAACGAGAGTGCCAATTGATACAGACAAAGGGAGGAGACATTTCTCGGGTATATGTGATAATTATTGTTAGTTTATGTAACATCCCGAAATTTCTAAAAATAAATAATTAATATATTATTTATTTAAGATATAAAAGTTTACTTGAGTTAATAGAACAATAGTAAAATGATAAAGATGGAACGATAAGTAGGCTAATTAAATGTAATTAATTATGGACCAAAATGGAAAGATGGGCCTAAGGTCCATCGGCTTAAGGGAGTATAAATACCCCTTAAAATCCTAATCCTTTTCATTTTCATACATCTCCACACCATAGCCTACACCATCAAAACACACACTTAACCCAATTCCCGTTTTTGAGACAACCAACCACAAAGACACAAAGATTCCCGGAGATCTAGCCGTCTGATCGGTCTCAAATTTTAACTGAGTGTTCATGGTATATAATTGAAGATTTCCACCGATTAGATCTTCGATCAGAGGTCGAGAAGTCCGATTTTTATCAGCAAAACCATAGCAGCTCAAAAGTGAAGATTCCGGCAACTGTTCAGCTGTTCCGGCGACTATAGCGACTGTTTCCAGCGAAGGTGAGCTGATGGGGTTTATAGATCGGGACCAGACGGTTCCTTGGCCGCTTGAATCACTCAAATCGGAGTTCGTTTGATATGGTTTTGAGCATCTCGAGTGATTTCATACAAAAACCTCAAATGTACGTTTTTGTTAAAAAGGCTTACTTTTCATTAAAGGATTTACATGAAAATTGGTAAGATGATAGATCGGGTCATGATTATTGATAAAGTAATGAACTTGATAGTAAACGGGTTAGTTGGTTCGTTTCGGGTAAGTCGAGTAGTGTTCAGTTTATGAAAAGGACGGGTAAACGAAGTCGGTTTTGCATGAAACTTGGTAGGATAGTAAATCGGACCATATTATGTGAGAAAGATGTAAACTTTAACCTAAATAAGTTGTTTTGAATGAAAAACAGGTAAATGGGGTAAGATCCCGGTTTTCCGACGATAACGGCGCCGGAAAAGCGTATACAAGGATGAAAAGAATAATAAAACCCTAACCCTAATTCGTTATGTGAAACTAACGAATTAAAGGTAATTCGTTAACGGACTAGCCTTAATTCGTGAACTGGTCCGTTAATTAATGGATGACGAACTAGCTCCGATTCGTTAAATAATTCGTTATGATGATTCGTTAAGGAAGAACAACGAACTAGCTTCAATTCGTTAAAGCCAGTTCGTTATAAAAGATCAGTTCTTTATAAAGAGTCCAGTTCGCTATATTCTGAATAACGAATTAGAAGTTTGAAAGAATAACAGAAAGGTCCTTGGACTTAGAATAAATGGCTTAATTACATATTAGCCCCTGGACTTTATTAATTTATGAAAGATACCTTTAAAGGTTAACGTGTAACGATTAACTAACCGGGTAATGACTCAATGGAGTAACATCGGCTTAGACACTTAAGATTAGTTAAGTAAGCAGTAAGAAGGGCTAGAACAATATTTAATATTGTATCTATCAAATAGTTAGTCGCGCACAGCAAAGGAAGGGAATAACTTTAAACGGCGGACGCAACCGAGATCAGGTGAGTTTCTAGCCCCATTCCTTGTTATGTTTTCGGGGCTGTGTGCATACTTGATGTGACAAGTTAATACACTTACCTTAAGTGGTAAGTGTATGCCTTATATGATTTATGTATGAATGAATGTTTGACGGTGCGTGAACGATCTTCAGATATTGCATGTACCGCCAGGTGATAGTTTGAAGATATGATTGTTATATATGATATGTAAATGATGTGTGTACGTATGAAAGTTATAATTATGAATATATACACTAGTATGGTATGGTTGTATGGAAGTAAGGGAGACCGGACCCTAATAATATCCGAGGATGGAGGGTACCGGACCCTAACAATATCCGAGGTATGTAGGGCGGAATGCTCTTTATAATGTAAGGTTAGTTACGTGTGTATTGTGTATGTTAAAGAAAGAAAGTACGAAAGAATGAAAGTATGTGTATGGAAGAACGATGAACATGTTAAGTATGTATTATGTATCTTCGGATACGCATATAAGTAAGTATGTGAATGTATTGTATGTTGACTGATTAACTAGAACTCACTCAGCGTAGCAGACTTTTAGTATGCACGCAGGTATATATTTTTATTGAGCTGGCATGAGGATGACACTTGGCATGGATTGAACGGCTGGAATCTGAAGATGGAAGAAATGATGTTTGAATACGATGTTTTATGTTATGGTTTTAGTGAAATGATTAAATGTTTTGTAACAAACGATCGAAGTTAACGTTTCCGCGAATGTTTTAAATAACTCTGATATTTAGAACTATGTTTATGAGTAAATCCAACGTCCAAAGTAGGGCACCGAGATCAGGGCCTTACAGTTTATCGTGTTTAACGCAAAATAAAAGTAATTTAACTTTTTTTGGAATCAATTTTCAGGTCAACACCCCCGATATGAGAGCGTAAAGGAAGCAATATAAAATCTTATCATGTTGAATAGGCAAAAAAAAAATGCAACTCCATGCTTAGAAAGAACTTTGAGATGTACTTATCCTTATATGTGGTTTTGATGACCGAATTGGTTGACTTCACATTTTCTGAAAGATAAAGTTACTCAAGAATCAACATGAAGAGTAGTGTAAGCATCTTGACAAGGAGCTAAATATCCAAAAGGACAAGGTATGTATAACTCATCTTTATGATATACGTATCCACCCTCCACATCAGACAAATGAGCAGGTCAGGTCAGGCCAAAACTTCTGGCTAAAATGAGCTCGGGTCACAAAATGCTTTAAAGGCCTCATTTGGTTTGGGTTGTGAAAGCGCACACGTGTGGAGACATTCTAAGCAATTTTTGTAGTAGTGACCCAAATTGACCCGTTATATAAACTAAAAACAAAAAAAAACCTATTTCCATTTTTCTCAAATACATATATTGGGTCCTAGTCTAATGTTGGGTACAGGCTTGCTGTAGCATGCAGAATTGGACGATAACTTAGCAGCATTGCTAGCTTGGTTGCCTTTATAAGCATCACACTGCCAAAGTGCCAATACCTTCAAAACATTCTTTATAGGAATTTTTATGCTATGTTGTTGAGCTGTTGTGACAACTCTAAGATTAGGAGTTTTGATTGTAGCATGTCGATTATTTATGGTATTTTTGTTATGTACACATAAATTTTAGTTAACGAATTTATAAAACTATGAAACATATTTTTGTTAATTGGTAATGATTTTCACTTACACATATACATCATTTGGAGGATGGCACGGTTCAAATATACAACAATAATGATAAAAATTCTTAAAAAAATGATGTATTATTATGTGAATTTAAGTTGAATTACAAATAATTGATAAAGTAAGCAAATGTTCCTTCTTTCTTATTGTTCCTTACGGCCTTGGTATTTCATCTAGACTTGTTTCTATTCATTTATGTTACTAAATTAATATAGTCTTTATCTTCCCGGGTTTGATGTTCCCGTCCATTGGACGAGGAAAGTACTAGTTACTTAGTGTCATGAGCCCTAGTGGGAAATAAAAGGGACAATCGCCCACTTTAAAACATTCGTTTTTAGTGTTATAGATACGTGAAAATCAGATTGCCCCCATAAAATTTAGCAATTGCCCCCATAAACTATTGAAATCATTGAGAAAAAGAAAAATAAGCTTTCACTATAATTTTTTATCTGTGCGAGAATAGTTCCGGTGTAGAGTGAAGCGCTATGTGAAGAAGATGGGTTGATAAGGATATTTTGGTAAATATGGTTTATATGTATAGTAAAAGTAAAGTAAAGTCAGTCATTGAATTTTTATTGTCAAATACATATTGACCAAGGGCGAAGCTTCATTAAAGGCGCCCTCCCCCCTGTTTTTTTTGTGTAGCAGTGTAAATTTACCTGTTTTCGGTCGAAATTTTTATTTTGGCCTTTTTCGGCCGAAAATTTGAGTTCACCCCCCCCCCCCCCCCCCCGCTTGTGAAATTTTGTATACATTTTGAGCTCGCCCCCTCTCCCCCGGTGCCTCAGTCCAAGCTTCGCCACTAATATTGACAATTTAGATTAATGCTTTATTGTCCACTTTATCTATACAATACAAATTTCCACGTGTATTAATTTATTTACTATTTTATTTTATTCTTTACTTTCCATTAGTAAAAACAGTATTGTTATTTGCATTTGTAAAAAGCCTTGTTATTATGTTGTACGTGATCATAAACAATATAAGTATACACTAAGACCCTTCGCTCAAAAGTTTCTAGTTTCACCATGAATTATGTATTTGTGATGATGTTTTTGACGTACTTTTATTAATTATATACAATTTAATTCGATTATATATTTTTAGTATGACCCGATCGAATCCAATCGAAAAGTTTTTTTAGTCTGACCCGGCCAAACCAACCCTAAAAATTTCCGCCCCATGAAAACATTCTGAGTCCGTCACTGCTTAGTGTTATAATAGAGAGACGCTATAAGTATTATGACAACTAACCATTCTTGTAATACCTCTTGTCAATTAATTA
Organism: Bidens hawaiensis; assembly: GCF_021521415.1. Taxonomy (NCBI): domain Eukaryota; kingdom Viridiplantae; phylum Streptophyta; class Magnoliopsida; order Asterales; family Asteraceae; genus Bidens; species Bidens hawaiensis. The sequence continues at coordinate 5,011,877 of NW_027491024.1, forward strand.
TAGAAACGTGTATTAGAGAGAAAAATAAATGTGACAACTAATCTTTTCCACATTCATGCAGCATCCATTCCAATGACATCATGCATGAAAGTGTATACGGGTGGGTCGGGTTGTCCCTGAATACCAAACTTAAAGCTTTTTCAATCATTTGTGTATGTGTAAAATATGATCATGCTATAAAGAGATATATATTATGTAACTAATCTATGTTATCCTAATGATCAAGAAGACATACTCATTTTTATTAATAGGCTATTGGTAACGGGTCAAGCGGGTGTAACTGCTGCATTGAGTTATAGCACCCATGCCAATGGTAGTTTTACACAGTTTTATTTTGAAAACTCAGTATTTATTTTTTTTAGTAGTAAGTAATTAGAAAGTCAACACCCACACCAAATAGACCACTTTTGAAATGACCAGTTATAAGTTATAACCCGTACCCAATTTTACCAAAACCCGTTGTTAGAGTCAAAATTAAAACATAATTTACACCTAGAAAGCATTTATGTGCAGCTCCTATCTGTTTTGATTTGTACAAAACAATTGACTCATTACAACCCAAAAACGTTTTAAAGTGTTAGTTAATGCACCAATAATAAATCACACTAAATTTTTTGAAAAAAATGAATCCATGTTGAAGAGTATAGTTCCATAAGCAGCTGTTGAAACTTGAAACTAAAATTGTAACTTGATGATTTAAATGTGATTTCACATAGCGGATTCATGGTCTCTTAGTTTATGCTATCCATTTGCTACCGTAGTCATTGCAACCCTCAATTTGATATAATGTGTAAATGAACCATTGCCTTATCCAAATCCATGTAAAGATTTGATTCAAGCCAATTGCAACATATATCAGATATAATCAGAGACCGCATAAACTATTTCAATTTCCTCGCTTTAGATACATAAAAACTAATATCATTGAAAACAACTGTACTAAAGCAATCTCAAAGCTAATTAAAAGAAAAGAGGTGAGCACCTGGTTTATCCTTCCCAAATTGGTTTCAATGGCGAACACTTTTGTGGTATGCAAAATGAAGTCGTATTCAGTTTATTTGTTGTTTGACTTTTAAGTTCAAATTGACTAGTTGTTACTAGAAGTTTGTATGGCTCGGTTTTGGGCCACAACCGGTTTTGGGGTTTTGAAAAGCGTGAAGCGCATTTACAATGTTTACCGTCACATGCTTGGCACGTAATAAAACTTAACAACAAAAGATAACTGAGTTGGGACAAAAGGACGGAGTTTGCCTGAAAAGTAAAGCGTATATAAAGAAAGGCAAAGTAAACATAATTTGAAATTTAATTTAAACATAAAAGACGCAAAGTGCAATTCAGTAACAAACTAAATAAAATTAGATAACAAAAACTGAAATCTCAAGACAAATAGTAAAACGGAACAATTAACATAAGAAGTTAAGAACCCCAAACAAGAGCGAGTAGCTAATTGATTCAAATGGACAATAGATGAGGATATAACGGATCCGTTGTCTTTTTCTCTAGTCAAGAACACATGCATATATCTGAAGGTGAAACTAGACTCTCCACATACTCCAAGGCTCCCACACGGATTTCCTGTAAAGCGTTGAACGTTTCAAACGAATCTTTCGATGTGTCGTAGATTAAGAGATTACGCGAAGGATCCAACATCAGAATTTTTCCACTGTTTAAAATACAAACAGGCATGTAGCCCATGATGTCATTATTTAAAGCCTGTAATTCAAATGAATAAATTTTAGACCATCGGTCTTGTTCCTTCATAACCCACATGTCGAATCCGTGAAGACTTATCGGGTAGAGTGAACAAAGGCATGACCCATTTATTGTACCCAAAAGACTCAAAAGAAACTCCTTGGTTATCTCAAAAGGTAAGCACATCTCTGAAAGTAGCATATCTTTAAGATCTAAGACGATCAACACGCTTCTACCATATGCATTCCGGTACAAAGACCCGTTTACAAAATGACCTATCTCACGACGAACCTTGGTGAAAATTTTGTATTCTGATGTGCTCTTTGTACTCCACGAGCTCTCTCTAAAATTATAGACATCATAAATTGTATTAAGTTCTCTAATCCTAACAAGATTTAGGTCATCCGAGTTGGCACCATAGCCAAATCCATATGCACTTCTTGGACAATGAGGCGGACTCGGAAGGTCCTTGCACACGCCTGTAAGCGGATTGTATAAGATGTGAAGATTGTCACAGGCCAAAAGGACTACCCCGTTGAGTGTTCCTATCATTTTGAGTCTTATACGACGGGTGTCAAAAGGAAAGGAACGTTTGACAAAACAACGCTCGACAATCGAATTACACGTGTCGTCTATAAAAAGAAAAGTATCTCGTAAGGGGATCATGATGATTTTACGCGATCTCAACTTCATAAAGTGTGGTTCCTTAATCGCGCGATTCCAGGATTTCGATACACATTGGAAACGTAGTAAAGTCTTTGCTGGAAGCCGAGTAATTATATTGCAAACAATGTCATCAGGTAGGAAATCAGTCATGTCTATAAACAAGATATTAGGTATATATCCTTCAATGGCAAATCTGGAAAAAAATAAATAGGAAAAATATTTTTTAAATATATCTTCAATGGCTAGTATGTACGTATCGATGATACCTTGTGCAGAGCCGATGGCCAATAGATCGAAAGCACCAACGCGTATCCTCCTTTAGCTGTGCGTCCGGTGGAGAAGAAGGCTCGACTTTTATAGCCGATGCATATATTACGCTTAGGGTTTGAGGTTTCCTAGCGAACATAAAAAGAAAGAAAGGATACATTTATTTAAGAATATATATTTGTAATTATTTACTGCGAGTTTTTTTATACCCATATCCGGGCATCTATTTTCATCCTTGAATATATTAGAAAATTACATATTTCATCATCATACTTATCTTTATTATTTACATGAATCATCCTTGTTATTATTAATCCGACTTTTGTTGATAAGTATGAGATTCATTGTAAGTATCACCGTAAAAATTCTTCCGCTATCCAAAATACAAATTAGAGCACAGGAGGGCAACCAGCCAACCCTGGGGTATCATTTAACGAAAACTTATATGAATATATATTTTAGACCACGTTGGATCCGACATTGGCCATAAAACTGGTACGGTGTAATGCACAAAGGTATCCATTTAAAGTACCAAAAAGATGCAAATAAAATGATAGATTCGTCTTTGAAAGTTCAATATCTTTAACATCGAGCACAATCAACGTGTTCGGATCATCAATCCAATACAAAAAATACTTTTACAAATGTACTCACATCATGGTGATACTATATGAAAATGTTGTATCTTGAATGCTCTAGAATTCCAATAACTCTCTTTAAAACCGTGACACGCCTTGTTAAACAGTAAGACATTAAATAATAATTATACTGACAACGATCATGATAAGCTCCGTTATAGGCAATAGGTGCACAAATGCGCTTTTTTAATACCCGGTTGTGGGTATGACCGGATATTGAAAAATCGGGTATTGGCTATACCAGGTCAGCTCTGGGTATCATCTTCAAAAACCATACCGTATGCACCGTGTTCGGGTCGAGTATAGAACCAGGGATTCTAAATCGGATATCTGAACACCCTATTTTCGGGTATTAAAATAACCTTATTTAGGGTTTTTTTGGGTTCAGACTGGATTTTTTTAAAAGCGGCACTTTTTGGGGTATTTTTTATTTTTGGTATTTTTCAGGTATTTTTTGAGTATATTTTAGGTATTTTTGGGTAATTTCAGGTATAGATCAGGTATTTAAAAAGCCCGATTTTGGGTATTTGAAAAACCCAATTTCGAATACGGAACCGGTTCTGGTTTTCGGGTATTACCGGATACAAATCAGGTTCGGTTCCGGGTACAAGCTTTTTTTAGCCATACATTATCCGTACCCTACGGGTAGGGTTAGGTTCGGGCAGTAAAGACCCGGTATATAAAAACCAGTTCTTAGTTTTTTTTATCCAAGTTCGAGTTTTTTGCATTTCTAAATTCTAATTAGGTTGTCGTATGCATTAAAAAAACTCATATTTGAATAGATGTCTTATATTGGTGATCGTTGGATAATTACCGAGTCACACATTTGTTTGTCTGTCACACACACATACAATGGTGATAAAATAATTCAAATTAGAAACACGAATCACTAATCCATAATAGACCTACCATAAATAAATACAATATAAAACTAAGCAACTTTGAGCTATAATTATAATTAATTGAAATTCACATACAAACTACCTAAAATTACGAACTAAAAAGCTATCATAAAATTTTTTGTTCTTTTTTTTATTCATTTCGTGCATGCTGGGTGTTCTTTGGAGTTTAGGTTTTTCGGGTTAGGTTCTTCGGGTTTCAAAGTTTTATCGATCTCGACCTGAAACCCAACCCAAATCTCTCACATGCTTTTCGGGCTTGGGTAATGCGGGTTCGGGTTTTTTCGGGTTGAGTTAATCGGGTTTCAAGTATCGCAGAAGAAAATTTAAAACTACAATGCTAAAATTAAATATAACATATTCCTATTTGCTCGTAACGTAAATAACCAAATAATAAACTAACATAATATGAAAAACAATTCAAAAGAATGTTGATCAATTCCTCATGGTGATAATGGAAAACATGAATAATATGATAAACCTATAATTATATGTGTACCTGTTACAACTTGGAGAGTAGTAACCGCAACAGAGAAGGATGTAGACGACATGGTTGTCAGCTTGGTCGAGTTCCCCTTTTGGATGTATAGTTAAGGATGGTGTTAGGGTTCTTGAGAGGAACCCGGTTTTAGGAGAGAGGAGGCACACAAATTGTTATGTGTGTATGATTAGGTTATGATGTTAATATTTATCTCTCTATATATACACCCAAGGGGAAACCCTTTATTAGTTAATTATAGGTAATATGACCCATCAACAATTACCAAACTAATATATAATAAGGTATAGTTAATATTTTGATCTATTATAATATAAATGATTATAATGGCCATATATAAATATATATATAATTATATATTTAGTCTTACATTCTCCAACTTGGCCGAGTAATCATTTATTATGAGTATTAGATAAGCCTGGTCAGGAGTTAACACTCATTTTAGCTTTAAACTTAAACTAGAGCAGAGAAATACAATCGTTGAATTGAACATCAGCTCAAGATCCCCATTAATCATACTGCAGTCCTTATTTAAAACCTAAGTAGTTATGATCAAAATTTTTAAGTAAGCCCTTCGAACGTTTGATTTGTATAATAATTTGTCTATATGTCATTATGCATGCTGAACATATTAAGAGACATACAAAATCAAAACTGATGAGGAAATTTAATATTAATCATTCATACTACGATATGCAGTTGTACGCGGTCATTAATAAACCCCTCATGATTATAAGCGCTTTCATAATACTTATGGGTAATAGACCTTTAGTTATAGGATTCTTAAGCATATCATGAATGTATTCGATATGAAAATTTAGATTCCTCAATTCGCTCATAAACGAATAATTAATTTAATATCAAAATTTAATGCAACACCTATCAAACTGTTACTGTTTGAGAAAATATGGTAGCTGACATTATCACAATTAGTCTTCAATATGTAAGTTATTTGGAGTTTAATAAAACTTATGAGTCCGCTAATAAATATTCAACAACATTTATTGACAACAACGTTGTAATTAATCAACATATTATGTTGTTATGACTTAGGTTGTTTGTTATCAGTTCATTATGACTCCTCCATGAGATAGATTTATCTACTGACATAAGAATATATCCCGAAAATTACATTTTCTTATCTCTGAATATGACAAAGTTTAGAGTAATATACCGGTTTGAATTCTCACTTCTTCTTTTAAATTATAGTCTTTCGTTTCTTTTAAAGATATTTTAATACTCTTTTAGATGTTTCACATTAATTTAGACATATTAAGTGTGTTACAATTTTGAGTAATATCTGAACGAGTATAGACTTGAACCTACATAAGGCTTCTACTTAATGAAGCATAAGGTAATAATCTCAATGATCCTATTATCCTCTAAATAGAGCAATATTGTTTGTTACATGTGTAAGGACCCATTTAAGATAAAACTTATAGAACAAAACTAATGTCCCTTTGGGTCTATCTCAGAATGTTATGATATCTATTATGTAAGGGATATCTTTGAGATATTTCATATCAAAGTGTATGAACAATGTTTTGACTTATGTAACATATATTTGTCAGAAGAATGTCATCTATATAAGGACAAGTTTGTTTTTAGTTTCTCCCACTCATCTTGAGGTAGGTACATTAATCCACTTGGTTTTTGATGAAAATAATTGTATAAATATTTCATCAAATTTTGATGTTTGCATTAACCCATATATGGATTTTATTAACTTATAGACTAAATGTTCATTAACCTTCAGTTTATAACATTTAGGTTGTTTTATGAGCATGTAGATATGTAAGTCAGTTATTAGGGAAAGTTGTTTTAATGTTCTTCTAACGTAGCTCTTTAACTATTATAGGCTACTTGAACAATGATGATCCTCAAAGAAATGTTTTATAATATAGGTTATAAGATTCTTTGATGATTTATTCCCTTTTGAATCTAACCTTTAATAATCAATTATGCTTCTTAGTGTCTTAACGTTTGTGTTAGGATTTAGTTTAGTTATGAACACCTTTAGGTGATTCAACCAAATCTCAAAACGTTAGCGACTTATGGAGTCAATTATGATTGATGATAATGGTTTAATTATAAGGGGTATGATCATTAAACTTTCCAACATCCAATTCAACTTTAGTTAGGAAGGTTACATAAGCATCAAATTTAGTAGGTTTTAAAACCTAGATGGCCTCTTAAGTTGATTATTGGGTAATTTTAGAAGTCTCAGTTTTATGGATTAGCTCTTAGTTAGGTTGCTATCATTTTTAGGATTCTAAGTGTGTAAGATTTGGCGCAGTATGGTGTAAAAGAGGTGTAATTGGAGTAAAATTTAATATCTCTCTTCCCCCGGCCTCTTGTACTTCTAACAAGTCATTATAAAGACTTTTACTGCTCCCACTGACCTTATAAACCTTTAGAAAATTAGCATACTTAGGGTCAGTATTTAAAGACCAATAGATTCTAACAGAGAAACAAGTTAATAATATAAGTTGTTGCAGTTTCTCTTGGTAAGGATTAATTTAGTAAGAAATCTGAATTTGTCCACGTTTAAGCAACAATGAAACTTTTGTAAGAGTGGTAGTAAATTCTAAAGAGATAAGTTTTGATGGAATAGTGTTATGATGGAGCAGTGTCTTGTACAAGAGGTGTATTTGAGATAATATCAAGTTTTCACTCCCCCACCTCTTACAAATATTGTAAGTTATGATTGAGACACTTAAGGCTTCCACTGATCTTTAATATCTATAGGAAAAATACAAGAGAAGTTTCAATGATGTACATGACGTGGGAATCTGTCATATATATGTTAGACTTGATTTGATTCCATTAACGTCAAGATGTCATAATAAACTTAAAGGACATATTTAGAAGAAACCGTATTAAGTATATATGAACGGATCTCTTTAAGATCGCGGACCATAGAATACTGATTAGATACAAGTAAATAGCATTTTAAATGATAAAAGAATTATGTCTGAATATTCCGTTTGTATAAGTTTCACGAATGTTAGTGAAATATAACTTATGGTGGACCCATACTTATTCCTTAAGTCAAGTAATGCTTAGGGAATTTAACACATGATTTAAATCACTAAGAATGAGATTATATGAAAAATCACCCTCATCAACCATGTCATGATTTCTCATGAAATTTGGTTTTAATAGATGAATATTATAGGTCTCATTTGTCTTTCGTTAATTTTTTATTTGCATTATAACAAAAGTTGTGAAAGTATACATTATCATTTAGTTCTATTTTATAAATGTTTCAATCCAGATATTGATAATAAATAATATAAGAGTTTAAGGTAAGAGTGACTTTATGTTGGCTATGCAAACCTTATAACTGTCATAATGTAAATTAAGTATTGATACTAAATTCTGATTAATCTTCAGAATATTTAAGGTATCATAAAGTGTAATTAAAAGACAGTTTATCATGGTTCTAATAACCTTAACATTTAAACTTGTCACTAACACTCATGTTAGTTATTTGTTGATTTCGGGTAAACATATAGAACTAGACTCAACAAATCATGTGTTAATGAGAATATTAGGATTAGCAGACTTATATATCATTATTATACAACTATCAATTTTAGCCAGTTGTTAATTTGAATTATGGATAGTCTTGTAATGTCTATGCCTAATCTAATGGCATATTTTTACAATGGAACTTCTCCTTAAGAAACCTAAAGCTGGAAGTAATACTTGTATTTTGTCTATGAACCTTAGAATAATCCTCTTTTAGGTTTTAGTGGTAGTGAGTTGAATAACATATTATTTTCCAGTACCGGATGCTTCTTTTCTTATACATATGTTGCTGATCAACACACTCATTTTTCTTTGGTACTTCTGAGTATTATAGTTGATATTTTAGACACCAATTTAGACACCAAATTGTACTATTGAAAATTTGAGTATGCAATATACTAGAATATTGTACTTAATATCATGTGTGAGCCCTTAATTTTATGGGTCATGATTGTACATTATGATATATTAAATAATACCATCTAACCTTATAGTTAGAATTTTTAAGGAGTGCATGAATCTTGGGAGTTATTTTGATTAGTCTTAGGAAAAACTAAATCTATAATAACTCTAGTGATAGCATTTGTTTATATAAGTTCTTGATTATCATTATCGTAATAGACATTATGATTGACTCATTCCATTTGCTAGGCTCTAGTTTTCAATGGAATAATTGTTATTAGAAAGAGCAGTAGGATAGTCATATCATGTCTTAATGGATAATTAAAATTGAGAAGAGCTAAATGTTATTAAAACTCTTTATGAGACAAAATTCAATTGTATTTTAATATTAGAGTGGATGATTTGGATGAGATCGTTATTTATGGAAGAAAATTTAGTGAGTAATATTATGGGATATTAAAATAATATAGATTAAAGTTTATGATCATTAGATTAATGAAGGATCATTAATATGAGGATCACTATATTTTATTGAAGATGTGATATGTCTATTATTAACGTCAAACTAATAGACTATAATTAAAAGTTCTACTTAAACAAAATAAATCACCTTTGGGCAGAATTATAATTTATTTAAGTATGCGTGTAAAATAATTGTATCACATCACCTTTGGGCAGAAGTGAGACAACTATTTTAATTATGCACGGGCTAGTTTTGCTAGATAAAAATGTAATACATCACCTTTGGGCAGAAGTGAGACATTTGTATCATCTTAGTCAAAAACTAACAAAAGCTTTAGTTAGACTTGAATGATAGGGTAGATGTAACACATCACCTTTGGGCAGAAGTGATACATCAAAATTCACTCAACTTAAGCTTTTTATGTTTTGTAAAAGGTTTTTAAGTTATAAGTATTTACAAAACATTTAATTAGTTAATAATAACCTGTTTAGATTAGAAAAAGTTTTGGTTTTAGGTTTTGTAATGAGTTCTCGATTCTAGTAATGAGTTATCGGTCAAATTATGAGTTCTCGGTTTTTATCAGGTTTTCGGTTTTTAATGGGATCTCGGTTTTAATGAGATTTCGGTTTTGATGAAATCTCAGTTTGACCGAGATTTCGGTAAGTATTAAAATCCAAAAATTATTTAAGGTAATAATATTTTGGTTCAAATTGTTAGAGATTAATTTTATCTCCAAGATTTGTTTAATTTTGAAATTTATATTCTTAATAATTATTCAGATTTCAAAAAATCTTCGGAGATGTGTTTTTCAATTATTTTAGGAAAACACAATCATAATCTAAATTTAACCAAAATATGTATTATTTTCAAAAAACCTATGATGAACACGAAGAACATCACCGAAAAACCATAAATTTTTAACAGGTTTTTAATGTGAAATCGGGTTCTAAAAGTTTTAAACAATTTATTTATAAACCAATTTCAATAAGAACAAGCATAAAAAAATTTCAAAATTAGGTTTTATCAAGACTTTAGATTCAAGTTTTCCGGTTTAAATCCAGATTTAATGGAAAACCATGAAGAACCGATTAAACAACATCGCTCTTGATACCACATGTTGATCAATTCCTCATCGTGATAATGGAAAACATGAATAATATGATAAACCTATAATTATATGTGTACCTGTTACAGTATGGAGAGTAGTAACCGCAACAGAGAATGATGTAGACGACATGGTTGTCAGCTTGGTCGAGTTCCCCTTTAGGATGTATAGTTAAGGATGGTGTTAGGGTTCTTGAAAGGAACCCGGTTTTAGGAGAGAGGAGCACACAAATTGTTATGTGTGTATGATTAGGTTATGATGTTAATATTTATCTCTCTATATATACACCAAAGGGGAAACCCTTTATTAGTTAATTATAGGTAATATGGCCCATCAACAATTACCAAAATAATATATAATAAGGTATAGTTAATATTTTGATCTATTATAATATAAATGATTATAGTGGCCATATATATATATATATATATATATATATATATTTAGTCTTACAAAGAATAGTAGCACAAACTCTAACCATAATCGTTTTTATTCAGACGTAATTTAGTTGTTCGATTACGGTTGCTACTAGTCACGTCAAATTCTTTAAATCAAGATTATTTTTATAGGAAAACCCAATACTCAACCATATTATATATAAGAAAGAATAAGAGCATTTTCAATCGTCTTGTTGTCTTCAAATCTAAAATTACACTATAAATTTGATGAATTGGTTGAGAATACTCTAAGTCAACCTCTAAAAGTGTTGCATATTTTGGTTTTATCTTTTGACAAATGTCTTTTATATATATGTATCCCTAAATAAGCTCAAATAATACTTGTTATACAATTGATCATTTCCAGGCATGATTGTTTCTCTATTACAAAGCCTAAACCGTGAAACCAAACCGTTAGTAATGATTCAGTTTTCGATTATCAAAAACTATGATGTGGTTCCAACAAGTAATCGTTGGCCAATGAAAATAGACGGGAATCCAGATTAGCAAATAGAGAGAAAATTAGACTAATTCATATTCTTCATTCATAATTCAAATTGCAGTATATAGAGCCTACAAGAAAAGAACTAAACATGTAATAAACTATCCACTACCTTAAAGAAAACTACCCACTAATAATATCAATAAACAAAAGTAAATGAAACAAGAGTTACAAGATTGTGTTGTATGTGTGCATGGAGAACGTGGATAGATAAAATAGATTGTGGCACACAACAAACTGTTACTAACGGTTTGATCTAAAAACCGTTGAATTTGGAATGTGAACACCCCTAACATACACACAGATACATGCATGCAAATAAGTTAACACCTCAAACAAATTTTCTTTAAACTTTGGTTCAAAACGAGTCAAATAAATTTTGTTAAAACATAAAAACAACATAATTATACATACATAAATAAAAAATACCAAAAGCTAACTAATTTATTCGAGGAGAAAGGCTTAAATAAAATACTTTACCTGGCAGTTGAGGTGGCTACGGCGGAAGACGACGGAGAAAAGGGATGGGTTTTATTATACCGGATGTTCTATTAAAAAAAAGTTAATTCGGTTGTTGACTCAATTTTAATTCAAAAGTCAATAAATTTATGGCCATTCACGTATTGCCACCTCTTAAACATCTTTAATTACATATATCTCAATTATAAAAATCATTACATATTTCTCCTCTTTAAAGCATACCTATTACATATTTATATTCATTTTATAAAAAACAACATTTTGATTTACCATTTTACCCTTTATATTAAAAAAACACAAATATATAAATTACAGATAAATTAACCACTATTATGTTATGCAACTATTTTGTCTCCAAAGAGGATGATACAAAGAAACAAGTGTAAACGGAGTACTCGCCATCAGGGACGGCTCGAGCATAGGGCACGACCGGGCGAGGCATTTAATTTACAGGGCACAATTTTTTTATTATATATTTTTATGAAAACGAAATATGTATATTTAATGTTTTACTATAATTATACAATAACTAGGTTGGTTTAGTGTTAAAGAGGTATGACTTCCAATCAAAAGGTTAAAAGGTTGTAAGTTCTAGTTTTAGTTGAGACATTTTTAAGTTTATTTTTATACACAAAGTTTTTTACACAACCTAAATCATAACCTGGTAAGCCCATTTAAAAATTTAATTATTTATACACATAAGGCCTATAATTTTTTTTCTATAATATTTCATTACTCGTTTGAGTCTACGGACCTTTTTATTTCGGCTTCGCCAAGGCATATAAATTCTAGGAGAAGACCATGCTCATCGTTTCCGACGAGGAACCGCCGCACCACCACCACTTCATTCACCCACTCTGCCAGTCTCCTCAATTCCCAGTTCGTCATCGTAAACAACGAACCACCACACACACCACCACCACCGCCACCACCAACGTCTCGTTTTACCGGTTTGCTAGATCCGATTTCCGACGAACACCACAACACTCAAGCTTTTCAGATTTGAAGCGAAATCCCACCCAGACAACTAGTAAGCTCAAGATTCAAAAAAATCATTTAATTCTACAATCGTTGAGAGTTGCAGGGTGTAGGAATCAACGTCAATAGTGGGTTTAGGTAGAGGGAAACAGTGGAAGAGGAGAGGGTGTGGAGGAGATAGGATGTGGAATTAAGGTTTGCATTTGCATAAAGAGATAGGGATAAAGAGTAGGTTAGAGAAGATGACGGTAGTCTCCGGTAATGTGACGCGGCTGGAAATTAGTCGGATAATCAAGCCATGAAGCATATGTTGGAGAAGAAGATGTTAACTCTTAATTATTATTTTATTTGTTTTTTAGTTGTAAAGGATATATAAGCATTTTAGAAAGGGTAAAGTGGTAATTTAATATAGAAAAGGGAAATGTGTAATTAGCTTTTTTTAGGTTGGGGAAATATGTAATTAATGAGCTTAGTAAGGGGATATATGTAAAAATCCCTATATTTATTTGATTTGTTCCTTACATAGTAATTAGAGTAAACTGCGATTTTCCTCCTCGTGATTTGTCCAAATATGTAGTTTTAGTCTAATAATTTTAAATTTGCGATTTCCGTCCATGTGGTTTCATTTCACTTGCAACTAAACCCACCCAAACTAACGCCGTTAAGTCTGATCGTTAAACCCATCAGTGTACACTAGGGGTGTGCATGGGTCGGTTTGGGGCGGTTTTAGGCCAAACCCATTACCATAACCAATATATCGGTTAATAGATAACTATAACCATAACCGATCTGTTATGTTGGTTTCGGTTAATCGGTTTTGAGAGTTATAGCGAGTCCGTTATGAGTCGGCTAACCGTAACCAAACCAATGTATAATTGAGCCTAAAACTTTGGTACTAAAAAAATAAAAATGACATGACATAGTTCAACAAAATATATAATCCTCAATATTAATAATATATATTCAAACACACGATAAATGGATTAACTTTTTAGTAAAATTAAATCATATAGTATAAAAATGAGAGCGTTATTAGTTTATTGCCTTCTTTATTTTCTCCAAATTATCAACCGTGTGTCTAATCATACTTCATAAAGTTGAGAATCTTGTAAATGGGATGGTTCGGTTTTGGAGGGTTTGAAATTATCTTTAACCAAAACCGACCCGTATTTGACGATTTTCAAACATTCATTAAACCGACCCTCTGGTTATGTCGGTTATCGGTTAAAATTGGTTCGGTTATAGTGCGGTTAATGGTTATGGCGGTTAATTTGCACACCCCTAGTGTGCACCTCACTTGAGGTGTAGTTTTGTCTTATCCCCCCCCCCCCCCCCCCAAATACACCCCAACCCTCCCGTGAAGGGGGCTTGCGAATTATGGTTGGAGTTTATATGGGGAGAAAACTGCCTCTCACGAGAGGAGTACGTTGATGGGTTTAAGGATCAGACTTAACGGGTTTAGTGGGATCAGATTTAGTTGCAAGTGAAATGAAACCACATGAACGGAAATCGTAAATTTGAAACTATTGGACTAAAATCGCAAATTTAAACAAACCATATGAATGAAAACCTCAGTTTACTCTAGTAATTATTTACTTATAAATTTACCTTATTTTTTATGACTTATATACTTATTAAACAGAAAATATTTTAAAACTTGTATATTTATTTCCACTCACTTTTTTTATAAAAACAACACTATTCGTCCTAGGTTTGGCATTGGATGTACTTTATGAATATTTTCTACTGACTTGTTTATATTTAGTTACGTCCGGTTTGGTGTATTAATGATTGAAGACATTTCATTTTCTTACCAAACGGACATAAACAGTAAGTTGTTCGTTAATGACTTTATATCCATCCCTTTGTTTGGTTATAGGAATGACACAAATAACGCGCGGTTCGTGTTCGTTAACGTCTCTATAACAAGAGCAAGGTATCACTGGCACACTTTCAATCCTATTTTTAACAAGACAATGAGAATAAAGACATGAATTATTATAATTATATCTTATGGTCCTTGTTATTATTCAATGAAATAAACCACTACATATTGATATTATTTTAATCGGAAAACTATATGGCTAAATCACCATGCAACTTATCATCATTTGGTTGTAAACAAAATATTTAAGCCTTTCTATTACTTTTCATTCTCGTCTTTTTTAGTTTCTTCTTTTATCAAATCCCCTTTAACAAATACCAGAGGTGAAACCAGACTCTCCACGTACTCCAATGCGGGCGCACTCCCTAAGTCTCCGTCTTTAAGTGATATGTTGAGTGTATTATACGAATCTTTGGACGGGTCATAGATAATTATGAGACTCCATGAGAGACTCATCATAAGAATTCTTCCGCTATCCAAAATACAAAGAGCGTAGGAGGGCAACTTCGGAGTATCATTCAACGGAAACTTAAATGAATATATTTTAGACCATTGGTTTTGCTCCTTCATAACCCACATGTTGAATTTGGCAATGGTGTCACTATAGTGTTTTTCTATCTAAAACGAGGAAATTGAAATCATTTATGCGGTCTATGAGTCTATTTGATACATGTTGCAACTAACTTGAATCAAACTTTTTACGTGTATTTGGATTGGGTAATGGTCCATTTGCATGTTATATTCTTCTTAACATGACATGGAGTGTTGCAACGACTACGATAGAACATGAATTGAATTTTCTATAAGCAAAAAAACGAAGGGACCCTGAATCCGCTATGTAGTAATGTAGCTTATGTGAAATCACATTTTAGTAACATAGATAAATCATCAGGTTAAACATGATTTAGACGATTTTAGTTTCAACTTCTATAGTTATTTAATATTGGTGTTTATGGGACTATACGCTTGAACATCGATTCTTTTTTTTCATAACTTTTTCATGTAATTTAATATTGGTGCATGACTAGCATTTTAAAACGTATTCGGGTTGAAACAAGTCATTTTTTTATACAAACCAAAGCAGATAGGGGTTGCACGTAAATGCTTACTTGGTGTAGATTTGTCTATGTAACAACAGATTTTGGTAAAATAGGGTACGAGGGCGAAGCCGCTTTACCGAATTGTAGAGGTGAAGGAAGTAACTCGGTGCTCCATACGTGGGAAATGATATAACGGGCCGCTACATGATATGGTTTGTCTATAAGTTTTGGTGTACATTTTCTTCTCCTGTGAAGTTATAAACAATAAATACTTTCTACAAACATTTAAAAAGTATGTAGGGGAACATAGAAAATAGTAACAAATTGTATTTCACATCTAACACTTGGTCTAACTTTAACAAAATTATACAGTAAAACTAGGAGTTATGTCATATTCAAGATGTTGGTGCTTTCAAGACTCTTTAAAATAAAACTCGCGATGTCCTTCTTTGGAATTCAAAACTTTACGCCTTTTGTCATTGTTAGCCATGAATCAAAACCATGAATCAAAACATTACATTTGTGTAATGGAAGCTCGGATTATAAATCATCAAATGCCTCATCTTATTAAAGGTTGAATTCTTAATGGACAACTTCTAATTAGTAAAACACGTATTTTTAAGGACTAACATAAAATGAAAAGCGAAACAATACTGTCTAAATCCCAAAATCATAAACTTTCAAATATTAAATCATGAAAAGGCTAACTTTTAGATGCCTTTTTTCAAATATGATATATCGGCATAAAGAAATTGAACTCGTTGTGTTAAAAACAAGTTATATCTTTTCTGTTAATTTCTTTTTCCTAGGACGTATTGTTACCCTTTTTAAATAGCTAGAGATGTCGTGTTACCGTTAATCTAGACACTCAACATACTAAAATGGATCATTGCAATGGCCTCATTCTAAAAACTTAATAACATCTTTCTATGGCAATTCTATACATTAAATTTCTAAAAAATGTTTTATTATAAACCTCATAAGGAAATATACTCTAAAGAAAGCAATAAACTAATTTCCATGTCGAAGGTAAAAAAATGTGATAAAAAATTCAAAAGGACATTTAGACGGCTATAATTTCATCTACAAAACCTCTTATTTTCTTGTCGTTCTTTCCTTTGTTTCATCTCCCTTTGAGCATATATCTAAAGGTGAAACAAGATTCTCCACACACTCCACGCAGTCCATCGTGTGGGGAAGTGAAATGTCGAGTTCATTGCACAATTTTTTCCTCGGGTCATAGATAATAAGATTCAATGAGAGGCTCTCCATAAGAATTCTTCCACTACATAAAATACAAAGTGATCTCTTCACTGGTAACTTAAATGAATATATTTTGGACCATTTGTTATGTTTCTTCATAACCCACATGTTACAGCGGTTTAGTGCACTAAGGCATCCATTCATGGTACCCAAACGATCTACATACTTAAATGGTAGATTCATCTTTGAAAGCATCATACTATTAACATTGAGGATGATTAACGTGTTCCTATTAGATTCAATCCAACACAAAAATCCATTTACAAAGTGACCCGCACCATGATGGTCTGTGTTAACCAAAATTCTGTTATTTGATGTGCTCAATGAACTCCACGAACTCTCTTTAAAATTAAAGACATTACATATTCTAAAATGATGTGTAAACTTAACAAGCTTTAGGGCATCCGAGTTCACACCATGACCTAATACAAATGCACATGAGGTGTGAACACTAGATGGGCATGGAAGTTCGTTGAACGCACGTGTGAATGGATTGTAAAGGATCAAATTACGAGAATAGGTCAATAGAACTATCCCATTGAACGTTCCAATAACTTTGGGAGGTTTTTGTTTTCCAAGTAGGTTTTCTAAAGGATAACGACTAACCACAGAATTAGGCACGTCGTCAATTGGCGCATTGTCGTCTATGAGACGCAAAGTTCTAAGTAGAGGGAGAATAATGGTTTTACGGGATCTAAACTTCATAAAGTTTGGTTCAGAAACCATGCAATTCCATTGTGTTGACACACACCTGAATCATAATAAGGACTTGGCAGGAAGCCGAGCAAGTATATTCCAAACAATGTCATCGTGTAGGGGATCAGCCATCAAGTCTGCCCCAAGTTAAAGTTCAAAGTTAGTCAAAGTTGGACTTTTGAGGTCAAATTTGATTATTAGTCTCTCACAAGTACATAAGCTCTGTCAATTGAAACAGTTCTCGTGGGACTTACCAAAATATCCAAAGCATGTATCTTCCTACAAAAAAAATTAAACAAATAAATTTATAAAAAAAATAATCATAATGTGAAAAAGTTGTTAATATTTATATAACAATCTGAGCTCGAACTCTCATAAGTCAAAACGAGCTTAGACGAGCTCCTATGTTGCACGGGAACGGGAAACGGGCATGGGTACGGGAACGGGAAACGGCAAAACTCCAAAAATCAAGAAACGGGTATGGCAAAGGTACGACAATAAATGCGTATAAAAAATAAATATATATAATAGATAATGTACCTCAAAGCCCAAAATATATTCATACGTTGATGTAAACTTCAAAATTCATATATATTCTAATGATAATCAATCATAAGTCTTTCAAAATCAATCATAATCAATCATAGTAATAATAGAAGGGCTAAATATTGAAATACACAAACTAATTTTAAACTTTTTATGTTAAAACTTATAAGTTTTGGAGACTAGATACAAACAATTGAAAGTAAAGGGGTAAAATTTTAAAATATCTAAAGTTATTTAAACCTAATAAATAACCTAATTCTAAGTTGCAACCGCTATTACCAGATACTCTTCTTCTTCCTTGTTTCCGGCAAATACTACAGCTCCGGCGCCGGAATATGCCGCCGGAAACGTTTAATAATGGTCCCGACGTTCAGGAAACGTTTCGAAACCACGTTTGAATCTTCAAAACGGTCAACGACCGTCCCCAACATCACGGAAACGGTCAAGAAACGTTTCCCGCCGTCCCCGATGATGTTTCCGTCCCCGGCGAGTTTCCGGGACGGGGTGCGGCACCATGGCAGCGTTTCCGTGCAACATAGACGAGCTCGGCTGGCAGCGTTTCCGTGCAACATAGACGAGCTCGGCTCTGCTCATTTACACCTCTCGTAGATCTACCAATTCGTACAGAACTAACAGAACTCAAACGATGTCGTTTCATGTGTTGTATCTACTGTCTAAACCAATACTCATAAGATATAGAAACTAGAACTAGCATTTCCAACAGATAAATCTTATAATACAGAACTTTAAACTTAAAGTTACACAGATCACCAATTCACCATAAAACTGCTTGAACATAAACAAATATTCATTCTAACTGAAACGCCTAATAAGCCACAAAATCAAAAGATTGGCGGATAAACTAACCAAATCTACACTTTCTAACATGATATTAACGCAAACACACACACAGACAAAAAAAAAAGCAAATTACTTTCATAGATATAATAATATACATTGTGAGCAATCACAGTTCTCAGCCTCCTTCCTAACATCCAGAACCGAACCAATCAACTCAGCACCTTCAGTATAATTTTCTGATAAATACAAACAGCATTTGGTGTAGTCGAGAAATGTTTTAATGGAGCTTATGACAAAAAACAAACTGAAAGAGAAGAAAATTAAAAGCCGAAATCCTTCCCAAATATTCAATAAACCTAAAACTACATTACATTAGTTTGTGATTTGAATATTTGGGAAAGATTTCAATAAAATAATACATAACTTATACTTTATATTAGCCCCTAATCCAAATGCCCAACCTCAATTCTCAAACCATGTATTTAATTTTATATCCTAAACGACTAAAAGTGTTGCATATTTTGGTTATACCTTTTGACAGGTGCATTTTATATTTATGGAGACCTTAAAAATAAGCAGACGTAATACTTGCTATAAAATTCATCACTTCCAGACATGGTTTCTTTCTCTATTACAAAGCTGAAACCAAACCACTAGTAACTTGTTTGGTTTTCTATTATCAAAAACCGTTACTAATTGCTGGCTAAGGTTTGATCTAAAAACCGTGAAAGCCGGAATTTGAACACTCCTAACGTACACATTACACATACATATAAGTTAAACACCTCAAACAAATTTTGGTTCAAAACGATCGAGTCAAATAAATTTTGTTAAAAACATAAAAATAACACAATTATACATATACATACATAAATAAAAAGAAAAAACCAAAATTCTCCTCAAATACAAACTGATATACAGTACAAGACCTATAATAAAATACAAACTGCATACCTTCAAAAATCGACGATGTCTTAAAAAATTCCCTAATTGAAGCTAAATATCACTAATGTGAGGACAAACAGTTGAGGTGGCTACGGTGGAGGAAAGCTGGGAAGGGTTTTATTATACTTCTAAATTTCGGTTATTTCGGTTGAAGGGTTTTTAAAACAATAAAACCCATTTAAAATTCAAATTCAATAAATTTATTTGAATTTGATTTGTTACTTAACTTAGTAATTATTTACTTCTAAATTTATTTTATTCTTTATGACTTATACTAACCAAACAGAACTAAAACCCTTCAAACTTGTACATTTATTTCCAAACACTTTTTGTAGCTATTCGTCCTAGGTTTGGCATTGGATGTACTTTTTGACTCGTTTTTGTGTATTTGCGTTCGGTTTGGTGTATTAATGATTGAACACATTTCGATTTCTTACCAAACAGACATAAACATTAATAAGTTGTTCGTTAATGACTTTATTATATCCATCCCTTTGTTCGATTATAGGAATGACACAAACAACGCACGGTTTGTGTTCATTTACGTCTCTATAACAAGAACAAGGCTTGGCTCGCACAATTAAGTAAATATATATCAAGACAATGAGAATAAAAACATGAATTATAATTATATCTTATGGTCCTTGTTATCATTCAATGAAATAAACCATTACATAATGGGAAAACTATATGGCTAAATCACCATGCAACTTATCATCATCATTTGGTTGTAAACAAAATATTTAAGCCTTTCTATTACTTTTCATTCTCGTGTTTCTTTAGTTTTTTCTTTTATCAAATCCCCTTGAACAAATATCTAGAGGTGAAACCAGACTCTCCAAAAACTCCAATGCGGGCGTACTCCCTAAGTCTCCGTCTTTAAGGGAAATGTTGAGTGTGTTGTACGAATCTTCGGACGGGTCATAGATAATTAGGAGACTCCATGAGAGACTCATCATAAGAATTCTTCCACTATCCAAAATACGAAGAGCGTAGGAGGGCACCTTCGGAGTATCATTCAACGGAAACTTAAATGAATATATTTTAGACCATTGGTTTTGCTCCTTCATAACCCACATGTTGAATTCGGCATTGGTATCACTGCCACGGTGTAATGCACAAAGGTATCCATTTAAAGTACCCAAAAGATGTGGATCAAACGGTAGATTCATCTTTGAAAGTCCATTACTTTTAACATTGAGCACGGTCAACGTGTTCTTAACATTTGCAATCCAGTACAAAAATCCATTTATAAATGTACCCACATCAGGCGCATGCTTAATGGATATGTTGTATCTTGAAGTGCTCCAAGAACTCCAAGAACTCTCTTTAAAATTATAGACATCACATATATTGCAGTGTTCACTAAACCTAACAATCTTTAAGTCATCCGAGTTCTCACCATAGCCAAATCCATACCCGCCTTTGTTACAACAAGGCGGTGGGTTGGGAAGTTTCTTAGATTCGCATGTAAACGGATTGTAAAGAATGAAATAATCTGAATATCCCAAAAGTACTATCCCCATGAACGTTCCAATAACGCTAGCATCCACGTGTTTTCTTAGTAGGTTTTTCAAAGGATAGCATCGACTGACTACCAAATTACATGTGTCGTCAGATGGCACATTGTCGTCTATGAGATGCAAAGTTTCTTTTAATGGGAGAATGATGGTTTTACGTGATCTCGAGTTCATAAACCTTGGTTCCCTAAGCATGCCAATCAGTGTTTCGATACGCACCAAAAACGTAGCACGGGTTTTGCTGGAAGCCGCAAAAATATTGCAAACAATTTCTTCAGGTAGGAAATCAGCCATTGGAAAACAAACACAAGTCTTAGTCGATCGACAACGGTCAACCTAGAAAAAACGATATGTCTATAAACTTCAACAAATTAGTAGAAACAAGTAATCATATATTTATGAAGTTAGCAACTAATAGTAATAATCAACTTAAAAAACAATGCTGAAGAAACACTAATCGACCCTGGGCAGATTACGGATAATCTGGGGGTTAAATAGATGTTTCCCACGAGGGGTTAGATCCGGCAAAGATGGTTCTTCTGATAACCTGCAAAACAGACACCGTGATCTCGTCACTGAGAAGGGGGGGGGTACCTCCTTGTGACCACCCTCCGGCGTGAGAATCAGACTAGATTGCTCTTGAATATAAGTGTATATTAAGAGATTGCTAGAGCAGATATCAGGTATAAGATATAAGATACAAGATAAGATGAGATGATCATACCATTTGGGGTATTTATAGCCGAAGGTAGGTTTCCAAGAGGGTATAGCCGGCTGAATAGTATTCCTGTTCTACCAACTGTGGCCTACGCACGTGCCATGCTGGTAGTTGGTGGGTAGGCAGCGGCTGACAGTGACCAGGCCTGCTGTGTACTATTCCTTTTCCACCAACTGCAGGCTATGCATGTGGTATGACAGGAGTTGGTGAGTAGGCAGCGGCTAATAGTGACATACAGTACAAGAGCATGCTGCTCGCCATACTGTTGTCAATGAGCTATCGAATCTCTGGTCAGATCTTTTGCTCATACCTCGTCAGGTACAGTACAAAAGATCCTCCAGTATCGTACGGACTGGCTCATTTGGGCGGGAGTATTCCCCCTCCCGCCTTTCTTCGGGATTGTTCCCGGCTTTGCTCATTCCTTCAGGTGACTACTGAATTATTTTGAGAGCTAAGTGCCTTGTGCGTGTAGCCTTGCTGCGCGGGTGGCCTTCCCTGATGGCTTGTATCCGCAGCTGCGGGAACAGGCGGAGTACTTCGCCATTGGGAGGCATTTCCTGTGGGAACAGCTTGCGTACTGCGCGTAAGGACGTCACGTCTCTGAGCTTGGTGGGTCCTGCGGATCCAGTTGGTTTCTGCGCAGACGTCTCTCTTCAAGGTGAGTCCTGCGGGTCCAACTGGGCTCTGCTGGGACCTACCTCTTCAAATGCTTACCTGAGGGTTGGGAAAGACGTATTTGGCAAATACTCGGGTTTCCTGATTGATTTAAAACCTCATATAAATATATATTTATATACTTTTATAACCGACGTATAAAATGCCTAGTGTTTATCTTGACCTGGAACTCCGGCGATAAATTTGGCAAATACTCGGGTTTCCTAATCAATCAATATAATTTTCACATAAGAATTAGAATAAAATATTACAGTAATAAATAGAGGATAACTTAGGAAAATATATTTGTATTTATAAATTATGATTACCTAATACTAATATTGATCTTTGGGTATGATGCGGGTAGGTCTGTAACCTCTTCGCAAGTCAGGAGCGTTGAGTCCCACTTGTGTGGATTCTCCATGAGGTTTTGGTAGTTTTGAACATAGTGATCAATTATGTTAAAACCACCAATTCCATCTTAGAGTTTCAAACAATATAGTTCTCGACGTTCCCGCTATGCGGGGATGTTATTCCCGTTTCCGCAAGCATGGCCCAGAAGATCCTTCTTGGTTTCAATTCCCTGCGGAGCGCTAGGTATGTGAAGGGTTTTGCCTTGACACTGTACCCGCACTCGTCTTATGGTTACTTTACTTCCAAGGTATTCCTGGCGTCAATTCCCTGCGGGTGCTAAGTATGTGAAGGGTTTTGCCTTAACACTGTACTCGCACCTGTCTTATAGTTACTTGGTTGCCAAGGTAAGGGGTATTTTCCCGCTTACTTTTGAATCTTTTTGAAATTTTGAAATTCGAAGAGTTGGTGAAATGATAAGAACAGTCCAAACTGTTGAAACGTCGTCCGACGGTTTCTTCTGACAGTGTCAGGACGTGCAGGAAGTTATGGCGACGTGACAGTATATGGTCATTCCAGGCGCTTTTTCAGGCGCGTGGGCGTAATTTTTCGGGCGCGTGGCCGCGAAATTAATGGCACGCGTCCTTTCAACAGCTGTTGCCAGCTTGCTCATTGCCACGTGTCATAGTTTCATTGCACCTGCGATTTCTCTCTCTTCCGCATTAAATTCATCGCATTAATTGCGATGAGTGTATAAAGGGGGAGAGGGTCCTTTGCAATCCACACTTTCACTTCTCTTCATCTTCTAAACGATTTCCGGCGAATACTCACTTTTCCGTCGAGCATTCTTCTGAAATCGTTTTTCTGTACATCCAAACATGTCTTCTTTTGCCGAGGAGTCTGACGTGTTCGTCGAGAATCCGTCGTCCACTTCTGATAAGGACGACAAGAGCACTGCTGGCGAGTGCCAGTGCGCTCTTCCTGCCGAGCTTTTTCAGTACATCGTCCGGAAGTTCATGCTCGAGCCGTTCGAGCCTGAGTTTCCGGAGCCACACCAGACGGTGTACGATGCCCCCAAGGGCAAGATAGGGGTGTACGCTGCATTCTTCGTTTATGGGAATCTCAGGTTCCCATTGACGAAGTTTGTATACCGTGTCTTGGAGAGGCACGGTGTGCATCTGACGGAGGTACACCCGATGGCGATCGCCAAGATCCGCCACTTTGAGTGGGTGTGCCTAATTCTGGGCGTGGAGCCCCATGTTGACCGGTTGATGACCTTCTATTCTTGGAGGTGCATCCAGGGGTGGTACACCTTGGTCAATCGGATCAAGGGGTTGAAGATCTGCGCTACCGAGCGCAGTCTTCGGTCGTGGAAGCGTGAGTTTTTTTATATCTCCGCTCGCGTCGTCCCCCTTGCGATGACCTTTAAGAATGGGAGAGCACTCCCCGCCCTTCACGCCCTCAACTACCAGGAGGCGGAGTGGTTCGCCAAGATCTCCCGGGTCCAGACTCCGGTATACCGCTTTGCGGAGTCTGGGATGGTGATGCTTGGGATGAGCCGGGTGTGGAAAGAGGCGTCACAGGTTCCCATCGTCCTCGAATACGGTTTGAACTCTGTCCCTTACGGTATGCTCTGTCTTCTTTGTTTATATAGGTTTGTCTTCTAACTGTTTGTTTCTTTTATTTCAGAGGGGAACGACTTGCAGTCTCTCCTGCAGCCGCGGGAGAGTGATGGTCCCGCTCGGATGGGTACTCGTGCTCTCGATGAGAACGAGTTTCCCATCTTGGAGCAAACGAGGGATCGGTTTGTGGAGCTCTACCCGCCAGGCCACCCTATTCTGAGCGTCACGCGGCCAGGTAAGGCGTTATTCAACCCTCGACCACTCAATGCTGAAACCTCTGCTGGAATTCCTCTAATCTTGTCATCTTCTGATGAGGAATCCGCAGATGGTCCTCCGTTGGTGCGGAAGAAGAAGGCTGCCGGCGGGAAGGGGAAGACGAAGGTTGCCTCCACTGCCGATCCGGTGCCTCGGTCTGATTCAGAGACCGAGAGCGAGGAGGTAGCGGGGAACCTTGGTGGTGATAAGACCACTGCTCCGGAGGCTGAGACGACCGTCACCTCCGAGCAGCCCAGGACAACGACGGTGAGCGGCGTGAAGAGGCCGGCTCCATCGGGTTCGTCCCCGCCCGTTCGCACTTTTAGGCTCAAGAAAACCCGTAAGTACAAACTTCCTTTACTTTTTAACTTCATATCTTTCCGCCATTATACTTATATCTTCTTTGTGCAGGCGTGGATGCTACCGCATTCCAGGGTGGAGCGAGGAGGAGCACCTCCGGACCCATGACGGTAGGCTTGGTCAACCTACCGGAGGCGATGACCCAGGCGGCTGCGCCTGCTTCAGTTGTTGGTTCAGTTGCTCACCCAGTTGAGCCAACTGTTCCAACTGTGATGACATCTCCGCCGGCTGTCAGTGCCATATTTACTGAATCTTTCACTGAGCCGGCGGTGACTATTTCTGCGGGTACTTCCGCAGCGGCGACCACGGTTGTGAGTTCACCTCCGGTGAGTTCACCTCCGTTGGTTTCTACCGCGACGGCCTCTATGCCTCCTCCGACGTCGGCAGCTACGGCCGATCCTTCAGGTATGCTTGGGGCTTCTCACCAACCTCTGCCTCCTTCCCATCTGCCTGACCTCTTGGATGGATTTCCCTTGGGTTCAGGTGATGGGTTTGGCGGCTATCGGCCTGTTGTCGACCCTACAGGTGCGTAGGGTTCTTTTGGCCTTTTTTTTTATATCATCTTTTCCTAACTGCTTTTTGTTTTTTGCAGTGTCGGATTCCAATGAAGTGTATGTTCCACGATGGAACATCCGCCGAGGAACAACCCTTCGCACGCCTGTGGAGTGCGTGGAGTGGGCTCGTCACGCAGCTCCCAGTGGTGCGTTGGGGGAAGCAATGGCTAGCTACCAGGAGGGTAGGCTAACCAACGAGCTTCGGATTCTCCTGGCCCGGATGCAGCCGCGCGTCGAGCTGCTCTGTCGTGAAAACGACAAGTTAAAAGCAGCTCGTATTCAAGAAGTAGCTCAGGCGCCGGCTGTCCGGGAGGAGAACAAGAGGCTTACCGCAGTGGCTGCGGAAAAGGAGAAGGCCTTCAAGGCCCTCGAGGTTGAAGTTCAGGACCGGCTCGAGGCCCGTTCCAAGGCTGCCCAAGCTGTTAACGAACAGCTTCGGCTGGCTAAGGAAACTGCACGGAACGCAACCGAGAGGGCTACCAAGGCTGAAGCTGTTGCTGAGCCTCTACGCCTCGAGAATGAGGAACTTAAAGCCAAACTAGAGGCGCTCCAACAGGCTCATGATGCCTTGGCGATGGAAGACGCCAAGAAGCTCCAAGAGATCTTGGACCAGAGGGGGGTGCTTGACCATACTGAGCGGAAGCTAAAGGGCGTTGAAGAGGCTGCGGCTAAAGAAGTGTTGCTTGCCAACCTCAACAAAAGTGAAGCCGAACGCGCCCGTAACCAAGCTCAAGCTGCCCTCCAGGAGGCTCTGGTTACCAAGGAATGGCTTCTTCGAGAAGCGTTGTCGCAGGTAAGCTTTGCTTCCTAATGTCTTCACGCTTTTCTTTGTAAATAGAAAAGGTTTAGATACTTGTATTTTTTCTTGTAGGTTGTGCATCGAGTCTTCACGGACACATCATACGACGATGCCATGAGCGCAGCCCTCAACGCTTCTCACGAGGATGGGGAAAAGGCCGGCTTCCTGCTTGGTCTAGGGTTCGTTGAGAAAGGCATCCCGCCTTCCAACTTCCCTTTATATGATGTTGATACTGAAGCTGTATATGACCAAGCAGTGAATCAGTATGCCGCCTTCCCGCTCCGGTGGTGGAGAAGGTGAACGAAGTTGCTGCTGCTGATGATGGGCTAGCCATTCTAAAGACCTTCCTTGAACCGCCACACTCTACTGATGGTGCTGGTCCAAGTGGAAGTGGTCCTGAAGCTTGATCCTGAAGATCCCTTTCCACCATTAGAGTAGATTTTTATTTTTGTATAGCTTCTTTTGTATGCGGGTATGTACCCAGCAATCTTTGTAATATTTGAATTTCGATGGAATAAAGATTATTTGCCAATCCTTTGCCTTGTTTATTTCACGCATATTCTGATTTAACTTAATTTCTTTAGTACTTAGATAAGTTAACTTTTCAACGTGGTAGATAAGTTAAAGTTTTGGGCCCTCTTTCATGATTGTGCGGATAAGACCGCCACTTGCACTTAGTAGGATGGCTAAACTTTACCTATATCTGACCTGCGTGGAAGTTTTCCTCATCTTTTCCTTTGAAATTTTCTAAGTGTTTAGAATAAGTTAACCTTTGAACGTGGTAGATAATAGGTTGAAGTTTTGCTTCCTCGTTCGTGATTGTGCGGGTAAGACCGTCACTTGCACTTAGTAGGATGGCTAAACTTTGCCTACATCTGACCTGCGTGGAGGTTTTCCTCATCCTTCTTTTAGAAATTTTCTAAGTATTTTAAATAAGTTAACCGTTCGACGCGCGGTTGTCAATAGGTTAGTTCAGTTTCCTCTATCATGATTTGTGCGGTTAGGACCGGCACTTTCATTTAGTGGGATGACTAAAGTTTACCTATGACTGACCTGCGTGAAGGTTTGCCGTTTTTTGGGTTTATGCGGGTTTTGCCGCCTTCCCCACGCAACGACTTTCCACGTAATTATGCGGTGAATACCGGCATCAGTGTTGAATAAATTAACCGTTCGACGCGCGGTTGTTAATAGGTTAGTGTTCAGTTTCCTCTATCATGATTCGTGCGGATAAACCGGCACTTTCATTTAGTGGGATGACTGAACTTTACCTTTAACTGACCTGCGTGAAGGTTTGCCGTTTTTTGGGTTTATGCGGGTTTTGCTGCCTTCCCCACGCAACGACTTTCTTTCACACTTATGTATGCGGTGAAGACCGGCATATCCGTGTGGAAAGTTCATAAGTATAAATGTAAGATCATCAGCATCGATGTTCTAAGGAGAATCATTTCCATTAGAAGTGGCTCTGGGCCTTTTCTTTACAAATTTGGAATTGATCTACATGCAAACTGTGTAATTGAGCTCCCTTCCATGTTGTTGGGATGGGAGTGCCATCGAGCCGATATGCACCTGGTTCGGGATCTCGTTGTTTACGCAGTATGTAGTCTCCAACATTGAAGCTGCAATTTTATTCGTGTTTTCCCCAACTGGGGTTCTACACGCGTCAGCCTGCTCAGCGTTCGTTACGCCACGAGGTGCGCGAGCGTCCCATCTCTGACAAATGCTTCGACGATGTCCTTCACGTCTGTGCATTCTTCAGTGTTGTGGCCTTTTGTCCTGTGAAAGTCACAGTATTTGCTCCGATCAGCATTGTGACGATGTCGGATTATTGGAGCCTTTGGCCATGGGAGCTCCTCAGTGGCGAATATCTCGGTGACGCTTTTGGTGAGTGGCGTCCATCTGGAGTTCTGGTTCGACTGTACGTTATCCCTTCCGCCTAACCGATGTTGCAAGCCGGATGAGGTGTCAAAGTTTACCCTTGACTGCCAAATGCCTAGCTTCCACTTTTTGTTTAGTCGGGCGGTAAGGATGTTGTCTTCTCTTGTTTTCTGGGTGTAGAGGTTTGTGCTCTGGGGGAGATCTCTACCCATTTGCTTTTCCGTTTCCTCAAAGCGTTTAGCTGCTGTCATGATGGCATCCTATGTGGATGGCATGCCATCTCTACCCGTTAAGGTGCGGATGAGCTCTGGGTCGTTCGCGCCCTTGATGAAAGCAGCGCGAACAAGATCTTCGCTGATATTACCCAGACTTAGCTTCTTTGAGTTGAAGCGAGTGATGAAGTCTGGCAAAGATTCATCTTTTTCTCGAATGCAATTGAGGATTGTCCATTGCTCCTCGGTATACTTTCTTTTTTGGCTGAAGTGTTGGCTAAACTTCTGCTGGAAGTCTTCCCAATCGTAGATGTGGTGGACCGGTAGACGATCGAACCACGCTCTAGCTGCCCCAACAAGCGTCATTTGGAACATGTAACACCACGTAGGTTCTGTCCAACTACTGACGGTTGCCCCCGCTATGAACCTGTTCAAATGATCGTCTGGATCAGATATACCATCGTAAGTGCCGATGTTGGACATCTGTTTGGCACTTTTCGGGACGATTGCTTCCGCAATGTCCCTTGCAAATTTGGACGTTCCCGCCTTTGTAGAAGTTGGTGTAAATGTTTTGGAGAAGTCACGTGGGTTTCCACCCGCGTTTTTTGGTTTGAAGGTTTCTCCAAAACGCCTTCTCGGTTGGGAGTCCGTTTCCTTACGCTTCCCTTTCACCCTATGACGAGGGTTTGCGTCACTATCGGATTCCTCCGAATCACCGTCCAAGTACTCTCCGAATTCCTCAGGCTGTTGGAGTGAACGTAAGCGTTCATCCAACTCAGCTTGGAATTCTTTTTGACGTGCTTCCGCCCACGCTTTAACTTCATCGAGTGTTTGGCGGGGTAGCCTCGTTCTTTGTCTCTCTAACTGGGTATCGGTGAATCCTAGTGAGAGATTATTTACTGCACTTGCCCCAGCTTGGGTAACTGAGGTAGTGTTCGTAAAAACTGTGTAGTCGCCGGTATTCCCCCCAGTAGATGAGGTTGTGGTTACCGGAGTTTCTTTAACCATCTTTCCAGAAGTTTGAAAAAACTGAAAAGAAATGAAGTTCTAGCTTTTATGCACGGATGGCGCCAATGAAGAAACACTAATCGACCCTGGGCAGATTACGGATAATCTGGGGGTTAAATAGATGTTTCCCACGAGGGGTTAGATCCGGCAAAGATGGTTCTTCTGATAACCTGCAAAACAGACACCGTGAGCTCGTCACTGAGAAGGGGGGGGGTACCTCCTTGTGACCACCCTCCGGCGTGAGAATCAGACTAGATTGCTCTTGAATATAAGTGTATATTAAGAGATTGCTAGAGCAGATATCAGGTATAAGATATAAGATACAAGATAAGATGAGATGATCATACCATTTGGGGTATTTATAGCCGAAGGTAGGTTTTCAAGAGGGTATAGCCGGCTGAATAGTATTCCTGTTCTACCAACTGTGGCCTACGCACGTGCCATGCTGGTAGTTGGTGGGTAGGCAGCGGCTGACAGTGACCAGGCCTGCTGTGTACTATTCCTTTTCCACCAACTGCAGGCTATGCACGTGGTATGACAGGAGTTGGTGAGTAGGCAGCGGTTAATAGTGACATACAGTACAAGAGCATGCTGCTCGCCATACTGTTGTCAATGAGCTGTCGTATCTCTGGTCAGATCTTTTGCCCATACCTCGTCAGGTACAGTACAAAAGATCCTCCAGTATCGTACGGACTGGCTCATTTGGGCGGGAATATTCCCCCTCCCGCCTTTGTGCGGGATTGTTCCCGGCTTTGCTCATTCCTTCAGGTGACTACTGAATTATTTTGAGAGCTAAGTGCCTTGTGAGTGTAGCCTTGCTGCGCGGGTGGCCTTCCCTGTTGGCTTGTATCCGCAGCTGCGGGAACAGGCGGAGTACTTCGCCATTGGGAGGCATTTCCTGCGGGAACAGCTTGCGTACTGCGCGTAAGGACGTCACGTCTCTGAGCATGGTGGGTCCTGCGGATCCAGTTGGTTTCTGCGCAGACGTCTCTCTTCAAGGTGAGTCCTGCGGGTCCAACTGGGCTCTGCTGGGACCTACCTCTTCAAATGCTTACCTGAGGGTTGGGAAAGACGTATTTGGCAAATACTCGGGTTTCCTGATTGATTTAAAACCTCATATAAATATATATTTATATACTTTTATAACCGACGTATAAAATGCCTAGTGTTTATCTTGACCTGGAACTCCGGCGATAAATTTGGCAAATACTCGGGTTTCCTAATCAATCAATATAATTTTCACATAAGAATTAGAATAAAATATTACAGTAATAAATAGAGGATAACTTAGGAAAATATATTTGTATTTATAAATTATGATTACCTAATACTAATATTGATAACTTACGTAAATATATATATTTTTTTCTCATAGTACATACGTGACGTTGTCTTTTTAATTAGCTTGAGATGTTATATCATCGTTCACCTCTAAAACGTATGAAAACGGGTCATTACAAATTTACAATGCTGCGTCCAAACTAACTTTACAACATCTTTTAAAGACAATTCAATTATTTTAAGTTAGTAACAAACCCTTTATTAAGCATTACATAAAATATTTTATTGAAAATTATTAAATAGCATATCTCTATCTCTATATATAATAAACAAGTGGGTTTCCATAAAATTCTTATTTTTTTCATTAAATTTATTGAAATTATCACATGTCATTTCCTAATTATTTTTTAATTATTTTCTCTCTATCTATAATAAACAAGTTGGGTCCACCAAATTCTCCTTATATTTTTCATCATTTTTTTTCAAATTTTTACATGGTATTTCCTAGTTATTTTAATTCAATTTCAAAATCAAACTTGTGATCTGCCTATTAAATTTTTATCATCCTAATTCACATGTTTAAACCCTTGCAATCACCATATATATTACATTGAAATTCATCAGTATTCAAGGTAACTATCAAACCTTTGTAATCGGATTCACATAATCAATTGTTTCACCTTCACATATTCAATCGGATTAACAGCTTCAATCGGAGTCAATCGATTCACCTACACATATTCAATCAGATTCAATCGATTCACCTACACATATTCAATCGGATTCAATCGATTCATAGGTTCAATCAATCTTCTTAATGCGATTCATTTAATCCGAATCATGTAATCTGATTCACGTAATTGATTTATATGTAATTCGTTGTCTTTCAATTGAAACTCTAATTCTATGATCATTATATAACACAAATTATTTACTTAGAGATATATTACAAAAAAAGTAAAGTATGTCATCTGTTATCGATAAGTATTATTTAAATAAAGACATATTATCTTTAAAAATACACAATAAAAAGTCCAAAAAGAGCAAGTTAATATAGTACAAGATTCAACGTTTAATAAATTAACGAGTAAATATCGGCGAATATGCAATGTTTGAATTACTTTTATTCTTAGTGGATTGTTTTCAAAGAATTATGGACTTTTATTGTTTGGTATCCACATCATAATGCAACTTTATATCACCCTTATTATACAGTTAATTATAAGTAATTTTAAATGACCGGCTTAGATTTATGTTTAGTTTAAAATAAATTTGGTCAATGTATTTTTTAAGTAATAATGAGTTTGGATTAAACGAGCATGATCTGAACAATTACTTACATTTTATTTGTGTCTAATATTATTTTTGTATTTAACTGTAAATATATTTTTATGTGAATTCCTTGTCAAATAAAACAAAAGGGAAACAAGAAAAAAGCAATCACTTTATAGGTAAAATGTTTTTTTTTTCTTTTTGGTTTTTGAATTTTAATATGCCAACATGTTTATAATTTTTTGTAAAACATTCTCATATTAACACTTTCTTCACTATCAAGAATTTCATATGTAGACATTATGTTTTTTTGTGTTACAAAAACTATTTACATATTTAATAATTATCAGTTACCTTAAAGAAATTGGTTTGAAAAGGGTAAGAATATGACTTTTGTAAATTGAAAATAATGAAGTTGGTTTTTCTTGCTCCATATATTTTTATGTAGAATTGGATTTTTTATTTTATTTATTTATTATTTTTTGTGATTTGATGTTTGAAGCAGTTGAAACAGGACTTTCATGACTTAAAAAACAAAGAAATAAATTTAAGATGATGATCAAGTTTAAAGATGGTCATTCTGGATCTGCATTTTCTTTAACCACAAGTGTCTGCCACAAATTACCAGCAATATATTGTAAATGAAATTTGTATATGAAGGATAATATAGAATTTTTTATTTGTTATTTTTGTAACATAAAATTTGCGAACTAAAGGTTGTACATGTGTAGGGTGAACATATCAAATATTTAGTTTCGAGTTAAGATTTTGAGTGCGAGTCAAAATTCTTCAATTTTTGGTCCAAGAGCGGGATTTGTGAAAGTTTAGTTCGTTTGAGCTAAAAGTTACAGATTTTTTGTCCTATGGTAGTAAGAAGATTTTTTGTCTCGGTTTTGCTAATATATTTTAAACACTATATTTGTTTTTAGCATTATATTTATAGTTTGTGCATTTTCAAGAATTTAGATTTTTTGACTAACCCGTGTGTCACACGGGTTCTAACCTAGTAGATGTATGTAAATATGTATTCTGGGACGTATTTAATTCACCAATTTTGAAAAGTTAAAGTCTACATAGTTTGAGTATTGCTTTTAAGGTCTAGGGATATACCTTTAACGTTCAGGACGTTAAAGCTAATTTGATAAAGGTTAGTTTGTGGCATATCACTCCCTTCATGGGATAAAGGTGTTAAATACAAGGTGGATAAAGATGTTAACGGACTTTAAAATCCTCTACTACACACACAATAATATCATAATCAGTTTTACATTAAATAATAAGAGATAAAGATGGGTTAAACAATTTTCTTATGATAAGGTGGAGTGAAATGGGGTAAAATATGTGATGTGGTATCTACGTGGAGTTAGGAAGTGTGAATGTATACCCCATAACATTAAAAATATATGTTACTTTGTATTGTGAATCTTTTAAGTTAATAAGGTATATTTAATTCGTTCAGTATTTTTAGTTATCAAATATAAGGTCATAGAGTATACATTTACGCTCTTTAACTCCACGTCGACATCACATCAAATACTTTACCCCGTTTCACTCCACCTCACCATAAGAAAATTGTTTACCCCCCCCCAACCTCACTTGATTTAATGTATAACTAGGTATAGACCCGCGTGACACGCGGGTGGAATAACATGTCACTAAACATAATCAACTTAAACATCAATTTAAACAAACATAATATTTCTTTAACTATTAAAACTTGATAGATATACATTGTCACAAAACACATCACCATACCAACCAAAAATTAATAGATTTACATTGTCTTAATATTAAAACTTCTAAATTACAAGAAGTTAATTTGAACATAAAAACCAAAACACATCAACAAAAGAACTTATAATGTTCTTTGCTATTAAACCATCATCAACATCTTGAAAACTTCAACCAAAAGAAAATCACTTTTCTAACACACCTGAAAATTGTTACAACACAATAGCAGATTATATAAAATATAAACCACACAAAACAACATGTATAATAATTAGTAACATATAAACATTACTAAAGTTGTTATATGGAACCAATAAATCTTAACTTCCAAATTATAGTTATTAGAAAGTGTAAAGAGGTGTTGATCATCTACTACTTGCATTAAATCTAACAACAATATCTAAAGAATTTATATTTTACCTTAAAGTTTATCATCAGACTCCAAATTGTCTGGAAAATCTTCATAATCACTTTCATAGTTATAACATTCTTCTAACCATTTCACCTTCAAACTCACTTCCACTTCCAACTCAAGATGTGAAACTTCTTTTCTTGCATTAGATAACTTCAACAGGTCAAGCTCTCTCAACATGATCAAATCATCACATGACAGTACTTGTTTAGGCTTAAAATTCTTATACTCTCAATTCTCAAACAAGATAACAACCTTGTTTTGATAAGGGTAAAAAAACCACTCACTTACATGTTCATAAGGTAAAACCTCTTGCTGAAGATCATGAATGAAATCATGTAACACATTTATGAGATTTGTTTCTTGTTAACATGGAGAATTCTTCCTAAGACCAATCTCATGAATTTGATGTTTAATGAGGTTGTTGAACATCATAACGGGTTCAATATTATCTTTTTGTATCGTGAATAATTCAAGGATCCGAGAGTTTTATTTTAAGCAACATTTTTGACACAATTAAAATATTTTAATATAATCTTGAATTATTCAAAAAACATTAATCTATAAAGTATTTTGAGATTTAAAAAATTTTAATGTGAGTTTTATTTTAAGCATCTATTTTGACATAATTAAAATGTTTTCATCTTACAACTATTATACCCAAAATTATGCATAAATTAAGGAACAAATTGTAACATCCCGAAATTTCTAAGAATAATATTATATATATTAGTTTATGATGGAAAAGTTTACTTGAATTAGTAGAGCAATAATAAAAGATTAAGGATAGGTGGAATAAGCTAATGTAACATCCTACTTTCGGTTTTCCGGCACGGCGGCGCCGGAAAGGCAGCTGGGGTTTTTAAGGATGTCAGGGAATGTTTCTGACATTCTCTGATAAAACCTAACCCTAGTTCGCTAACGGGAATTAGCAAATTAAAGGTGATTCGTTAACTGATTCGTCTAAGGAAACATAACGAACTAGCTCTAGTTCGTATCCGATTCGTTAAGGGAAAAGGGTAACGAATTACCCTTGATTCGTATAGCCAGTTTGTTAGAATATTATAACGAATTAGAAGGTCCAATTCGTTACATGAACTGATTCGTTATAAGGTCCAGTTCGTTTAATAACCAGTTCGTTAAAGGGTTCAATTCGTTACAAGAACTAATTCGCTATGATATCCGATTCGTTAGGAAATAAGTAACGAACTAGAAGTTTGATAAATGTCAAAACAGTCCCTTGACTTAGAAAGAATGATTTAATTATAAAGAAGCCCCCGAACTTTCAAGTTAGCGAATTAAATAATGATTTAAAATCCTAATGGAAAATATGTTACGACAGTTAATGAAAATAAATTCCAAGCTGGCCTGGCAGCTCGACCCCAGCCAGGGGCTCTGCCCCTTGGACCCTGCTAGGGGCGGCCGCCCCTAGAACCCTGCTGCCAGGGGTGCTGCCCCTGGACCCCCGTTCGTAGTGGATTATGAATAAACTAGAAACGCGATATAGATAGTGATAGTTAATTGATACGTGTAATTGTTATACAGTTAGTCGTGCATAACTCAAGAAAGGAATAACTATAAACGGTGAACGTAACCGCATTCAGGTGAGTTTCTAGCCCCATTTCCTTGTTATGTTTTCGGGGCTGTGTGCATACTCGATGTGATAGTTAATACACTTACCTTAAATGGTAAGTGTATGCCATGTATTATTTATATGTTATGTATGTATATTTTAAATGTAAATTGAAAGCTTGTCGGTACGTGAACGACCTTCAGATATTGCACGTGTTGACAAGGGTGGTATGTAAATTGAAAGCTTGTCGGTACGTGAACGATCTTCGGATATTGCACGTGCTAACAAGGGAGGTATGTTTATGATAGATGAATGTGTATGATAGATATATGTACAACATATGAATACGTATTAATGATTAAAGAAAGTATGTATGTTATGGGCATGTATAGACAGTATGTACGAAGATGAAGAAAGAGGGATCAAACCCTAATAATATCTGAGATAGAGAAGAAAGGGATCAGACCCTAATAATATCTGAGATAGAGAAGTAAAAAGGGATCAGACCCTAATAATATCTGAGATAGACAAGAAAGGGATCAGACCCTAATAATATCTGAGATAGAAAAAGGAAAGAGGGATCAGACCCTAATAATATCTGAGATAGAAAAGGAAGGGATCGGACCCTAATATTATCCGAGATAGAAAAGGACAGTAATTTATATAGTATGAAAGTAATAAAGTATAAACCTATGTAATGACAGTAAATTAGTAAAGTAACGATTATGTGTCTTCGGATGCATAATCGAAGGTAAGTGTATGTATGGTATAATGTGTGATTAACTAGAACTCACTCAGCGTAGTTGACTTTTAGTATGCACGCAGGTTAACAGGTTGAGACAACTGGTTTGAGGAGGACACATGGCAAGAACGAAGAGGCTGGCATCTGAAGATTTGTTATGATGTTTTGATATTATCATTTATGTTATGTTTTAAAGACAAGTTAAGAATGTTTGTAATGAATGGTTGACTATTATTATTATTCCGCGAAAGTTTTAATTAAATCTGATATTTAGAACTGTGTTTATGAGTAAATCCAATGTCCAAATGTGAGGCGCCGGTAACGGGGCCTTACAGCTAATTAGATGGAATTAAATATGGACCAAAAAGGAAAGATGGGCCTTAGGTCCATGGGCTTAAGGGAGTATAAATACCCGTTAAACCCTAATCTTTCCATTTTTATTCCTACACCATCGCCTACACCTTGAAAAAAACACACAAACTGTAACATCCTACTTTCGCTTATAATAATAAAATAAATTTCGTTTATTTCATAGTGTGTCGTTTATCGGTTTAGAAAAATAAACTAATAGAAGGCGGGCTTGGACTTTAGAAGATGGAATGAGATATGGAATGGGCCTTAGGTACATGGGCTTAAGGGAGTATAAATACCCCTTAAACCCTAATCCTTTCCATTTTTATCTCTACACCATAGCCTACACTATCAAAAACACACACAAACACTATCCTATAACCCGAGCCAAGATCCGAAGGCGAAAACCCGAGCTTGTTGTTGCTGGAACGTCGTGACAAGCCAACCCAACATCAAGACCAGCTTGTGTTCGTAAACCGACTCGTTTAAGGTACGTTTACAACGGTAACTTATTCATTTAGGCTCGGATTCGTCTAGGTAATCTTAGATCTATTTGAGAATGATAAAAACAAACGCCCAACAAAGCAAACCTCACTGAAATCCATTACAGTTTGATAGGTTAATTTATCGAATGTATAATCGGGTCCATAATGGAACAAATCGCACCCCTAAAACATGTACGCTTGGCTGATTTGATGGTTAGGGTTTGCAGGCGCTTGGATTCAGAGTTCATTGATATCTAAATCATGATGTTTCGTTAAGAAACGAATGTTTAATTGCAGATCTAAGATATGTTGACTGTGGGTGTTCTTGGCGATTTTGACTTTGACCTGCTAGTCAAAGTTGGATAAGATTGATGCCATTCGTTATGTTCAGATAACGAATTAGTTAACCAGTTTGTTATGACAAGATAACGAATAAGTTCCCTAGTTCGTTATGATCAGATAACGAATCAAGTGATTCGTTATTCACCCAATTCGTTATGTTAAGACAACGAATCAAAATATCGAAGCAGCTGGCGAATCAGAAAGAGAATCTAGCGAATCAGATGGCGAATCAGATAACGAATCAAGTGTTTTGTTACCCACCAATTCGCTAAGATCTGATAATGAATTAGACCATGAATCAGGCTATGTTCAGATAATGAATTAGGCTTAATTCGCTATAACGAATGAGTTAACGAATTAGAAAATAATTTAAAATCCTAATGGAAAATATGTTAAGACAGTTAAAATCCTAATGTTATAATTAAACTAGAAGTACGATATGATTAGTGATAGTTAGTTGATACATGTAATTATTATACATTTAGCTGTGCACAACTCAAGAAAAGGAATAACAATTAACGGTGAACGTAACCGAGTTCAGGTGAGTTTCTAGCCCTATTTCCTTGTTATGTTTTCGGGGCTGTGTGCATACTCGATGTAATAGTTAATACACCTACCTTAAATGGTAAGTGTATGCCATGTATTATTTATATGTTAATTATGAATGTCTTGAATGTGAACGAAAGCTTGTCGGTACGTGAACGATCTTCGGATATTGCACGTAGTGACAAGGGAGGTATGTATGTAATAGATGAATGTGTATGATAGATGTATGTACAACATATGAATATGTATGAATGAGTAAATTATGTATATGTATGTTACGGGTATGTGAAGACAGAATGTACGAAGATGAAGAAGTAAGGGATCAGACCCTAATAATATCTGAGATAGAGAAGAAAGGGATCAGAACCTAATAATATCTGAGATAGAGAAGTAAAGAGGGATCAGACCCTACTAATATCTGAGATAGACAAGAAAGGGATCCGACCCTAATAATATCTGAGATAGACAAAGGAAAGAGGGATCAGACCCTAATAATATCTGAGATAGAAAAGGAAGGGATCAGACCCTAATAATATCTGAGATAGAATGGACAGTAAATATAAAGTATGGAAGTAATAAAGTATGTACGTATGTATGAAAGTATAAAATAAAAAAAATTAGTAAAGTAATTACTATGTATCTTCGGATGCATGATTGAAGGTAAAATTGTGACACTCGTCAATTTCAGGTTAACTCCGTTAATCCAAACTCCGTCAATTCATACTTAAGATCACTTGATCTATAACGCACACCTCATTACATTTAAACTAGGGTTTAAATAACGCTTGACAATTACTACATGTGTAGTCTTTCGGGATTGCACCGAAACGCAAACGAGTTGACGCAAATCATTAGTGAATAAACGAAAAACATCCAAACAATAATTATGTGATAATTATGTGGTAGGCTTATGTGTTATTTGATAAAATTGTTTAAAACGTTAACTCAAGATGCAAACAAGTTACTTTAGGCTAGAAAGGTAATAATTAGAAGTTGAGGGGCCTTGATGTAACATGTTATTATTTAATAATAACCAAAACCCTAACTCTCTCTTCCTCTCTCTAATCCCGATCGGCCCCCCTCCCTTCTCCCTCTCTTGGCTGCCGAAAACAAACACACACATACACACAAGATTTTTCAAGTTTGGTAGGAAGGTATAAACAACTATCCTATGTATTATACATGTTTAATTTTGATCTTGAATGGGTTAATCTAAAACCCTAGGTCACGAAAATTATGAGTATGATGAACTAGGGTTGATTATATGTTTGATTATGCTTTGGTTATTGATTTAGATGATCATATGTGATTTTGAACGGTGAAAGATTGTTAAATCATTGATTGTTTGTAAACCCTAGAGGGTTACTACTGATTTTGATGAATAATTATGTTTATTACATGTTTGGAGATATGTCGTATGCTTAGGATGCATGTTAGACAATTGTTTGTGCTTGCGGAGCTTTGACAGCAGAGATTGTTAAACTTGAACGACATGTAACTTGTTAAATATAAAAGCAAACTGAGCTATTTATGAGTCTAAGAGGTAGTACTCTGAGTCTAGTTTCCAGAAAACCCAACCACGCCTAATTTGGAGGTGTTTTGGTTGCTCAAACGATTTAAATGTGATTAAAGGTCAAAACTGGTACTGGACAGATTGTAAGTTATGTTTATACAACTATAACTAAATGTTAATGTGAAAATTGGTCGAGGTTGTTAACACTACAGGGTACTATGTTGAGTCTAGTTTCTATAAAGTCCAAGTTTGTAATTTTTGGACGAGTAAATGTTAACTTTTATTATTTTACAAAACTGAAGTGCAAATCTGAATTGTGAGACCTACTGTTAGGTTGTTTTGTAAATATCATATCTCATGAACTACAACACCAAATGGGTTGTTTCCACTTCTGGAAGTTAACTTGTTGAGTTAAGAACCTAACCCAATTGGTCATGCATTAGTTGGATTTTTCATTTAACGGGAACAACAAATAACATTCTGTTGCGCATGATTTTGACTGCTGTGAGTTTCTGTAATGTTTTGATCATTGTGAGAAATCTATTAGGAATAAAAATACAATAAAATATGTTCTGGAAACCTAACTCATGTATGCTTTTGTGACGATTTTTTGTGAATTAATTGAGATGCTATGATCTGTTGAATAGAGTAATCTTTCAAGTAGAATTCTGTCTTGATGAAACTAGCTGCTGAACTTTGTGAAAATACATGAAACGTGCTAAGTACTAGATAATTGTTATGTTTTGACCAAATTGCCCTTGCGGGGAATAATTGCTAGTAATGTACAATATTAATACATGATATGTAAGCAGTTGTTCACACATGTAACGTATCACGAATGTGTTCGTTGAGACACACACAATTCACAAACGAGCACGAAACGAATTTTATGCATAGGTATTATGTGCCGAGTCTAGAGACTCGATAATAGTTCCAACACTTAGAAAATCTCATTTGTTGTTTTAGAACGCTAGTGAGGATTTTTCTGTGACGCGCATCCTTTGGTTTACTCATTTTTGGAATTCTTCGCAAACAGTGAGTTTCCCGTTTCCCTTTTTTAACTCTTTTAAACGCTTTTCACTTGGGGGAGAATACATACTCCGAAACGCTTTTAGATTTTGTTATTAGACTATATATCACTTGTAAAGGCTAAGTGGCAAACGAAACAACTGAAGTCCTTCACACATCGAACCGTTTAGTATTGGATAATAGCGAGTCACTGTTGAGTAGTACTACTGGGTTTGACAAACCCCACCCAACGCTAAGCTCGACTGGAGGTCGAGTGGGTGTAATTTTGGCTAACACA
This sequence comes from Bidens hawaiensis, assembly GCF_021521415.1. Lineage (NCBI taxonomy): Eukaryota > Viridiplantae > Streptophyta > Magnoliopsida > Asterales > Asteraceae > Bidens > Bidens hawaiensis. The sequence continues at coordinate 5,053,097 of NW_027491024.1, forward strand.
TTACCATGGTCGGGATAGACCTGGTGGCAATGCACATGATAAACAGTCAGCTTCGGTGTCGAACACTTAGTAATACTTGCTTTATAGGCTAGCTACCTATAGATATATAATTGATTTAACACTATCTGGTAACGAAAAACGCTAAACGCAAAACGCTAAACACAAACGTAAACGCAAACGCTTTATTGTATATACACTTGTGAACTCACCAACCCCGTGTTGACACTTTTAGTATGTCATTCTCAGGTAGCCAAGGCGGGCGCGCGGTATAGGATCATGAATTACTTTGAACGTTACTGTTTATGCAAACTTGTTTTAAACTATTATTATTGGGTTTTTAAGTCGTCCTGCGTGACGCAACTTTTGGTTAAAGGTTTTACGCTTCCGCATTTGTTTACACTTAAATGTTTTCGTGGATTGAAAACTTCATTTATGGTTTGATTATAACTAATGATTCCGATCCTGTTAGTTCACACCCTCTGACGGTAAAACTCCGTTAGTGGATTTGAGGGTGTGACAAAGATGTATGATTAAATAGAACTCACTCAGCGTATCTGACTTTTAGTATGCACGCACGTGAGTAGAATGAGGCAGCTCGCTTGAGGGGAACACATGGCACGGAATTGAAGATACTGGCATCTCAAGGAAATTTTATGTTATTATAAAGACAATGTTTTAAGTTTAAACTACTTTGAATGTTTATTATGATGAGATTTGAAAGCTATGTAATATATTCTGGTTGAAGTTTTAATATTTCGCGAATGTTTTAATTAACTCTGATGATTAGAACTGTGTTTATGAGTAAATTCAACGTCCAATGTAGGGTACCGGTAACAGGGCCTTACACAAACACTATCCTATAACCCGATCCAAGATTCGAAGGTAAAAACCCGTTGGTGCTAGATCGTCGCGAAGAACCAAAACAACATCAAGGCTTGACCGTGTTCGTAGTTCGACTCGTTTAAGGTACATATATAATTAGGAATCGTTCATTTAGGTTCGGATTCATTTAGATAATCTTAGATCTGTATACATATGGTCAAAACGAACCAAACGTGATGATTCTTGATGAAAACCATTAACGATTGATAGGTTAGTTGCTAACCTAAAGAACCCGTATATATGCCTAAATCGCACCCCATATACACGAATGTTTGGATGAATGAAGGGTTAGGGTTTTTTGGCGCTGGGATTCCGAATCATACGGTACCTAAATTGTGTTATTTGGTTATGAAACGAAGGATTAATGCAGATCTAATACTTGTTGACTAATCTTTGTTGTTTGACGATTTTGACTTTGACCTCTGAGTCAAAGTCTGGATAAGATTGGTATAATTCATTAGGATAAGGTAACGAATTAATTAACCCAATTCGTTATGGCAAGATAACGAATTAGTTCACCAATTCGTTATGTCCAAATAACGAATTAGTTTCCCCAGTTCGTTATGATCAGATAACGAATGAAGTGATTCGTTACTTACCCAATTCGTTAGGATAACGAATTAGGCTAGCGAACTAGGATAACGAACCAGAATAACGAATTAGATCATGAAAGAAAACGAATTAGTTTCAAATCGGGCTTAATTCGTTATAGCAAATGAGTTAGCGAATTAGATAATAAATTAAAATCCTAATGGAAAATGTGCTAAGACAGTTAAAGAAAATAAATTTTTTCCAAGCTGACCTGGCAGCTTAACCCCAGCCAGGGGCTCTGCCCCTTGGACCCTGCTAGGGGTTGTCGCCCCTAGAACCCCGCTGCCAGGGGCGCTGCCCCCGGACCCCCGCTCGTTGAGGGTTCTAATTAAACTAGAAAGACGATACGGGTAGTGATAGTTAATTGATACGTGTAATTGTTATACAGTTAGTCGTGCACAGCTCAAGAAAGGAATAACCATTAGCGGTGGACGTAACCGAGTTCAGGTGAGTTTCTAGCCCCATTTCCTTGTTATGTTTTCGGGGCTGTGTGCATACTCAATGTGAATGTAAATACACTTAACTTAAGTGGTAAGTGTATCCTATATATGATATATTTGATAGAAGGTATGAATGTAATGAATGAATGTCTGTCGGTACGTGAACGATCTTCGGATATTGCACGTATCGACTAGGAGGATGATTGTTAAATGAATGATGTGAAGAACGCTTAGAGTGTTCGTATGCTAAGATGTAATTATTGTATATGTGAAGCATGTGTATGCAGGGGTGAGTAAAAAACGGTTTGGAACCGTCAGAACCGAATAACCGGAACCGAACCGATGCCTCAGAACTGCTAATGTGTGTAATGGTTCGGTTCTCGGTTCTCATAATTTGCATTAAACGGTTCCCGGTTCGGTTCCGGGTAAAACCGGCGGTTCTAGACTTGGAACCGAAGAACCGGAATATTCAAAGCGTTTTAAATAAATTTACCAATCCCCATTTTTTTATAGAGTAACTTATGAACCGGCATCCATTCAATCATTTTTTAATTCAAATCTTCTTTCTTTACGTTCAAGAACTAGCAACCATGGTCAATTTTGATTTAAACTATCAAGGTAATTTAATATAAAATGATATGATCTTCCATTAATCTATCGTTGCTAATGATTTATTTAACTTCAACACTTAGATTTTAATAAAAAATATAACGGATGTCCATGTTGTAATCTAAATTAGTTTTACCGTGAAAGAAGACATACAATTGTATAAACTTGTTTTGCAATTTGCAAAGTTTGCATAACTCATTTGATAAATAAATGATCGAATCGGTTCTAGCCAGAACCGATTAGCGAGAACCGGATTTAGCGGTTCTGGAACCGAACCAGTTTACTATAATAGGTTCCGGTTCCGGTTCTATTTTTCACTCATTTTCGGTTCCGGTTCTGTTTCGGATCCGGTTCGGTTCTCATGGTTCCGAACCGTTGCACAGCCCTATGTGTATGCAGGTACATGAATGTTATGTGAGTTCTACGTCTGACATAGTAAGTTAAGATGGAAAATCCCTCTAACTTCTATTGGACTTAGATGTGGCATGTGATGGCGTAGTTAAGGACTGCGGGCCTTATACATGTTATAGATGATAGATGAGAACGTATTTAAGGACTGTAGGCCTTATACGTACTTTAGATAGGAGCCAGCATAGGAAAGGACTGCGGACCTTATACGTGCTGTAATTGTAATGCGGTATCATAGGGGAGGACCGCGGATCTCGTACGTGCTATGAAATATGTTGCAACATAGGGAAGAAATGTGGACCTTGTACGTGTTGTTAAGGTGGGATGGTATAGGGAAGGACTGTGGACCTTGCACGTACCATAAATGGTGAACATAGGTAAGGACTGCAGACCTTTTTCGTGTTCACGACCTTGAGTATAGGTATAGACGGTGGACTATGAACATACTCTCGGTGGACTGAGGTAAGTGATAGTATGCATGTATGTATGATAGAAAGGTAACTGGTTAAGTATGGATATGTATCATCGGATACGTATGCATGTATGATATGTGTACGTATTGTATGTCGCCTGATTAACTAGAACTCACTCAGCGTAGCTGACTTTTAGTATGCACGCAGGTGAGTAGAATGAGGCGGCCGGCTTGAGCGGGGCACATGGCAGATGAACAAGAGACTGGCAAATGTCATATTTATATAACAAAGAATAATTTTACATAAATTATGAGACATTAAATTGTTATGTAAATTCAAATACAAAAATGCACAAACACTAACAAAGATAAATAAAAAGTTAAAACATTTTTATAACTTATAACATGAGAAAAAAACACATATTAATTAAAAATTAAGCATCCAACTAAATCAACATCCAAAAATTGCAATCTATAAGGAATACTTCAACATACATGAAGTCCGAGACCTAAAAATTACAAAACATATTAGTAAATATAGGGGGTAATTATAGTATTTTTTGTGATTTTATCATAAAATCGGTTGCTAAATAAGTGTGCGTGTGTGTTTGTATATATATATTTAACTCTAAAAAATTTTGAAATATAATTTGTTATTATGGATATGTCAAATCCGTTTAAACTAATTTATTGACTGCTTAACAAAAATAGTTTGTAAAAACAATCAAGAATTTAATTTGTTCTTATTGAAATTCAAAATTTTGACAACAAATTAAAACATAGTACAATTGCTTAAACAAAATACAACAAAATCATATATACACAATATAAATATAAGTATAAACGTGAATGAATAACTTAAATGTGGACATTTTGGAAACAAATTATTGTAATTATAAATGATTCAAACATTTAACAAAAATAAGTTTATAAACACAATCAAGACTTTAATTTGATCAAACTTGAAATTTCAAAGTTTGACCATAATTATATATTTAATACTTAAGTAATAAAAGTAATATTAACATTCAGTAATATAATAGCCACAACAGTTTGCAACAGAACCTTCATCATCAATTTCTTGTGAAAAATAATTTTATGTACATGCATCACCATCAAATATTGTTTTCTTTAAATTACCATAAGTTTGAAAATTTAGAATTCATGGTTTTAATATTATTGTTATTACTTATAAATATCAATATATAAGAATGGTCAAACTTTCGAATTTCATCGTTGATAAGTTGGAAATAAATTAATAAGTTGGAAAACAAAAACAAATATATCATACAAAAGTTAAATTAGTTGTAGAGAAATTATGAGATATAGATGATTTGAACACTTTGAATAATGCATGACTGATGTGTCACTTATATAGTTATTAAATATTATAAGGTTATTTTTGTTAACTTTCGTTTAAATAAAAATGGGTATAAATGCTAATTAATTTTAAGATCAATTTTATTTTATTTTTAGCTTAAATTAAGGAAGAGTTAAATGCATTATAATGGAAAATATTTTATGTTTAAATATGTGTTTGAAATCGTATTTTTATATAAATTTGTAGGTAAATAATGTAACATAATTGAAATCTTAAATTTAAATTAAATCTTATTAAATAACCATAACATATTTAATGAAGAAAAAATTGTATTTATAATTATAATTTTTTAAATGTTACCAACCAAAGTATAAATAATAACTTTTTATAAACATTAACAAAATATAAACATATTAAATAAATAGGATCATACAAAGATTATATGAAATAAAAACACCAGCATGAAGATATTGATTTTGAGTTATAAATTTGTAAGTAAATTCTAAATATAATTGAAATCTTAAATGTTATTAAAATTATATATTGTCTAAGACTTTTTACACATATAATTATAATTAAAATTACGTAGTAACAAAAATTATATATTGTTGAATAAATTGTGTAAATTAATATTATCATTTACAAAATATGCATCATATCATGGATTTTAATTTGAATGGAATATTTTATTTCAATTTTGGCAGATATTTTGGGTTTGAAAACTTAATGTGATTAAATTTTTAGTGCAATAATGTATAGTATAATAAGAGAATTTAAAGATAAAAAGTAAAAAATATTACATGGTAAAATCTTTTGTGGCATATTTTTAGGATTCATTCCACATATATACTCTAAAGATATGGAAGTTGTAATAATGTTAATTAAAATTGTGTAATAAAAAATAATATATTTTTTTTACTGTGTTAATTTAGTTAAATCGTTAGAAATTATGATTATTAGAATGAAACTCTATAAGTTATGAATTCGTATTATTTTTAGAATCAGAATTTGATATTCGGTTAGATATATATATTTTATTTTTCACATTTAGGAATAAATATATTAATGAATTTAGTTGAAAGTGACATTAAAATCATAATAAGTTGAAATATTTAGAAATGGTTATCAAAAATTATTTTTTTATTTAAGGTATGAATATTGAAAAATTATAAAATGGTCAATTATTCATTAAAATTCGGTTATTTATAAACTGGTGCAAATCAAACTATATAACATATTTTTGTAAACTTTATATAAATGGTGAGAATCTGAATTTGAATGGTGGTTTTTAAAATATCATATTAAATGTGTATTATTTAAAATGTAAACTACGATAATATTGAAAAGTATAATAATGTTTTAAATTGCGTTGGCATTGGTGATTTAGTTGGCAATGATATTAAATTTCAAATGAATCAAAATGATTAAAATATAATAAATGTACTTTGACCCAATAATACAAGATTGATTATATAAAAATCAAATAAATTACATGTATTGTGAAAAATACATGAATAAAAACAAAAATATACATCAATATTAAACAAAAAATAAGAAATCGTATTAACAAATCCTCAATCCATGAAATTAACTATATCAAGTTGGAGACATAACCTGAAATGAGAAAATTAAATATTAATATTAATATCACATAATAAATAAATTACCAATTCTTGAAGATTTAAATTATGTAAACAAATGTTCTAATTGATAACCAGAATATTTGAATCGCGTTACCGAAAAAACAAAATAGGGAAAATCTCCATTGTATCTTCGATTTTGATATAAAACCTAAAGAGATTATAAGAAAATCATATAATATTAATATAAATGTAAACAAAAAAAGAAAATAGATATAAAATCTTACCGGAAAAGAATATTCAATATTACCGGAAAATCGTAATAATTTCAAAATAGAATTCAATCTTGGATTTTGATATAAACCTAAGAGACTATAACAAAATCATATAATAATTAAAAAATATATAAAATCTTACCGGAAAAAGATATAATCTTACCGGAGCCCTAACTTCCATGGTTTGTGCATGCTTTGTTTCACATACGGGGTTAAAAATTAAAAAAATTAACAAAGTTAGATATTTAAAATAAAGCATGTGAAACAAACCATGGAAGTTTTTTATGGTTGAAGGAGTTCCCTGCAAAAAACAAATAAAGACTCATCTTAGTGAATACAAGATAATAAAGCAAGTCTCAATTCAGAATTTTAAAAACTGTTAAAAACTCTTTTAACAATGGTCGTCGTTTTTTTCCGAGTAAAATGAGCTCAGCTTGGAATGAGTTTGATCCGAATCAGGTTGATCTGAATGAGTATTGACGATGAGGCCGATGAAGAAGAAGATGGCCGATTAGAACAATAATTGTTGTTGTTGCTTGATTACGAAGGAGAAGAGGTCGATTGGAACGCTTCTTGGAACGACGAAGAGATGAGGTCCGAATGATTATGATTTTGGATATTTAATATTTCAGATCTACTTTTTGAAATGGAGAGAAACGATGAAAGATCTGATTTTGAAATGGAGAGAGATGATGAAGTAGAGGGAGACTGAAACTTCCAGAGGAAGATTTCCATAAAGCTTCCCGTGAATGATTTGTAAAATAAAAAAAGGAAGAAAGACGTAAATGGAAACTTGGTGACTGGACTGAAAATGTGGACAGCCTACTTGGGTGACATGTGGCAAATAGATGTGGACAACATAGTTGAGTGACATGTGGCAAATATGTATTGTTTTAATAGTATTTAAAGATTAATTCTTAAGTTATTTTGTGTGTGTGTAAAGAACTTTAAAGCCCATTAACATTTTAACTGATATTGTTTTTAACGCTCTTTAACCCATGAGGAGAGTGATATGCCAGTCATTAACTCTTGTTAAATCATTTTTAACGCCCTAGACGTTAAGGTATACCCTTAGGCCTAATATGAACTTCCTTGTTCTGTAAATCAAATTTTTTTAGTAAATTAATTTTCAATCTAGTCTTTTTTATGAAATTATTCTGATTTAATATATTTAAGTTTCTAAAACTTGATAGAATCATATATTTAACAGGTTTAAATTAAAACTTTTAATTAATAGTTAGGGTCCGGGTGTTTTTTGGTAGAAACTAGTGAAAGTTTGATATAAGTAGGTCAAGAAGGTGACGCGTGACACAAATAATGTTTTGATTATTACATTAGGGATTATTGTTATACATGTCCTTTTGACCATTTGGTAAAAGAAATTTTAGTTCCGTTACAGCTCTGGTGCGGTGAGGGGCAAGGAAAGTTATAAAGGGAGGGAAAAATAAGAGAGGGTTGAGAAAAAGGCTAATACTCGTAGATAGGGCCATATGGTTGTTCAAAAGACATGCACCCGATAAATCCGACTTGAACCCGAATAAGCTAATTAGGGTCAAATTAAATATGATCAAAAATTATTAATCGGTGATGGGTTTCGGGTTTGTTTTTGAAAAAAATATATATCAGGTTTCAGGTTGATCCAAATACCCGATTAGTGATGATACTCAACTTCATATATAGTATTGATGCAGAGGTGAAATAAACGTTAAAAAGACAATGATGGAAGTTCTATAGAGGAATTAATTATTCTCCTTGTTTGTGAACTGTTCGGCGGAAAGTTCGTTTATATTGTGTTCATTAAATAAACAAACGAACATGATCACTTGTTTCATTCGCTCATTTATGTTTGCTTATGATCATTCATTTATGTTCGTTTACATATTAAAAGGAAAATTATTAAATATTATTTGTATCCTATAAATTATATCACCCTAATATCTTAAATCTTAAATATATATAAACGAAACCGTTAAAAGCTCTTTGGTTGTTCCCTACATTTTCTGAAGCCACCAGATTGTTTTATTTGTAAATAGAGTCTTCTTATGCGTTTAACCCGAATTCATGGCTATGGGTATCACCAAACCTAGATAGTCCTTAAACGGGTTATAACATCTCATTATAACATAAGATAAATAACCAATTGTCGGTGCCATATAATTAGAAAATAAGTACTTCTGGCCTTTTAGGTAAATTGTTTGGACTTAAGGGCATTTATTGTAGGATAGTGGGATGGCTAGAAGCATACTTGTTGATTTTTTTTTGAACGGCCAACTAAGTAACGCCGGGTACCCCGTACGCGGCCTCCAATGGCTAAAGGTAGCCCGAGCCGGCCACTAATCCGGACGGACGAAGCCCCTAGCGGTCCACCTGTTGAGGGATTCATCGGATAAAACCCGACCCCCACTCCCGCCAAACGGCACGACAGCGAGGAGCCGGTAAAACCGGGTGAGATCAGGACTCGAACCCTGGCAAGACAGGGCCATCCCTCATATCCCCCATATAAGTTGATGGTAGTGAGATTTGATCCCCCTACCTCTCACTTATAAAGTGAGTACTCTACTATTGAGCCACAACCAACTTATAAGCATACTTATTGATGTCTTTTTGTATCATTTGTTTTGACAACTGGCTTATGTCATTAATTTTGTTTATGTCCCTTGATAGTCTTGGCTACTTATTTTTTTTATTTTTGGTAATTTTATTGTATGTTACTACTATATTACGTTTAAGACTCAAACACGAACTTCATGTGTTCAATAATTAGTTGACTATTATTGGGTTTAAGTTAAGTTTTTTTTTTCCAAGGTATGTACCTCAATGAAAATGGATTTCTATTTTATTTATTATGGTTTTGGTTTTGCATTGTTTTGGGGTTTACAGATTTATCATTTTAATTTAGTTATGGTTTTGTAATAAACTTTATCTATATCGATCGAATCGCGTAACTGCATTACCTAGTTATTATTATTCTTCCAACTTGCTTGGGTTGAAAAAATTAATTATTTTTAACAATAATCTTGAAGGAGTGGTGGAGCCCACGTGACGTGTTGGAGTGTTTATTATTCGAACTAGACTTGAAAACCGATAATTTAATTGAACTGTATTTGAATAATGAAGTCGATTTCGAGTTTTGGTTTATTCGATTCAAATTCATAAGCATTGTATAGAAAACTCCCGGTGCGTTGCGCCGGGCTAATGGCGTGGTCAGTAAAAAAGTAAATTCGGCAATGCTTAGTTACAACAAATTAGCATATTAAAACAAACACATTGTGGTGACGAGCCTACACAAATTCAGTTGGTGTTGGGTTACATCACCGAAACTAAGCCAAAAAATAATTACATTAACAAAACCCACGCGCTGACGCTTTGAAACTATGCAAATTCACTCTGTATCGACGATATCGAAACCAAATCATAAACATAAATTATTAAGCCTACGAAATATATTAAAAATTACTTAATAAGCATATTTAAAAGTATAACAATGATAATTTATGATTAGCTATTAACTAAGATTTATTAAACTTGAAAGTATAAAAAAATTAAAGATGGGTCATTATAAGAACAATTATTACCATATAATTTAAATAAATAAATAAAATTAGTGAAAGATGTAGCAAGTGAGACTTAAACTTGCACACCCCTTCTCAATACCAAGTTAAGAAATTTGAAAACAACCACTTGACTATAACATTATATTTGGTATTCTTCCAAAACAATATACTAAAACATCCAACAACAAGCTTCTTCAAAGTTTGTGGAACCAACCACTTGATTTTAATCTATATATATACCTAGGGTTTTACCCAGCACGTTGCACCGGGCAGGTTGGTAAAACCCAAGGTTGTCGGTCCAGGGCATTGGCATTTAGGCGATAAGTCGACGTGAATTCGATCGATTTCAGCGTCGTGTGTTATGATATCCTAACTAAAAACCGAAAATAAAACAAAAAATATATAAAAATTGAGGTGGACTAATGGGTGGCGTTGGTCGGTAAAATCCGGACGTTGGGAAGACCCGAGCATTGTTGATCTCGGGCACTGAGACGATGATGTACACAATAAAACAAAAAAAACATTGGCAATCAGTTGGTTTTCGTTACGGTACCGGATTTAAAACAAAATGCGGTGAGTCTACGTGAATTCAGTTGGTTTCCGTCACATTCGTCGGGATACTGGAACTAAAAAAATACAAAATTGGCATTTGGTTAGTTTTCGTTACGTTACCAGGGCGAAAAAACGTATATTATAAAAAGGTACATGAATGGGGTGGTGTCCGTGGGTAAATTCGGGTGTTGGTAAAACACGAGTGTTGTCGATCCCGGACAACGAGGCGATGAGTATAGGCGAAATCAATCAGTTTCCATCACGTTTGTTGCCATACCGGAAGTCAATCAAACAAAAACCACAAAATTGACGTTTGGTCGACTTCTGTTATTTCGTTATATACTGGAACTAAAACCCAAAAAAAAAGAAATTAAAAAAAAAACAATTCAAAATTCAAAATGCAATTGAGAAGATGGTGCAACCAAGCGGCCCAATCAGGGTTTAACGACACCGAAGTTATCAATTGTTTTATACAATAAAACGACACTTATTTAATCGATAAAAAGAAGACGTTGGTGAAACCCGAGCGTTGTTGGTTTCCTTTGTTGTGGCGGCGAGTTAACACAAATTCAGTCGGTTCCGGTTATGTTCGTTACGATAGTGAAAGTAAAACATAATGACCGGTTTCAGTTATATTCGATGCGTTACCAAAACTAAAACATAAAAAAAAATAATGTGGCCAATGGTTAGCCCCCACATGACCCAATCAGTGCCTTTGCGGCACCAAAACTCGTAATTGTTATATATAATAAATTGTTTTATTTTTTATATGTGTACTTTGCTAACTTATAATATCATTAGGGTTGGTGTTGCCCAAGTTTTAAGGTGCCCACGGAACCAATAAACCTAGTTGCTTGTTCAATTATTCATTTGACACTTAGTTATCGTTGGGTGTTTCAAATATGTCCATCCACTTGTATTCATCATCGACATTTGTTGTCTTCAATGTTCGTGTATAGTTTTTCATATTTTTCTCTGAATCGGGGTTATTTGAATAAGGTTATTCGAATCCGATTGTGAAAGTTTTATTCGAATTTGTTTAAAGGTTTTAAAATTTGAATTATTCGACTAACCTCGAATTCGATTCGATTTAACTACTCCAATTTGGTTAATCAATTTTTGCATCACTTGGGGTTACAACATTAAGAGATCATGTCTCCTACACATCAGTTTGCCTACTCTTATGTTCTCACAAGGGGTTTTTTTTAAGGACACCACATATTTATGCTAAAACACCCAACAATATTCCCATATATTACGGGGGCGTATAGGCCCCCCATATATGCCCCGTGTAGCCCTATACATGACGTATAGGCCTCCGTATAGTCTTATACGTGACGTATAGGAGTTAAGGGGTGTCCCTAGTAGGACCCTCTCATAATTTAACACATTATCTCTCTTCATTCACATACTATGATCTATCACACATTTCTCTCAACTCTAACTTATAGTCATGGTTTTCCTCTCGTATAACGTTCTGTTATCACAAACTACATGTTTTTGTTCTCGCCCTCTCTCCTCCACATCTACCATCTCTCACAAATTCAACGTGAATGCGTATTGCCTTTTACTATGATTTATATCACACATTCAAACCATTAAAAATAAAATCCACAATGGTTTCAATCATTTGAGAAAATGCGAGTATTTTGCAATTAAGTTGTTATATATATTGTTTTAATACACAACTTAAATGAACATGACAGGGAGCCATGTGATAAATTTCCATCAATTTGAAGAATTTCAAGTAATGAATTAGATGCATGTAGTAGCCATATTTATCTATAACTATGACATGTGATAGCATATTATCACTTCCTACATGTGTGAATTAAAATTTTCAAAAGTATTTAATATGGATTAACCAAATAGTCACTGTCTACACCCATATGCATTCCATCATTCCCCAAATGTGTGCTACACTTTTAAGTTCTACCATTCCAAAAAATATGTCACACTCACTTCTCAAATATGTACCATCATTCTTGTAATTTTCATTATTCTTACCATCGTTTATACTTTAGGGAAAACGAAAAAAAAAGTAGTCGAAGATGGTACATGACCAATAATACGCCAAGAAGAGCCATTATACTGTCTTTTTGTGAAGCACGTGGTAGACTTGTCCGTCAGTTTGTATTATTGTAATTTAGAAACCATTAAAACAAGAGGTTGACGGTCAATGTTATGAACTAAAATTGCAACACAACAACTGGCAGCAAGCTTGAAAAATATGAAATGTCGGCAAGAGTGATATCTGTTCATTTATAACCTTTCTTTTTAATCATGTTCTTGCTTTTAAACAATGATACAAACATAAATCGTGCCAATTTGACACCAACTTCTATTGGAACACGAGTGCAAACATGTAACACAAAAAAATTAAATAAATAAATAAATAAAAAAACAAACAATTAAATTAACACCGTCAAAACCGAAACCAATAAGTTATAATCTATCACCATTTTATGGATAAATACAATGTATTTAACTTTACAACTTGATATAACATTAAATATTCCTATAGGAGTAATATATGAATATAAATAAATCATCATAGTATCTGAGCACCTTTATTTATGAACCTTTATTTATGAATATGAAATAGGGTAAAATTCTCACGCTAACATGGGAAAGGTGGCGTGAGTTTACGTTTAATATGTAAAAGGAGTGTCTTCAGGGTGCTTTTTGCACTTGTTTAGGTGCTTTGTTGCTAGTACCTTGCTTGTAATGTCTCTTTTTTTCTAGTTATAACTTTGTTTTTCTGATCACTCCAAAATGAAAAAAGTTAAATCATTGTAGCCAGGCCCGGCTCTAGCCCAAGTCAAGTGAGGCATTTGCTTTGGGCCTCCAAGATTTTAGGGCCACATTTTCTATATAATTCAATTTAATTAGGCCCAAATTTATGGCTTTTTTCATGAATATGAAGTGCACACACGGATGATTGTCTGCTTTCTTTCTTTTTTCTTTCTTTCTTTTTTTGGTGTGTGTGAAGTATTTTTGTAGATTAAGATTTTTGTTTGTCGATTAAAGTTTGATTGATTTGAAAAGGTGTATAGGTTTTTGTATGGTTTTTGATGGTCTTTCATTTATTTTTTCTATTTCAAAAGCTTAATGATTTTTTCGTTGGATTTTTTATGGGTTTTTGAATTTTCTTTACAAATATCATGATATTTAAAGGAACCATATGACAAATGTCCCAAAGGACCATTGATTTCTCCAATGCTTAATCTTCCATGGGATCTTGTGTGGAAGGACTACTGATGCTTATCGCTAAGGTTTATTATAATTTTAGTCATGCTCTAAAATGCAACTCTATTAATTTCATTAGAGAGTTTGAGAGGTGACATATGAATTCTTATATGTAAATTAGAAGTTAGATCAATTTGCATTTGCTTAATTGCTTACACCTTTAATAGAAGAAGGCCTCGAGTTTAAATCTCGCTTTTGGCCTCCGGAAACATTGAGCCGGCCCTGATTGTAGCAACAAAACAAAGTGATTTGTTTATTCCAGTTATAAATTATCCGTGACTTTAAAATATATTGTCACATCTATATTTATAGGATGACAAAAATGTATTTGAATTCGCAAAAAAAAGAACCTCACATGAATTCCAATATATATATATATATGGGTGGGATCTAGAGAGAACTCCTATTAAAGAGAGAACTAGAGAACTCATTTTAACACCATAGATTTTATTACATTAAAGGCTAAAAAAAAGAAAAAGGGAAACTAAAAGTTGCTGGGATTTTTAATGAGGAAGGGTGATATTGGAATAGACAAAATTACATTCGTCTTTCTTTCTTCTTCTCGTTCACTCACATCTCCCATCCCTGATCTAGGGTTTCAATTTTCGTCGATCGATTGTCCAGTTTATCCAAATCAAGTACAAAATCAAGCACGGATCTGAAGAATACTAACAGGTAAGCGGATGTAATTGTTAATTTCACATATTAACAATTTCGATTTCGTGTATTATACACCAATCAAGCGTAAACAGAGGGTATCGTGTTTGATAGGCTCTGTTTTTGTTTTTTTGTCTAATCGAATAACAATATACCATCGTCAAACATTAATTTGTACACTGATTGTAAATGAAAACTATTTGCTATGAACAACACAAATTAAGTAAGTTTTCTATGTTTTTAAGCTTGCACACCAAGTGTTCGATGAATTGCTTGTGAGAAAGCGAAAATGGTTACCAAAACTAATGTATGGCATAAATGTGCATCCTTGAACAATGGGAATACACGAACCCAACTGTATCTAATTTTACGCATTACTAACATCTTTTAGTCATATTTACATATATGTAGTTCACATTCGATGCATCACTTATCTATCAAGTACATATATGGTTGGTTATATTGCACATATGCAGCACTTATCTATTATATCCATATGTAGTCTATTGTAATACATGTATACAGTGCTTGTCTATTAAATTCATATGTGGTATGTTTTATTACATATATGCATCATTTATCTGTTACGTGTATATTCAATATGTTATATTACATATATGCAATAGTTATCTATACTTTTGTTTGATAGGCAATTAACAACTTCACGAATTGCGGTGTGTTTGCTAAAAGACATGTGTAATGTTTCAAGGTATTGTATTACATATATGCACTTATCAGCTACTAAATACATATGGACTATGTTGTGTTACATATATGCAATGCTATTTTTTGTTGTATTACATATATGCATTACCTTTGTTTAATAGGAAAATGACATCTTCACATAATGTAGTTTGATTGCTATGATGCATATGGAATGTTCCAAGGTATTGTATTACATATATGTAGTTATCGATTACTAAATACATATAGACTGTTGTATTACATATATGCAATGCTATTGTCTAACGTATTACATATATGCATTAATTTATTTTAATAGGGAAATGATATCTTCACATAATGCGATGTGTATGATGTGAGGTACATTGAATGTTTCAAGTGTAAGAATGGAGTTTGCGAATTTGGTTTTACTGATGAAGATATTAGAAAGACTGAACAATTTTGAATATTTATGTCACGAGTATTTGCTTTCAGATGTCAGAGTATGAAAGCAATGGTGATAGAATATGCAAGAAAACACTGCAGTGGAAAAATCCAACAATGAGACTAGTTAAAAGGGTGTATTTTTTGTAGTTTATATTGTTGTTGTGTATGATGAAATTTTTGCATAAGTTGTTAAAACTTGTATTTGAATTTGAATATGAATGTTTACTTGGGTTTGTAATTAATGTTTGAATATTGTAGTCGACTATTACGGTTAAAACTCGTATCATATGTGCATAAATGCAAGTGATACATATACGCAATACATTCATACACAGCATATAATACAAGCATACAAACATATAATGTTGAACACATGTTGTATATTATGGTATGTGGAATGGCAATAGAATGTTTAAAATGCTTTTAATACAAACATCGAGTACATATATGCAATACAACCATAAATACATATATGTAATACAGACATATAATGTTGAAGGAATTTGTATATTATGGAGTACACATATACAATGTTTAAAAATAAAATAAAACAACCAATACATTTATGTGATGCAAACGCACAATACATATATGCAATACAAACATATATTACATATATGTAATACAAACATATAATGTTTGTATATTATGAAATGCACGTATATAGTTTTTGAACTACAAGTAAACAATCGATATACATAAGTAATTCAAACATACAATACATATATGTAATACAAAGATAATAACCATAATATTCATAATTCAATGTATCGGTCTATTACAAATATTTAAACATACAAAAGTAGTCAGCGCCGACAAATCAACCACGTCTATATCTTGTTTATTTCGTCAAGTTAATATTTTTTTTCTCAAGTGTCTGATTTCAAGGTACGCTTGTCTCGGAAAGAATTATCATCCACTTTTGAACCTCGAAATCTTTCATCATGCTTATGTGCTTTCCTTTGTCGGATGCATCACCCGCTGTTCTAAATGCTTTATACTTGCACCGGTTGCATGACGTGTAATACCACATCTTGTTGTTGGCGGCATATACTTCTGGTTTGTATCTTGTTCTGATGCAGGTGACCTGTTTCTTTGTTTTAGTTAAACCATGGGTGTTGTTTTTCTTTCATAAAGCATCCATAAAGAAAAAACACGCATACATTTTGATTTTACTAAAAACTAACCTAAATTTAACTATCTATCAATGCTAAAATTATATCATATATTAATTACTACTAAAATGCTCAAAATTCAAATGCTTTTTTCGTCTCTCTGACTAAAAACAGTTAAATTAATATTTACGGCTGCGGATTCCGACCCACTACCAACGAATGATCAGACTTGGTTGGTGGTTGATCTTAAATAGGCACATTAGAAAATGAAGCTAAAAGGAGACAATCAGACAGATTGAAAGTTGCACAAAAGTATATGTTAATACATACTACAATCTAAACTAATTTATTAAAATATTTATATCATATACAACCATATGCTTAAACACATCTTGTTCGAGCACATGATTGAACCAAATGTAACACCTTTAAAATTGACTCTCACTTAATAACAGTTGAAAACTACATATAACAAAATGCTGATACTAACAATCAGAAATCAAGAACAATTGACACAATTTACCATAAATAAAAATGAAAGTGTGTGACTTCAGTTGGCTGTGGTTCAAAACAAAATTGTTTTATTGTATCAGTTTGGTTTTGTATGTTTCATATAGTTGACTTATTGTGTCTTTCGTATTGCTTTAAAAGCACGAGTAGTCTTGAAAATTTTAATTCTATGAATACTCCAAAGACTACTATCATTTTAACAAATCCTATAAAATGCATAGTGGTTTAAACTAACAGTTAAGAATGAAAAATTCATTTGATGATTCAGCATAAAAGTTGAATTTACTCATAACATTATTCACCAAGTGGGTTATATTTGAATTAAATTACATAAAAAAAGAGACAACCGAAATCAACACCCTATATAAAAAAATTCATTTCAATGGGTGGAAACGGGTCAGATACATCACAGGTTAAGTCGGTTATTTGTCTAACGTGAATACAAAGTGGTTCACTTAGATTGTTATAATTCTTACTAACGGATTTTTGTGAATGTAATTAAGTTTCGTGTGCATACCATGGTCTGGTTGTTGAACAACTCCATTAATTCAGCTACGGACAACTTGGGTTCTTTTGCCAAGAGCGATTGGATGATGTAGAGACTTGGAGGGGTTATGTACCCTAGCTCCTTATACCTGCAAGTGATTTAGGCAAATGCAATTTTTAGTAGTATAGGCAGCAGTATATAAGATTTGTTTAATTTTTAGTGATGTAAGTTTTTACATGTATATTAATGCTAAAGAAGCTGAGAAACTTACCCATCTAACCAAGTATGCAATTGAAGCACCAAAACTCCGTTTCAACGTTTCAACAACCATAGGTGGCTCCTACGGTCCAACCATTTCTGGGTAAATGCCTAAAGCATGATCCAAATATATTAAGCTTAAACAAACAACTAACAAGTAACTGACAAACAAACCTTACATCATAACAAAACAACAAAACAGATTTGTGGCACCAAACCCTCTCAATTATACTTATTAGAAAATATGTAATACTAACAGTATTACACATATGCAATATGACACATTATTACCCATTTGTAATAGTTTGTTATCTTCTAATAATCTATTAACTCGTGATTAATATATTAAACTTTCAAATCAATACATGATTGAAACGAATTATGTTTTTTTACATGAGTACTAACCGTTTTTGACCTAGAATCTGCAAATTATGTCTGCTTTTGACCTAGAATCACCAAACTCTAGAATTAGAGTATAATAATTGAAATTGATTGTAGAACTTGCAAATACATCAATATCTAATAAATTTAATAGGAAACCTGATGAAAATCAGTAAATACACACAATATTAAGAAAGATATAAGTCTAAGATCAAAGATACCTTCAATTGTAATGTTCAATGGTTGTAATCAAGGCTGGAGACACGATGAACGGATGTAATTGTGTAACTACGCACATGCTGATGATCGATATACAATATATTCAATGATTTAGGGTTCATAATCATCAAGTTGAGTTGATTGATCTGTAGGTGTTTGGGGGGAAACCCATCGCGATTGGAAAGGTCGTACAGGGGATGTCAACACAAACTGTTATTATTTGGGTAATTTACATAAATAACCCTCAACTTAGTAGTTCTCTAGTTCTCTTCCTAATAAGGATATATATATATAAGGTAAGGATTCTAAGAGAACCATTTGCAAATTGAGAACCATTTTGAACCACTAAAAATACCTTTTAAAAAAATATTTAAAACAATCATAAAACAAAATATAATAAAAAATTTTAAAAAGTAAAAAAACCAAAATTCTTATATTTCATTCCGGTTTCATTAAAAATAATAAAAAAATAAAAAAACAAAGTATTATACACATATATATAATTTTATATAATCTTTAGTTACGTAATATACACATATGTACAGTATCATTTATCTTAAATTATACACATGTGTATAAAAAAAATATGTAAATGTATGTTTTGGATAAAAATCTGCTAAGGATAATGTATCAAAATCTGTAAGTGAGGTCTAGTGCTAAAACGATAACAGTGAGTATATTAACGAAAATGGAATGAACAACGTGATTTGGTACGAGGAAAAACCCTTTGATCTTGATCAGCTCAAAAGAAAAAAACTCCGGGTGATGACAACTCGTCGATCACCAATTTATTAATTACAAAAAAGGTTACAAGTGTTTGGAGATTGTGATCGATGTTACAATAGAATCTCGATGTTTATATAGAAAATACACTTAACAACAAGTCCTAGTTATCCGCCACTCTTCCATAACTCCTCCAACGTTCCTTGATCACGTGCTAGTAGCTTCCAGTAGCGAACTTTAAGGTGGACTCAGTCATAGAGTCGTTACTTCTGTTGAATAATAACCTACACACGCGAAACAAATTGTTAATAATACCAACCTCTGAGGATCCTTGATATTAGACATGGTTCTGGAGCTCTTCAGGAGGATAACTGATCCAGACATATATTCAAGGATAACATATCCTCAGTAGAGAAAATATCAGTCCTAACAATTGCCCCCAAAATGGCGAGTGTTTATGCTTTACAGCTGGCGTTTTGAAATTTGAATCTTCTGCGAAAACTGGATGATGGGACGGTTTGCCATAGATATTTACCATTCAGCCCTTGATATAATCATAACCGCCTATATATGCCGTCCTATATTTCTTTTATAATCACATATCCGGGCGACGCATCGGGTATACTTTCTTCTCTCTTTACTTTCTTTGCCTTGGTAATAATGTCTGTTGTTTCATCTTCTTCACCTCCTTCCAATCGGTCCAATCAATCCTCTGATAAATCTGGGTAATCGGAGATGCAATCGCAAAACTTAATAGCAAACCCTTCCATTGAAATCTGTAAACTGACAAATCCCGAATTAGATGAGCATCGTCCGCTGAACCCGCCGGAAACGGAGTTACGTCCATATGGCGGACTCCAATGCGACATATATTCTAAGACCTTATTCTGTCTGCCAGCTTGTCCTTTCCTAATTGGCTATCGTTATCCTTTCCCCTCCTTCATACAAAGCTTCTTCGATTCCACTGACATATCCTACATCTAGGCTATGCCTATGGTATGGAGAGTCCTCAGCACTATAGAAAAGATTATTGAGGAAGAGGAGATTGATTTCGGTCTTCCAGAGTTGTACCACCTGTATACTCTTACTACCCATGGCCCGGCCCCATTCATATTGAAATCCAAACCTCAACAACCCCATCCGATTTTGAAAGTCACCTTGAATGATTCCTTTTGGAGGAATCAATTTTTCTTTGTAAAACGTGACTCCATACCCGGAGGGACTGATCTTCCTTCAAAATGGGTCAAAAAGGGTAGGATCCTGGATCCTTAGTAGTGATAGGATCCTTTATGATTAAATTAACCTTAATTTTTCTTTTTATTTGCAGTTGAGAACTTTGCTTCTTTGGCTAAATTACCTGGCATAGAAGAGAAAACAAAACGGTTCCTTGCACTGGATATCGAGGTCAGAACTTTCCAAGCCCGTTTCATCGAAGCTTTTTGTGAAATCTTCTCGGATTCCAATATGTCAAGTAAGTTTATGATAATAATTTTTAAGTAAACAAAATTAAATAGAATACTTATCTGTTAACTTATCCTTTGTAGGCGCCAAGAAGTCTCAAAATCGGCCAGCAAGTTCTCCTTTGAAGACATTGATTGTATGATCACCCTTCAAGACATCAAGAAAGAAGCTCTGAAGGCAGCAACCAGTCCCGAGCCCAAGACTGCAACTACTAGAGCCAAGTCAGCTGCTTCCAAGAGAAAGAGGTCCTCTGATCCCGAGACCCATTATGACACGGTCCTCACTGTAAGTATCCTGTATCCTGCTACGTTGAATTTAAGGATCCAATATCCTTCTAATCCTTACTAAATGGTTGGTTACAGGCTATGAATTCTTTCAAGGAGCATTATGAAAAGATTGTGAGCCAAATGAGTGACAAGTTGTCAGGGTTAGGGAACGCTGTGGTCAACAAGGACAAAGCTTTAGCCCAACTCAAGAGGCAGCTTGAGGATCAGATATCCACAGAAAATGCCTATCGCCAAGAGGAAGTCAAGCAGGCAACGGAAGAGGCCAAGATGTGGGCTGCCAGGTCGGTACTGCAAGCAAGGATCAAGATGGCGACGGAGGCCGGCGATCCTTCTTTTGACAAGGTGACCTGGAATGTGCAGAAGTGGAAGATTGCTCTGGCGGCTCTTGGTGGCGATAAGGACGTGGAGATGGATGAGGAGAACGAGGCTGGGATGAGCAGAGTCAAGGATATGGCTGAAGCCGGTGAAGGAGAAGGTGCTGCGGATGGTGAAGATGCAACTTAAATGGGCGATGAAGGATATTGAACACAAGGCCCGAGCCCATTTTTTTATGTTGATGTTTTTATAAACAATGGTTATGGTTTGTAACAAACAATAATAAGTAGGATTTAAGGATCACTAATCCTCAAGACAATTCTCAGGGGTATCGAAGGTTGATGGATCCTCTGTTTGTGGGGATGAAGCCTTTGGTGCCCCTGTTCTTTATTTTCTAGCACTTATGAACAATCAGTACTACTTACTTAACCCGGGTGGATGGTCCATCTTTTGCATGGTGAAATCCGGATTAAGAATTTTGACTTATGTTTAATAATATAAACCTTTTAACTATCTGTTTGTTACTATGAAAGTTTGTTTCATATAGATTTAGCTTCTTTGTAAACTTCAAAAATTATACTTGATTGAAAGAAATGTTTAGGATATAATAGTCTCAAAAATTTGAAGAAAAGAATATCCTTAAAAATACCTGAAATAACAATCTTTAGGATAAAGTATCCTTCGAAGGATAATTCAAAAATGTTAAATCTTTAAACATAAGTAGATAAGATCATTCTTACTAAAAAGACACAAACTTATAAGTAGAATTCATACCACAAGGTCTAAATAGACCTAAGTTATTATAAGTACAGAACCTTCTATGATCCTTGGAGAAGCAGGCTAAGGATTTTGAATCCATAGGTCTTGACTCTTGTTATTGGATTATAACATCTGTTGCAAAGAACTTATAATGTTAGTCGGGGTTACACCCGTTAAGCTGGGGACAAGCCCAAATAATAAACTGGGGACAAGCCCAAACTGGGGACAAGCCCAAAATTGGGGACAAGCCTAAAACTGGGGACAAGCCCAAACGTGAGTGACGTGAAAACGCCAAAACCTTAGCTAACATGAAAATGTTAGAAACCTCTGTCTTGAGTGTTAGGGCATGAAATTTATGCTGAGGATCCTTAATCCTTAACTATCTTATGGATAGATTATCCTTGAGATATGTATCAGGATATAAAGGATCGACGATCCTCGGTATTATTTGTTTACTAATGATTGCGTTTAGTATGGTGATGTGTTAGGCAGGTATAATAATTTTAAGACGTGCTGACATCAATTATCCTCATGGAGTATTCTCCAGCTGGAATATGGATCCAGGATCCTTATTGAACATAGCTAGTATTGGATGATTTCATGTGAAGGCAGATGTTCAAATATCAACAACGGCTCTTAGACTTATTCCTCCTCTTATCTCGCTGCCTGACTTCTATGGCACTTGGTCAAAGTCGTGGGAGTGGCTAGTGGAGGACTTGCGGATTATTAGGAATTATTTTTAATTGTATTTTCAATATATTATCGAGTTATGAACGACTAGAAAGACACATGTACTCTCACACACACTAGAGCAGAACCAAATATTCTCTCTATTCACTAGCTTACTTTGTAACGTCGATCATAAACTACACAACACTTGTAATCACCTTTTACCATTAATAAACTTGACGATGATAGTTTTCACCGTCCGGGGGTTTTTTGTGCTGGAGATTACTATAATCACGTACCGTACAACCAAAGATTACCTTGTTAGTTTTTGACCGAAGTAAGATTATCGTAATTAAGGGTTTTTTCCTCGTGATCAAATCATTGTGTTCATCAAGATTTCGATTATACATTCACTATTATCGTGTTAGCACTATACCTCACTTGACATATTTGGATACATTATCCTTAGCTGATTTTTATCCAAAACAATTTGGCGCCCACCGTGGGGCAATTGGTGCTATAATCCATATTACTCCTCTGCTTTATCAATGGCCTCTCAATCAACCCATATCACTATCAATGGCCTCTCAATCAACCTCTGCTTCATCAACCATGCCCTCATCGGTTCCTCTCTCATCAAGGACTTTGCCACCGATGCCTCCGCCAATCACGGGAGCACAATGGCCTGCTACTGCTGGAAGCAAGACGCAACTACCAGTCTTCCAGAGCTTAAAAACCGCTGCTGCTGCGCAGGTGGTTAATACTAACAATGATGTTTCATCTATGTTTTCGCAGGTTAAAGCATATATGGAGTAACAGAACAAGACCAACCAAAGGATCCTTCGTGAGATAGAAGATCTAAAGAAGATTAAGAGGCCAGCGGAGGATCACACTCCTCTTATGCCCAGGATGCTGGATTTCACCAGTCCAGGATCCATGACTCAGTTCTCACAAGGATCATCCATCCTTTAACAAGGGTCAATGGGTCAACAGGCTCAAGGATCCTCACTGTTTCATCCAGGATCATCCATCTTTCAACAGGGGTCCATGGGTCAACAGGCTCAAGGATCCTCACTATTTCAGCCAGGATCGTCCACCCTTCAACAGGGATCCATGGGTCAGCAGGCTCAAGGATCCTCATTGTTCCAGCAGGGATCATCCGTCATTCCACTAGCATCCTCTGGGTTATATATTCAAGGATCCTATAATTCCCAACCTCAAGGATCCTTCGTTCAGAACTCACTCAGCGTAGCTGACTTTTAGTATGCACGCAGGTGAGTAGAATGAGGATCCTACTCAAGGATTCTCAGGAATCCAACATCAACGATCCTCCGAAGTCCATGAAGGAGATTTCATTCCCATGCAGACTATCGCCTCGGGTGGTCCTACTCCTGTCGCTGACTTTTCTTATCCCAGATACTCATCCGAGATGCCAACCTTCACCCAGCAAAGAGTTAACTTGTATGATCCTTTATCCTTAGATGCTAACCGTGGTTCCATGCAGGATGCAAGTATCAACCAAGCTATGGCCAAGGAGCTACAGAAGCTTAAGGATATGATATCCAGTGTTCCTGGGGTCATAAGACCAATCCCCGAGATACATGAGGGAAGCCACAAGTTATCCAGATTTGCTCCACCTATCTGTGATGCTGAAATCCCGAAGCGGTTCCAAACTCCGAATATGAAGACTTACGACGAGACCAGTGATCCTGAAGAACATGTGGCACAATATAGAGAAAGGATGGAGATCAATCCTATTCCGGAGAGACTCAAAAAAGCTTGCCAGTGCAAAGGCTTTGGATCCACACTGACCGGATCTGCGTTAAAATGGCTGCTAAGTCTTCCTCCCTTTTCAATTACGTCTTTTTCTCATTTAGTTAACTTGTTCAACAGCCAATTTTCCTGTAGCAGGAAATTTGAGAAGTTTACTAGTGACTTATACCGAGTTATCCAACCAAGTGATGAATCCCTTAAGGACTTTGTTACGAGGTTTGGTAGGGAAGCCTTGGAAATCCCTAATCTTGACATGGCTACAGCTTTTGAGGCCTTCAAGATGGGACTTCAAAGGGGCTCCCCCTTTTATGATGATCTTGTGATGACTACTTGCAGGTCCCTAGATGAAGTAAGAAACAAGGCTCTCAGATTTATACGGTTAGAAGACGACAAGAGGATCCAGGATCGTCTGGGGAATCAAACAAAATAAGAATCCTCTGACAAGAAGCAAAGATTCTCGTTCAAGAACAACAACACAAAGCCGTATAACAAGTTCAATTACCAGAACGTACGATCAGTCGAAGACGCAGATGATGATGAAGACTATCCATGTATCTCCGACTACTGTTTTTCCATGGATACTCATGGCTTAATCTGCGCCATGAAGGATCTGGGAGAAAAGGCAAGGTGGCCCAGAAAGAATGAGAAGACAACCACCTTCAAAGAAAAATCTAAGTGGTGTGCCTTTCACGAAGATTTTGGCCACATGACAGATGAGTGCATTGGCTTGAGGAGGGAAATTGGATACCTCCTAAGCAAAGGTCACTTTAAAGAACTCTTGGGAAGGAAGAAATCGAAGATCCAGGATCTTGAAGATCTTCCACAGAAAGCAACACCACCACCACCAGATGCTCATGTGATCAATTTTGTCTCCAGAGACTGTGAAATATTTCGAGATTCTTGTGTAATAGAAGAAAATCCCGCAGAAGAATTCGAGTTGGACGATGAAAGAAGACCGCTCATCCCCACTACTCGAGTGACTGTTCAGAGAATCTCTTTCAACTCGAGGATCCAGGATCCTCACCAGGATGAGCTGGACATACAAACGGTCAATTTCATCTCCGGAGGTTCGGACATATGTGGAACTTCTTTCTCTGCAGCAAGAAGACCGGCCAAAGAAATCAAGATGGATAACAGAGATCAACCAATAGTATCAACCACCTTAACAACAGACAAAAGAATCTTCTTCGATGAGGAAGACAAGCTAAACATCCAGGATCCTCATCACGACGGTTTGATTATTACTTTATTTATCGCTAACCATTATGTACGCAGGATCCTAGTTGACGGTGGGAGCTCGGTCAACATTATCCAACATGATCTCCTCAAGAAGATGAACATCCCGGATTCAGAGATCATTCCTAGAACATCGGTGCTAGTCGGTTTCAGTGGTGAAACCAAGAAGACGTTGGGGGACATCAACCTCCCAATTTATATCGAATGGTTAAATTCATACCAAAAATTTTGTGTTATAGATAACCTTTCCTGTTGCAATGTTATTTTAGGTAGGCCCTGCCTCCATGGGATGAAGGCAGTAGCCTCAACTTATCACAAATGCATCAAGCTACCTACTCCTTGGGGAGCTGTAAAGATAGTGGGTGACCAAGCGGAGGCCAAGAACTATTATTCGTCATCAATGAAGCCAACAACCAAGCAAACTATAGCATAGCAGCTACAGAAACATCCTAGGGACGTGCTGGAAGCTCGGGAGAAAGACCCTTAAAGAAGTATCACTGGACCCCGAGGATCCAGACATAAAGGTGTTCCTAGGATCCAGTATCCCCAGTAAGATTGAGGAGGATTTAGTATCCTTCTTAGGGCGAAGAATATCTACCTTTGCCTTCAAGCACTCAGACATGACAGGTATTTCAAAAGAGGTAATCACTCATAAACTAGGCCTTGATTTATCTGTTAAACCCGTCCATCAGAAGCGAAGAAAATTCGCTCCTGAGAGGAACAAGATCATACAAGAAGCAGTTGAAAAACTTCTTAAGGCTGGTTTGTTCAGAGAGGTTCAATATCCTCGATGGCTAGCTAATGTGGTCGTTGTTTCAAAAAAGAATGGAAAGTGGAGGGTGTGTGTCGATTTTACCGATTTAAACAAGGCATGCCCCAAGGATCCTTTCCCATTACCACATATAGATTCCATGGTGGATGCGACGACAGGGTATGAAATTCTTATCTTTATGGATACTTCCTCTGGATTTCAACAAATTCAGATGGAACCATCTGATCAAGAGGATACAACATTCATGACTCCTACCGGCATATACTGTTATACTGCTATGCCGTTTGGACTAAGAAATGCAGGGGCAACATACCAAAGACTAGTCAACATGATGTTCAAGGATCAGTTGGGTAAGACTATGGAAGTATATATAGACGATATGGTGGTAAAATCAAAGAAAGCTGAGGATAGAGACCTCGAGGAAGCATTCAATATCCTTGACCATTATAACATGAAATTGAATCCATCAAAATGCCATTTTGGTGTTAAGGCTGGAAAATTTCTGAGATATATGGTAACTAAAAGAGGAATTGAAGCAAGCCCCGAATAGATTGAAGCCATCTTCAATTTGAAATCTCCTGCAAATGCAAAGGATGTCCAAAGGCTCACAGGAAGGATAGACTCTCTCAATAGGTTCATCTCGAGATCCTCCGAGAAGTGCAAGGACTTCTATGACATCCTTAGGAAGAATAGGAAGTTTGAATGGATGGAAAAACATGAGGCTGCGCTTACAGCCTTGAAGGATTACTTATCCTCAGCTCCAGCTCTAATGAAGCCTGTGGATGGAGAATCCTTATATCTGTATTTAGCTGTCTCAAGAAATGCAGAAAGTGCCGTCTTGGTAAAGAATCATGATGGTAAACAACATCCCGTTTACTATGTAAGTAAAAGTCTTCTATATGCAGAAGCCAGGTATTCTCATTTATAAAAGTTAATTATTGCACTCATTATGGCTTCTACTAAATTGAGACATTATTTTGAAACTCATAATATTATTTTGAGAACTAATTATCCTATGAAGAATGTTCTTAGAAAACCATAGTTATCAGGTAGAATGGCCAAGTGGGCTGTGAAATTAAGTTCATATGATATCCAATACGAGCCAAGAACAGCAATCAAGTCTCAAGCACTAGCGGACTTTGTGGCTGATTTCACTAGTGACCTACAAAAAGAAGCTGACTTGGAGGTCCAACAACTAGAAAATACTAAGGATCCTTGGATACTCTTCACTGACGGCGCTTCTAATGTAAGAGGAACAGGATTAGGGATCCTACTGAAATCGCCACAGGGGGACATATTACCCCAGTCTATAGCTTGTGAGTTTCAAGCAACGAACAACGAGGCAGAATATGAGGCTTTGATCGCAGGTTTGCAATTAGCTAAGTGTATGAGGATCAGGTATCTTCAAGTATATATAGATTCATTATTAACTGCTAACCACTTTAACTGTTCATATGTTGTTAAAGGAGAAAAACTAATCAAATACCTAGATGTTGTGAAGGAATTAGCAAAATCCTTTGAATTATTTAGCATTGTACAGGTACCAAGAAAAGAAAATGCCGGGGCAGACGCTTTGGAAAATTTAGCCTCATCCTTGAATATTCCAGAAGATACGAAGATTCCAATCATTCATGTTCTCTCAACAGCAATAGGAGAACAAGAAGTTGGGGAAACAACAAATGAAAAAGAAATTGTACTCTGGGATCCATTATCCTCAAATAACCGAGAATCATGGATCCTTCCAATCAAGAAACATATCCAAACAAGAGAGATTCCAGCAACAGAGAATCCCAAATCCTTCAAGCTCAAGGTATCACAATACATTTTATTAGATGATATGCTATACAGGAAATCTCTTGCAGGTCCATACTTGAGGTGCATTAAGGATCCCGAAATTCAAGAGGTGCTCAAAGATTTTCATGAAGGTGACTGTGGTAATCACACCGAAGGTAGAGCCCTGTTTTCCAGGATTCTGAGAACAGGATACTTCTGGCCAACAATGAAGAGAGATGCGATGGAGAATTCAAAGAAATGTGATGCTTGTCAAAGACATTCAAACATCCTCCACCAACCAGCAGAACCTATGTATCCTATATCCTCTTCGTGGCCTTTCATGAAATGGGGTATGGATATCGTAGGCAAACTACCTAAGGCACCAGGAGGAAGAGTATTCATGCTGGCAATGACGGACTACTTTTCAAAATGGATAGAAGCAGAAGCTTTTGTTCAAGTACGCGAAAAAGAGGTGATATCTTTCATTAAAAGAAATATTATTACTAGATTTGGTATTCCATCGGAAATTATTTGTGACAATGGTTCCCAGTTTATCGGGAAAAGAACCACTAATTTTTGTGACAGTTGGGGAATCAAGATGATAACTTCTACTCCAGTACATTCTCAAGCTAATGGTCAAGCAGAGTCTAGCAACAAAATTATCATCAATAATCTGAAGAAGAAACTAGGATCCAAGAAGGGAAAGTGGTCCGAAGAGCTACCTTACGTTCTTTGGGCAGACAGGACAACACCCAAGAATGCAACAGGCCAGACACCATTCTCATTAGTATTTGGTTCAGAGGCGGTAATCCCAAACAGAGATGGTAGTTCCTACAGCAAGAACAAGCATCCGTGATCCTTAAGCCAATGAAGAAATCCTTCTTGAAGACTTGGACACTGTAGAAGAACTCAGAGACCTAGCCAAGATTAGAATGGCAGCTTATCAACAAAGGGTAGCTGGGGCATACAACAAGAATATAAGAATAAGAAGATTTCAAGAAGGAGTTTAGTTTTGAGGAAAGCCTTCCAAAATACTACCAATCCGGCTGATGAAAAGTTAGCACCCAAATGGGAAGGACCTTATCAGATTGAGTCGGAGGCAGGAAATGGGGCATATCATTTGCTCACAATGGAGGGTAGCAGATTACCAAGAGCATGGAATGCTATCCACCTCAAAAAGTATTTTTCTGATCAGGATTCAGTATCCAGAGAGGATATATTATCCTTAAAGGATCTAGGATCCTGAAATCGGTAACATCTATCTGATCAATTATTCTTTTTGAATTCTTATTGTTAATTTAAGGATAATGTATACTTAACATTTTATCTTTTCCAAGTTTTGAGTAATGATGCAGGATTGTAATAATATACTTGATGCTCTAGAGTTTGGCCACCTTTCCTTTACACTCGAGGTACTATCATATTTCTCTTGGCTTAGCCCATGTTTGGATATAACCCCTGATGGTCATGTCCTCTAAGGTTTAAAGGTTTTCACCT
Source organism: Bidens hawaiensis (assembly GCF_021521415.1). Lineage (NCBI taxonomy): Eukaryota > Viridiplantae > Streptophyta > Magnoliopsida > Asterales > Asteraceae > Bidens > Bidens hawaiensis. Next base: position 5,082,972 of record NW_027491024.1, read on the forward strand.
TTCTTATAAATAGAGTTTCTACACTCTCGCATGGAGCGCACGTTATCCAACGTATAGTCCAGGGGAGCGGGACCAGTACACGCTTAGTGGCTGACAATTTTGTTGCTTTCGGCTATATGGGGGATCCTACGATTTATGGTAGACGTACCATACCACCGGTTTATAACATTTTCACGTTATCTCAAGAAAAAGGTTTCGAACATCTTCATGTTAGCTAAGGTGGCGTTTTCACGTCACTCACATTTGGGCTAAATTCCGGTTTGGGCGAGTCCCCAGTTAACATTCGTATTTGGGCTTGTCCCCAGTTTTGGGCTTGTCCCTAGTTCACGGGCTTGTCCCCAGATTACACGGGCTTGTCCCCAGTTGCATGGGCTTGTCCCCAGTTTATTAATTGGGCTTGTCCCCAGCTTAATGAGTTTGATCCCAGTTAACACTATGAATTATTTGCAACAGATTTTCTAAATTCTTTGTGAAGATCAAAATTCGAAGGATCCAAGATCCTTAAATTGCTTCTACTAGGATCACAAAAGTGTCATCACCTAAGGTAACTTAGGTCCACCTAGACCTGCTGGTATGTTTTCTATTAATGAGTTTGTATTATATTAGTTGCAATAATTTTGGGTATTTCAGTTTAGAGGATTATTCTTTTAAAGTTGTTTTATTACTAAAATTTTTTACCTATTTTTAAGGATCTTTTATCCTAAAATCTTTTACTTAAGTTTATATTTCAAAACTATCAATTATGCTAAAGTTATATCTAAAAAACTTTTATAAATAAACAACAAGCAAATAGTCAAAAGATTTATATTAATTAAAATAAGCCACCAGGACTTATTCAAAATTCTTAACCCGGACTTCACCATGCAAAAGATGGACCATCCATCCGGGTTAAGTGAGTACTACTAACAGTTCATAAGTGCAGGAAAATTAAAAAACAAGGGCAACAAAGGCTTCATCCCCACAAACAGAGGATCCCTCCACCTTTGTCACCCCCCGCAAATTGTCTTAAGGATCCTGGATCCTTCATCCTAGTTACTGTTGTTTATTACAAACCATAGTAATTGTTCAGAAAAATATCAACACAAAATAAAAAAGTGGGCTCGGGCCTTGTCTTCTATATCCTTCATGGCCCACCTAAGCTGCATCTTCACCCTCGGCAGCACCATCTCCCTTGCCAGCTTCAACCGCCTCCTTGACGCCACTAGTCCCAGCCTAGGTGTTTTCGGCCATCTCCTCGTCGTCCTCACCATCAAGATCATCAAGGGCAGTCTTCCACTTCTCCACATCCCTGGTCGACTTGTCAAAAGCGGGATCACCGGCCTCCTTCGCCATCTTGATCCGTGCTTGAAATACCGACCTGGCAGCCCACACTTTGGCCTCATCTGTAGCCTACTCCACTGCCTCCTGACGTTGGGCTTTGACTAAGGATAGCTGATCCTCCACTGTTTTTTCTCCTTGGAGAGCTGGATTATGGCCTTATCCTTGGCAACCACGGCTTTCCCTAACCCCGACAGCTTGTCGCTCATTTGGCCAATAATCTTTTCATAGTGCTCTTTGAAAGCACTCATGGCCTACACACAACAAAGTAATCAAAATCAGAAGGATATTGGATCCTACAACTCAAAGTGTCAGGATACAGGGTACTTACAGAGAGGACGATGTCATAATGGGTCTCAGGATCAGAGGATCGTTTCCTCTTGGAAGCCGCGGACTTAGCCCTGGTTGTTGCAGTCTTGGTCTCGGAACTAGTGCCTGCCTTCGAAGCCTCCTTCTTGACAACAGGGGAGGTGACCATACAGTCAATGTCTTCTAGGGAGAACTTGCCGGCTAACTTCTGGGATTTCTTGGCGCCTGAAAAGGAAAAAAGTTAACAAATAAGTTTTTTTATTCTAATCTTATTTATATTAAAATTATTAACTTACTTGACATGCTTGAACCCGAGGAGATATCAAAAAAACCTTCAATAAAACGAGCTTGAAAGGTCCTAATCTAGGTATCCACTGCTAGGAACCGGTTTGTCTTTTCTTCTGTGCCAGGTAACTTGCCCAAAGAAGCAAAGTTGTCAACTGCAAACAAAATGGAAAATTCAGAATTCAAGTTAAAGCATCAAGGATCCTGCTATTTCTTAAGGATCTAGGATCCTACCCTTTCTAACCCACTTTGAAGGAAGATCGATTCCTCCTGGTATCGAGTCACGTTTTACAAAGAAAAACTGATTCCTCCACAGAGAATCATTTAAGGTGACTTTTAATATCGGGTGAGGTTGTTGAGGCTTGGATTTGAAAATAAAGCGGGCAGGACCGTGGGTAGTGAGGGTGTACAAATGTGATAACTCTGGAAGACCGACGTCCATCTCTTGCTCTTCTATGATTCTCTCGATAGTGCTGAGAACCCTCCAAACCATAGGCATAGCCTGTGTATAGGATATGCCGGTGGAATCAAAGAAGATTTGAGTAAAAGAAGGAAAGGGATATTTGTAGCCGATCAGAAATGGAGTCGCCGGAAAACAGACCCAGACCTTGGAATATACGTCGCAGCGGACGCTAGATTCGTAAGGTCGAAATAGGGTTTTTGGAGGGAACAGTGAGCGGAAATCATCAACCTCTGGATTCGTGAGTTTGCAAATTTCGGCAGACGGGTTGGCTAAGAGGCATTGGGGTTCCATTTCCGTTAACTCGGAGTCATCGGAGGTCTGTTCGGAAGCTTTAGAGGGAGATGGAGAAGAAGAAGATGAAGTAGTAGACATGGTTAAAGAAAATATGAAAGAAGTAAGAAGGATACATGATGCGTCGACTGGAGGTGTGGTTATAATCAAAGATATAGGGCGGAATATATAAACGGTTATTATTATCTTGGGGGCTAAATGGTAAATATTTCCGGCAAAACCGTCCCATCTATCAATTTTTGCAGTAAGTTTGAATTTCAAAATGACAGCTGTGTTCCACTATCACCCGCCATTTTGGGGGCAATTGTTAGGGCATGAAATTTATGCTGAGGATCCTTAATCCTTAAATATCTTATGGATAGATTATCCTTGAGATATGTATCAGGTTATAAAGGATCGACGATCCTCGGTATTATTTGTTTACTAATGATTGCGTTTAGTATGGTGATGTGTTAGGCAGGTATAACAATTTTAAGACGTGCTGACATCAATTATCCCCATGGAGTATTCTCCAGCTGGAATATGGATCCAGGATCCTTATTGAACATACCTAGTAATGGATGATTTTATGTGAAGGTAGATGTTCAAATATCAACAACGGCTCTTAGACTTATTCCTCCGCTTATCTCGCTACTAGACTTCTATGGCACGTGGTCAAAGTCGTGGGAGTGGCTAGTGGAGGACTTGCTGATTATTAGGAATTTTTGTTAATTGTATTTTCAATATAATATTGAGTTATGAACGACTAGAAAGACACATGTACTCTCACACACACTAGAGAAGAACCAAATATTCTCTCTATTCACTAGCTTACTTTGTAACGTCGATCATAAACTCCACAACACTTGTAATCACCTTTTACCATTAATAAACTTGAAGGTGATAGTTTTCACCGTCCGGGGGTTTTTTGTGCCGGGGATTACTATAATCACGTATCGTACGACCAAAGATTACCTTGTTAATCCTTGTCCGAAGCAATTCGACCAAAGATTATCTTGTTAGTTTTTGACCGAAGTAAGATTATCGTAATTAAGGGTTTTTTCCCTCGTGATCAAATCATTGTGTTCATCAAGATTTTGATTATACATTCACTATTATCGTGTTAGCACTATACCTCACTTGAAAATTTTGGATACATTATCCTTAGCTGATTTTATCCAAAACATTGAGATAACGTGAAAACGTTATAAACCGGTGGTATGGTATGTCTACCATAAATCGTAGTATCCTCCATATATCCGAAAACAACGAAATTGTCAGCCACTAAGCGTGTACTGGTCCCGCTGTCCCGGACTATACGTTGGATAGCGTGCGCTCCAGGCGAGAGTGTAGAAACTCTAATTTATAAGAAAAGTGAAAACCTTTAAACCTTAGGGGATATGACCATCGGGGGTCATATCCAATCGTGGGTTAGGCCAAGAGAAATAGTAAAGTACCTTAAATGTAAAAGAGAGGTGGTCAACCTCTAGGTCTTTAAATATATTATTATAGCCCTGCATTGATACTTAAAACTTGGAAGAGACAAATCGTTAAGAATATATTATCCTTTAATTAATAATAAGAAATTGAAAAGAATAAGTAATCGGACAAATATTACAAATTTCGGGGATCCTTGATCTTCTAAGGATAATAGATCCTCAGATCCTCACAGGATACTTGATCCTGATCAGAAAAAATATTTCTTGTGGTGGATAGCATTCCATGCTCTTGGTAATCTGTTGCCTTCCATAGTGAGCAAATGATACGCCCCTTTCCCAGCTTCTGACTTAATCAAATAGGGACCTTCCCACTTGGGTGCTGGCTTCCCATTAGCCGGATTGGTTGTGTTTTGAAAGGCTTTCCTCAAAACTAGATCTCCTTCTTGAAATCTTCTGATCATTATATTTTTGTTGTATGGCCCATCTACCCTTTGTTGATATGCTGCCATTCAGATCTTGGCTAGGTCTCTGAGTTCTTCAACAATATCCAAGTATTCAAGAAGGATTTCTTCATTGACCTCAGGATCACGGATACTTGTTCTGGCTGTAGGAACTACCATTTCTATAGGGATTACTGCTTCTGATCCAAACACCAATGAGAAGGGTGTTTGGCCTGTTGCATTCTTGGGTGTTGTCTTGTCAGCCCAAAGAACATAAGGTAACTCTTCAGCCCACTTTCCTTTCTTGGATCCTAGTTTCTTCTTCAAGTTGTTAATGATTATCTTTTTTGCTAGACTCCGCTTGACCGTTGGCTTGAGGATGAATCGGCGTGGAAGTAATCATCTTGATGCCTCAACTGTCACAAAAGTTAGTGGTTCTTTTCCCGATAAACTGGGAACCATTGTCACAAATAATTTCTGAAGGAATGCCAAATCTAGTTATGATATTTCGTTTAATAAAGGATATAACCTCCCTTTCTCAGACTTGCAAAAACGCTTCTGCTTCAATCCATTTGGAGAAGTAGTCAGTCATAGCAAGCATAAAGACCTTTCCACCTGGTGCCTTTGGTAGCTTGCCTACAATATCCATACCCCCATTTCATGAAAGGCCATGAAGAGGATATAGGATACAGAGGTTTTGCTGGCTGATGAAGGATGTTTGCATGTCTTTGACAAGCATCACATTTCCTTGCATATTCCGTTGCATCCTTCTTCATTGTCGGCCAGAAGTATACGGTCCTGAGTATCCTGGAAAATAATGCTCTTCCACCTTTGTGGTTGCCGCAATCTCCTTCGTGGAAGTCCTTGAGTACTTCTTGGATCTCAGGATCCTCGATGCATCTCAAGTATGGACCTGCAAGGGATTTCCTATATAGCATATCATGTAATAGAATGTACCTCCGTGACTGGGATCTCTCGGGTTTGGATGTACTTCTTGATCGGGTGGATCCATGATTCTTGATTATTCGAGGATAATGGATCCCAAAGTACAATCTCTTTCTCATTTGTTATCTCTCCAACTACTTGTTCTTCTATTACAGGCTAGAGAATGTGAATGATTGGGATCTTCACGTCTTCTGGAATCTTCAAAGATGAGGCTAAATTTGCCAAGGCATCTGCGCCAGCGTTTTCTTCCCTTGGTACCTTCATGATGCTAAAAAATTTGAAGGATTTTGCTAATTCCTTCACAACATCTAAATATTTGATTAGTTTCTCACCTTTAATAGCATATGAGCCATTAAAGTGGTTAGCTATTAACAGAGTATCTATATATATTTTAAGATACCTGATCCTCATGCTTTTGGCTAATTGCAAACCTGCGATCAGAGCTTCATACTCTGCTTCATTGTTCGTCGCTTGGAACTCACAGGCTATAGATTGGGGTAATATGTCCGCCTGTGGCGATTTCAGTAGGATACCTAATCTTGTTCCTCTTATGTTGGAGGCTCCATCCATAAAGAGGATCCAAGGATCCTTAGCTTGCTCAAGTTGTTGAACTTCCAAGTCGGCTTCTTTTTGCATGTCACTACTGAAATCAGCCACAAAGTCTGCGAATGCTTGTGACTTGATGGATGTTCTTGGCTCATACTGAATATCATATGCACTCAGTTTCACAGCCCACTTGGCCATCCTTCCTGACAATTCTGGCTTTCTAAGCACATTCTTAACAGAATAATTAGTTCTCAAAATAATAGTATGCGTTTCAAAGTAATGTCTCAACTTGGTTGAGGCCATAATCAAAGCAAGAATCAATTTTTCAAGGTGAGAATACCTGACCTCTGCATCTAACAGGATTTTACTTACATAATAGATGGGGTGTTGTTCACCTTCATGATCCTTCACAAGGACGGCACTAACAACATTACCTGACACAGCTAGGTATAGATATAAGGATTCTCCATCCACAGGCTTCATCAGAGCTGGTGCTGAGGATAAGTAATCCTTTAAGGCTCTTAGTGCAGCCTCATGTTTCTCCGTCCATTCGAACTTCTTATTCTTTCTGAGAATGCCATAGAAGTCCTTGCATTTCTCGGAGGATTTGGAAATGAACCTATTGAGCGCGGCTATTCTTCCTGTCAGTCTCTGGACATCTTTAGCATTTGCGGGAGTATTTAAGTTGATAATAGATTCTATTTTCTCCTATCCCTCTCTTGGTGACCATGTACCCTAGAAACTTTCCAGCCTTAACACCAAAATGGCATTTTGATGGATTTAGTTTCATATTGTACTGATCCAGGATATTGAACGCTTCTTCAAGATCTCTGAGATGATCCTCATCTTTCTTCGATTTCACCACCATGTCATCTATGTAGACTTCCATGGTTTTGCCTAACTGATCCTTGAACATCATATTCACCAGTCTTTGATACGTTGCCCCTGCATTTCTTAGTCCAAAAGGCATAGCAATATAACAGTATATGCCGGTAGGGGTCATGAATGTGGTATCCTCTTGATCAGATGGTTCCATCTGAATTTGTTGAAATCCAGAGGAAGCATCCATAAAGGTAAGCATTTCATGTCCTGTCGTTGCATCCACCATGGAGTCTATATATGGTAACGGGAAAGGATCCTTGGGGCATGCCTTATTTTAATCAGTAAAATCGACACATACCCTCCACTTTCCATTCTTTTTTGAAACAACAACCACATTAGCTAACCATCGAGGTTACTTAACCTCTCTGATCATACCGGCCTTAAGAAGTTTTTCAACTTCTCCTTGTATGATCGCGTTCCTCGCAGGAGCGAATTTTCTTCGCTTCTGATGGACGGGTTTAATAGATAAATCAAGGCCTAACTTATGGGTAATTACCTCCATAGAAATACCTATCATATCTAAATGTTTGAAAGCAAATGTGGATTTTCTTCGTTTTAGGAAGGATATCATATCCTCTTCGATCTCTCTAGGGATACTGGATCCTAGGAACGCTTTTACATCTGGATCATTGGGATCCAAGGATACTTCTTTTATGTCTTTCTCCCGAGCTTCCAGCACGTCCCTGGGATTTTGTTGTGGTTGCTATGCTATCGTCTGTTTGGTTATCGACTTCATAGACGAAGAGTAGTAGTTCTTGGCTTCCGCCTGATCACCAACTATCTTCACAACCCCCCCCCCCACCCCACTGAGTAGGTAGTTTGATGCATTGGTGGTAAGTAGAGGCCACCGCCTTTATCTCATGCAGCCAAGGCCTACCTAGAATAACATTGCAACAAGAAAGATTATCAATAACATAAAATCTTTGGTAATAATTTAACCCTTCAATGTAAATTGGGAGGTTAATATCCCCAAATGTCTTCTTGGTTTCTCCACTAAAACCAACTCGCACCGATGTCCTGGGGATGATCTCCGAATCCGGTATATTCATCTTTTTAAGTACGTCATGCTGGATGATATTGACCGAGCTTCCACCGTCGACTAGGATCCTGCGTATATAATGGTTATCTATAAATAAAGTAAAAATCAAACCGTCATGGTGAGGATCCTGCATGTTTAATTTATCTTCCTCATCGAAGAAAATCCTTTTGTCAGTCGTCAAAGTGGTGGATACAATCGGGCGGTCCCCCGTTATCCAATTGATCTTTTTAGCGAGTCTTTTAGCTTCGGAGAAGGAAGCTCCACAAATGTCTGAGCCTATAGAGATGAAATTGATCATTCACACATCTGTTCCGTCACAGTGGAGATTCTTGATACTCGTCTCATCTTCTTGGTTGAAGAAGATCCGTCTGTCTGTTATTGAAGTAGCAGGAACAATTGGTCTTCCCCCACTATCTAATTCGGTCTCCTAGACTAGGCTCTCCGCTGCAGGGCAGGAAGTTCGGAATAGATCTAAGTATCTGAAGATAAAGTTAATCACGTGCGCATCCGGCGGTGGTGGAGTTTCTTTTTGTGGAAGATCTTCAGGATCCTGGATCTTGGACTTAGGGCTGTAAGCGAACCGGACGTCCGGCGGACGTCCGGGCGTCCGTTTGGTAAGAAGTTCGTTTATGTTCGTCCGTTTATAAAACGAACCGGACATGGACACAAAAATTTCGTTCGGCAAGCTTAACGGACGGACACGGACAAGGGCCAAGTCCGTTCGATAGTGTTCGTGAACGTCCGGTAACGTTCGTCCGATTACGTTTCGGTAATGTCCGTCCGGTATCGTTAGTGTTTAGAGTTATCCAGTATTATAATTTAATTGTGGAATTTCTAGTGTTATTAATAACACTTTTATATTACTACGTACACCTGTTTGATGTCTCTTATATTATAGTGATCCACTTTATGTTAATATATAAAGTATTAAGTATATTTGGATGTTATATGGTGTAATTCCAAATTTGTATGTGAAGTTGTTTAGATTTATGTTTAATATTAATATGTAACAGTTTATATTTATTCATTAGTGTTCGTTGTTCATTAATGTTCACATGTTCGTTTGTCCATTAATGTCTCTTAGTGTCCGTTTGTCCATTATTGCCTGTTAACATCCATATAAAATATTAACGGATGGACATGGACGGACACGGACAAACTCAATTTCTTAATGGATGGACACAGACATGAATTTTCGTTCGGTAGAGAGTTCGTGAACCGTCCGTTTGTCCGTTAAAAGCTTAACGGACGGACACGGACATGCTCTCGTCCGGTCCGGTCCGTGTACACCCCTACTTGGACTATTTTCTTCCCAAAAGTTCCTCGAAGAGGCCCTTGCTTAGGAGGTACCCAATTTCCCTCCTTAAGCCAATACACTCATCAATCAAGTGACCAAAGTCCTCATGGAATGCACACCATTTAGACTTGTCCTGAATGACGTTGTTTTCTAGTTCTTTCTAGGCCACCTTGCCTTCTCACCTAGATCCTTCATGACACATATTAAACCATGAGTATCTACTGAGAAGCAATATTCTGAGATGCTCGGGTAGTCTTCATCATCATCTCCTTCTTCAACAGCCCGGAAATTTTGGTTGTTGAACTTAGAGTAGCGCTTTGAGTTGTTGCTCTTGTATGAGTATCCTTGTTTCTTGTCGGGAGATTCTTGTTTTGTTTGTCCCCCTAACCGATCCTGGATCCTTTTCTCATCTTCTAACCGGATGAATCTTAGCGCCCCTTTCCTGACTTCATCTAAGGTCCTGCATGGAGTCATCACAAGATCATCATAAAAGGGGGAGCCCCTCTGAAGTCCCATCATGAATGCTTCAACAGGAGTAGCCATGTCAAGATTAGTTAACATCCCTAAATTTCTCGTTAGCCGAACTTCACGCGTGTAAGGTTTGTGGATTTATTTCTCGGGTTTCTCTTAAGGGCTCAGGGACCTATGGTCATGTCCAAGGAGTTTTCTTACCTAGCTTGGGAGTACGGAGGATCAATTGCAAACTACATGTAACATCCCTAAATTCTAGTAAGCCGAATGTCTCACGTTGTGGAGTTGGTAAATAAATTTCGGGGTTCTTTTGTGTGTCCAAGGTCCTCTTGGTACCTTTTTATAAGTTAATTTATTCTAGTTTGGGGAGAAAGAAAGACAGATTGCAAGTGCAGGGGCCAGTTGTGAAACTTTTTAAATTAAAAACCCTAAGCCACCCCCCCCCCCCGGTCCCTTTTTACGATTGGCAGCAAGAACCCACCTCCCATCTTCGTTTTTGGCTGACTAAAATCAATTCCAAGTTCCTAGAGGTCGACTAAGGTGTGTACTAATCTCCCATAATCTCCTTTTGCTTAATCTAGGTCGTTACATTGATCAATTGCTTTGGTTTTGCAACTAGGGTCAGATTCTGATATCTTTCATTTGACCCAGTTCCCGAGGTCAAAAGTTGGAGTTTTTGGTGTCAAAAGTTTACCAGGTATGTCTATTTTATCATACTAAAATTTCGTGATCGTTGGAGTTCGTTTGATAGGTCAATTGTTAAAAACCGATTTTTATGGTTCTTGAGTGTTGAATCGGTAATTGTTGTGTTTCGGGCGTTGTGTGAAAGGATGGTCGACCCGATTAGTTTGAGGAGTCTCAAGCTAGTATTTGAACAGTAGGAAAATTATTTTTTTGGTCTTAGGGGCTGGTTTGGTTGATGATACCTTAATCGTTTTGAAAGAGCGCGTAAAATCGGTTAATTGTTAATGAATGTGGAAAATGATGAGATTTCAATCCCCATCAAATCAGGCAGTTAAATATCAATGAGTAGGCTGTAAGGATGTCCAATTTTATCCAAATGGGGCCGTTTGGTTGGTGGTTGGTTAATCGGTTCGTTAACACATGAATTCGACTCGATTAACGTAAAACGGGCATAGTTTGGGAACCGTTGGTGTTGTTTTATTGTAAAGGGAGTTTTGGGTAATTCAAGGACTCCGGGGGCTGATGTACATGGATATGAATGTTGGGTGAGGACATGGGCCAAATCAAGCCCATTAGGATGTCTCGTAGAATAAACGAGTCGTCGCGGTCTAGTTAGTGATTGTTGTGTGCTTTAACTTGACAGGCTAGTGGATAATGAGTGGTTAGCTAGAGGACCCAGTTGTGATGTTTATGCGAATCATATCAGGTGAGTTTTATGATGCCCCTTTTTAACTGTTTTACGTTTTGGGCTAGCATACATGTTTTATGACGATTTTACCCTTTTGAAGCATTTGAATGATATTGCATAGTTTATGTTATTTTTACTATCTATGCTTATAAGATTGAAAGTTTGATGTTTATGTTATGTTTATGTGTGTGTGTGGCCACCACGTTTATGTTTTTGTTAAGCCGTGACCGGGTCGAAGCGAATGTATGTAAAAATTCCTTGATTTCCCTGTTGGGGGTTAAGGTGAATGTGTTCCAGGACAGGAAGTACTGTCCTTGGGGCGAATGAATGTAAAATCCCCTAACAGTTTATCTGTCCTTGGGGTGAATGAATGTAAAATCCCCTGACAGTTTATCTGTCCTTGGGGTGAAAGTTAATCGGGTCCTTAACTTTGTGTTTTGGACTTGATGGAATGTGACCCGAGTTACGTGCTTGACTGAGAAAGTTTAATTATTGAATTATTGATGTTATTTATATATCATTATGGAAGTCGCATGTTAAACACCTTGGTTGGTCTTTAAAATATTTGATTATTAAAACATGAACTCAATCCGCTCAAGCTGACTTTCAGTGTATGTTAGAATGATTTTTCAGGTTGCACGTGGATATGATTACTGCTTGGAGGTGGACAAGACTACCCGGGGTCTTGAGGCAGTTCTAGTCGATGTTCTTCGTCATTTTATCATTTTTGAATGTTTTAAATTACATTTTTGTTTTAAGGATATTATGTTTCTAGTCGAAGCCCATTTCAATTTTAAATAATTATGACAACCATGGATGACCTTTTCTTGTCTTAAAAAGAAATAATGTTTGAATGTTTCGTTGACTTTTCCGCTGCAAGGATACTCTGAATTGGATTTTCAAGTTATGTAAAACTGATTTATCTTTTAATAATTTAATTTACATTTTCATGTCTCAAGGATAATAATTTGATGATTTGTAAATTTCCGCTGTAAGAATACTCTGTAAGGAAATTTGGATTTAAGAAACCAATTTAACCTTTATTTTTGAATTTGTTTGGATTGATTACCAACTATAGGACTCCCGGATTTCGGGGTTTTACAATTAGGGATTTCCAAAGCTTCCCTGCCAAACCTTGTAACAAAATCCCTAAGGGATTCATCACTAGGTTGGATAACTCGGTATAAATCACTAGTTAACTTCTCAAATTTCCTACTCCAGAAAAATTGACTGTTGAACAAGTTAACTAAATGAGAAAATGAAGTAACAGAAAAGGGAGGAAGACTTAGCAGCCATTTGAGCGCAGATCCTGTCAGTGTGGATCCAAAACCTTTGCATAGACAAGCCTCCTTGAGTCTCTCAGGAATTGGATTAATCTCCATTCTCTCCCTGTATTGGGCAACATGCTCTTTAGGATCAGCGGTCCCATCATAAGTCTTCATGTTGGGCGTCTGGAATCGCTTCGGGAATTCAGCATCACAGATAGGTGGAGCAAATCTGGATAACTTGTGGCTTCCCTCTGGTATCTCGGGGATTGGACGTATCACCCCGGTAACACTGGATATCATATCCTTAAGTTTTTGTAGTTCCTTGGCCATAGCTTGGTTGATACCTGCATCCTGCGTGGAACCACGGTTAGCATCTAATGATATAGGATCATACAAGTTACCTCTTTACTGGCTGAAGGTCGGCATCCTGGATGAGTAGCTGAGATGGAAGCGTCTGCTACAGGAGTTGGTCCTCCAGAGGCTATGGTCTGCATGGGAAGTATATCTCCTTCATGGACTTTGGAGGATCGTTGATGTTGAATTCCTAAGGATCCTTGATTTTGAAAGAAGGATCATTGAGGTTGGGAATTATAAGATCCTTGGTGATGTACCCAAGATGATCCTGGAGGAAGGATGGATGATCCTTGTTGAAAGTATGAGGATCCTTGAGTTTGCTGACCCATGGACCCCTGTTGAAGGATAGATGATCCTAGCTGATACAACGAGAATCCTTGAGTCTGTTGACTAATGGACCCCTGTTGAAGGATAGATGATCCTTGTGTGAACTGATCCATGATCCTGGACTGGTGAAATCCAGCGTCCTGGGCATCAGGGGAGTGTGATCCTCCGCTGGCCTCTTAGTCTTCTTGAGATCTTCAATCTCACGAATGATCCTCTGGTTAGTCTTGTTCTACTGCTCCATGTATGCTTTAACCTGCGAAAACATAGATGAAACATCACTGTTAGTATTAACCACCAGCGCAGCAGCAGCGGTTTTCGAGCTCTGGAAGACTGGTAGTTGTGTCTTGCTTCCAGCAACAGCAGCCCGTGGTGCTCCCGTGATTGGCGGAGGCATCGGTGGCAAAGTCCTTGATGAGAGAGGAACTGATGACGGCATGGTTGATGAAGCAGAGGTTGATTGAGAGGCCATTGATAGTGATATGGGTGTGAAAAAATTGAAAATTGATGGGAATGATTTGGATTATAGCACCAATTGCCCCACAGTGGGCGCCAAATTGTTTTGGATAAAAATATGCTAAGGATGTATCCAAATCTGTAAAGTGAGGTCTAGTGCTAAAACGATAACAGTGAGTATATTAACGAAAATGAAATGAACAACGTGATTTGGTACGAGGAAAAACCCTTTGATCTTGTTCAGATCAAAATAAAAAAACTCCGGGTGATGACAACTCGTCGATCACCAATTTATTAATCACAAAAAAGGTTACAAGTGTTTGGAGATCGTGATCGATGTTACAATAGAATGCTAGTGTATAGAGAAAATTATGAGTTCTGCTCTAAGTGTGTGTGAATACAAGTAATTTTCTAATCGATCATATCTCGATATTTATATAGAAAATACATTTAACAACAAGTCCTAATTATCCGCCACTCTTCCATAACTCCTCCAACGTTCCTTGACCACGTGCTAGGAGCTTCCAGTAGCGAATTTTAAGGTGGAGTCAGTCATAGAGTCGTAACTTTTGTTGAATAATAACCTGTACACGTGAAACAATTGTTAATAATACCAACCTCTAAGGATCCTTAATCTTCGACATGGTTCTGGAGCTCTTCAAGAGGATAACTGATCCAGACATATCTTCAAGGATAACATATCCTTAGTAGAGAAAATATCAGTCCTAACAATGTACATATATGTATACATTATGCATATGTGTATATAATTTAGCTAAACCGAGTTTTTTAATGAAACCGGGAAGATAAAATTAGAATTTAGGTTTTTTTACTTTTTCGATTTTTGTGTTTTTTTAGTTTATGATTTTTTTTATTTTTGAGTTTTTTGTGGTCCAGAATGGTTCTCATAGTTCTCAATTTCAAAAAAGTTCTCTCATGATCCTGATCCTATATATATATATATATATATATATATATATATATGTAACTATCTATATATTTGTCTACCATAAAATCCTGCGTGTCGCTCTCTGGTTGTTCCCTTCATTCTCTAGAGCCGCCAGATTTCTTGATTTCTAAATGGAGGCTCCTCATGTATTTGACCCAAATTCACGGGCATGGGCCTTACTATACCCGGATAGTTTTTAAATGGATTATAACATCTCATGTATTAGTGAAACTCTTTCATAATCAAACATTAATTTTTACGGGTCATAGGTCTCATCAACCCCGGATAACCCTTAAACGGGTTATAACATTTCATTTAATTATGAAATAACCTCTTAATCACCAAGTAATAATTTCCACGGATTATGAGTCTTACCAAACCCTAATAGCCTTCAAATGGGTTATAAGATATCATTTATTGGTAAATACTTTCATCATCAAACTCTAATTTAATTTATTCTATCATCTCCATCGTCGGTTAACTTCCGATACTACCCACCATCGTCAACTATATCAACGTCCCATTTTTCATTAGACAAATATTTGTGTTCATGTTTGTTCATTTAAAAAAATCAACATGCTCGTGTTCGTTTATGTTTGTTTGTTACAAATCTAAAAAACCTACATATCGCAATTGAAAAAACCCAAACGCTAAAAAATATAATAACAAACTAATATATATGTATTAAATTAAAACAAAACTACATTAAAAAATAAAATAATTCTTCTTAAGATAGCAAAACAATTAAAAACAAAATTTTAAATAAACCCCCGTAACACGGGAGAATCAAACTAGTATATATATATATATATATATATATATATATATATATATATATATATATATATATATATATATATGTGAATAGGGGAAGGATCATGAGAGAACTCCTTGTTAGGGAGAGAACTAGATAACTCTTAAGTAGAGGGTTATTTTTGTAAATTGTTCAAAAATGAAGAAAAACTCACGTCTTCTCTGTTTGTCACATTCCCCTGTTCAACAATCCCAATAGAAATCCTAGTTCAAGCAGAAATTAGCACCGGGAAATCAGAAATCATGACAACTCGGTTATTCTAGACCCTAATCAACGATTATTTCAATAGTTGAACATGTCAATTACATGTTTTTGTAAGCTTATTGTTGTCTTCTTTACTCGTTCGTGAATTTTAATTAATTTACAATTGTTTTACTACTAAATCAATTAGGTGTTTCTTCACCTGAGTGTTCTACAAGCAAATTTGACATTGCAAATCCAGAATTAGGCGATTCTAGGTTAAAATCAGTTGATACTTGATGAAGGTAGCTAATTTGTTTGATAGGAGTGCTCATCTGATTTCATATGTTTATATTGATTCACTATTTGCCTATTCAATTGCAATATGGTGGATTTGATCAACAAGGTAACATTTTGTAATATGCTACATATATGTAATATAACGTATAGTAGTACATATATGTAATATAATGTTTTCAAGTAATATGAATCTACTACTGGACATTTTTGTGATGGGTGGTGTCACATCCCGACCAAAGGCGGCGGAACATGCCGGGGTGCAAGGATTTTTCATAACCGCATGACACTATCTAAAGCGACAATATTTAGCAAACTCATTTCATTTCACAACATCGAAAATTTCACATAACAATATTCATAAGTCAATACAACAACATATAACAAAATATAGCAAATCAAATATTGTTCATTTTTGCTAATATCCTAGAGGTATTTGTGACATTTTCTTCAAGCTCCACAATCAACCTAAATGCAAACCTGTAACATTTCATAGAATAAATTTTATCAACACAAAGTTTGGTGAGCAATTCATAAGTTTGAACATATAAGTGTATAGTAAGAAAAGCCACAAAACATGTATACAAAACAATTAATAAGAGCAATAACTTGGATAAACAGATAAGATCGCTAATAGAATTACGTTAGCGACACCTTGCAATGAGGGGATGCCAAATATTCTAGGATTTTATAGTTATCGTTATTTGCATTACGTTAACGACACCTTGCTATAAGGGGATGCCAAATAGTCTAGGATTTTATAGATCAACCAATCAAAAGCGATAAACACATAGGCATATAATCATAGAACACCAAATCGAGCATTTATTTAAGTAAGGTATACAATAACGTTTGTGGTATAAGACTCAAGTATATAACATTTATTTAGATAAGATGAAATGTCACCCCCAAAACAAAAGATTGAAAACGGGGTATGAAAGTACTCACGTTCAAGTAATAAACTTGAAAAGTTGGTAATTCGAAGATTTTCCGGAATGACGGGTTTAACGTATGAAGCATAAATAAAAGAAAGTCTTGGATTTAGAAAGGTTGTCTTGAAGATCTTTAAATAAAATAATTGTTGCGAAAAGTAAACAATTAAAGTTCAAAGTTTAAAATGTAACTATTTAAGAATTTATAATAATAACCCTTTAAATTGTAAGTTTGCTCCAAACCGGGTTAAAGTATCTAACCTTAATATTTACATAACCTATGTTCTGTAATAAGGTGAGAAAATGCTAAAATGAAAGTTCCTTTGAGATAAAGATACTAAAACGGGTCTTTAACGAGTGTTCGGGTTGTTGGTTCGGGTCTTGATAATTGGTCAAACCCAAAGTCAACTTTCCAAAATAATGAATGTTATGAGATAACTCAATAAAACTTAATAAGACTTAACCAAGTATGTAGATCTATTGTTTTAGAACTAACAACGCACGTTAAGCGAGTGTTCGGTTTTGTCGGTCCAAACTATGTTATGAGATCAAGTTGGATCCAACATTTCCATGTACTTCAGAAAATAATTAAAATCAGTTTGTAAACAATTTTAAAAGACATATACAAGTCTTGATAGCTAAAAACACACTTGTGTGTCTTAAGCGAGTAAAAATCGGGTTGGTTCGGTTTCTGTCTCACAATACGTTCCTTGATGGTTTCCACATGTCCAAATAACCAAGAACTTGTATAATAATGTACAAATGAAAATACTTAAGTTTTACAACCAAAAAGTTAACAACAAAGTCTTTAAACAAAAGTTCGGTTTGATTCAGTTTCCATATCACGATATGTTCCTTGATGGTTTCCACATGTCAAAATAACCAAGAACTTGTATAATAATGATTTTAAAAAACTTAAATCTAACATTAAACTTGTTTAAACAAGTATTTAACAAAACTAGTAACAAGTTTGGTTTACGGTTTGGACTACTTACGGTTAAACCGAGGTTAGTCTCAACAAACCCACACCATGGAACTTCATAAATATGACAAACAAACTAAAAAGAGCAGAAGTTAAACAAGATTAGTACGTGCAAACAAGTTATACAAGTGTATATATATCAAGGACCACGAAAGTCCTACATGAAGCCTTGCCTTACGAAGTCCGAAGCCTAACCAACCGGAGTCGGAGAAGCAACTGCAAAAGGGAACAAGGGGTGTGCATTATATATATGTTGCAACATCAAGCTTCAAGTAATAACAATTAGTTAGAACAAGGTTAGTTTTAGTTTGACCTTAAGTAGTCAAAATAGCAAAATGTTGAAGATGTAAACTTGGATTGAGAGAAATTTTGGAGAAGATGAACAACCAAAGTGGTGTATGGAGCCTTGTTTTTATAATGGTAAGAGTATGGTTCATTCAAATAGGGTAAAAATGCATGTGATGGTTGAAATGGTCAAACAAGTTTTTGATAAATGACAATAATAGTCCCAAAGTTTGTTTTAAGTCAGTTTTGTTAGTGCACGGTTTTGCGTTTTGAGTCTTTGTATTTTTCTTTAATGTATTTATCGTTTTATTAATGTACTAATTATTAAGTTAGTATGCTAGTTCGTTAAAGTATTCATCTAATTCGTTAAAGATGTCAAACGAACTAGATTTAAGTTATGTTCCCTCCTGATTCGTTAAGGATGTTTAACGAATCAGGGGGTGATTCGTTAAGAGTTATTTCATTTTAATGTATGTAACGAAGTGGACTCTAGTTCGTTAGGGGATGTTAACGAACTAGGTCCATCTTCTATTTATAGGTGAACACTGTTCACGTTTAATTTAAGTTTTGAGAGATAATTATCGAATCTCTGTCCAATTCGCTCTCGATCTTCATCTTAATATCATACACACATACACATACTACTAGTGATAATAGATATACATATCATACACAATCACACGTAACTATGAGCTAGATCCGTATTTAGGATTAATCTTATTCATACAGATCTGAGATCTGTTTACAGTTAAAGGATTGATCCAGGATCCAAACAAGTGGTATCAGAGCTTTTGGTGCTCTTGTTTACGCTTGATTTGACTGTTTATAGATATTATTAAGTTTATTAATGTTGTTTCTAGTTTAAGTTTGAATACAATTTGAATTTGCTTCAATTTGAGCTTGAATTGGTTGAATTATGGAATGTTTGGATTGGATTTGAGATTTTTAAGGTGTTGGTAAGGTACGGGTAATTAGAATTGGCTATTGATTTGGTTTTGGATTGGTTGATTTGAACCTGAGTTGGCTGAAAAACAGAGTGTGGTTTTTTGGTCAATTGGTTATGATTGTTTATGAATTGGGTTACGAGAATTGTTGAGTTGGATTCGTGATTGATTTGTGAGCATTTCGGTAGTTTATGTGCAATTAGGTTACAAATTGAGGTAATATTACGAATTCGTGTTTCTGGGTTTGATGTTCATCGTTTCCAGAAAATCTGGAAATTATATTTGAAGATTTGAAGATGATTATGATTCGTTATCATCTTTATGTTGATTCGTCATCTTGGTCACATTGATTCGTTAACTAATTTAGTCAATTCGTTATAAAGTTCTAGTGATTCGTCAATCAGTTTGCTAATTCATCTGATTCGTGTCCAACAGATTCGTGTGACACGTGTCTACCTTGGGATTTGTGTTATAACAACCTGTGCCACGTGGCATTAGGTGTCAGAGTTGGTTACAAACGGTTGTAACAACCTGATTCGCTATAGTTTGATTCGTTATCAACTGTAGCTGGTTCGTCATCTTATTTCGCTAAGTTTATCTTAGTGATTCGTTACAGAAAACTTTCTAATTCGTCAAGTTAGTCCTTCGTGATCCGCTTAGTTAATTCGTTAGTTGGACTTGTTCGTTGAATCTCTGATTCGTTGACTGATTCATTGACTGTGTAATTCGTTGACCATCTCGTTCGTTGACTGACTGATTCATTGTTTAATTCGTTAAACATCAATTCTTAACTTCGTTAAGATTTGATTCGTTAATTTACTGTTCACAGTTCGCTACAACTGTTTACAGTTCGTTACATTTAATCCTTAAAGTTTCAAATTTTACAAAAATGGCTGGTATGTATGCACTAGCTTCTCAAAACATGTTAATGCAACAAATGTTACAACTTGATACCGAGATTGGTTCACATTAGAAATGTCCAAGGTTGATGAAATTTAGCGATTTTGCTAAATGGGAACCAAGTTTTCGTGCTCATCTAGGGTCTGTTCACCCTGATTGTTCTTATTGTTTAGATGAAGTTTATACTGTTCCAATGATTGGAGATGAGACTATTGGTTTTACACCTAAAGCTATCTCTCAATACTCAGTTGAAGAAAAGAAAGCATTAGAGATTGAGACAAAAGCCTATTCTACTCTAACCATGGCTTTACCTGAAAATATCTTTCACCAAGTGGGTAGTATAAAAATTTGTGCCTCTTTGTTTCAACATATCCGAATGAGAAGTATGGGAAATACGGCTGAAAGCAAAAAGGTTATGCTTAAGTTTCAATTCAGAAACTTTACTTTACTCAAAAGTCAGACAGTTGAAGAAATGACAACGAGATTCAATCACTTGATTGCAAAGATGGATAAAATGAAATTGGAAATTTCTGAGATTGATAAGATTGATACTATTAAGAGTGCACTACCAAGTTCGTATTCTACTTTCTTGATGGTATTAAAAGAAAACAGTTACTTCAATGAAGACTTGACTGCTAGTGAGTTTTTACAAAAGATTGAGGCTCGTGAATATGACCTCAAGTGTCAAAAATCATCTAAAGATAGTCAAGATCCTGCTTTCTATGATGGTAGCATGCCTCTTAGCTCAACCATTTCACCGATTACTGCATTTCTTACACAGAATGCAAAAGAAAATGAAATGACCATCTATAGTGATCCTAGAGCATGTTTTTATACTGATGGTAACTCAGGATCACCAAATGGTTCTGCTGGATTGGGAAGCTCATCTACTACAAATCAATACTCATCACCTCCAAATGTTAACATGCAAGAAGCTGAACAAAATTTTGCCTTTCTATCAGCTTTCATGACTTCTTACGAAAATTTGGTGAGTAGCAAGATTGCCACTAGTGATCTAACTGATGAAGATTATGATCAAATTGATCCAGATGACTTAGAAATCATGGATCTAAAGTGGAACATGGCAATGATTCTTCGTAAGGTAAAGAGATTTATGAAAAGGACCGGGAAAGATCTTCCTGCCTTGAACAAGAAGTTGGGATTTGACAAGCTCAAGGTGAAATGTTATAATTGTCAAGAATTCGAACATTTTGCAAAGAATGTGACAAACCGAAAAAGGAGTATACTGGTCCTCGTGGTCAAAATCAAACTTCTTCAACACCACGAAATAGTGATGCTGGAAAGAACTCTGGAAGTAAACCTTCGTCTGCTGGATCTCAAGCTATGTTATCTAACGTAGATAGAAATGACTGGTCACAACGGTTATTATGTGGTAATAATCATGCTAATCTTGCAATGTTTGGATTTCTTGAGCACTTTCAAGATGTAAGCGGAAGTGAAATTTCTTCTGATGCTGATACTGAGTCTGAGTCTGATGATTCAAGTGAAAAGCTTCCAACTAATTTTGCATGTAAGGCTAAGATCAGTGATTCAACCACGTCTGCTTGCATTGCCAAACAAAATGAGGTTAGTAATTCTAATTCTAAGTTATCATATGTTGATTGTGAGTATAATAAGTCCAAGATAGACTCATTAAAACTTCAAAATGATATTTTGCTAAAAGAGATTGTTTCTTTAAAAGATACTTATAGGCAATCATTGACCTCTCAAATGAATTCAAGAGAGAAACTTGAGGCTTTGACTATAAGTAATCATGATCTTAAGGCTGAGTTGTCAGTGAAAATGACCATCAATGATAAAAAATTTCAAGAAATCTTGAAACATAGGTCAAAAATAACTGAGCTTGAAAATGAGGTTCTTGAATTAAAGAACAAATTGGGAAAATTCAAAAACTCTTCCTTTTTGCTAAATGAAATAATTGAAGTATCTGGTAAGCAAAAAGATTCAAAGAAAGGGATAGGTTTTATTAAAATTCCACCACCTTTTCATTATGATTACAAACCAAATCCTTTTGCTAGAAAAGAAGAGGATGTGATTGTAAAAGAGTCTGTAATTCCTGAAAAGACAACGTTAGTTAAACCTGAGAGTGTTAAAACCCAATCTTCAATTCAGAAACCTCATGTTCAAAGCAACAAAGTCTTTGTTGAAAATAGTGACAAAGTTATCATTGAGGATGTGTTCGAACCTGAAATCATACACAAAAACAAGAACATTCCAAGTTCAAATCACATACTTTGTGAACCTCATGAATTTGAGGAGGATGTGTATGGTTCGCACACAACCAAGGTGAAACAAGATACTCAAGTCAATGTCAAACCAGTGAAGGCTAAGAAACCAGAAAAACCCAAAATTTCTATTGAGGATTTGTTGCGCTTCATAAATCCTAATGTATTTAAGCCTTCATCTGCTCGTTTGTTTAAGTTAAAGGGGATAGACACGATGTTCACAGAGAAAGACATTCCAATAAGTATCATTAAACCTGAACTGATTGAGAGTGTGTTTCACAATGAAACATCCAAGATTCGTGAACTTGAACGTTTGTATGCTCTAGCGAAAACATCA
This sequence comes from Bidens hawaiensis, assembly GCF_021521415.1. NCBI lineage: Eukaryota > Viridiplantae > Streptophyta > Magnoliopsida > Asterales > Asteraceae > Bidens > Bidens hawaiensis. The sequence continues at coordinate 5,105,315 of NW_027491024.1, forward strand.
GCTCCATCTGATCCATTTACTAAAGCAAAGCAAGTTTTAAAACAAGCTAAGAAAGTTCAATTTGTGAAGTCAGCTGGGACAGATACGTTGAAAATTTTTTCAAATTGTTCTAATTTAGATTTCTACTTGAAAAGGAAATCTGAGTTATCTGATAATTTGGCTAAGAGCATGACCAAAAATGTGAGTCATCATGCATCCTCTGTGTCACATGTTCCGACTAATTCTCAACATAATCATGTTGACATGCGAAGCTGTTTCCTTTGTGGTCAACAAGGTCATGTAGTAAGAAATTGTAGCCAAAAGAACAGTCAGAATCTTCATTCTTTTATCAAGGATCATTCCAAACTAGTTCCCTTGGTAAAGGAGATTCTTAAACGACCGGTGGCATATGCTGATGATACTCATATTATGTTTTCTAACGTGCATCCTCGAAAAGTTATTCATGTGAATGAAACTCATGGTTCCGTTAGACCTAAGTTCATTCCAACTGAACCATTATGTAGTAATGTTAATTCAAATGTAGTTCAAGCTGCGTATCTAAGATAAAAGTCTAAGAAATTTGTAACTTATTCTCAAGTTGCTGAACAACAATTGAATGCAACTAAGGTTAAGTTTTCTCAAGAAAATCAAAAGGTGCCCAAGACTGAGGCCTGGGCTGCCTTTTTGAACTAATCATTTTCATTTGTGTGTAGGGTACATCCAAGACCATTTCTGGTGAAAACTGGATTAAGGATAGTGGATGTTCTCGTCATATTACTGGGAATCCCGACCTCTTAACAAACGTAAGAAATATTCAAGGGGGTTATGTGGCGTTTGCTGGGAATTCTGGGGGTATGATTACACAAGAAGGTGATGTTTCGAATGGGTATATTACTTTTGAGAAGGTTAATTATTGTGATAAAGTGGATTATAATTTATTGAGTGTGTCGCAAATATGTGATAAGCAATACACTACAATATTTACAGATAAAGAGTGTCTGATTTTGAAACTGGGTTATGTGATTCCTGAGGACATGTTTGTCATGTGATCTCCTCGACCAAATGATATTTATGTCTTGAATATGAATTCTAAAGTTTCTACATCGATCGAAACGTGTTTTGTCTCGAAAGCAACCGAGAAAGATTCAGTTCTTTGGCATCGAAGAATGGGTCATATACATATGACCTGGTAGAGGGTGTATCGTTAAAGAATTTTAAATTATCCGATCACTGTGTTCCTTGCAAGAAGGGCAAACAGAAGAAGAAACCGCACCCATCTAAATTATTAAATTCCATTAATACTCCGCTTGAACGACTTCATATGGATTTATTCGGTCCAGTGAATCGTGTGAGTATTTCTGGAGACTGGTATTGTCTAGTGGTTACAGATGATTATTCACGTTATTCATGGGTCTTGTTTATGAGCTCAAAAGATCAAACACCGGTTTTTGTTCAAAACCTAATCGCTAAGATCGAATCACTATACAAACAGAAAGTGAGGAGAATTCGAAGTGACAATGGTACTGAATTTAAAAATACTGTATTGGATTTCTTTTGTGTACAAAAAGTAATTCATCGAGAATACAGTGCTCTATATGTACCACAACAGAACGGTGTAGCTGAAAGAAAGAATAGAACGTTGATTGAAGCTGCTAGAACGATGCTTGCTGATTCAAAGCTTCCTGTCCAGTTTTGGAATGAGGCGGTGAATACTGCTTGTTACACACTCAATCGAGTTCTCACTGTTAAACGACTCAAGAAGACCAGTTATGAATTATTGAATAATCGTAAACCTAATTTAAAGTACTTGGAACCATTTGGGTGTCCTTGTACTATGTTGAAAAAGGATGTGGGAAAGTTTGATGAAAAAGCCATTGAAGGTTATTTCTTGGGGTATGCGTCACCTAAGAAAAGAGTGTTTAACTTTACATCTGGTTGTGTTGAAGAATGATACCATGTGGACTGTCAAAAGTACACTACTCCTCCTCAAGGAAAAGGTCCCGACTGGATGTTTGACTATAATGGCTTATTTAATTCATTTACTCCAACAACCGATCATCCAGATGAAGATTTAGTTCGTGCTTATTTTGAAGAATATTTGGAAATTCCAAGGTTTGCAAGTTAAAATGATGTTGAAGCTCCAATTGTTGTTCCAACTGAAGAATCTGATAATGAGTCTCCTGTTCATTATGATAATGCTTCTACTTCATCTGACGATAATGTAGTTGTGGATCAAGTTATTGAACTTGATAGTGATGTTTCATCTCCTGAATTGGGTGAACATTACACTAATTTATTTGAAAATGTTGTTGTTCCTAAGAATCCTACTCTCAGGATTCATAATTACCATCCACAAGAAAACATTATTGGAGATCTTGATGTGGGAGTTCAAACACGTCATCAAGTTTCTTCATCGGGTGAAACAAATGTCTTATGTGCTTATGCTTACTTACACTCGTCTGGAATTGTAAATCTTGCTAAATTTACTTGTTTTCTATCTCAAGTTGAGCCAACGACTCCTCGTGTGGCACTTCAAGATCCTTCTTGGGTAGAAGCCATGCAAGAAGAATTACAACAATTTGCACGTTTAGGTGTTTGGGATCTTATCGACAAACCTGCTAGAGTAAAGAAGGCGATTCCGACTAAGTGGCTATATAAGTGTAAGAAAGACGATCGTGGGGTAATTGTGAGAAACAAGGCACGTTTAGTGGTGCAAGGTTTTCATCAACAAGAGGGTGTTGACTACACTGAAGTATATGCTCCAGTTGCAAGATTAGAGTCGATTCGAATCTTTCTGGCATATGCTGCTTACAAGAATATTAAAGTTTATCAAATGGATGTCAAGAGTGCTTTTCTCAATGGTGAACTTCATGAAGAAGTGTTCATTTTACAGCCTCCAGGTTTTGAAGATCCTGATTATCCTGACCGTGTTTACTAATTAAACAAGGCATTATATGGTCTACATCAAGCCCCGAGAGCTTGGTATGGCACGCTCGCCGACCATCTAACAGATAATGGTTTCAAACGTGGAACTGTCGACTGCACTTTGTTTTATAAGAATATTGGTGATGTTCTTCTCCTTGTTCAGATCTATGTTGATGACATAATCTTTGGGTCAACAAACGACACGTTGTGTAAGGAGTTCGAGAAATCAATGCAAACCAAGTTCGAGATGAGTTCGATGGGAGAGATGAATTTCTTTTTAGTGTTGCAGGTTCATCAGTCTGAGAAAGGAATCTTCTTTCATCAGACAAAATATGTGAATGACGTCTTGAGCCGATTCAAGATTAATGCCGGAAAAATCCCTTCTACTCCTCTTCACGTGGGTCACAATTTATCACCGGATGAATTGGAGGATACCGTCTATCGTGCTATGATTGGTTCTTTGATGTATCTTACTGCTTCTCGACCCGACATAATGTTTGCTGTTTGTTTATGTGCTAGGTACCAAGCAAGTCCCCGAGTGACTCACCTGGCAGCGGTCAAGCGTATTCTGCAATATCTGAGGGGAAATACTGACATCGGGTTATGGTACCCCAAAGACGAAGCTTTTGATCTTACCGCTTATTCCGACTTAGACTATGAAGGATGCAAGATTAATTTCAAGTCTACTACAGCGGGATGTCAATTCTTAGGAAGTCGGCTTGTTTCCTGGCAGTGTAAGAAGCAGACAACGGCCTCCACTTCAACCGCCGAAGCTAAGTATGTTGCAGCCTCGAGTTGCTGTTCCCAGGTTTTGTGGATACAACGACATCTTCGAGACTACGGTTTGAAGTTTCTTGCTACTCCCATTTTGATTAATAATTCTGCTGCTATTAGTATCACCAAAAATCCCGTACAACATTCTAAAACGAAACATATCAAAATTCGATATCATTTCATATAGGATTGTTATGAAAAGAAATTAATTGACCTTGAGAAAGTACATACTGATTTTCAAAAAGCCGATCTATTTACCAAAGCCTTTGATAGACGCGTTTTTATTTTTTGCTTGGTTTAAATGGCTTGAAAACCCTTGCTGGGATCCTAAAATTAGGATGATTATCTTTTATTTTAGTCTGTCCTAAATTTTATTTTTGTTTTAGGTTTTAGGGGGTGAATCTTAGAAAATACAAAAATATTGTGCGTTTCGTTTGTATAGATAAAACCCAAAAACATTAGAAAATTTTGAAAAATCAAAAATATTGTGATTTCTTAATTTCTTGAACTTATTCTTGAAAAACCAAAAACATCTTAAAATTTGAAAAACAAAAAGATTTTGTTTCCAGTTTGTATAGAAAATTTTATCAGTTATTTAGGTTTGTGGAGCATGCTTGCATGTTTTGGTCCTATTCTCTACCTGTAGACGGATAGGATAGCCATTTATCTATAAACTCAAAGTAACCGAGGCGATTAATTTTTTTTTTATTATGCTCCTCAAAATTTGAGTTTTTTAATCAAAAAGAGAAAATTATAGTACATTGCTTATTTTACCCCATATACAGCAAGAAATAAGCTTAACTGAGTGCTTAATTATTGGTGCATTGATAGGTCTTAAACAAGCTGTTAGAGTAAAGTAAGTGATATAAACCTAAAGAAAAGCCAAATTGAAAGAGGTGTTAGTCTCTAGCAAAAATCTCGGTGAGGATGGCAGAAATGTAATAATTGGTCATACTCAAGCCTTATAGTTGTTGATCACCCAAAAATATAATAAAGCAAATAACAAGCGTTAGGATTCTGGACACTATGAGTCTTTATGCGGCTTAATCATCTGGGTATTCATAAATTATGAATATTTCATTCGCTTTTAGAGCAAAACCAAAGTCATTAAACTTGATCACTGTTGTACACTGTACAATCCAAATTACTGACTTGATCAAAATCCGTTGTTGGTCATACAACTGTTCCTCCCTTGCGCGCGTCTCAATACCAATAAGAAACGGACCCTAGCGGATACAATATATGTAAGCCGACAGATGGACTCGTGCATACTCACTCACAGTAAAGGAAACTTGATGCATTGCTCAAAGTTTCATAATGGTATTCCAAAATTTTGATCAACACTATAATGGTTTAAGTCAAGTTGGGGTGATTTGGTAAAAATCAAATTAATCTTGAACCGAGATTAGGGGCTGATAGTTTCTGATATTCTGTGCGCTAATTGAACCTAAATCATATCAAAAGAATGCTTGAAGGCGTGTTATAAGATTTAAGTGGACAACAATATCAATGATCGACTTAACACCAGTCATAATATCGTTGAAATATAAAACTGTGATGGAAGGATATTTTAGTCAATATGATTCTCTGCTCAAACTCAACAAAAACACAAAAATATGTACTGATTTTGAAAAACATAGAAAAACACAAAAAGATTGTCTATTTTTAGTTCGGATATTTCTGTAAATACATTCTTTATTCTTTACAAAATATCAAAAATATTTTATCTTTTCCTTTTTATATATTATTTAAGTTGAATAAACGTAACACGCTTTTAAGTTATTTGGTTATCGAGATAATGGGCCTCGGTAATCTTAATAAGTTATTCTTATTTAATTCATTTATTTATTTAATTATTTAAGTTAAAATTAAATAAATTATGATCCGTTATTTATGGATAACGAATTAAGTGTTGCTTTAACGAACTAGAGTCTATTTCGTTCACCGAATTCGCTTCCGCACTATGTAACGAAATGCATCCAATTCGTTATGCATATTTAAGGAATCAAGACACGATTTGAATTTAATTCGTGATGCCACGTATTAAAAGAAGGTAAACGAATCGGCTGATTCGTTATTTCAATCACTAACGAATCTGTTTGATTCGTACATAGGGAAGCGTGTAAGGACTGTGTATAAAGGACAGCTGTGAAACGATTCGTCCTTCACTGTTCTTTCACCTTCCTTATACCTAAAGACACCCTATTCAAATTTTTCCTGATTTTCTCGATCTTCGAAATTTGAACTTTTGAATATATCACTGTGTTCGTAAGGTATAGATTATCACTTCTTTGTGTCTTTCGTCAAAAATGACACTGTGTTGATAGGCTAATTATGCAATTTCGTTATAAGGGTTTACGTGTTTTAAAACCTCTGCTTATTCGACATCATACTGTGTTATTATTGTTTATTTTGGTTTCATTATGATCTGAATGAGATCCCGAGACTCTTGGTGGACTTTAATCGAGGTGTGATTATTGTTTTCCAGGTCGATTGAATGTTTATGTTTTTAGGGGTTTATGCTCTGTTAAAACTCCGAGTACACTTAATTTATTTCATGGTGTTGAGCCTCAATTTCAACACCGTGTGCTTCGTATTGTATTTCCGAGATCGCTACACCTGTTGATTCGGTGATTCAACGATGTTTATGGTTTAATCGACACTGGTTTCATATTGTTACTTTCAGTGTTCTTAATCGAATTTTGATTTTGAATATGAGAGTCAAAGATCAAGTCTTTATTGACCATTCGTTATTGTTAGCGAATTGGAACTATTTAGTTTCCAATTCGTTAATAAGTCACACGAACTAGTTTAGCAAATAAGTTAATCAACGAATTAGATTTGAATTTGTTAAATCATAACGAACTAGATCCTAGTTCGTTCCTTTGAATAGTGATTCGCTAAGTCTATTTCGTTAATTTATTTACCTGATAGCGAATCAGTTGATTCGTTACATGTTTGTAACGAATCAGATTGATAATCAAACGAATGACATTTTATTTTAATTATTAAATTAAATTCAATAACCATTATAATTAGTAAAATATTCCAAACGTCTAAACGCGTCGATATATCGATTACACACGACATATAAAATTAAATACACCATCTATAATATAAATATATATATATATATATATATACATGTTAACTATATTTTATCTCCACATTACTTATATTTATTTAAATTTTTATTCAGTTTAAATGGTCGATCAAGTGGATCAAGATCCACCTGTTGCTCCTCAAGAACAAGAACAACCTCCAGCTCACGAACAACCTCAGGACCACGAAGAGGTTCAACTGCTATCATATGATAAAAAGCACAACATATATGCTTATGTTGATTCGGAGGTTGCTGACGTAGTCATGTTTGGGGATATTCTGGCATTTTTACAACGTTCAGTAATACTTTATGCCATAACTGCCAGACCTACGGTACATCTGAGAATTATTAGGCAGTTTTGGAATACTGTTGAGTTCGTTGAGACTGAGAACCACATTCGAGCTACAATCAATCAAACTCTCATTACAGTGGATGTGGATGTGGTTAGGAGGGTACTTCAGTTTAGAGATAATGATAATTACCCGAGTTTGTTTGATAAGGAGTTAATCAAGGGTTTATTCAGACATATACATTATGGTGGTAATATTATGGCGTCTATGTTTAACAAAAATGGTTTATACCCTCCTTACAAGTATCTTTTACATGTCCTAATTCATTGCATGGGCGGACGTAAAGGGGGATTTGATGAATGTCGTATATGCAATCGGCATTTGTGGATCTTATTCTTAACAAGCCATTCAACTTTTCGGAAATGGTCTTTAATCATTTGAAAGAGCAAGTCCAGCAAGCGATTCAGACAAAGAAGTTTTTAATGTATCCTCGATTTCGGCAGTTAATAATTCAAGATTTGATACCAAATCTGGTTATTGATCCAACTTTGGTGAACGATGTGCTTCCTTTGGAACACATGAAGGCCGACACTGTACGTCGAATGACGATTTACCGTAAGGAGAGGCCTCGAGACAAGCGGATGATTGGTCATATCATTAACCCTAATTATGTATGTCCTCCCAATGAACGCTGGATCCACGATGACTCGGATTCCGAGCGTGAGGGGGGTGAAGGTGGGAGCGATGATGATGGTAATGATGGTAATGATGGTGGTGAGGGTGGTCGTGGTGATGCTGGTGATGCAGCTCTTAAAGAACAACAAGCTGCAGTTGATGCCGCTTTAGCTGCTACTATCGCAGCTCAACGTGAACAGAAGAGAAAAGGAAAGCACCAGCTTCTGAATTTCCAGCTAAAAGACGTGTATCTGCTGGAGCTGTTGTAATTATTGGAGTTCCACCTCCTTGTCCACCTTTGTCTCAACGCTCGGTAGTGCCGCCTACTACTAGCACTCCGGCGCTCACATTGATAACAACGATGGTCCCTCATGAGCGGCTTGGTATGATTCCACAGATGACATTAGCTGAAATACCAATGCCTTCTCCTACACCTTCAACTGTTCCTCCAACACCATCAATGAGGCCTCCTCCACCTGGTGATGTCTCATTTATTAGAATTACAAGGCCTCAAGGACCAATTCAACCTGTCCACCCATCCCAGTACAACATGCCATAGAATCGTCAAACAGACATGCTATTGAACTTGCTACACTTGTATGAGAATCAAATGTCTGCTGATCGTCAGAATCAAGACCGCCTTATGGAGAATCAAAGAAGGTTGATGAGTTATGTGTTATACTATCAAAAAGAGACAAAAGAGCTTCGTGCGATTATTGAGTCTCATGGGGTGAAACTCAAAGAACAGGAAGATCTGATTCTGCAATTAACATGCAAAGATGATGATTTGAAGAAACTCAATAATGATGATCAAGATCCTGACGAGTCTGGTGCAGGAGGTGAGCCTAAACAAGCGCCCGGCTCATCTTCCGGTGTTAGTACAAGTGGCGGTGATGACTCGGGTAAGCAGGTTGTTGTGTATCATGATTAAACTCCTGTTAAACCAATTGAAAGGATTAAAGCTGATATGGTCATATTTGTTGATGGATCGGGGGTGGTTAGAAGTGTGGTGAACAAGAATGAGATCGAGGTTGGTCAGTTTGTTGATAGGTCTCTAACACGAGAGCAGATTTCCATACTGCTAGGGTTAAATGATGTACAGTTAACTGTGTTAGAGACAGAGCCTGACATTGAGGTGGTGAATAACGAAGGTATAACAGATGATCCTTCTATTCAAAGGAATACGGATTTTATTTATGAAGACGAGGAGGTTGAGATGGAAGATGTCACTGCTGAGGAGTATCCTGACTTATTTCAACACACAAATGTTGATCAAGGTGCTCCAATGTTAAATGAGCAAACGGTTAAAGCAGCTGAGGATGATCTTGAGAAGATGTCTAAGGGAAAGAAGGTTGTGGATACTCGTTTCAACTCAATTGAAAACCCTACTGATGCTGACATTGAAAAATGGTTCAGCTACAAAGCGGCAGGTAAGATCATCAAGGCATATCGGTATGTTGATCAAGAGAGAAAAGATGAAGCTGCTGCCTGGATCAAAGCCAACCAAGTAACCTCATTTAAGACTGTATCCAAGGTTCATGGTGATATTGTCTCATGGCTATATGATTCTGAGCTTAAGGTATGCATTGTTAAATGGGAGAAGGGAATCCAGTACTACGAAACGATAATGGACGTTCTTACACTACCGCGTTGGGATGTTCGTACCCTCCCGTGTCATCCATTTATCAATCGTGGGGGTGACCGGACAGCTGAGTGGTTTCACCAACACTTACTGTTCGAGGTCAATCACGGTTTCAAGTTTTTCAAGCCCTAGGTCCCGAGACGTAAACGTATTGACTAAATTGATCCAAGGACTGGCTGGAGGAAGCTTGTTCTTAAGGTAAAGCCGCCAAAGACGATGAACCGGTGCTGGTGAAGACGATGCACCAACACATGCATCTTTCGTTTGACCGCTGGTACTACGAAAATCGTGTTGGCGAGGTCGTCATTGTTCTTGGTAAAGGACTGAAGACTGAGCTTATCAAGATTATCGACCCGATGTGGTTGGTTAATTTAACTGAGACCGACAATGACGTGCTACACAAGAACAAGATTCTATTTGAGAGCAATGAAGACTATGACCTGGCTATGCAATTTCAACGCGTTGTGCGTGTTTGTTATGAAAACGGAATTCATAGTTGCAGAGACTGGCAGTCCAAGCGTTTCAAGTGAAGAACAAAGGCAAAGAGCTCAAGACGAGGGGGTGTCTGTTAGTGCACGGTTTTGCGTCTTGAGTCTTTGTATTTATCTTTAATGTATTTATCGTTTTATTAATGTACTAATTATTAAGTGAGTATGCTGGTTCGTTAAAGTATTTATCTAGTTAGTTAAAGATGTTAAACGAACTAGATTTAAGTTATGTTCCCTCCTGATTCGTTAAGGATGTTTAACGAATCAGGGGGTGATTCGTTAAGAGTTATTTCGTTTTAATGTATGTAATGAAGTGGACTCTAGTTCGTTAGGGGATGTTAACGAACTAGGTCAATCTTCTATTAATAGGTGAACACTGTTCACGTTTAATTTAATTTTTGAGAGATAATTATCGAACCTCTGTCCAATTCTCTCCCGATCTTCATCTTAATATTATACACACAAACACATACTACTAGTGATAATAGATATACATATCATACACAATCAAACGTAACTATGAGCTAAATCCGTATTTAGGATTAATCTTATTCATACAGATCTGAGATATGTTTATTGTTAAAGGATTGATCCAGGATCCAAACAATTTTTAAGGCGTTTTAAGGACCGAAAATGATGTTTTCAAGACCCAACAAGTGTAAAACAATATCTTAACATAGAATCCATCTTTTTGATTATATCATAAGCTTCGGTTTACAAAACGGGTAGGTTTACATAATAAAAGTTTACAAAAACGAATACAAATCGATACCCGAAATTGACGAATGTCACAGTATTCCCTACTTTAGGAAATTTCGTCCCGAAATTAAGATGAAGACGCCGATGCAAAAAATGTGGATACTTCTCTTTCATTGAGTCTTCTCGTTCCCAAGCAAATTCTGCGTCGCGCCGTGATTCCCATCGAACTTTGACTAACCGAATACGACTACGCTTGGTTTTTTTCTCGTTGCGATCCATGATCTCAATGGGTCGTTTGACCATGATTATCGAATCATCGGCATGTACTTCGTCGAGAGATATATAGAGATTACAGTCGGCTAAGCACTTTTTAAGGTTCGAAACATCAAAAGTCGGATGAACACCGGCAAGTTCTTGCGGTAGTTCGAGTCGATAAGCTACCTTCCCAACGCGTTCAAAACTTTTGAAATGACCAACGAAATGAGGAGCTAGCTTACCCTTCTTTCCGAAACGGATTACCCCCTTCCAAGGAGAAACTTTTAGAAGGATAAGATCGTCAACATTAAATTATATTGGTTTTCGCCTTTAGCCGCGTAATTCATTTGACGACTTCTAGCGGCTAGGAGGTTCTTACGGATTTGATCAATGACGTCGGTAGCTTCTTGGACCATTTCGGGTCCCGTGATTTGAGCTTCATCGATTTCATTCCAACTAATCGAAGATTAACATTTACCACCGTAACGAGCTTCGAAAGGAGCCATCTCAATGCTGGAATGATAGCTATGGTTATAAGAAAACTCGATGAACGGAATGTGAGAATCCCAATTCCCACCGAAATCAAAAACACACGCTCGTATCATATCCTCGAGTGTTTGAATCGTACGTTCGGATTGACCGTCCGTTTGAGGATGATAAGCGGTGCTAAGATCGAGACGTGTTCCCAAAGCTTCTTGAAGTGAACGCCAAAAATTAGAAGTAAAACGGGTATCGCGATCAGAGATGATAGTCAATGGCAAACCGTGTCGGCACACGATTTCCCGAACATAGATTTGAGCAAGTTGCTCGACAGAATACTTCTCGCAAATTGGAATGAAATAACCAGATTTGGTCAAATGATAGATGATCACCCAAATGCTATCATTTCCTTTTTGAGTGTTGGGTAATTTAGTGATAAAGTCCATAGCAATGTCTTCCCATTTCCAAACGGGAATCGGTGGTTGCTCGAGTAGAGCAAAAGGTCTTTGATGTTCGGCTTTGACTTTTGAGCAAGTAAGAGATTTAGATACAAACAACGCTACGTCCTTTTTCATACTCGACCACCAAAAGGATGCACGAAGATCGAAATGCATCTTATCCGCACCAGGATTAACAGAGTACCGTGAATTGTGAGCTTCGTCGAGTATGTAAGTACGAAGATCATCGCGATCGGGAAGCCACAAACGATTAAGAAAGTACAAAAGACCATCGGATTTGGTTTCGAGTTGAAGTTCGGCCCCACATGACATTTCGTCGTACATGTTACCTTCTTCAACGGAGGTACGTTGAGCTTGAAAGATTCAGATTTGAAGGACGGTTTGAACAACAACGCTTAAAAGCAAAAGGGATTTAACATTAACCTTTCGACTTAGGTCGTCGGCGTCAACATTCGCTTTACCGGGATGGTAGCGAATATCTCAATCGTAGTCACTAAGTAATTCGGCTCATCGTTGTTGTCTCATGTGGAGATCTTTTTGGTCAAAAGTATGTTATAGACTTTTATGATCGGTAAACACAACACATTTTGTACTGTAAAGGTAATGTCTCCAGATTTTTAGAGTGAAAATGATGGCACCAAGTTTGAGATCATGAGTCATATAGTTTTTCTCGTTGACCTTTAGTTGCCTTGATGTGTAAGCAATGACTTGACCTCATTGCATGAGAACACAACCAAGACCTTGATGAGAGACATCGCAAAATACAATAAAATCGTCGTTCCATCAGGAAGGGTTAGAATAGGAGCATTACAAAACATATCCTTGAGAGTACAAAAGGCTTTCTCTTGCTTCGAACCCCAATCGAATGGTTTCCCTTTATGAGTGAGGGAGGTAAGAGGCAATCAGATCTTGGAAAATTTTCGAATAAATCGCCGATAATATCCGGCCAAACCAAGGAAGGATCGAATTTCCGTGGGAGTCGTTGGAGTTTTCCAATCATTAACGGCCTCAATTTTAGCGGGATCAACATAAATACCTATGTCGTTTACGATATGTTCCAAAAATTAAACTTCCTCGAGCCAAAATTCACATTTGGAGAATTTGTCGTAGATTCGTTCGTTTCTAAGGAGCTCGAGAATGAACGCAAATGATGTTCATTTTCAGGCCTAAGATTTAAAAAAGATAAGGAAGTCATCAATAAAGACAATAACAAATTTATTAAGGAATGGTTTGCAAACGCGGTTCATGAGGTTCATAAATACCACGGGTGCATTTGTTAACCCGAAGGGCATAACCAGAAATTCAAAATGTCCATATCGAGTATGGAAAGCGGTTATTGGAATGTCTTCTTCGCGAACACGCAATTGATGGTAACCCGATCGAATATCGATTTTTGAGAAACACGTTGCGCCTTGAAGTTGGTCGAATAGGTCGTCGATCCGTGGCAAGGGATAACGATTTTTAATAGTTATTTTGTTAAGCTCTCGGTAATCGATGCACATACGAAACGAACTATCCTTCTTTTTCACGAAGAGTACGGGAGCGCCCCAAGGAGAAGAGCTTGGACGAATGAAGCCTTTATCGGAAAGTTCTTCGAGTTGGTTTGATAATTCTTGCATTTCCGACGGGGCTAAACGTAAGGAGCCTTGGCCACGGGCATCGCGCCGGGCACAATATCGATTTGGAATTCAATCGGATGAACGGTAGGAATACCGGTGACATCATCGGGAAGTCGAGAAAATCACGAACAATAGAAATATCTTGGATTTTCCGTTCCTTTTTGTCTTTTATCACCGCGAGAGTTAAAACCAGAACGTACTTTTGGCGTAAGAACTTTTGCGATTGAGAAGTAGTGTTGCCGAAGACTTTGAGAATTTTACCGTTGACAAGCGGAATGCGAATGAATTTATCGAAACAAATGACTTCGGCACGGTGCAAAGATAACCTATCCATGCCTACTATGACACCGAAACTTCTCATTTGCATCGGGATGAGATCGATGGATAATTTATGATTAGAAAGGATTAAAGAACAATCGCGAACGACGGAATTGATGGTAATGGAATTGCCATTGGCGACTTCAACCGAAAACGGTCGGGAAAGCTTAGTTCAAGGCATAGCAAGTTTCGACTCAAATTTCAAAGAAATAAAACTTCTATCGGCACAAGTATCAAATAAAATAGAAGCCAAATGATGGTTCACCAAAAACATACCGTTCACAACATCGTTTTCCACTTGAGCTTGATTTGCATTCATCATAAAAGCTCACACTTGATTGCCATGTTTGACTTGAGGTGCTTGTTGGGGGAGGTGGAGGTGGTGCTCGTATGGCTTGGATGGGTTGGATGAGTGGTGCATTGAGTTGGGGAAGTTGGGGTTGGTAAGTTTGGACTTGGTAAGCTTGGGTTTGGTAGTAGGATACGGTCATGGTTTGAGCTTGGTTTGCAAAAGTAAAATGTGGGCAATTGTTGCGGAAATGGCTAGGATCTCCACAATTGAAGCAAGCCAGGGGTTGTTGGGGTTGGTTTTGTGGGCAAGGTGCATATCGGTTTTGAGAATTTTGGGGAAAGGTTCTTGTTTGGTTAGGTTGGTTAGGTTGGGTTCATTGGGCGGATCAGCATGTAGTGTTGAGATGACCGAGTCGGTTACAAGTGGTACAATGGCGGCAAGGCATGTTTGGTGGGTGGTGAAGTTGGCAAGTGTTGCATAGCGGGGCAGTACCGGTATAGGGTCTTCGGTTTTGTGGTGGAGCTTGGATTTGTTGTTGAGGTTGGGGTTGGGTAACGACCTAGTTTCGGTAGTTGGTCTTGGGTTTGTTGTTGCTGTTGTTGTTGTTGTTGTGACGGGAAGAGTTGGAGTAGTTAATGGCTTGTGGTGCGGGTTCAACCTTGGCTTGAGGTGCGGGCTTGGGCTTGGCTTTCTCACTCGGTTTCTTGAGGGTTAGAGTACCCGCCTTCACGTGATTTTCCGATAGCGCACCGGCTAAAGTGATGGCGTCCTCAAGATTCATGGGTTTGCTACTCATAACAGAATCCCGGATTTGCATCGGTAAACCCCCAATGTATTTGTCGAGTTCACGTTCGGTTGGGGTAACCAAGTGAGGAACAAGAATTCTCAACTCGTGAAATCGGAGTGAATAAGCGGCGTTATCACCACTTTCTTGTTTTAGGTTCCAAAATTCTTCCTCAAGCTTTTGGAGCTCGTGTTTGGGACAGAATTTCTTCATCATAAGCGCCTTGAGATCGGCCCATGGAAGAGCCATAGCCGTATCCGAACCTTGGAGGTGCATAACACTACCCCCACCATGTTAGAGCGGTCTTTCTAAACATGCTTGAAGCGAAAATTGACTTTTTCGCTTCGGGGTATTCGCTATGTCGAAATACACTCTCGTTTGATTCGAACCATTGCAACAAGGTAGTCGCGCAAATGATTCCAAGGAACTCGAACGGGTTGGCACTAGTAAATTGCTTACACAAGTAGGATGTGGGTTTGGGTTCAACGGGTGCAACAATGGTTGCAGATTGGGTTGCTTGGATTTGGGTAATAAGTTCGGGAATCATAGCTGTTATTTGTTTGACGACGAAAGCAGCCATACGTCGGTTGGAGTTCTTGTGCGGTTGGCGTCTTAGCGTAGGCATGCTAAAAATTTATAAAGAATATGGGATAAATTTTGGGTAAAAAGAAATGAATACGAGGGTGTATAAAATAAAATAAGATTTAAATTTTTGTGATTGTGAATCCTAAAGTTAGTAAAGAGAAGATGTTAGTGTTAGATAAAATATAGAACTTTGTTTACAAATAACAAAACCGAAAACAACCGTAAATCATTTTTGAGAGGTTAAAGCTTGAAAATTGAGATTTTGAGATTTATAGAGTCGGAAAAATCGTGCATGAACCACCATGACTTGATATTCCAACACTAAAAAGTTTATAAAACACCACGTTGGAGTCTAAACATGTGCATAAACCACCGTGACTTTTTCATGTTTTCGACTCAAATAAAGATAATAACACAATAAATCGAGATACAACGTCATGTCAAAACACTAGTCCACAAATCACCGTAGTTCTATTGTTTTAACACCGAAAATTAGGATGGCGACCGGAACGCTCGCATTCGACTACTTAAATAATTGACATATATAACACGATTTGTGGCCTAGAATACGAGCACTATAACTCAATCATCCAAGGTAATTAAATCACCTACGATCCTTGGGATCTTTTTTTCAAATGGTCGTTTTATAATGTCTCGTTTTCTATGATGGCTACAAACCCGATATAAACGCAACCTTTAAGGGATTTGAAACAATGGAATCCAAGTTAATCTTGTGATCCATAAAACATAATAAAAATCTACTTTATGCGTTTTAAGGTAAGGATACCTTGGAAAGACTATGAAAGTGTATGTATGTTAACATTTAGGATATTGGTGAATTTTAAACAAGTTTATAAATAACATGCGATATGAACAATAAATTATAGAGTAAACACGTATAAGCACACGTATAGGACCCTAAGCATAACAATACTAGGTCGTTACGTCTAACCACCTATCCTATTGTCAAGGCTCTGATACCAATCTGTCACACCCCGACCAAAGGCGGCGGAACATGCCGGGGTGCAACGATTGCTCATAAGCGCATGACACTATTTAAAGCGACAATATTTAGCAAACTCATTTCATTTTACAACATCGAAAATGTCGCATAACAATATTCATAAGTCAATACAACATATAACAAAATATAGCAAATCAAATATTTTTCATTTTTGCTAATATCTCATAGGTATTTTTGACGTTTTCTTCAAGCTCCACAATCAACGTAAATGCAAACCTGTAACATTTCATAAAATAAAGTTTATCAACATAAAGGTTGGTGAGCTATTCATAAATTTGAACATATAAGTGTATAGTAAGAAAAGCCACAAAACTTGTATACAAAACAATAAATAAGAGCAATAACTTGGATAAACAGATAAGATCGCTAATAGAATTACGTTAGCGACACCTTGCTATGAGGGGATGCCAAATAGTCTAGGATTTTATAGTTATAGTTAATTGCATTACGTTAACGACACCTTGCTATAAGGAGATGCCAAATAGTCTAGGATTTTATAAATCAACCAACCAAAAACGATAAACACATAGGCATATAATCATAAAACACCAAATCGAGCATTTATTTAAGTAAGGTATACGATAACGTTTGTGGTCTAAGACTCAAGTATAAAACATTTAGTTTAGATAAGATGAAATGTCACCCCCAAAACAAAAGATTGAAAACGGGGTATGAAAGTACTCACGTTCAAGTAATAAACTTGAAAAGTTGGTAATTCGAAGATTTGCCGGAATGACGGGTTTAACGTATGAAGCGTAAATAAAATAAAGTCTTGGATTTAGAAAGGTTGTCTTAAAGATCTTTAAAGAAAATAATTGTTGCGAAAAGTAAACAATTAAATTTCAAGGTTTAAAATGTAACTATTTAAGAATTTATAATAATAACCCTTTAAAATGTAAATTTGCTCGAAACCAGGTTAAAGTATCTAACCTTAATATTTACTTAACCTATGTTCAGTAATAAGGTGAGAAAATGCTAAAATACGAGTTCATTTGGGATAAAGATACTAAAACGAGTCTTTAACGAGTGTTCGAGTTGTTGGTTCGGGTCTTGATAATTGGTCAAACCCAAAGTCAACTTTCCAAAATAATGAATGTTATGAGATAACTCAATAAAATTTAATAAGACTTAACCAAGTATGTAGATCTATTGTTTTAGAACTAACAACGCACGTTAAGCGAGTGTTAAGTTTTGTCGGACCAAACTATGTTATGAGATCAAGTTGGATTCAACTTTTCCATGTACTTAAGAAAATAATTAAAATCAGTTTGTAAACAATTTTTAAATAAATATACAAGTCTTGATAGCTAAAAACACACTTGTGTGTCTTAAGCGAGTAAAAATCGGGTTGGTTCGGTTTCCATCTCACAATACGTTCCTTGATGGTTTCCACATGTCAAAATACCCAAGAACTCGTATAATAATTTACAAATGAAAATACTTAAGTTTTACAACCAAAATGTTAACAACAAAGTCTTTAAAACAAAAGTTCGATTTGGTTCAGTTTCTATCTCACAATATGTTCCTTGATGGTTTCCACATATCCAAATAACCAAGAACTTGTATAATAATGATTTTAAAAAACTTAAATCTAACATTAAACATGTTTAAACAAGTATTTAACAAAACTAGTAACAAGTTCGGTTTACGATTTGGACTACTTACGGTTAAACCGAGGTTAGTCTCTACAAACCCACACCATGGAACTTCATAAATATGACAAACAAACTAAAAAGAGTAGAAGTTAAACAAGATTAATATGTGCAAACAAGTTATATAAGTGTATATATATCAAGGACCACGAAAGTCCTACATGAAGCCTTGCCTTACTAAGTCCGAAGCCTAACCAACCGGAGTCGGAGAAGCAACTGCCAAAGGGAACAAGGGGTGTGCATTATATATATGTTGCAACATCAAGCTTCAAGTAATAAGAATTAGTTAGAACAAGGTTAGCTTTAGTTTGACCTTAAGTAGTCAAAATAGCAAAATGTTGAAGATGAATACTTGGATTTGAGAGAGATTTTGGAGAAGATGAACAACCAAAGTGGTATATGGAGCCTTGCTTTTATAATGGTAAGAGTATGGTTCATTCAAATAGGGTAAAAATGCATGTGATGGTTGACATGGTCAAACAAGTTTTTGGTAAATGACAATAATAGTCCCAAAGTTTGTTTTAAGTCATTTTTAAGGCGTTTAAGGACCGAAAATGATGTAAAACAATATCGTAACATAGAATCCATCTTTTTTGATTATATCATAAGCTTAGGTTTACAAAACGGGTTGGTTTACATAATAAAAGTTTACAAATCGAGAGCTGAAATTGACGAATGTCACTGTATTCCATACTTTAGGAAATTTAGTCCCGAAATTAAGATGGAAACGACGATGCAAAAATTGTGGATACTTCTCTTTCATTGCGTCTTCTCGTTCCCAAGCAAATTATGTGTCGCACCGTGATTCCCATCAACTTTGACTAACCAAATACGACTACGCTTGGTTTTCTTCTTGTTGCTATCCTTGTTCTCAACGGGTTGTTCAACCATGATCATCGACTCATCGGCATGTACTTTGTCGAGAGGTATGTAGAGATTACAGTCGGCTAAGCACTTTTTAAGGTTCGAAACATGAAAAGTCGGATGAACACCGGCAAGTTCTTGCGGTAGTTCGAGTCGATAAGCTACCTTCCCAACGCGTTCAAGAATTTTGAAAGGACCAACGAAATGAGGAGCTTGCTTACCCTTCTTTCCGAAATGGACTACCCCCTTCCAAGGAGATACATTTAGAAGGACAAGATCATCAACATTAAATTCGATTGGTTTTCGCCGTTTGTCGGCGTAACTCTTTTGACGACTTCTAGCGGCTAGGAGGTTCTTACAGATTTGATCAATGACGTCGGTAGCTTCTTGGACCATTTCGGGTCCCGTGATTTGAGCTTCACCGATTTCGTTCCAACTAATCAGAGATCGACATTTACGACCGTAAAGAGCTTCGAAAGGAGTCATCTCAATGCTAGAATGATAGCTATTGTTATAAGAAAACTCGATGGACGGAATGTGAGAATCCCAATTCCCACCGAAATAAAAAACACACGCTCGTATCATATCCTCGAGTGTTTGAATCGTACGTTCAGATTGACCGTTCGTTTGAGGATGATAAGCGGTGCTAAGATCGAGACGTGTTCCCAAAGCTTCTTGAAGTGAACGCCAAAAATGAGAAGTAAAACGGGTATCGCGATCGGAGATGATAGTCAATGGCAAACCGTGTCGGTGCACGATTTCCCGAACATAGATTTGAGCAAGCTGCTTGACAGAATACTTCGCGGGGATCAGAATGAAATGACCAGATTTGGTCAAACGATCGATGATCACCCAAATGCTATCGTTGCCTTTTTGAATGTTGAGTAATTTAGTGATAAATTCCATAGCAATGTCTTCTCATTTCCAAATGGGAATAGGTGGTTGCTCGAGTAGACCTAAAGGTCTTTGATGTTCGGCTTTGACTTTTGAGCAAGTAAGACATTTATATACAAGCAACGCTACGTCCTTTTTCATACCAGGCCACCAAAAAGGTAGCACGAAGATCGAAATACATCTTATCCGCACCGGGATCAGCGGAATACCGCGAATTGTGAGCTTCGTCGAGTATGCAAGTACGAAGATCATCGCGATCGGGAACCCACAAACGATTAAGAAAGTACAAAAGACCATCGGGTTGTTGTTTGCTGTTGTTGACGATGGTTTACGGATTGCATACCAGGTGTTAGAATAAATGTCATGTTGGTTTTTTGTTACTGAAATGTGAGTTTTAGAGTTGTTTTAACTATTGATGTTTTTTTAATGATTTTGCAGATGCATGTATTTTATTAGCTTAGAAAACGGGTCGGTCAGGTTACATATCAACATGATAACTTTTATACGATCAGAGTTAGCTTGGCCCGAAACACATTTTTCCCACAATTGTTTTCATACCAAGTTGGTAGGAGCAATACCACAATGTTTAGCAGGTTTGAAAAGATTTATTGTCTATTTATAATTATTTATATACTAAATGTGACTATGGCTTATTTTTTCTAATACATGGTGAGGAACTATGTGTCACGCTACAAATACACACTAACGATGTCATGTCACATCAGTACTATAAAGTGTGTTCCTAGGCCAATTAAGGTTGAATTAGGAAATAGACAGCCTTGTATTTTAATTTATCCAGAAGACTTGTGTGCATATGTTAACATAGGCGTTAGACGGGCAAGTCAAACTACTAATGTAATTAAACAAGTGTAGTTGATTTTGTTTAGGCTGTTTTGTTTATGCTGGATATGTATAAAATTTATAGATTTTATATAAAGTTGGTTTTTACTTCTTTTTAATAAAATTATTTTGTACTTTTTTAAATTATAGTTGGGTCTTTAATGGAGGGCTAGCTTCATTTATTTAAAATCTAGAAATGAATGGGCTGGTTTGGGTTTTTAAACGGGTTATTCGAGCTGAGTAGACAGTTTTTATGGTTTCCAGATTTACCATCAATCTGCAGCTAATGCACTTTTTAAACTGGATTTTAAATCGGAATTGCTAACCTGTAATATGTAGCAAGCTGCAAACCCTTACCCCCTACAATGGGTGTATTACATATAACATTTTAAATTAGTTAAAATTTGTTATGTTTGTTTTTCGTATGTCATGAGAAATATAGGTGAAAATTTACCCAATTTAGCTTCTTGGAATTACTAACCAACAATTTGTAGCAGATTGCATACCCTGACATGATAAACTGTTACTTTGCAACAACTAGTAGGCCAGTTAACTCCACTATATGTTCACAAAATTCTTATGCAGCATGAATGTGAACATATGCAAATATAATTTGATGGATGTAAATATATGTAACGTATCTTATCAAAAAACAAATTATGCAGCTTGAGTTACTCAAACTTGAAAAATCTAAGCCATCCATCCAAACTTGAAATATCTAACATTAATGCAAGCAAAATAACATAAAATCCAAACTTAAAAAATGGTTAACTGAGCTTTTGATGTTAACGGGTGTTAATTCAATCCCGATTACGCCGACACATCATGAAAAAGGATTTTTTTTTTTTTTGTTTATTCCAACTTCAATATTACAATTACAAAAGGGTACTAATGAAAGGAGCAAACTACTCTATTTTTATTATATAAACACTTAAAACACACGCTACACTGTCATATTATTCTTCTATTTCAGCAACAAACTTCAACTTCCACTTGGTCTCCAACTCTAACGTCACATCCCATAAAACTCGATCAACTTGACTAGTTCTACATATATGACCCGTAACTACCTGATAGCAAATACTGACCCGAAACTGACTTGACCTATGAACTAATTTAGTTAACCCAACAATGGGTTCAGAGTTCCAACATTGTTCCGAGGGGTATGACCTGAACCAGACTACGAACGACATCACATTGTTTTTCCTATAGGCCACTAAGGCCTTCGAACGGCTAGCGTGTAGACAACCGTATTTCGTATTTCGTGACATACACGTTTTCTTTCTATTTGTCTCCTTCCCGAAGCTTGCTTTCCACCTATTACAACACCAATAATGCATGTATTCAATATATTAGTAATGCATATATGTATAACATCCGTAATTCACATATATAATGCATTTGCATTGCAAATATGTTGTTGGGCCTAGTTTTATGGTTTGAGCTTATTTACTTGTATTTGGGCTTGGGTTGGGTGCACATGTAAACCGAGAACTGTGTATGTGTTCTCGGTGGGTTTAGTATTGATTGGGTCGGCCTTTGGTTGTTGTCCCTATATATAGTGGTGTGATGTATAGGGTTAAGGGGTTTTTCATTCTCATTATTGTCAAGTATTTGTAAGTGCTTAAGCACCTGTAACAATTCCGGCAAATTCAGGTATACCCTAGCCGGTATATACTATTTACGTGTTATTTAATACCGAATATATGAATTATAATGTGTTTGTACGAGTATATAAGATTCACAGTACGAATTATACTCGAATGTACAGTTAGTCGTTTTGGAATTACGATTAACCGATGAACGGTTATTGAAACCCGAACGAATCGGGGATTACACCATAGATGAAATATATGATGTTTAGTAAGGTTTACGAAGTATTAAGGCTTCGGGATAAGTGAATTATAGCACAGAAAAAGGATTTCGATTTATTGGTACGTCGGTACGTTAAACGAAACCTTTAACATCAAACCAAGCAAGAGACGATCGATCAAGCCGAAAAAGATGCACAACTACCGACAATATGATGTGTTAAGTCAATAAATGTCACGGTTTAAGTTTTTAAAGTTTTTAAATCGGTTTTATATAAATTTCATTTTTAAGCCGAAAAACGACCGTTTTAGCCTCGTTTTGAGCGGAATTAAACGCTTAACCGAAAAACGAACTGAGCCAGATTATCCACAACATTATCCAGATTGCGTAATCTGAATGTGTGGCCAAGAATGGAGGTGTGGGCCCCACCCCCACACCATATGGAGACCGATCGGATGAGGGTTTCCCCTCATCCCTTTCATTTTCTTTTTTCTTCAAACATTCAAGCACTCAAACCTCTTCCAATCTTCAATTCTCATCCAAATCTTTGAGTTTTAACAAGGTAAAACCATAAAGTAATGGTTAATTCATAGTTGTAATTCCATAATCTTGAGTAATTTCAAGAAAATGAGGTTTCAAGTGAAAAATGGGTTAAAACCCGAGATGAAACCGATTCTTGCATGATCAAGTGATGTATACAAGTTATACAAGGGATCTTGGTCCAAGAAAGGAGTTAAAAGAGTCAAAAACGAATTTTTACGGTTAAAATCTTTGTTTTGATGTCTTAACCGAAACCATGAAAGAAATGGCTTGATTGTGGGTATAACTTGCTTGGTGTGGTGTTGTTGTGCTTGTAGGTGTTGTATCTAGTTGCTAGGAAAGGCTAGAAAGCAAGATCTTTGTGATCTAAAGCTAGAAACACAAGGTAGTTCGGTTTTTCGTATGATTTGGACAGATTGTGTTAGATTTAGAGTTGGGTCATGAAATTTCACAGAGATGATCTACACATGAAAATATGAGATCTGTTAAAATTTGGTAATTTTTGGATAAAGGATGAATATTTGGTGAATTTAATGCTCGGTTTTGGCTAAAAATGGTGAAAAATAGCTAAGCATCATGAAAAATTCTGGAAAAATTCAGATAAGCTTTTTATAACATATAAAAGTCACACACAAAATTTCAAGTCCATTGGAGAAGCCTAAGTAGGCTTTTCGGTAAAACGAGTTCTAGGG
The DNA here is from genome assembly GCF_021521415.1 of Bidens hawaiensis. Lineage (NCBI taxonomy): Eukaryota > Viridiplantae > Streptophyta > Magnoliopsida > Asterales > Asteraceae > Bidens > Bidens hawaiensis. The sequence goes on from NW_027491024.1 coordinate 5,128,999, forward strand.
TTTTCTAGCTCGGTTTTGGTGAAAATGGCATGAAAAATGAGATTTTGGTTCTGGGAAAATTACAGGGAGCTATGTGGATGGCAGGGGTCATCCCAGAAAAATTTGGGATTTTTCTAAGGTCGTTTGGTATTTTCGACATATTTGGTGTTTAAATGATGTTTAAAAATAGATAAATAAATGTTAAATATAGAAATTAATTCTTGAAATATTTTTATAAAATTCCTTACTGTCAAAAACTGATTTGTGCAAATTTTCGAGATCTGAGTCTAAGTGGATATTTATTTGTGCTAAAAAGAACATAAAAACAAACTTTTAAAGCTTAAAACGCTTAAACCGGCAAAGTTCGCCTATGCGAGCTGACTGGTGTATAAAAACCCTAAAAATGGACTATTTTCATAAAACTAAGTTAATCAAGTAAAAATAAATCATCCGAAAATAATTCGGATGATTTGGGTAATTTTACCCGATTTAGCAGTTTCCGGTGTATTAAATACGGAAACGGGCCCCGCGGCCAAACGGGGTGTCTAAACCGAGCTCTAAATTCACCACTATAATTAAAATATCAGTAACAACTATTTTCGGGTCGTATGTGACCAAACTCATTTTTTGAAAACATAAAAACGGATAACCGTGCTAGGCACGCAAAACGGGGAAACACAATAATAATAATTTTGACGTATAAACTCTAAGAAATATCACAATCTGAGTCCTGAGAAGTGTCTCTGGGTTAACATTGTCCCCGGATCGAGTACAGTACTGGGTTAACAGTGTCCCCAGATGTAACGGTTGACACGGATTTAATTTATTGAAATTGTATAGTAACGACTTAGGTATCATATTACAGATTCAGGCTCATAGCTATTCACTGTACTACATACTGACTCACGAGAAGGTGAGTTTCACGAGCCCCTTTTTACTGAACTGTTTTAAATATTTTCCCGGGGCGGAAAGCATGTTTTTATCAAAGTGTTTAAGTACATGCCGATCGCATGGAAATGAATGTATTTATATAATGTTTATTGTACGGGAATCGTACGGTAATGTATTAAGATGGTAATTGTCTGAGTTGCTAATATTGTAAGGCCCGAAACAGTGTTTCTGGGTTAACAGTGTCCCCAGAGGTTATTAAACGTATTTCTGGGTTAACAGTGTCCCCAGAGGTTATTAAATGTGTTTCTGGGTTAACAGTGTCCCAAGAGGTTATTAAATGTGTTTCTGGGTTAACAGTGTCCCCAGAGGTTATTAAATGTGTTTCTGGGTTAACAGTGTCCCCAGTGGTATTTGATGTGTTTCTGGGTTAACAGATGTTTCACTTGTGGGCTCAGCATAATTACATCGCTAATTTATGATTATTATAATGATTTGTCCTGGTTTACTTAAATTAGTGAAACTCACCAACTATTCGTAGTTGACCCGTTTTCTTTACATGCTTTCTAGGTACACCCAAATTGGAATGAGTGATACGTGATTGATGATATGTGCTATTTTGTGGAAGATTAAGGATCTATATTTTGTATTAAATACGTTAACGTACTATCGGTAAAACTTATGTGATAACGCCTAGACGGTAACGAAACTCGGAACAATGTAATACGTTTAAATTAATGTAGTGGTGTTTTCTTTATAAACAATGCTGTTGATATCAGACGTGTCTGTTGCATCCCGTTTACGTTTCCGCTGCGGTTACGGGGTGTTACAGCACCTGACGTATTCATAATATATGTGTTTTTTGAAGCAATTCCGTGTTTATTTACTTATTACTATTCGTGTTCTTGAGTCACCGAGGATTGGTATTCCGCACCAATACTCGTAGGTTGATATCATATTGTAGTGATCCAGATTCGGGACTTACAATTGATATCAGAGCCTTTGACGAATTCAGGCTCGTTATTATGATATCAACGGATTCAAGATATCAAGTTTGGGTGGTTCTTACTGTTTCCGGCGAACTGTTGATCGGAGAAGAAGAAAGAAACTATTTTTGTGAACTGATTGCTCAAAGTTAGGAAACAAATCAAAATCCAAATTTTCCAGAAATTTGTTACAAGTTAGTTGAGATATCTACTGGTTTTCGGCCATTGTGAGTTCTTGGAAACATTACTCATTTGTGTTCTCGGCTCACACTGTTCTCGGTGATTGAGTGTTCTCGGCCACTGTTTGCTCTCGACAAATTAGTGATTTCGGTCAACGAATTGACAGCCTTGATTTCTCGGTCAATCAGAGTCTTCGGTCAAAAACTTTGGTCAACACCTTAGGTTCTCGATCAACCAATTGACAATTTTGAGTTCTCGGTCAACCAGAGATTTCGGTCAAATATCTAGTCAGCTTTGAGTTCTCGGCCCAAAATCTTTGTTCTCTGCCCAGTCTGTGTTTGGGCTTCTCCTATTGGACTTAAATTTTAATTGGACTTAAAAATCAGTAACAGTTTTTGAAATGGCCCAGTTAACAAATGGCAGCAACTCAACTAACTCGTCACTTCACCAAGAACTTGATTCAATCATGGGTACTGCTACACGTATACCCCGTTTATTATCCCCTGAAGGGTTCAATGAATGGAAGTTTCGTTTTGAACACTATGCCAAGATGAAAGACTCAAAAATTTGGAAAAGCATCGTGAGAGGACCTCAAGTAATCACCTACCAAAGGGATGGATCAACCGAGGTCCTTATAAAGCTAGTTGCTCAATATGATGATGCTGACTTTGAAAAGGTCTAAGAAGATGAGAAAGCTCTTTCAACTCTAACTATGGCACTCACACCCAAGATTGCACTTCAGTTTAGAGAACTCCGCTCAGCTAAAGAGTTGTGGGCCGCGCTGATAGAGGTTTATGAGGGAAATGAGGATATGAAAAGAAGTCGTCAAGATCTGTTGCGTCAGAAGTTTAATATGTTTAATCACGTTCTGGGAGAGACACTGGAATCTCAGCTTCAAAGGTTCATATCTCTTGCAACTGAAATGAGAACTGCTGGAATCTTTCTACAAACTTCAGAGATTAACAACAAGTTGGTGAACTCTCTGCCAAAGAATTGGGACATGCTGTTGCCGTCATTAAAAAGACCAAAGACCTTAACAGAATGAGCATGACTGAGATGATTGCAACTATTAAGGCCTGCGATATGGATGATAAACAGCGGGCAATAAATCATGCTAGCTCTTATAGCGCTGCTGGATATAACGTTACTTCTAACAGTGCTCTCATGTCTGAAAATAGTTTCTCACTATTTAAGCCCTCTCAACTACCACCTGGAAACTTTCAGATGTTCTCGTCAAATCTCGGTCAATCATCGTCATCAAACTCACCTAACCCAGCTCCAGTATTCTTTACCAAATCCGGTCAGTCAGTTAGTGATTCTGGCAAAACCACTTCCAGTGTAAGCCCCAACCAGATTCCTACCATACCTAAAGAAACTCAAAAAAATATTGCATTAATGGCAAGATTTATGAATTGTTACCATGCGTTTATGGCCGGAGACTTGGTCCAACCGATGGCTGCTACTGAATTTGATCAGATTCATCCTGATGATGTTGAGGAAATGGACATCTCGTGGCAAAATGCCATGGTGGTTTTTCGTGCTAAGAAGTTTACCAAAAGGACGGGTAGAAATAACTGGAACATGTCAAATAATCAAAAAGGTGGGTTTCAACAAGGAGACTCTCAGGTGTTACAACTATCATGAGCCGGGTCATTTTTCTCGTGAATGCACCAATCCGGCTAAAGAGGGGAATACAGAAAGGGCCTTGGTTCCAGCTGGAAATGCTCGGGGTGAAGCTGGGGGTAGTTCAATTAATGGGGAAAGAGGTATGGTTGCTCAAACGTTCTCATGTGATGGTCAGATGGCCGCACTGAACATTGGAAATCAAACCGCTAATTTCTCAACATTTGAGGAATCTGAGGAGGAAAACACTGCTGAGGAGAAGGTTAAGGAGCTCCAGTTTGCATACATTGCTTTCACTTCTCCGGATTCATCTGAAGTACATTTTCAACCATGTTCTTTAAATTGTAGTGAAAAAATTGAGATGTATCAACTTCATAATGACAATCTAAGATGAGGATGACGACCCTTGTTTTGATTTTGATAATAATTTTGTTTCTAATGTTTCTTTAGAACTTCCTGTTTTAAATTATGTTATTCTGACTGTTTGTGTGGGCTCTGTTTTAAAGAGCAAGGATACGTGTGTGATTGATTCGGTTGAAACTTTAGATTCTAATAATGCAATTTTTAATAAAACCAAAATTTCAAAAAACTCAAAAACATCAGAAAAATATGTTGCACCTAAGTTTGTCAAGGAGGGATGCTCCAATGACAACCAAGGTGATAAGTTTAAAAGTCTAAATGTGAATTCTCGCAAATCTAAACAGACTGGTCCACACAACCAGTCCAGACAAGAAGCTGCCCAGAGTGAATTTTTCATAAAACGCCAGACATGTTTTAACTGTGGCACTCCTGGTCATATTGCCAGAAATTGTCCACATCGTCCGTACATTCCATACTACGGATTTTATCAAAGGAATATGCCATACGTGCCTCATGATGCATATAGGCAAGGGTTTAAACATTATTCGGCTAGTTCCTTTGACAATGATTGGAATCGAAACAAATCTGGCAGGTTTAGTCCTCATCAGACCAAACCCAACATGATCAAAAGAAGGGTTAGTAAAGGTGTTTCTAGTTCAAAATCACATATAAACACTAAAACTAGACCTAAACAGGAGAAGAAAATAGTTTCTTCTAATGATTCTACATCTAAGGCACCAGAGATCATGACAACCATTCGTACTAATAATTCCAAATCTTCTAGACATAAATGGTTGCCTAAATCTCCGGCGAAAGCATCTAATCATTCTATTTTTGATGATCAAAGGGATATGACATGGCAGTCTGTGACTAAAGTTGATGAGTCAGGATCACCCAGTGTAAGTATGAACTGGGTACCAAAAACTAACTAATCTCGTGTTTTGTGCAGGGACAGCTATGGAGGAATATCATCAGACCTTGGTGTGTTGATAGTGGCTGTTCCAGGCACATGACAGGAGACATCACCCAGCTACACGACATTCAAACATTTAATGGTGGGTATGTATCCTTTGCGGGAGGAGAGAAAGGAAAAATCAATCAAAAGGGTACTATAAGTAACGGTGTGCTGAAGTTTGAAAATGTTAATTTTGTTCCAGAATTGAAGCACAGTCTTTTAAGCGTATCGCAAATTTGTGACAAAGATTTTTCAACTCATTATACTAAAAAGGAGTGCTTAATTCTGAAACTGGGTATAATCATACTAGAAGAATGGATTCTTGTTCGATCACAACGAAAAGATAATGCTTATGTAATCGACATGAACCAAAATGTTCCCGACGAAATTACATGCTTGTTTTCAAATGTGTTGGAACATAATGCGATGCTTTGGCACCGTCGGCTTGGTCATGCTAATATTAAAAATTTAAATCGTCTTGCTAAAAACAATTTAGTGCGTGGTTTACCTATCAAAGACTTTGTGACTGTTGAAAAATGTGTGGCTTGCGCTTTGGGAAAACATCATCGAAAATCTCATAAGCCTAAGTTAATCAATACCATCTCATCAGTCTTTCAGTTACTTCATATGGACCTCTTTGGGCCAGTTCATGTGTTAAGTTTGTCTCGCAGCTCTTATTATCTAGTTATTACCAATGACTACTCACGTTTTACATGGGTATTTTTCTTGTCAAATAAGAGCGAAACTGCAGATCTGATCAAGAAATTTGTGGTATTAATGGAGAATCAACTGAACCTAAAGCTGAAAGGAATCAGGTGTGACAATGGAACGGAATTCAAGAATGCTGTTCTGAATCATTTCTGCTCAGAAAAGGGGGTGCTTCGTCAGTACAGTGCTTCGCGGACGCCTCAACAAAATGGTGTCGCTGAAAGAAGAAACAGAACTCTAATTGAAGCAGCAAGAACGATGTTATGTAACTCTAAATTGCCTTTGTTTTTCTGGGCTGAAGCCATTAATACGGCCTGTTATGTTCAGAACCGGGTGATAATCAACAAGTCAAAGATGAAGACTCCGTATGAAATTGTTTATGGTCATCAACCCACTGTTGCACATTTCAGAGCTTTCGGGTGTCCGTGCACGTTGCTAAATCTAGAAACCACTCCAAAGTTTGGGGCTGCAGCAGATGAGTGTTATTTCATTGGATATTCCGGTAATACAGCCTACAGGGTTTACAACAAGTCAACCAAACAAATTATAGAGTCCTATGAAGTTCGTTGGTTGGAAGAAAATGAGACTGATGCCCGTGTTGTCCTGATTGGCTATTCGACTACAATGAATTCTTCAAGCCTTTTAATGTCTTTCCAGTTATCATCACAAACTCTCAAGGTGTTTCCACAGTGGTGATTACTCAATACAGTTCTCAATCACTGTCTCATATTTCTCCGTCACTGGATGATGAAGTTATTGAGATGACTAGTGCTTCAACCACAACCGATAATCAGCCTATCCAATCTTCAGAGACCGATCATTCACAACCAATCTCGTCTGAGAATAATACAAACGTTGAGGGGGAGAGCTCCGTTCGTCAAATATTCGGGAGCACATTGTTTCCCGATGCCATTCCAGATGAATATGTTGTCGGTACCTCATACTCTCACAGTACAGCAACATCTGGATGGAAGAACCCTCTTACTGACTCTGGGGAGAATGTAACAAATAATCAACCTAACTGTGATGTCTCTGATCATTCGATTCCTTTAAGAATTCAAAAGAATCATCCGATTGAGAATGTCATAGGACCCATTGAAGCGGGTGTGTCCACCAGAAGTCAGACCGGACACATAAACAATTGCATGTTTTCCTGTTTCATATCTCAAATCGAACCAAAGAATGTTGAGATGGCCCTTCAAGAACCTAGTTGGGTTGATGTATGCATGAAGAACTGAATCAGTTTGAGAAGTTAAAAGTATGGAGATTGGTTAAATTGCCGGAAGGAAAGAAAGCTCTTGATACAAGATGGGTTTTTAGGAACAAGCAAGATGACACCAGGGTTATTATTCGTAATAAGGCACGACTGGTAGTTCGCGGGTTTCGCCAGGTTGAAGGGTTAGATTACACAGAAGTCTATGCTCCAGTAGCTAGGCTTGAGGCCATTAGAATTTTTCTGGCATATGCATCATATATATGGGTTTTACAGTTTATCAGATGGATGTTAAAACAGCGTTTTTGTATGATGAGGTTAAAGAAGAAATTTATGTCGATCAGCCGCCGGGTTTCATTGACTCTAAGAAGCCAAATCATGTTTACAAGTTAGACAAGGCTCTGTACGGGCTACATCAGGCTCCACGGACGTGGTATGCTACACTGACCGCGCATCTACTTGACCACGGCTACAAGCGGGGAACGATTGATCAAACCTTGTTCCGGAAAACAGGCGGAAAGGATTTGATTCTTTTCAGATTTATGTTGATGACATCATCTTCGGTTCTACCAGTGCTGACTTGTGCAATGAATTTGAAGGCGTTATGAAGAAAAGATTTGAGATGAGTTCGTTGGGTGAAATGACAACATTTCTGGGGTTACAGGTTCGCCAAAGTTCAACGGGTATTTTGTTACATCAAGGAAAGTACGTTGAAGATATGCTGGCTAAGTTTGAGCTTCAAGATTGCAAGAGTGCTAACACTCCAATGGCTGAAAGACCGCTTTTGTCATCTGATCCTGAAGGGAGTCCCGTAGATCAGACATATTATCGATCAATGATCGGGTCTCTGATGTATCTCACAGCCAGTCGTCCCGACGTAATGTTCGCAGTCTACCAATGTGCTCGCTTCCAGGCTAATCCTAAACTCTCTCATTTAATTGTTGTTAAACGTATTTTTAGACATCTGAAGGGACAACCGAAGTTAGGTCTTTGGTATCCCAAACAATCAAAATTTGATCTTTATGCTTTTGCTGATAGCAATTATGGTGGAGATGACACTGACAGGAAGTCCACGTCAGCTGGCTGCCAGATTCTCAAAGATCAGCTCATTTCATGGCAGTGTAAGAAACAACAAACAGTGTCTACTTCGACAGCCGAAGCAGAGTATGTTGCTACGTCCGCTTGCTGTTCTCAGGTTATCTGGATGCAAAATCAGTTAAAGGATTACGATTTGGAATTTCTTAACACTCCTATTTTCTGTGATAATAATGCAGCATTGCTATTGTGAAAACTCAGTTCAACATTCTAAAACCAAGCACATTGATATTAAAATTCATGTTATTCACGACTGTTTCGATCGAAAATTGATTCATCTTGAACAGGTCCACGCCGATAATAACGTGGCGGACTTATTTACAAAACCGATCGGAACAGCAAAATTTAATGTGCTTGTGAGTTTTCTTAAAATGCTACGTTTCACAGATTGAGTCTTTTTGGGGATAAATTTGTACTTTTGTTTAGTTTTTGCACAAATTTAACGGGAGAAAAATCAAAAAGACAAAAATAGTGTGTGTGCGTTAAAAAAAATTGAGTTCTTCAAGTTTCATTCTCGCTTAAAATTATGTCGGTTGCTCAAGTTGGAAGGACATATACTTGTATATGGTTGGTCTGGTATTCTACTTGTAGTTTCACAGGATAGCCATTTACCTAACGACTGAAAGCACCCGGGGCGTTTATGATATGTTTTTGTGTTTCGTGCTCTTTCACTTAAAATTATGTCGGTGACTCTGAGTTGGAAGGACATGTGTTTTCATGCATGTTTGGTCCGGTTAACCACTTGTGGTTACAGTGGATAGCCATTAACCTGAAAGCATAAAGTAACCGGGGTGACTGAATTCTTAACACTTGTGTTTTACTTAACTCTCACGGGAAGTGATATTACTATTCAGTTAATAGCTTTTTAGAAGCTTCAAAAATTATCAAATGGAAATTGATCCAACCTTTGGAAAATGATAGATATATTGTTTCTGTGTGCCTAACGGGTGAAGTTATTAGGCTTAAAAGGCTCTAGAACAGTCATTGATGTATATGGTACTTTTCACGATGCGTAAAAGTTAAAGTGATATAAACTAAATTTGCTAAACTTAATGTGGAGAATCATTTTAAAGACAGGTGCGTGTCTTCAGATACATTTCTTCTAATGATAGGCAGAAAAGCAATTACCCAGTCATACACGAGCCCGTTAGTGTCTTGATCACCAAAAATATTATATAGTCAAGATATTGCTACTACTATTATTATTAAGCGAAGAAAAAAAAAGTGTGATTGAAGTAATTTATGTCTATTATAATAAATCATATCAAGGCTTCAAGGGTTGAAACTAGAACTACAGAGATGGGGGCACACAAGTAAGTCCTGTCATGTCTCGAATGAAAGGCCTGTCAGTTTACTGGCACTAAGTCCAACGTTCAACCTTAAATCTAAGCCTTTCTTTGTAAAAAAAAAAAAAGAAGGCGGCAGTTTTACGAAGAACTGAAATTTGATCCCGACGTTGAAATAAAGGGAGCTGTTTTACTTGTGTGTGATAATTTTTTTTTTCCTGTCCTGTCTTAAGTAATTTTATCTCTCTTTGAAATTACTCTCCTCGAAACATTTGTGTAAGTACAAGTGATGTTTTTCTTAAAACTTGGGCTTTGAAAGATTTGGACATCATCTAATGGATCTTGTATCCAGTTGGGCTGGTACATGGGTTTTCGGCTCACCTTGAGCCCACAAAGAGTTTTCGGCCCGGCCCGCTAAGTTTGATATAAATACTTTAAGGAATTACCTTTTTCACTTTCATTATTTTTATATCTCAAAACTCTCTCAGCCAAGATCTCATTCTATAATTTTCTTTGGCCGAGATCCTCTTTCATAATATTCCCTGCCGAGATCATAGCTCTTCCACTAATCAAAGATTCTAGTTTGCTTTTGTTACTAGCAGGTACTGGACCAGGATCTATGAAATCTGAATGTCACTAAGGCTTACTTTGGTGTTATATGAGGCTACTGTAACTCGATTTGATAAGTCAAAAGTGGATTCTTGACTAATTAGGATCTTCGGTGGATTTATTAGTGTTGATTATGAGTTTCGGTTGATTACCTATAGACTTTTTGCAGGTTTGATGAAGGTTTTGGGGGATCTCGGTAGATTGAAGATGATGACAAAGGTTCCAAGATGGAATCCAAAGGGGTTCTCTGTCCAGCTGGCAAAGAGTTTTCAGTTTGATTATTGTTGACCGAGAACTCCCATACATTATCATATACTGTTCTCTGTCACCCATTGACAAAAAAACTCGTTCGTTCTTGGCAAATTATAGTGATAGAGAACCAATGTTCTCGGTAAATAATAGTGACCGAGAACCTCTGTTCTCGGTTGATTTCTTTTGACCGAGAACCCCCCTTATTTGACCGAGATCCCCTCCTGCCTGGCCCAAATTCTCATTGCTTGGGCCCAGATTCTCATTGTGATACACTATTGGGCCACTCCAACGTGACCTGGACTACCACAGATGTTCTTTTGAATCCACTTTGATTAATAATAAATTTGTATATTAATTTACGGTTCAAACTTCCATTAATTCTATCTAATTTGTTAAGTTTGGTGCAGATATGACTGATCAAAATCCATTAAAGTTTGTAGAGACTCATAATATAGCTGGTTACCTGTACGATCCGCCACTAGCTCACACGGAGTTCAAATCGATGATTGTTGGATTAAATAATTGAAGGATTTCTCATGCTCTTCGTGAAAATCCTGTCATTTGCAAAAAGATGGTCACTGATTTCTGGAAGAATGCAAAGATCAACTCTCAAGGGGCAGATGGAGTTACTTCGATCGACTCCAAAATACAGATGAAGACTGTTACTGTTACTGAAGCCACTATCAGGGAGGCACTTTTGTTTGGGGATCAACCCGACTACCCAACAGAGTACTCTACAGCCGAAGTTACAGAAGTTATTACGAGAATGGGGTATGAAGGCACGTATCCACCGGCAATCAAGAAACTGTTTCACCCTTATTGGAGATACTTATTGCAGACTTTCTTCACATGCATCTCGGGAAGAAAGGGAGGTTCAGATGAGATCAGTCACACTCAAATGTCTGCCGTTGCTGCTCTGATCATGGGGTGGAATTACAACTACTCCACATTCGTCTCAATGAAATGATGAGTAATCTAAGGGCAAAGAAGAAGGAAATGTTTTTGATGTACCCAAGGTTCTTACAGATGATTTTTGACATTCATTACACCGATCTGGTTAAATCTGTTGAGACCTTGGATATGAAGTCGGTGGGACCCACTTCCTTTGGATTAATGAAACAGTCGAGAAAAGGAGCCAAAGTGGTTTACAGAGGACTGAAACCCCTGGAAAAATTCGGTCATTTCGCTGAGACTGAAGCTGAGCCTGTCGTGGCTCAGGTTGCTGACGCGCATGTGGCTCCCACCCAACCACATGCTGCAACGTTTGAAATTTCAGATGACAAAGATGATGAAGAAGAGCTCCGTCAACTTAGTACTCTTACAGATGATGAAAAATTGAAAGCCCTCGAAGCTGCTAAAAATCTATTTCAGTCAACTGCTCTGAAGCCTCCTCAGACAGTTACTGAAGACATTGAGGAAGATTATGTTGAAGAACCAACTGTTGATCTCATCCATCGTAAACGAAAAAGGGATGATTTGAGATCAAGCGAGTTGTTCAGTGAAGTCGAAGCAACCAAAGCTACCACAACACCAACAATCGCACCAGCACCAGCACCAATACCAGAATCAACCACCAGCCCTCAACAAATCACCGATCAACCAGAATCAATCTGAACCAGCTGCACCTACTGCAGAGCCAACTTTTATGGAGTTGTTGTCCGGTGACTTTGGTAATGATTTTGACTTTGAAGCAGAGATTCCGCACACTGATGCTAAAGATTTTCCATCTAGTTCAGCCGGCCAATTTGATCAAGGTCAATCAAGTTATGGTGCTTCTGAAAAGGTTGCTCAAATTCTAGCCATGCAAGAAACCTATCTTCAGAACAAGGGAAAATGAGTGGTTCTTGAAAATGCTCCTGTGGATGTCCAGGCACTACAACGTCGAGTCTTTGAACTCGAGCAAGATTCGGTAATCAAGGATGTTCGTATTCAGGAGCTTGAGGCCAGCAATTTAGATAAAGACTCCAAGATTAAAGAATTGCAGTCCGGAATGGAAGGTCTTATAGCTACGTATCTTGATCTTCAACAAAGGTTGTTTCAGAAGTTCGGAGATGAGTTCAAAAGTAATGAAGATATGGTATATCGAACTCCCTCTACTGATCAAGTCAAAGATTCTAATGTTCATCCAGATGATAACACTGGGGTCAGTCGACAAGAAGAAACATAGTCTCTAAACCAGTATTTGAATGCACCATCGGTCACAAAGGAAAAGTCTGACAGAATTAAGAAGAAACTGCTTGAAAAAGGAAAGAAAAAGCTACTGGTAATGAAGAACTCCGATCAGAATGTTGTGTCTTCGGATCATCCAGAGAGATATGTTGTTACACTTCAAAAGGGTTTTTTTGATAAATATGGTGATCGATCTGAAGTCTTATCCTGGGCTTTCGATGCAGATAAGAATATGTGGTGGGTTACGAAAAAGTCAGGAACAATGGAGTACTACAAAAAGATGAAAGACTTTGGTTCTTGGACTAAAGTTGATTTGAGTGATTTAATAAACGCTCCATTTACAAATCCATCAAACGATAAGCGGGGCACAAATTTCTGGAATTTTCTCAAGCGCCAAGTTGATAAAGGTTTTCCACATATGCCAACTGCTGAATCTTTTCTGAAGAAAGCCAAAGGAGTCTTGGATCCACGAACTGGGAAAACTATGGTGAATGTGATGTGGCCTCCCACAAAGAAAGCCACCTACATTCCTATACCAAACGCCATTCCCGATGGTACGTTAGATAATATGAGATTCTGGTTCTATGATCACTTTACTGCCACATCCGTTGTCAAGCTACAAAAGGGGAAAGGTCAATATCGCTTTGTTGACCCTAAGGATCTGCTGAAGTTTCATGAGAAGGATATCAAGACACTCAGTACGCATCAGATTGTTGCTGATGGTATTTTTGAAACAGCTGCCAAAGAATACACATGAATGGTGGCATCTATTATCAATAACAAGTTTTAGGCTGGAGGATTGAAGGATGCGGATCTTGATTACATGGAGGAAGAGTAAAGATAAAGCTACAAACCAAGGGGGAGATTGTTGGGCCTAGTTTTATGGTTTGAGCTTATTTACTTGTATTTGGGCTTGGGTTGGGTGCACATGTAAACCGAGAACTGTGTATGTGTTCTCGGTGAGCTTAGTATTGATTGGGCCGGCCTTTGGTTGTTGTCCCTATATATAGTGGTGTGATGTATAGGGTTAAGGGGTTTTTCATTCTCATTATTGTCAAGTATTTGTAAGTGCTTAAGCACCTGACGTATTCATAATATACGTGTGTTTTGAAGCAATTCCGTGTTTATTTACTTATTACTATTCGTGTTCTTGAGTCACTGAGGATTGGTATTCTGCACCAATACTCGTAGGTTGATATCATATTGTAGTGATCCAGATTCGGGACTTACATATGTCATAAACCATAACCGAATATATGTGTAATACATGAGTAATGCATGTACGCAATATACCAATACTGCATATATGTAATACATTTGTAGTGCATATATGCAATACACCAGATCCGCAAAAAAGTGTAATACGCAGGAATGCATTTGTGCAATACGTTTATAACGGGTATAGAGTATTCACCCTCAAATACATCCTCGTATGCACGTTTAAATCTATATGCGTTTAAACGCCCTCATTGTCTTTGTGGTTGTGAAATATACGTAATGTCATGGTTACAAAAATATGTATTCACAAAGTTTTCATTTTTGTTATATTTACCTGAATTGGCCTCTTCAAGGCACGACAATCTTCTTTGTTTTGAGTTACTCCCCTTTTTCGTCCTCATATTGGTCTCGCCCCTGTTTCTTCTGAATTGTAAAAAAAACAACATAATTAAACGGCTGTATTTTAAATAAAGGAAAACAAATAAAAATGTAACTTACCGAACTTGTTGTAATCTAAATACTCTTTTTTTCTTTTACTCCCTGTTATACACAATGTTAACTTCTTTATCACGCGTTCTTGCCACACATCGTTACCCATTATTAGGACTTTGATTAGGTTTGTCAGGTTACACGTTGTCAATTTTCTTTTGCCTTTTCCTGAAATTTTAATATCATCGTTTTGTTACAATGAATAGGTGTGTATGCGTGAATTATTTATGTAAGCGAGCAATTTTGAAATTTCATCTTCTTTTTTGATTACCTATATGCATTATAACTAAATTTCATGTCACACCCTCATTTAGGGCCTAGGCGTGTGACCAATAGTTGGTACCTGTTTTGAAAATATATCAGAGTTTTAGCGGAAGTCTTTAGTTTATAATAAAATATTAATTTATGTTTTGAAACATTAGTTTATTCGTAAAATATAACAAAATATTTGATTTAATATAAAGCTTCTCGGATAATAATTATTCAAGAGTTTTATTTTCAAACCTTTGTTTTATTTATAAAACTTTGTTTAAATACTGTTTGCAATATTTTAATAATTTAAAATATTGAGCCATCTCTACCTTGCGAGCATCTATCTCCATGAGTTGACTATAATTCCATGCTACCTGTGCTAACTTTATTTCCTGTAATATTTGGGGGGGGGGGGAATACGTCAGCGATATGCTAGTGAATCGTTGACTCTAAAAACATTTTATAAATCTTTTTTTGACTGACAAGATAGTTTTCATGAAACACCCTCAGCAGAAACGTCTCTTATTTCTGGGATTTGTACCACTTGCCATACACACACAATTACGGTTCTTCGGGAACTGATGCCCTTTGGGAACTGATGCCCATTGGGAACTGATGCCCATTGGATAACTTTTATTATGATCTCCAGTCTGCGGCCACGTAGCCTTGACTGATAGACTAGATTAATTATGTTTGGATCCAGACACATGTGTACTCGGTCTGAGTTGCTTTTATTTTCTATCTTGTAATTTAATAGGGATCACGTAATCCCATAAATCTTTATTTGACTGTATTTGTTTAAGATAAACAACCCGTTTATCTTGACTGAAAAAGGTTTAACGTATTCAGCTGTGACTGCCTGTTGTGAATGATATGGTGATCTCGTTTGAAAACCTTTGTGAATGAATGAATGATTGACCTATAATAAAATAGGTTTATATAAATACCTGGATCGTCTCTTAATCCGGCTACAGACCTTTAGTCTGGTTTTGATAACTTAAACCTTGATTGATCTTTTGTTTGAATGAAACATGTTTGATATGAAATCTTTCTCTTTATTTACTAACCATGTGCTATGTTTCTTCTTCAAAAAGAAACGTCAATTATCTCTATCCTTTATTAACATCTTATGTTTCTTAATGAAGAAATAGTGTACTAACTATATTCTTATTTTAAAAATTCTATCTTAATCAAAGAAACATCATTTTAATTTATTCATTGTATTTTATAATTCTTTGATCAAGGTCTAGGCTACACCCCCCGACTAGGGTCTAAGCCTTTGGAATAATAATATTTTATTTGGGCAGAACCCATACCTTGCTTAGGTATTATTTTCTAGATTCTCGGGCAGCACTTCGACGCTTGCACGTACTTTGAGAATCTTGATCAACAACTCTTGGCACGCAAATCGAGGCAACGTTCGGGAGTCGCCGGGTCGTGCAAGTACTTCGAGGCGAAATGTCGGGTCGTCTCGAGTTGACATGGTTTACGAGGTCGTCACACGTTTCGAGGTCAGCACGCAAAACGAGGTGCGCCAGTCATCGGGATTATTGGCACGAACTTCGAGGTGTCGTCGGTATATGGTGCGGATTACGAGGTTATAGTTGTCGGGTCGGTGGCACGGAAATCGAGGTAGAGAGAGAAAGTATTCTAGAGAGAGTGGGATTTTGGTGTGCAAATGAATGTGCCATCACCCTCGTATTTATAGCTGAAAAACGAACCCATCGCGGTACGCGATGGTTGATAAAAACCTCGTCGCGTATCGCGATGTAGGTTTGATGAATCACCAGTAGCTTCGCCACGTGGGGGACGCGGTGCCACGTGGTGACACATGGCAAGACATGATGCCACCTTGTGACACGTGGCGGACACGGGTCACCTCGTCATGCCTTTATGCCACGTGGTGACACGTGTCACCCTGTCAGACTTCGTCATCGCGATACGCGATGACGTTGGGTTTTAGGTTCGTCGCGTATCGCCGACAGCCCGTTTCTTGGGTTTCTTGGGTTTTGAAACATACCCATCGTCCTTGGATTTTGAAATTTGGTATTTTCGGTTCAAAATTTTCGTGATTTTACATTTCATAATGTAATACGCGTATGCATTATAACCGGATATTCACACATACGATAGAATTGTTGTGTTCTACTAACATATCTAAAAAATGTGTAGCCAATGAGATGATTCATGTACTGCATATGTCAAATAATCAACAAATATAATTAGATGCATCAACATAGCTAGTATATAATGTAATACATATATGCATTATAACCGGATATTCACACATACGGTAAAATTGTTATGTTCAACTAACATATCTACAAAATTTGCAGCTAAACACGTGACTCGTGTACTGCATATACGCAATAATCAACAGATACAATTAGATGCATCAACATAGCTAGGTTATAATCTAATACACATGTGCATTATAACCGGATATTCACACATATGATAAAATTATCATGTTCGACTAACATATCTAAAAAATATGCAGTCAAACACATGATTCATGTACTATATATATGCAATAATCAACAAGTACAATTAGATGCATCATCATAGCTAGGTTATAATGTGATACACGTGTGTATTATAATCGGAGATTCACACATACGGTAAAATTATTGTGTTTGACTAGCATAATTAAAATATGTGCAACCAAACAAATGATTCATATACTGCATGTGTGCAATAATTGACTAATCATACAAAATGTGAATAAAAGTTAACTGATATAACAAATTGTTCTTCGATTTAAAGAAAGGACACAAAATCATTCGTATTTGACATGGTATATACCTAACTTTACTTGTAATATGTCTAATTGATAATATATACGCAAATTAGTCTGAATTAACGTGATATACATTTAATCATCACTTACAGCGTGCCTAATCGACTCTAGATGCACAAATCATTCAGAAATACATGAGATATACGACTAATTGGCGCTTGTAACTTATGAAATTAACTAATATGATTGTTTACCTGCTATCAATACTCTGTTTCATGCTTGATTTTGTCACCGATTGCTCAAACCCTAGGTTATCGTCTGGTTTGAAGATAATTGCAGAAGAGAAAAAGAGTGTAAATGAAGGGGCGGATTGTTGGTTCCTTTTTTCTTCTAATTCCATATTTACCCTTCACCATTCAGAACCCTGCCTCCCTTTCTTTTTTCCCCATATACTGTTTTAAGCCTTTGATGCTTTAGATCTAAGGGTGTTAATCTAGGGTAGCATACATATCTCCTTCTTTTATTATAATCACAAATGGACATAATATCCTTATATTTATTGCATATGTGTATTATAACTACACAAATGGACTAACATTCTCATTGCAATTTTAGATGCATTACATGATGTTTAATAGTACATGTGTGTAATATACTAAAAAAATATGCAGTAAAAACAAAATCACTGCTAAATACACCTAATCAACACTAATATGTGAAATCTACTTTATGATCGTTTACCTGCTAATGTTCTTCTGATTCGTCCTTAATTATATAACCAATTGCACGATTTTTGAAAACCCTAGATCTTTGTTCGTCAGGATAGAATTGCATATCGAGGAAGAAGAATAAGAGGTTGTTATGATAGTTTACATGCTTATGTTCTTCTGATTCGTGCTTGATTTTACAACCGATTGTTTGATTTTTGAAAAACTTAGATCTTTGTTCACGCTGCAGCGGAAGGAGAAGGTGGAAAACAAATGAGACGCTATTTGATGGCCTTTCTTCTTAATCCCAATTTTACCCTTTATTCACTAAAAACCCCACCTTTTTTTTTGTTTTTCCATTTCTTTGTTTTTAACCCCTGATTAGATAAAATCAATAGTGTAAAGAGGAGTTCTCTAGTTCTTTATTTAAAAGGAGTTATCTCTAGACCCACCCCTATATGAATATATGATTAACTACAGAGATATTTGTATCACTTTACAACTTTAAATTTGGCAAGCATTTTATAATGTAATTACAATTTTTTTTTTGTAGTAGTAACACAAACAAAAACAAATTAATAGTTGAATGAGCATTAAATACCTATGTAGTGTGTACAATACATGACAATCCAGTACCAGACGAATAATGCATTGTATTTTGTTTAACAATATATAACACAACCCGAAAAACAACAAGAACCATATGCGAAAGTAATAATGTTTGTCTTGCCTATTTGGTCTAGCAAAAACGCAGGGCCGGACCTATAGTGAAGTCGGGTGAAGCTGGGGATTTAGGCACCGATTAAAAAATATAAAATTTTTTATATATACCAAAAAAGCATATTAAAATTAGTTTAATAAGAAAACATCGATGGTAGTTAAATTAAAAATCATTCTCACCAAATATTTATATTGATTTGAAAACCCTATAAAGTAGGGATATACTAAAACTTAATATCCAATTTATATAAAAATATATGTATTATTTATAATTAAGAAATAATTTTATATTAAAAAAATAAGCGGGTCATAAGTCTCTTTTAACTTAGATAGATTTTAAACCGGATTATAACATCTTATTTATTTGTGAAACCATGTCACCACCAAATCCTAACTATATTATTAATTGTTGTACAATAAATAAAATTAAATCCAAAAAATATATAAATATTATAGACAAATAATATAAAACAATTTCGTAATACGGCTGATAAAAGCTAGTATTTTATATATGTTTATTTGTGTTCGTTTACATATGTACATATATGTTCCTTTACGTTCGTTTATCTTTGTTTAATTATGTTCATTTATGTTCGTGAACTGTTCGTTAGATTTTAAATGAACAAACATAAATGAATACGAACATATTCAATTTTTAATTGAACGAACATGAACACAACATTTGTTCAATTAAGCGTTTATGTTTGTGTTTGTTTAAAGTTAAATAAACGAACACGAACATGCATTTTTCATGATTCTTCGGTTCATTTATAGACCTATATGCAATAATAGGATAATTACTTAAAGAAAGAAATTGGGAATTCAGTGGAATGAGAAATATTGCAGCCCATCGATTACAAGCTAAAAATCACCTTAAAATATAGAGTAACTCGGTTAACCTGACCCGATTAAAAACGAACTTTAATAAGGTCGGTTGCATGTTAGAATATTTATTTTTTTAAAACCCAACCCAATTAACCCAAAACGTGATCAAATTAACGCGGTTAAAACTCCTACTTGTAGATTATGATAATTCACAACAAACTTGATGGAGACCATTCCTTATATATTAATTAGCAAAATAGGTTTACCTCACATGGTTACATTTGAAAATATATGTGCTTAGTTTTGTTATACGCTAGGCAAGTTCATTTGTACCGCATCTTTATATTTTACTTTTCTTCATTTGAACTTTAGTAAATGTTCATTTTTTCCTCCCTTAACATATTAGTAGACATATAATTAAACTCTTATGGTTTTGTTTGAATTTTAATAAACCCTATAGTATATAATTGATATAATTATACTTTATAATAATATTTTATTATTGCTAATACCACTACTATTATATACTACATTAATTCGGATCCGTTTAATAATGGCTTTTACCGTTTCAGTTTAGTTGTTTTTTTATGTTTTACGTTCGATCTAATTTTTGCGAGTTAACGCGTCTACGTGGTTCAGTGTTTTTATGTCTACTTTTCTCGTTTATGTCCCGTCTAAATGGGCCGGTCTAAATTCTAGTTGAATCAAATAGCAATGTTAAGTTACAAGAATAGTACAAAGAATATAACTAATTACATAAATGGTACATAAATTTATACATCTGAAGTTGTGAACTCACATTGTGTTTAAATAATTTATATGGCATTCTCTACACGGTTTTCTTCATAACAAATATGAAGTTTGATTGTTTTTGAATGGGTGGAAACATGTGACAACATTTCGTTTATTCGGTTCAAACAACAAAACCATCACTTTGCAAAATCAAAGTAAGAAATAAATCACCATAGTTGCGGTGAAGAACGGTGTATTAATATATGTGTGTGCTATAAATATTAGTATTGTAAATAATCAGGGCCGGCCCGTATGCTTATGTGACTAAAGCAAGGGCTTTAGGCCCAAAATATTTTGAGCCCCCAATTTTTAAAAGTATAAATATGATATATCATAAATAATTTGTTAAGTTAATCGAAACATTAAAGAAGAATACTTTAGTCTGGTGGTAAAATCTCAAGCTTTCTTTCTAATCCCAAATGGGATTTTTATTTTTTAGTTTTTTTTTTTTTTTGATGATTAATGAATGGGAAATCAGCTCAAGGGCTTATAAGTTTAAATTAAATTATATTTATTTTTTTAAAGGAAAATCATTAATTCAATAATCTTAACTCATGCTTTAGATACATTTCATTTTTTTAAAATAAAATTATTTCAATAATAGTTCTTAATTCTAGTAAATTGTAAATGTTCATGTAAAAAGTATTTCAATGTATGTGGGTGTTATACAAAAAAAAGATAATTTTATAATATCTTTCAAATCAAATTTCTTTTAAGTCCACATTTATATTTTGTTTTCTTTTAATAGACAATTCTAAATTGCCATAACGTGACATGCTAGCTTATATTATAAAATAGAGTGTCTAAAAATGAATTATACTATTTTGGTTTTATATTAACTTCATCTAATTAAATGTGAAGCGGAATAAATAAAAAGTTGAAAAGTACAAACTCTTTTTTTTAATAAAGCCCTGGAATTTTCATTTTTTTAGGCCATCAAAATGATTGGGCCGTCACTAATTATAGTATTAACATATTTAGAGCAAAAAGTTTGTTAAAAGGTGAGAAATATGTGTGTTTATGGTTCAGCTGGTACAAGGAAAAAGGACATCAAATCCTAACAGAAATTAGTACATAGTGTTTTACTATGTTGTGAAAAAAAATATTTAAAATTCTAGTTTTAGTTTTTATAAATGGTTGTGTGTGATTTTTTAAAATTAAATTTTAAACGCTTCTTTTTAATCTTTTAATTTTTTAAAAACATCTAGTAACGGACAAACTCAAGTAATCTTATATTGGCGCATGACTTGAATAATTATTTATTAAATTTCTATAGTAGTGAATAGGAGTGCTTAAAAACCGAAAATCGAACAACGCCCGTAACCGAAAAAACTATACCGAACAGTGAATTCGATTTTCAGTTCGGTTATTGATTCTTTAAATTTTGCTTATTTCGGATAAACAAACCGAATTTAACAAGTAAACCGAATTTAATCAAATCAACCGAATAATAACTTGATTAATCGGGTTATCGAACCAAATAAATCGGATGATTTCATTTTAGATTTCGGATAGAGAAAAAATAAATTCAAAACCGAATAAACCGACGAACACCCCTAGCAGTGGACCGTTTTTTCTATTGTTTTTCTTTCATGCCCAGAGCATGTCGAAAACCGAGAACCATCGTAATATTTATTATATAACTAACTTTATAACCGCCAATAATCTTCTAATATTTACATCAATACCCCCTAACTTATAAATGTTGCATAAAGCACCCTACACTATACTTTGTACTAAATACAAATATGCCCTGCAACATTTTATTAAACTTGATCACACGATTCTATTAAACGTGATCACACGATTAAGGCCAACAAAACCTAATCATGAATCGGTCACAAATCACAAATTAGTTCTAGAGGTGTAAAAATACTATTATTTATTAATTTTTTTCTACAAATCACCTCCTTAACCCACGAAAACCTAGCTTAAATCGAAACCTAAACACCTCCTTCTGCTTGCATGAGAAAGTACTATTATTTATTAATTTTTTTTCTACAAATCACCTCCTTCTACTTGTGTCAGGTATAATGATAGAACTAGAGGTGTAAAAAAACCGGTTCACCGGTTTCAAAAATAAACTGGGTCTACTCTCAAAATGGGTTGACCAAAACCGGCCCCTAAACCAACCCAACCCGCAAGTTCGGGTATCGGTTTGTATTTTTGCTTAACAAACCGGGTTGAAACTGGAACCGGGTTTAACTGAAAATTTTTATACTTTCGGATGCAAGATTGCAAAACAGAGGATAGGTTGTTTAAGAGGTAAAGCAGTTATAAGCTTCCATTCGTCCTACAAACACATGAAAACTTGAAAAAAATCTCACAAAAACTGTAACCATGCCAAGGGTCCTAGTCCCCTCCCCCAAAACACTCATCATTGTCCTCGCTTGGTCCAAATGCTTCATCAGAATCGTCCTCATCCCCCCTTGGCCCCCCGTTGTCTTCATCAGTCTCCACATCCAGTGCAAGACCATTCGATTCTCGCATAATAGCATCACTGGAAGAAATGACAAGCTTGGTTAAACTAAAGAAGACGAGAAAATCTATAGTTTGAAACAAGTAACACTCACCTCATACAATACAAGAGCATTCCAATGATTAGATGTTCAACGACATCATAAAAGAAAAAACAGCCTAGGCCCCTACAAAAATACCATTTAAAAATATAAAGTGCTTTATAAAACAAGATAAAAATAAAAAACAAACACTTACCATATCTTTTCACTGACTTCAGATTCAGGCACATACGAATACACCTCCAAATTCTCGGGATCAATAACCTGATTTTAAAAGTAACAAATACCCCAAGTTTTTGTTAGTGTCATCATCAAAACATCTTCTAAAGATAATTTTTTCTTCCAAACAAGAGACTACCACTTTCCATCTTTTTATAAACAATACGTTTAATAAATGCAGTGAGTGATCAGTAGGTCAACTTAATATGAAGGCATAAATACTCGCTTAATTTTTGGTAAAAAGGTTAATTTTACATATTTAGTAGCAATAGCTTGATAACTTATTAATTGTGTGTTTTGGTATTGAATAAATCCAAATCCAAGATAATAAAACTAGTACCAAACAATCATATAGTTTCAAGTTCATTACTTCTCAAAAAACTCAAACCAGAATGGTGAAACAGAAAAAACCGAACTTAAACCAAAAACTGAGAAAACATGAATAATATTAACATATTTAAATAAAAGTCTCCGTTTTTGGCTCGGTAACGTTGGCCAAAAAGGCCCATGCACATCATTACTTATAACACATGTATTACCTTGTTCACGACCCTATTCATGGAGGACCACCGACTTGAACCAGAGTCCACTTTCCACCACTCTAGCCTTTCCCAACCAAACATTTCATCGAATGCAGTCTCAGCTACTACCAAATCGGGTGCCTTCCGAATATTGAGACAAGCATCATCATCCCTAAACGGCACATACATTGTAATTGTAATTAGCTACTGTTTTCACTTGATCTTTCCCTTCTTCTTCCTTTTCTTTAGAAGCAGAAGCAACCTCTTCAGCAGTGGTCATTTGGCATTTCCCTACTTCTTGATAAGGAGTCTATTCATGAATAAAAGCAACGTGTTCATCCATCTCTTGTTTGGTTTTGTGTTCATTTATGTCCATCCGATTATGTCATTTACATTTGTCTGCTCACGTTCATCCGCGTTCGTCCGATAATTCGTGTAATAGTATTTATAATATGCTTTTACATTATTATTTTGTAAAATAATATGGTATTTTCAAATAAAGTGTGCAAATTATTGAACTAGTAACATGAATGAATCATGTATCCGACATCCAATTTATTTCTTAAAGAGTTATATGCCATAATTGTTCATGAATGTTTGTTAGTGTTGGTTTGTTCATAGTGTATGTGTTTTTGTTTATCCATTAGTGTCCGTGAACCGTTCATTTATCCGACAAAAGCTTAATGCATGAACACGAACACAAATTTTCATTTGATAGAGTGTTCGTGAACCGTCTATCTTTCCAACAAATGAACAAAAGCTTAACGGATGAACACGAACAACGTATCGTCTGGTTCAATTACAACCATAATCATAATAAAGTGATAGATGATGAGAAACAGAGAGAGAGAGAAAAGCTTAATGCATGAACACGAACACAAATTTTCATTTGATAGAGTGTTCGTGAACTGTCTATCTGTCCAACAAATGAACAAAAGCAAAAGCTTAACGGATGAATACGACAACATATCGTTTGGTTCAGCTACAACCATAATCATAATAAAGTGAGAGATGATGAGAAACATAGAGAGAGAGAGAGAGGAGAGAGAGGAAAGAGAGAAATGATTTGACGGCTTTAACCCAACACACAACATATCATATATATATATAAACACACACATAACATACAAATTCTAACCCTGAAAGGTCCAAGCCCATTATATTAGTCCACCCATTACACATCATATCCTATCCTACTTTCTAATAATATTAATCATATCACAAACATAACAACTACAAATATAATGGGAATTAACGAATAGATTGATGTTAATCTTTTTTCGAAATTCAAACTGATGCTTTTAAGTCTTGTGATCAAATACAATACTAGTCGATTGATATTAAAATTTTCAAACCACATATA
The DNA here is from genome assembly GCF_021521415.1 of Bidens hawaiensis. Classification (NCBI taxonomy): domain Eukaryota; kingdom Viridiplantae; phylum Streptophyta; class Magnoliopsida; order Asterales; family Asteraceae; genus Bidens; species Bidens hawaiensis. The sequence continues at coordinate 5,153,667 of NW_027491024.1, forward strand.
AAATAAACTTACAAATTTTGAAGTATTGGAACAAATATTATCAAATAAGAACCATTTTTTTTTAAACAAAACTAATCAAAATAAGTGGGATTACGCCAATTAGGAAGTAAGCAACTTAAACACAAATAGACAAAGCCATATCTTTCGGTTAAAGCAAAGATGCTTAACATAACAAAAATTTGGTCTCTTTAATATGTAACAGGACCAGACCCCCTCAATCAGGCAACTGATTTTATCAATGTTAAATATATTGTCAAAATTAGCTTAACTCATTATTTGATTCACTGCAATAGATTTAATTTATTTACTTTTTTAATATTACTTTCTTAATAGATAGATAGATAGATAGATAGATAGATATAGATAGATAAAGAATTCGATACATTAATCATTTATCATACAATAGGAAGAAAGTAAATCTTCAATAACCACACTAACCCTAAAATCACAATTAGGGTTAACCTTGAACGTTTAAACTTTAAACCCAAACGTTTAAAGGTTTAACCTTGAACGTTTAAAGGTTGTGAATTTGCGGCTTGAACGTTTTAGTGTTTTTAACCTTGAACGTTTAAAGGTTTGTGAATTTATTTGAACGTTTTAGTTGAACGCATTTCGCGTACGTAATGTACATTAAGCGTTTATTGTACATTAATTCACCCCTATATATATTTATATATATATGTGTGTGTGTGTGTGTGTGTGTGTGTATTTAAATGTCTATATCTATAATATATATAAACGAAACCTTTGAAAGCTCTCTAGTTGCTCCTTAAATTCTCTCAAGCCACCAGATTGTTTTATTTGTAAATGAAGAATTCTCATGCATTTGATTCAAATTCACGGGTATGAGTCTCACCAAACCCGGATAACTCTTAAACAGGATAACTTCTCATTAAATTAAAACTTAATCTTACCAAATATTTGATATGAAATCTTATAAAATAGGTATATACTAGAAATTAATATCCGATTTTTAAATATATATATATATATATATATATATATATATATTATTTATAGTTGATAAACAATTTTATAGTTAAAAAAACGGATCATGGGTCACCAAACTTAGATTGGTTTTAAACGAGTTTTAACATATCTTTTATTTGTAAAACTCTTTCAGCATCAAATCTTAAGTATATTATTAGCTTTCTTACAATAAATAAAAATAAAATCTAAAAAAATAAATAAATAAATATTAAAAACGAAAAATGTAAAATAACCACCGTAATACAGGGGGGTAAAATCTAGTATATATATTAATGAAACTTTCGAGCATTCTCTAAAGCTACCAGATTGCTTTATTTGTAAATGAATGTTTCTTATGCATTTGACCCAAATTTACGGATATGGGTCTATACAAACCCAGATAGACCTTAAAAGGGTTAAAACATATCATTAAATTAAAATTTAATCTCATCAAATATTTGATATAAAAATCTTATAAAATAGTGATATACTAAAAACTAGTATCCGATTTAAAAAAAAAGATATTATTAATAATTAAGAAACATTTGTATAGTAAAAAAAATAAGCGGTACATGGGTCTCGTTAAACCCAAATAATTTTAAACCGGGTTATAACATCTCATTTATTTGTGAAACCTTTTCATCATCAAATCATAAATATATTATTAAATTTCTTACAATAAATAAAATTATAATTCAAAAAAATATATATATAAATATTAGAAAAAAATAATGTAAGGACATCAAATCCTAACAGAAATTAGTACACATTGTTTTACTATATGTTGTGAAAAAATTTATTTAAAATGCTAGTTTTAGCTTTTATAAATGGCTGTGTGTGATTTTTTAAAATTAAATTTTATAAACTTTTTTTTTAATCTTTCTATTTTTTTTAAAAACATTTAGTAACGGACAAACTCAAGTAATCTTATATTGGCACATAACTTGAATAATTATTTATTAAATTTCTTTAGTAGTGAATAGGAGTGCTTAAAAACCGAACGGCGTCCGTAACCGAAAAAACTACACCGAACTGTGAATTCGGTTTTCAGTTCTGTTATTGATTCTTTAAATTTTGCTTATTTACGGATAACCAAACCGAATTTAACAAATAAACCGAATTTAATCAAATAAACCGAATAATAACTTGATTAATCGGGTTACCGAACCGAATAAATCGGATGATTTCGTTTTAGATTTCGGATAGGGAAAAGATAAATTCAAAATCGAATAAACCGATGAACACCTCTAGTAGTGGACCGTTTTTTCTTGTGTTTTTTTTCATAACCCATATTATGTTGAAAACTGAGAACCATCATAATATTTATTTAATGCATGTCTCAATATGTTTTAGATTTACTTACAAGAAATATGGTGCCTATAGTGATAAGTATTTTATGAAGTTAGCTAATGTTGTGTCCATTTGTTTAAGATCAGCGTCAAATACAAAAATCTATTTAAGGAAATGACCATGTTCAAAGTTATACTGTTATAGTTATATTATTATTGTAATAAAGTTTTAAAAGCAGGATAAACCCAAAATTACTTTAGTGTTTGCTACAAGAACGATAGTTATCTTATAAGCTTCATTTGCTGTAAACTGCCACTTTGGCCATCATGTAGTGTTGCTACAACAAAAATAAGACCAATGATAGTAAATGGACTGGTTAGGCTAACAAGCTTTAAGGGTTCAGGTTAACCTAACGCAGGTCGTGGTGTCCCTCTACGTTTGCAAAACGTAGAAAGAGGTTTACTAGTTAGTTGTTTATTGTTATAGTTCACCAAGGAATCGAAACCGTGATGTTTGGAATCGGTTTTAGGATGATGTTCTTGATGAAGCTATGAAGTTATTGAAGTAAGAAAGATATAAGCTAAGAGCATATTTCTCAAGTAAGAAGAGAAGATTAGGTAGATGAAGTTATCTGCCCAAATCTGTCGTGTTTATGTTTAAGGCTAAGTTATCTATTTATATGGAGAAGATATAAGCCTTTTAGTTCAGTTAACTAAACTAGTTAGCCTCTTGTTTGCATAGAGAGTTGACCTTTATGGGCGGGAAGCTTTGGACCGCTGGTCCATGATTAAAATATTATTACTTTATCTGAGCATGTCCCTTGCTCAGAGGGGACAAGGATGTGAACAGTGATGTGACATCGTACTGTAGCACGTGGGTACTTGTTTACATAAGTTTGGGCGGGAAATGAAGCGTTTAACCTTTTAACCCTTTTAGCGTTAATGTGTTCCAGCCATTTTATTATTTCCTTGGGCTACCCCCGTCTTCATGTAGCAACATATATGACAATGCACAAGACATACAAGAAAGACCAATGCATAAAGTCATAACATTTTGTCACCCAACCGAAGCCTCACTTCAACTACGCAATATATAAATTCTTTATCACTAACTTTCCACATTTCCCGCAACAGGTTTGAAATAGGTTTTAGTCGGGTATTGGGATGTAAAATAATTAAGGGTGTCAAACCCAACCCAAATTGGTTGTTTTGGGTCAAGATAGATAAACTTTAAAAGTTAAATGGGTTAGAATTGATCAAAAAAATTCTTCAAGAAAGTCAAAATGGGTTAGAAATATACAAGTGAGTTTCTTTATAGGTTAAAATGGGTCAAAACAAAATACCCAAGTTATCAAAAATTTATCTAATTCAAAATATCCAAACTATCACGTGCGAAACAAAACTCATCCGAAGCACAAAAAACGATCAAAACGAAACAAAAACCTCGAACCAACAAAAGCAAAACAAAAAAACCAAAATGAAACTGAACCGGAATAGAAAAACGATCAAAACGAAAAAAAAAATCGAAAACTAACCAAAACGAAACAAAAAAAATGCAACCGAAAAGTTGACTAAAACTAAACAAAACACCAAATCGACCAAAACAAAAAAAACCCGAAACAAAACTGAATCGAAATAGAAAAACGACCAAAACGATATGAAACCGAAAGGCTGACCAAAATGCAAAAAAACCGAAACAAAAATGAATCGAAATAGAAAAACGACCAAAACGAAATAATAAAACGATATGAAACTGAAAAGCTGATCAAAACGAAACAAAAAAAAAACGAAACGAAACTGAACCGTAATAGAAAAACGACCAAAACGAAACAAAAAACCGAAATGAAACTGAAAAAGTGACCAAAAGGAAACAAAAAAAAAGCTAACTGCAATCGAAAAACTGACTAAAACGAATAAAAAACACCGAACCGACCAAAACAAAAAACTGAAACGAAACTGAATCAAAATAGAAAAACGACCAAAACGATACAAAAAAACCGAGATATAAAACCGGAAAACTGACCAAAACGAAACAAAAAAAAGTGAAGTGCAATCGAAAAGCTTACCAAAACGAAACAAAAAAGCTTAAACGTAGCCGACCAAAACAAAACGAAATGAATCAAAACGAAGTGAAACCGAATACTGACTAAAACAAAACAACACTGAAACCGAAAAACTGACCAAAATGAAAAATATTAACCGAACCTGAACTGAAATGAAAAATAAAATCCGAACAAAACAAAAAAAGTAACTGAAAAGACCGAAACCTAAGAGCTAAACTAAACCTTAAAGCTAAACCGAAATTTCTCAAGTTCTTTTTTTAATGAGCCACGATGACAGGGAAACATTTTAGCTGTTTTACATTTTTTGTTTTTTATTTATATTTTGAACTATTATTTTTTTATTAATTACCTTTTTAATATTTTGAGGGGGGTTTTTGAAACCCTTTGTATTTTAACTTTTACATGGGTCATGAAGGATTAACTTAACGCATCTTGACCTTTATCCATTCTAACCTTTGTTTAAAAAAATCTATCATAACCTATACCCATCCTGACCCAAACCTATCCTGACCAATCACCCCAATCCAATCCAACCCATACAAATTGTCACCTCTAAAAATAATGTAAACCCCATGATGTGTAATGGATTATTGATCAACTATATACTATGCCGGCCTTGAGAATTCGCGTACCCCGACTGACCTGGAAAAAAATATGTCCTTTAAGCCTTAGCGTACTAAATAATGTAAACGACTTTTTTTAAATGATGATTAATTATATTAATAAACATTACAATTAGCAAAATCATGATACTATAATGAGTTTATGACCCCAAATATACTATAAAAAAATATACTATAAAGTGTTTGGAAATTATGAAATAGGGGGCTTATAAAAGTTCGGGTATTCTATATACATATATATATATATATATATAGGATCAGGATCATGAGAGAACCTTTTTGAAATTAAGAACTTTGAGAACCATTTTAGACCACAAAAACCTAAAAATAAAAAAAATCATAAAAAAAACACAAAAATGAAAAAAGTAAAAAAACCAAAATTCTTATTTTAACATCCAGGTTTCATAAAAAAAATAAAAAACACTCGGTTTAGCTAAATTATATACACATATGTATAATATATACATATATGTACATTTACATGTTTTTTATACACATGTGTATAATTTAAGATAAATGATACTGTTCATATGTGTATATTACGTAACTAAAGATTAAATAAAATTATACATATGTGTATAATACGACTTTTTTTTTATTTTATTTTTATTTTTTTTAATGAAACCGTAATGAAATATAAGAATTTTGGTTTTTTTATTTTTTTAAAATTTTTGTTATTTTTTGTTTTATGATTTTTTAAATAATTTTTTTAAAGATGTTTTTAGTGGTTCAAAATGGTTCTCAAAGTTCTTAATTTGCATAGGGTTCTCTTAGGATCCACCCTATATATATATATATATATATATATATATATATATATATATATATATATATGGGTTTTAAATATTTCGTGACCCAAAAAACACGTGCCATGGCCGAGTACCCACATTGCCCACCCTTGAGATAAATATAAGGAAACATACTCAAATACAATCTCCTAATTATGGTAACACTATTATGTAAAACTCTAATAATATATTCTATAGTAATAGTATTCTCTAGTATTCCCCCGTAGTTAGAGCGGTAAGAAATCGTACGCTCAGACTGGAGCGCTAAGCTTATGAAGGGACATGATCGGCCATCACGTAGATCGGGTACTCGATCGATTGTAAGATCCAAGGCTAACCCGCTCACAACCCAACCAAACTCAACTTTTCATTAAAATATTAATATCTCTCTCTTCCACCTACATAACCCAACCAAACTCAAATTCTCACTCTCATCCATAACCCAACCAACAACCTTTTTATTATATGATATAATTTAAATACAAATATAATATTAGAAAAAAAATTAATTTTAAATTAAACTTAATTAACATTAAAATTTAAAACAAATACTTCGTTAAAAAATTTAAAACAAATACTTCTAACGGGTATATTTTTCAAAGACTATATATTCCAACGAATATATTTTTAAGTATATAAAGAACCAAACCCTCTTGATATCGTTGAAGATCTTTAGGGACAATGATAACTTTGATTGGAATGCGGCTATCGATCAGGCCTTTCCCCATCACAAAACAACCAAACTGTTTATCAGTTGTGCAATAACCGAACCCTCTATGAGAAAGGTGTACGATACGAAATTAAATACCAATTCATGTCACTCGTTTGAATTTAGTTATGTTTTAGTTATGGTATTTTAATTTAATCATATCTTAATTATGATAACTTAATTTAACTTTTATAAATTAATTATGTTTTACGCTTTATTATGTTTTATAGTTAATATGAGTGTGACAATCGGAATGCTTTAGCTTTCAATTAAAAATGGTGTCAGAGCCAACCGACCAAGGGTCGCTCCACCAAAAAAGTCACAAGAATTAAACGAGTTTTCATTTTATTTTTAACCTTTTACACCGACCGATCGAACAATTTATTCCCAATGGGAGTGGTCTAAGAAGATCAGCGGCGTATTGGCCGTGGTCAGAAGGCTACAAACCATGATGATAAGAGCTATAACTGAGTCGGCTGAAGCAACGACTAGACGACATGTTTTTTTATATTTCAAAGAATAGAACTAGAAAAAACAAATAAAAAATTATAATATTGTTTTGATTAAGAAAAGAAAATACCTTTTTTTCTTCGAAAAGAGATTAAATAATGAAAAAGAAAAAAAAAAGTATATTATGCTGCTGCTTGCCTCCTCTTATTTTCTTCGAATGCTGAAATGTGTATCTATACTTCTAATGAGACTACGTTTTTTTATTAGCTTTAAGTTTGTAACAAGACTCCGGCCACCACAAACAACCCCTTCCATCGCGATCTTGTGCGGCCATCACCGGTTTCTTTCTCGTCTACTAGTCAGATTAAAACAACCACTCGACCGCATGGATTTTGTGCTCAACACCGAAGTTCTTGATGCTATCAAGGATGTTAGAAATAAGAAGCAAACAATAGCTTCTGAAATGAATTACATGATGAATCTTATGAGTAAAGTCCAGTTGATGGAGAAAGTTGCAGAACAAACAAAACAAGAATTTGATCATTGTAACTTAGTGATTCTTGAAGAGACTGATGAACTTATATTAATACAACAAGCAACAAGAGAAACAAATGATAAGCGCTAGAGAAGTGTGCGCACAAAAGATTAATATAGCTACGAAAATGAGTGAAATTCAGTTTCATGTATCAGATGTGCTAAAAGGAGGAGATGGATGTGTTGCATCCATTGATGAGATGTGTGGGTTATTGGAGAAAAGATTAACTTCAGCTATTAATTGAAAAGGATGTAGCAGATAAAGAGATGTTAAAAATAGAAGCTGCACTTGCATACCAAAAAAGCCAGATGGAGAAACTGGATAAAGAAGCAAGAGAGAATTTAAAGTTGTATGAGTTCTTAGTAGATCCTGACCGTGTAGTAAATATGTTACTAGACGAGACAACTAATAACTGTCAAGATGTGCACTTGCTAAAAATGGAGCTTAACATTCCTCAAGATGAAAACGAAACAACTAAAGATTATTTGAGGCCGATTATGCAGGAAATGGCACGGGTGCAAGATTGCGAGGGTGGAAAAAAGATTTAGAGCTCACATAAGAGTCAACAGATTTGCATAATGATCAAATGAACAAAAATAAACGAATTAGAAATGGGTCCGACTTACAATATGCGTATAACAAAAGCAAGATGAAAAAGTTGGCATAAGAGTTAAAGAAACTGCAACAAAAAGCAATGGGGGATTTAAAGTTGCGGGAGTTTCTACTTATGAAAGAGGAGCTTGAAGATTATCAAAATGAAATCGGAAAACTGGTTATTGAAGATTATTTGAAACCAATAATGCCAATGCATGATTCTGAATGTAACAAGGGAAGTAATGGAATAATTGTTGCTGGTAGAAAGGAGAAGTGAGCAGACAATATTGTCGCCCGTATTGTCAACCTGCAAGAGGAAGACATATTTTATATTTATCAGGCGTGAATCCGATTGAAGATTATCTAGATGAAATTCCTAAAATGGTTATTGAAGATAACATATTCTATAATATGCTCTAACGCCTTGTTCTTGAGTTTTTTAACCAAGGAAAGAAAATGAAAGGAGAGGGAAGGATAAGAAAGGGAATGAAATTTTTTTTAATTAGGTGTGTTCTTGAGTTGGAAGGAAATTATAGGAAAGGAAATGATAACTATGTTATACTTAGTAATCAGCCCATTTTTGAGAGGATAATTTATTGGAAAAAAACATCAATTTAATCCCTTCTAACTCCTCATACTTCTTTCCTTTCCATCCTTAAAAAAAACTCAAGAACACCCATTTTTTTAACTATCCTTAGTTTTCATTTCATTTCCCTTCTTTAAAAAAACTCAAGAACAAGGCGTGATAGATTGATGTAACTATCATTTGATGGTTGTTTATTAACTGGTGGTTTATGTGAAGAAATAATGCATCGACCTATGGAAGTTTTAACATACAAAATCTTGTTTGTGAAGTCATTTTATGTTTGAAGGGTCTTTTTGTAGTTTTTATTTAAAAAGAAAAGGTTAAAACTTTCTAAACAACAATGTGTTATTATAGGTTAAGTGTTTGGACCGAATTTAAAGCAAATAACTTGTTAGGTATCGATAAAAGCAACCTCACAACGGAATAACACTATCACACACACAAAAAAGCAAATAATCATAATACGGGAATTTAACGTGATTCGGTCGAAGTGACCTACACAACATATTATTATTTATTATTGTCCAGGCAAAAGATTACAATATAATAATACGTGTACATGTACCTACAATTAGGTTAGATGAATTAAAAGCCAAAAAAACATAAACGAGGCCTACCTGATCAAATAAATGGACATAAACGGGGCCTACCTCATCAAATAAATGGACGTTTTTATAGATATTAACAAAAAACCGGCCCTAAATGCATTCACAAACTAAGTACCTAAAAATAATGTTACAATGTTATAGTTAATTAAAATATATATATAACTAATTTGAAAGTTTCAGTTACTCACATATTAAAATTTAAAGTGAAGAAATAAAGGGTCAACTTATGAAAATGTATGATATAGGTTGTGAAGTAATTTAAAGTTGAAGTCCTTTTTTTAAAAAAAAGTCTCTTTCATACAAGTAACAACGTTTTCTACTTGTTGAAGTGAACTTAAGATCGTTAACGTTATATTTAAATTCAAATTCTTGTGAAGAAAGAAAGGCTCAACTGATGAAAGCTGTTGACAAAAAAAAATTGTTAACCAAGGTTCAAATAAAAATGTTTAAACAATCACAACGTTAAACGAAAAACCCGGTGAATGAAAAATGAAAAAACCGAACCAGACTAACCGAGTTACCGTCACGTCCCCGTAAGCCGCCACAACGCATAGAGTAGGGGTGTAAACGAGCCGACTCGACTAGGCTTGAACTCGGCTTGTTTTGAATTACTAAAGCTCGAGCTCGGCTTGTTTCGAATTCCTTTTCTAAAGCTTGAGCTTGTAATTGGTTTTTTCAAACTTAGGCTCAACTCCTTCTTTATTATTATTATTATTATTATTATTATTATTATTATTATTATTATTATTAATTAGCTTAAAATTGCGTGTTAATTATTTTTATATATTTTAAAAAAATCTTAAACGAGTTTAAGCTCGTCTCGAGCTCGTGCTGACCCAGCCCAAAGGGAGGTCGAGGAGTGTGACGAACCCCATTCTCTCGACAGACCCATAATTGTTAATATATATATATATAATTTTATTTTAAAACATATATATTTAAAAGACTCGTTGATTTAATGGAAAAAAGTGCTAGTCCAAATAACCAAAAGTCATGGGGTTCATTTTCTATTTGTATTTGTGGTGATTTTGTTTTTTTATATAATTTTTTTCTTTTATCTTTTATATGAGTTATTTTAGTAACTTTTTATTATTATTTTTTGTTTGGTTCGTGTTAGGCTTTGAAAATGCAATCAAATTGGTAAAATTGGCCAATTTATTTATCACATAATTTAAAACAAGATTTTAGATGCCTTTTTTTTATGCTTGTCATGAGCCCCGAAATTTTAATGGACTATCGGAGACGACACTAAGCTTCTGTAATACCTTAAACGAGTCAAAGTTTGGCTGGAGCTCAGCTATGCCGTGTGAAACTAATACACATAAGTCCAAAAGAGATAAAACATAAAGATATGCAAGGCTCAATAAGGCTCAACGAGCCTCTCATACAAGAGTCTAGCTCAGATTCCATCACTTCATGAACTTTATCTGAGATTCAGGCTCGATTCGAGCTCCCAAAAGCTCTACTTCTTTCAAGCTTTTTATTGGTCCGAGCTCGATTCCACCCATCTTCGTTGTTAATTTTCAATTGGCATATAAAGTATTGTGGCCCGCCCGACCCATATAACTTTTTGTGTGTTCTGTTCGCGGGACGACCAAATATGTTCCCGCCAAAATTCCAAAACTTTTTATAAATGACCACCCGTTTCTTCTTCAACTCAATCAGCCGCTAGCAGAGGTTAATTCTTCTTCAACTGTGTAGTGTATAACTGTTTTGAAGATCAGGATCATGAGTGCTGTGAATCTAACGAATGTGACCGTGTTAAACAACCCAGCTCTCTTTCTGAGTCCATTCCAGTTCGAAATCTCGTACGAGTGCTTGCTTCCCCTTAAAGACGGTAACTTTCCCCTTCTTTCTTTATCAATTAGATTCACAGTTGCGAAAAACCCTAATAATTAGGTGTGCATCGGTTTAGGTTTTGCTATTTGGGTCGAGTACAAGTTGGTTAAAAATGTTTTGGGTTAAACCTTATAATAATCTCAGTCAATGTTTCTTTTGGGGATTTGTAGTTCATTATGATGATTTTACATATTACCTGTTACTCTTCTAGATTTGACATACTAGATTGCTTTAAACGGCCCCTGGAACCAAAACTTTGTTTTAGTAGGACTGGGGTTGCGGTGCGGCTTATTGCCTGTTTACCTGCCAATCATATCATTGGGATGTTTTCTAATAGATTCAACCAATAAAAATGCTAAAATAAATATATCAAGTTACATAGCAAACTATTTATAGTTTGTGAAATTGGACTATATGAAGTGAATCTCAAATCACCTTCTTTCTGATGAGTTTATTCTTGGTCTTACAGATTTAGAATGGAAACTAACTTATGTGGGATCTGCTGAAGATGAAGCATATGACCAAGTTCTTGAAAGTGTGCTAGTTGGTCCCATTAATGTTGGCAACTATCGCTTCGTCTTTGAGGTAACTTCTAAAGTTTCTTACTTTCCAGTTCTTGATCATAGTTATTGTCTTGTTAATCATATAATTAATTCAAATCCACATGTTATAATCTTTTAGGCAGACCCTCCAGATGCGTTAAAGATTCGTGAAGAGGATATAATTGGTGTTACTGTCCTGCTTTTGACGTGCTCTTATTTGGGACAAGAATTTGTTCGAGTTGGTTATTATGTAAACAACGATTATGAAGATGAACAGTTGAGAGAAGAACCGCCACAGAAGGTTTTGATCGATAAGATTCAAAGAAACATTTTGGCTGACAAGCCGAGAGTCACAAAGTTTCCCATTAATTTTCACCCAGAGAATATCGACCAATCAGATCAGCCCGATCATTCACTTGAAGTGGCAACTGAACAAGAATCTGAGACTTTGTTGGATGAACAAGTGAATGTTTCCGCTAAAAGTGAAATAAAAAATGATGATGAAGAACAAGCACCTGCTTCTGTATCTGATCATCTGCCTGCTATGGTGTCTGCTTGAAGATTTTGATTTAATCAAACATTCTATGGTGAAATTTATTTCAATTAGATGTCTTGTTTCTTTTTAAGAACAAAATGGTTCATTGGTATTATGATGAAGTTATATGTTTTAAGTTTTATATCTACATAATTGTGGTATAAATACAGCTTTTGTTACTAATATATTCTACAAAATGAAAAAATATTTTTTTATCATTCTCTGGGTACACAAATTGGTAGGAATAAGCAATAGTTCAAAATCACACGGAGTCCCCGTGTAACAATTCAAGGCTTTCGAAGATGCCTGTTATCATGCCAAATACTGTGGAAGAACGATTCATGTGCACGAGCTTCCATGGCACCCCTGCCTCAGTAGGATTATAAACTTGGATTACCCCCTTAGAGTAATGGGCGTTGAGAAAATTGTTGTGTGTAGCGAGTTTCAGTCCTGTTCATGTGTATTGGCAAGAGATCAAGAAGCATCTATGCCATTGTATTCTCTCCTCACCCAAATGCTTTTATTTGACAGATGGCAGCTAGACAACCTTTAATGACGATCACTGCACTCACTTCCCAACTTGGTTCGGGCAAGCCATCGTGGAACTCAGAGCTCAATTCGAATGTCATTATATAATAATAACAAAAATCACCTCTGACGACCCACTGCAATGCTCCATGGAAAAGAAAGGGAGTTCACACAATAATAAATGGAAAACGGAATGGTAGAGGAAGTAATCTTAGGTCAAGTGTGCGTCTTCATGTTGTACACGAATGTACCCGTTTTTGACATCCACAGAATCTTGTAATCGTCGATGATTTGGCCGAAACCAAATCCGTGTGCCAAACACCAAGGGAAGGAAGAGCACCGCATAAGGTTGGTTTGCGCCTGAGTAAAGGGTAATGCCACACCTTTCATGGTCATAAACACATACATTTCCGTTACACGAACCAACAATTCTACTATTATCTCGGCCTATACCGGTGACACAATCAATAAATAAATAGTTCCAAAAAAAAAAATTATACTTCCATTAATTTTTGTTTCATCACTTAACACAATAGTGGCGCTACATATGTCTTGATGCAAACAACCTGTTTATTATCGTAAGTGAACGAGTAAGATGAAAGTAACATTTGCATTGCATATCTATACATACTATTAAACCAATAAACTTTAACTCAACTTCATCTCTTCCTATTGGTTGTTACTGTTGCTTAGACTTTCCATGTATATATATCACTTGTCTAATTTTCATGTTAATAAAATAAATTAAAATAAGATACAATCAATTCTCTTTAATGATTCTTTTTAACTTTAATTTCATCTTTAATAATGATTAATAATTTTATTTAATATAATTATAATTATTTTTTTATTTAATATAATTATAAATATTAATAATTATAATTATTAATTAATTACGATATTTATTATTTATGTTATTTTTATTATTCTGTATACTATAATATAACTTGACCTAAAAACCCAAATTAATTTTCCTCTTTCACGCCTCCATTATCAAAGACGGTTGCATCATGTTCCACCTATGACTACCTTCAATTCATTTATCTGTCAAATTTACGGTCCACCATCGATGAAGATGTTCACCATCAATGTTACCTCCGGTCAGTTTAATCATCAGGCTTCCTACCAGGTTTAATATATTTGAGATAATTAGTTGATATTTCATTCATCGGATTCAATATAAAGCAACCTAATATACAGAGATTACATATTTAAATTTACTATAATTTTTTTTAATTTTATATTTATGAAATTGACTGATTGAGTCATTCAAAATTGAACCATATGGAGTATAAATTCAGATCCGTAATCAATTTCTGTAAATTAGGGATAAATCAGCCATTTGATTAAGGAATCTTTAATTACGGAATTTCTATATTTTAATAAATTATTATATATCATTTGATTAAGGTTTTGATTAAGCATCCTTAAGGGTTACTATAAATCGGATTTTGACCGATTGACTAATTCAAAATTAGTCAATCAAGGATTTTAATATATGAGGCTGATTCTAATTTTAAGTATATGTTAATTTATAATTATTACCACTTACCATATGCTATATCAATTACTCAATTGTTAAATTGTTGTTTAATTATATTAAAATTGTGTTAATGTTAATATATAAAAAGAGAAATTACTAACTTATTTTTACACAGCTTATATCAATTACTTAATTATTCAAATGCTTATTAATTATATTATGTTGACTATTTTTATAAATTTCAACCATATGATTCAGATTTTGAATATATTATAATTTTAGATATTAGATATACGGTAATTGATAATCAATTCAAGATATTCATGTAAATAAATATATTAGTAACTTACTTTTCCACATTAATAAGTTAATTATGTATGTTTAAATATAGTCTAGATTTAAAGATATGAATTGAATTATTTTGTATTTATAACATACTTTAACAACATTAAATTTTAGTAATTCAAATTTTGAAAATCCCTTAATCCTCATCCCCTATTTTTTTGTCCATGATTTAAGCTAATTGAAATTCCTTAATTTTATGTTTTTAATTAATTCCGTATATACATTCCTTTTTTATTCAAATCTCCAAAAATTCAATCATTTACTATGAACTATATATAAATATTTCACTTTCACACAACAATTCTTACACTATCACACCAAATATAGCTTAAACGAATTTTTTTTGTTTCTAAGATTTATATTTTTTTGTTGTTTTTACCATTCATTTGTTTTTTAGTTTTTTGGTTAAAAGTGTTATTGTTCAGCAATTAATATTTTGTTTATTTTTAAATTTTCACCACCAAGAAGATGGAGCCAACAAACATCACTATGTTGAATCAATTGGATGTTCTTAACAGTGACTATATCCTCAAGGTGCGTATTCTGAAACTTTGGCGTCTCAAGGATAATTCAAAGCCCGGAGATTGGTCCATCGAAATGATTGTGCAAGATGAAGTCAACCGACATAGTAAACGAAAAGGTATTACTTTTTCGTGTTCTTCACAAAATTATATTCGTCTTTTACGCTCACTATATTATTTCATAACATTAAAATGTGTAAACTGAAAACATGTTTGTTAACTGTATTTGTAGGCTTCGTCTACTCCTCATCCGATCAAGTCACTCCTATTCATGACCGTGTTGGTTTAAAGCTCAAGCGGAAGTTGGATGAAGCATATGATGTTGAGGCCGAGACGGGCATGTCGTTAACCAAATCCAAGAGTGGTGAAGAAGCTTGTTGCCACTAATGTATTTATTATTTCAAAATTAATATACATTTGTTTAACAAAAAAACAAACATATTAACTTATCACATTAACAAATTGTTAGTTTATTTTAAATTGTTGTCAATGATAGACTTGATTATTGATTATCAAACACAGTGATGGAGGTTTAATTTTACATTTAAAAATACAATATTTTAAACTTACCATTCAAAATAAATATAGGTATCATTAACCACAAAAATACATAATTAAGTTATTACATTTACAAATTGAAACTGAAGGTTAGAGTATATTATAGGTTTCAAGTTTGGATAACTAAGTTTTGTATTACAGTTATAGTTAAAGATATCAATTTAAAATCTAGACCATATGTGAAGATATCAATTTAGAATTTGAAGTTACATTATATTATATAAATAATGTCGTACTCAAAATCTTTAAGCAAAAAGAATCCACAATAATATTAAAATAATATTAACTTACTATACTAAAGTAATACATACCTATTCTCATCATCATTCATCAGAAGTTAACCAAACCCTTCATCTTCTTCCTCTTGACCGGCTACACGATTTTCAGGTAAGATCTTCATGATTCTACTGTTGTAATGTTGACCTAATCTGCATCGCCGACACTTTTATTATTCTATCTTACCAAAACTTTCAAAAGTTATGACCCAATTATCTGTGAATAGGTTAACATTTAAACCAACATTTCTATTTGTTTCAAACCTTAACTGGAAACAAGATTGTTTTTGAAAGTATTGGTCACTATTATTGTTAGTTATATTAGACAAGGAAGGAAAAGTTACAAATAAAACTACAAATGTCGTTTATAAAGAACTATTTAGTAATGTATGAAGTTCTTATTTTTTGATCTATCTAATGATTGTAAAATGAATGTTATTTTCGTTTGAAAGCTATGTTTAATAAAGTTTTTATTTTGTTATCGACATTATTAACAATTGTATATTCTCTTCTTGTCTCCACATGTATGTATGAAAATATGTTTTCCATTTTCATATTAACGTTGATCTTACATGATTTATATGTTTTCACCCGTGGCGTCCACGGGTCAATAACCTAGTTTATCTATATAGAGTAAAAATGGTAGTTGGTGCCGCAAACTTTAAGCTTTCTCTTTTGACTTTTAGATATGTTATTTGAGAAATTAATCAATGTGATTGTTGGTCTGGTGGCTTATGTTCTCTTTGTAAGAGCATTCACATCCCATCCCCCATCCTTATCTCTATAATTACACTACAAAACACTACATTTCTTTTTCCTGTTTAATTAAATAATACTTTTATCATTACAGTTTTCTCTCTCCTCTACTCACAACCAATCCAACAAATATTAAAAAATATATAGGGGCAAACAATATACACCAAATATTTCCCCAAGTTTACAAAAAATCACTACATTTCTCTTTCCACCCTATAATTTACACTCAAAATCATTCAAAACTCCATCCTATAATTTACCAATCCCCCTCACATAATTATGGGGATGGGATGGGAATGCTCTAAGATGTTGGTTAGTAACGGTGCAGGTTTGAATCCGGTTTATGCTTTTGTTTTATTTCACGTTTTTAGATAGATAGATATATTATTATTATTTTAATTTCTTAACGTTTCATCTATGTCTCGTGTTTAACTAACGCCCGGGTTTTTAATTTTTATATGTTAATCAACCGAACACACATTAGTGCACCACCGCAAAGCGCCTGGTAAAATACTAGTTAACACTATACTAGCGCTATCAGATCCGATAACTAAAGGTCTCCAACAAAAATAACTTTTTCAATAACTCATCATGTAGACATGTATTAGTAGAGACTTTATAAAATAACATATGGTGTGTATTAATTATTATGACGCTTTGGCCTTTTCATATGGTAACATTTATGTGCGCATTATGATCTATAAACATAATTTATGCGAATTAGTTACCTTAAGCGCTTACTCTCATCATTTTGGCATTATGTATTAATGCTTTATATTTAGGTTTTAGTATGATTGGTTTCAAAGCTAATGACAACTCGAATGACTGTAAGTATACTGTAGTGTAAAATTTGGTGTGTGCTTAAATTGGGCAAACTAAACTTACTATTTATCATAGATAGTTATTCGAATAAGTGGGAGAATACTAGACCAAGCCCATATAATTCTGGCCTCGATCATTTAATTAATTAATGATTATACGACAAAATTGGGCCCATTTATGTATGTGAGTGAATGATGGGCTTACTCACCTATAAAAAAAACTGGAGTTTCCTCTTAGATGCCATGAGCCATCTTATACATCACACTTACCATACTTTCTCTCTAAGGATTTACCCATTGGAATAGGTGTGGCATCTAATACTCTAATAGGAACTGAACTCGGAATCAATCATGGCTTTATCATTCTCTAAAGTGTTCATTCCAAAAAGTAAGTTCCTTGATTACATTAATCTTCTTGATCATGATTGAATGGATATATTAGGGTTTATATTGTATCTAACGCACAGCCAAACACAAGCAGGCCAGAGTCAATGCCATTTGTTGTTGAACGTTTTTATTAGATGTGCCCATCATCAAGTGGAACATACGGGTTTGTTGGCCCAGGTGGATCAAACAGTCAGATCAAACGAACTTATCAAACAAATAAACACGAGATATTGGGGTAACAACCCGCGACTCTTTTCATATAATCAAACGAACTTCATTTATCAAACGTACATGGAGATGAGACTCCTTGGCTCTCTTTTAACTCTCTCTCAACCCTATCTTATAAAACTAATAATCTAGACCCTATTTATAGACCTACTAAACTTGTTCTTCAAGGCATACCTTTCCTAAACCTACTACAATTCAAATAACTAAATTATAACTTAACAAAATAAACCTTTAACTTTACTAATAATTCAAGATTAATCCTTCATTCACCCCCTTAATCTTGAACTGTATCTCTTATTGCATTTGTTCCTCCTTTTCAACTGACTATAGCATACTTGCTTCACCGATTCTTCAAACTTAGCATTCGTTCCTTCCATACTTAAATTTGAAACCACATTGTCATTTTTTCTCGAATCGCTTCTTCTCATTAACTTGTTCTTGACCAATACTCTCACGAACTCCAAACAAATCATTTGGGATCGTTCCAAACCGAATATCCTTCACTTTCATAATCGATTTCACATCATAACTTTCACTCTTTTCATCTTCAAAGTTGTTAGGATTACAACATACCTGAAGCTTGATGTTGTACGTCATATTCAGATTTCTCTAAACCTTCTTAACAATCTCTCTTTCTGATCATATAGCCTCAATGTACCATTGGCTATTTCAATCTTACATCCTTCTTTTTTTATCCAACTTTCCCAAGCTAAGAAGATTGGTCTTCAACTTAGGGATATAGAAAACATCACAAAACGTTTTCTTTTCACCAGTCTTACTTACCACAGTCACATTACCTTTACCTTTGATCTCGATCTCACATCCATCACCAAACTTCACTTGACACGAAACCTGTTCATCTAAAGTAGTAAAAACCTCTTTCTTTCCTAACATATGATGACTTGCACCATTGTCTAAGTACCATGTACCTTCATTCTTTTCATCCTTTTCAAACACACCAGGGATAACTCTTTCTTCATTCAATATTACTTTCTTTATTGAATCAACTGCCATGAACAAAGAAGGATCAACATCATCTTCTTTCTTTGTCAAATTCACTTCATCACTCTCTTTTCTTGGTTCTTTACATTCATTCGAGTAGTGCCCAATCTTATCACGGTTGTAGCATGTTACATACTTCCTTTTATCTTCCCATACTTCAGGGTTCCTTTTTTGATATTCAACTTGTTCATCATTCTTCCGTTCACTATTCCATCTTGGGTTCCCTCTTCCTCGTCCGTTGTATCTTCCACAGCCTCTACCATGTCCTCGGTAGTTTTCATCTTTCTTTCCGGTTTGGGTGAACATGAGCTGACTTTGGGATGAACTTCCATTCACATTCTTGAACTTGTTCCTTTATTCATATGTCTTTAAACGTCCAACCACATCTTCAAACGCCATTGTTTCGATGTCTGCGAGTAACTCCATCGAAGAAACAACATGTAAATATTTATCCGGTAAAGAGTTCAAGAAACCAAAACCTCTTCTTCAAGTACCGCTCCCAAGCTCTAGTACTTTGATTGTACTCCACCCAAATTTGTAGCATAATCATCAATACTTTCTGTCTCCCCCATCTTCAATCCATCTAACTCTGTTCTTAGCATTTGAACATGAGCTTTCTGAGTTCTTTCTGCACCAAGATAACTAACTCTTAACGCTTCACAAACATCTTTCGGTTCTGAATACTTGGCCATCTGAAGCATCACATTTTCAGGTAGGGTTTGAAAAATAACACCCAAGGCCATAAACTTCTTTCTTTCTTCAATTCCAATCCCCTTTTCCTTATCAATCGCATCATGCAAACCATTCGCACCCAAAATAATTTTCACCATAATTGACCATGACGCATAGTTGGTCGACGTTAACTTCGTGCTTGCAAAACAAAACTATCTACAGATTCTTTCATTGTTCATGAGCTCCCTTCTTTATCATTGACCATGTCACAAATTTAACGTGATCGACGGCGATTCAAACGGTTCTGGTTATTTTTCTTGTTCCAACTTTGAACAACAAAAATAATATATATATGTTGACTTAAGTTTTTTAGAAAAAGAAACCTCAGTTGATAAAACTTACGAACACAAAAAAAATATCTCCAAGTCTTGATTTGTTTCCTTTGGTTGCAAGTCACGACAAGCATAACAAAACAAAATTGTAATTCTTTTTAACAACAAATTAATAGCCAGGGACACTAATATTGAAATCCGTGCAACACCTTTTTCTTCTTGCTTCTATCACGAACAACGAGCAAATTTAATAACAAAACCTATTTGTTGAACAAACTAAAATAATAAGAAACTTTCCGTGAATACGAGCCGTAGCTCTGATACCAATTGTTGGACTAGGTGGATCAAACAATCAGATCAAATGAACTTATCAAACAAACAAACACGAGATATTGGGGTAACAACCCGTGACTCTTTTCATATAATCAAACGAACTTCACGAACTTATCAAACGTACATGGAGATGAGACTCCTTGACTCTCTCTTAACTCTCTCTCAACCCTCTCTTATAAAACTAATAATCTAGACCCTATTTATAGACCTACTAAATTTGTTCTTCAAGGCATACCTTTCCTAAACATACTAAAATTCAAATAACTAAATTATAACTTAACAAAATAAACCTTTAACTTTACTAATAATTCAATTTAATCCTTTAGGGTCGGCACATGAAAATATGTCATATGCCAGAAGACCCTTAAAGTAAAAATTGTGAAGTAAAATTACCTTCTCAACACCAATCCTTTCCTCCAATCTTTAAATTATATCTAACACACATATTTGAGTTGGATGCATGTAGGTTTATTAAATTAGAACTACTGGATCGTGCTGATTGGTTATAAGAAACGTAATTACCTCGAAAACGGAATCACGGTCTAGTAGCTTTTGAACGTCATCGATACTAATAAAATTAACAATGACTTCCTTACTTAATGCGAGACCATGCAAAACAAGCATTCCATTGTGTTGTAGAGTGTTGCTACTCGAATCAAGTAGCTCTAGTATTGGAAAATTTCCAACGACATATACAATCCCAACTTGGTTGTGAGTATCCTGGTAGATGACAATGTTTTAGCAGTCGAAACACATGTGCTTCAAAATATGATGAATAGGTAAAGGGACCAACATAGGATAGGGATTTTAAATATATATATTAACAAAATGGCTAAAGAAAATTCAACTACATACAGGATCATTTTTCAGCTCCCCTAGTGCATGGGATGATGCTTCTTTTAGACAATCGTCAGAAGATTGTAACATCTCAAGAAATGGACACATAGCACCTCTTTGGATGATGTGTACTTGCTAAAGATATTGTAATTGGTTAAATTAGTATAAGATATTTGTAGTTAAAACATAAATGGATAAGCAACCTTGCAACCTGCATTCGCAGCAGCAAATCATCCAACAAACAATGCGACTTCTCTTTTCATGGTTGACGAGGTGGAGCCGTTGACAAAATTTAGATGTTACAGAAACTATAAACGAAAATGAACAAGTCAGCTTCTCTCTTATTGGCTGAAGAGATGGAGTTATTGGCAAAATACAGATGTTATAAACTATGTTGCACGGGAACCGGTACGGGAACGGGAAACGGGCACGGGAACGGGAAACAGAAAAACTCAAAAAATCAAGAAACGGGTACGGCATGGATACGGGAATAAATACATATAAAAATAAATATATATTATAGATAATGTACCACAAAACCCAAAATATATTCATACGTTGATGTAAACTTCAAAATTCATACATTCCAATGATAATCAATCATACGTTTTTCAAAATTCATACATCTTCTAAAGCAAAAGTAATCAAATATTATCAATCAAACCGTTTTCAAGATCCGGCTCATCTAGTGAAAGATCCGTAAACTGTAAAAAGCCTACATCTTCCATCGAGTCAAATGTATCTCCACCAATATCCCACATCTTCAAGTCATCATTGGGAGCCCTAGATAAAAGTCGAAGATTATTGTGTACGTAAACCAAGTTTTGAGCCCGACTAGTAGTCAATCTGTTCATCCTAAGAGAGTGAATAAATGCGTATGTGCTCAATTACGCTCAGCACATGAAGAGGAACTAGGTTGTCCTAGTAATTTAAAAGCCAAATTTTGGAGAAGAGGAGTTCGGGCACCAAAGTTAGCCCACCAACTCTTGGGTTCCATCTCATCCATCTTCATATACATGTTAAATCTTGAAAAGGACCATCCTTCATTGAAAACAAAGCATACTCTTCCAAGACTCTATTATGCTCATCTTTATTTGGAAACAATCTTTTAAAACATTTATGTCTTTCTGCTGAAATCTCTCCATCCGTATGTGGAGAAACTCTTTTAGAATCCCCAAGCAACCAAGAATCACTATAATATCTACAACATTCACAGGTAAAAATTTAAATACATAATAAAAATCAAACATGCAGTATTAAATCACATACCTTGGATTTAAGGAGTGAGCTAAACAATGAAGAGGAGTGTTGTTCTTTGTCCATCTAGCCACTAGAATATTATAGACAACATCATAAAAGATACTACGAGCAGATAATGGACGTCTTTCTTTCTTATAGATCTCGGCCTTCACCTTCTCAATCATTGAATCCCACATTTCGTAAACCAAGTGTAAACATGGTTTGTCTGTATCACAAAATCTTATCATATCATATATAGGTCCTGTAAAACTCAGAATATATGACACCTTATCCCACCACTCATCATCTAAAACCTTCTCCTTAACAAAGCTTGCTTTCACCGTGTCATCTTCTCTATAAGCAGCCCACTCTTCGCTTATGACCATTTCTTGAAGAGGTCTTTTGAGAAGTTTTAATCTTTTGAGCATCACAATAATGGAGGCAAAGCGAGTATCAGCAATCGAAAGCAATCTAAGAGGTGTAAACTTGCTGAAAATAGAGAGTCTCATGCCATGGTTCATAATGATTTTTTTTATGGCAATAGCATCTAAGTGAATATCGTTTATCCAGTGACACTCATCATATGTTGTTTCATTGGTTTCCGAATTTCTTGGTGAACAAATATTCTTTAACGCAAGGTTCCGTGTATGAACAACACACGGTGTCCAATAGATGGAAGGAAACTCACTCATGATAAGCTCTCCAGCCGCCTTACAAACTGCTGCATTGTCAGTAATGACTTGCACAACGTTTTCATGATCAATCTCATTTATAACTTCTTTCATCAGATTTGAAATAAAAAAACTTATCTTTGTACTCCCCAAAACAATTCACCGCTTTTATAAACAAAGGACCATTATCTGATGTAGCCATGAAATTAATTAGTGGCTTTCTAGTAGGATCAGACCAACCATCACTGACAATAGATACACCTTTTTCTTTCCATGATAACCTGATTGGTTCCAATAACTTGTGCACATTCTCCTTTTCTTTTTGTAACAAGGTGGTTCTAAGCTTATTATAACTAGGAGGTATATAGCCTTCAATTTTATTGGTAGCTGCAAACTCAAAGGCACTTTGAAAATGTGGATTCCTTGCAAAATTGAAAGGTAAACCACTGGTATAGAACATCCTTGCTATTTCTTCATCTAATTGGTCCCTTATTTCCACACCATATGCTCTTTCAATAGGCTTTGAAATGGTTTTTCTTTTCTTTAAACTGAGAGTAGCTTCACAAGGCAACCCAACTTCTTTCACCTTTGATGCGTCTTTCTTTTCTTCATAAGAATCTTCTAGCTTTCTCATTTTAATTTTGTTAACCGCTGTTGCTTTCTTACATATTGCAATCCCGACACCTAAAGCAATGATAGACACAAACACAAATATAGCATCATGTTTCCACCTAAAGCAATCTTAACTTCTTAAGTTTAATATTTATTTTGTGCCAAGTTGGTTGGCAACTGCCAAAGTGTAATATAAATTATAAAAATATAGTATTTTTTCTACAAACAGGAATCGTGATTTCCAAAGTTATATATAAACAGTTGGCAACAAAAAAATACAATATAAACAGGAATCATGATTGCCAAAGTTATATACAAACATGAATCATGATTGCCATATATAGTATTTTTTTCTAGTATTTCATCTAGACTAAGTGACTAACAAACAAATACAATATAAATTACAATAAAATCAATTGATAATTACCTTTGATCCCAAGTAGATGTGCTTTAACCCTTGAATATGAGTCTTGTCGTAGCTCGCCACAAAAATTACACGTGAACTTCCAAGTACCTCCGGTACCATGCTTTTCGATTTTGGTTACAAACTGCCACAATGGCGGTTCATCAGTTGATGCTGCTGATGATGCCGCTGGTATTGATGAACTAGCCATAATCGAAATTTATATGATTGATTAACAAGAATCGTGATTGCTTTGATGCTTTCTGGATTGATGATTTATTGTTTAAGCCTTTGATATTGTAAATAGTTTATTAGGGTTGGGAACGATAGTCGATAATATGAATGGACTGGACTGTTGGGCTTAAGTAAATGAGTTCATAAAGTACAAGAAGTAACCTTTAAGTTGTGGAAACATTTAATAATGGTCCTCAACGTTCCAGAAACGTTTCGAAATAAGATTTGAATTTTGGAAATGGTCAACGATCGTCCCCAACTTCCCGAAAACGGTCAAGAAACGTTTCTAGGCGTCCCCGACCGCGTTTCCGTCCATGGCGAGTTTCCGGGATAGGGTACGGCACCCTGGAGGAGTTTCCATGCATCAGAGGTTATAAATACTCCAAATGAAAATATACATCAATATTTCCCGCACACGCTTTATAATGCAACAAATGTCATTTGTTTACGTACCTAAGTAGGTTAATCACATGCGGCAATGGTAAATATGTTGGTAATTAATCGAGTCGAACATGCTGAGTCCAGGCCTAAGTATCTCATTCTGGTGTATGTGATTAAGATGCTATATGGTAGTTGGCATTAACTTATGTAGTTGGCCATAACTAATGTAGTTGGCCATAAGTTTGATGATTGGACATTTATGTCAAGTTGTTGGACATAAATGCAAGTAGTTGGCAAGTTGGCTAAACTAGTATAAATAGATCTAACAAGTTAGAGTTAGATATCACCCACCACTATCATCTTTCAAAGTTTATTGTATTAAGGTTTTGAGTTAGTTTCCTTGATATAATAAGAAGTGAAGTTCGGTATATTTCTTTGTTAGTTTATTTGATTGGCTTGGGACTTGAATTGGTATCAGAGCCGTTCAAGGACCAATCGATAAGCGTTCGCTGCTGCCAAAGGAGAGAAACTGAGGTGTTGATACTTTGGTTGAATGAGCTAGGTTTAATCAAATATTGTTCAAACAATATGGGTTTGATCAGTCATGGGTGACTCAACTACACCACCGCCGCTAGCCAAGCAGGGCAGTAGCTTGGGCTCGTTTCAATGCCCGATGTTAACAACAAGAAACTACACAGTATGGGCACTCCGCATTAAGGTTATTTTTAGTGTGCATAGCGTATGGGATGCGATAGATCCACGTACGACTGATGCAAAGATAAATAACGTGGCGACCGCCCTACTTTTCCAATCCATACCCGAACAACAGATTTTGCAAGTCAGCAGTCTGAACTCGGAAAAAGAGATGTGGGAAGCAATCCGAACCCACATCTAGGAGCCGAAAGGGTGAAAGAAGCAAGGCTTCAAACATTGATAGCTGAGTTTGATGCCCTGAAGATGAAAGACTCAGAAAAGATCGATGATTACGCAAACTATTTATCGGAAATCTCTTCAAATTCTGCTACGCTCGGAGAGACTTTTGAGCAGTAGAAAATTTTCAAGAAATTTCTCACGAGCTTACCTCGTCGATTTGTTCATATTGTTTCTTCACTTGAACAAATCCTAGATCTAAAGACGATTGGGTTTGAAGACGTAGTGGGTCGGCTCAAGGCTTATGAAGAATGAACCAAGGACGAAGAACCGCAATCCGTAGATCAAGGTAATCTACTGTTTCATTATTCCGATAACCGGAATTGTGAATCAAGTAGAGGAAGGGGACGAGGAACTGGTGGAAATTGGGGTAGGGGTCGAGGTCAAGATAATGGCCAAAACTGGGGAACTCGTGACTACTCCGAACAACAAACCGATGAAAAACATAAGGGTAAAGATCGGTCAAAGTTACAATGTTACCGATGTGACCAGATGGGTCATTTCGCTTCCTCTTGTCCTGAATGAAGGAAGCAAGCAAATCTAACCGAGGCCAACGAGACCCTTATGATGTTACAACAAGTAGATGAGTCGGTCTACTTAAACGAGGAGAAAGTTTTACCAGGCCAGTACCAATCCGAAGGACCGGAAGAAGGGATTTGGTACCTTGATAATTGTAACACCCCGTAACCGCAGCGGAAACGTAAACGGGATGCAACAGACGCATCTGATATCAACAGCATTGCTTATAAAGAAAACACTACTACATTAATTTACTTCATTTTACATTGTTTCGAGTTTAGTTCCTGACTAGGCGATAACACATATGTTTTACCAGCATTACATTAACATATATAATACAAAATGAACCCTATGCTTCCACAATAGCACGCATCATCAAACATATAGCACTTATTCCAGTTTGGGGGTACCTAGAAAGCATGGAAAGAAAACGGGTCAACTACGAATAGTTGGTGAGTTTCACTGATTTAAATAAACATTGACAATTCATTGTAATAAATCATATATTAGCGATGTAATTATGCTGAGCCCACAAGTGAAACCTCTGACTATCACACACAACCCCGTGGCATACTCCGCCCACGAACCTGCCCCAAACCGCTATGCCTAACATTACATAGCAAAATAAATATAACACCCAATATAGACATGTGCAACTGGCTGAGAAACATCAGCAAATCCATGCCGGACCAGTTGGGTTTGTCAGACCAATAGTACTATCCACACTCTACCGGCTTTCAGTTAATCACTCGTGTTGCGGGGCCTTACAATGTTAGTAACTCAGACAATTACCATCTTAGTACATTTCCGTACGATTCTCGTACAATAAAACATATATAAATGCACGCAAATCTATGCGTTCAGTATGTACTTAAACATTTTAGTAACAACATGCTTTCCGCCCCGGGAAAATATTCGAAAACAGTTCAGTAAAAGGGGCTCGTGAAAACTCACCTTCTTGTGAGCAAAGATGTACTACGGTGCACGGCTACTGGTACAGATCTGTAATACGATCCCCAAATCGTTACTACACAATTTCTATCAATATAACTTAAATTCGTGTTAACCGGTACGTCTGGGGACACTGCTAACCCAGTACCGTACACGATCCGGGGACCATGTTAACCCCGATACACTTCTCAGGACTTAGATTGTGATATCACTTAGAGTTCCTTAGTCAAAACTACCATTAGTTTGTTTTCTCGTTTTGCGTGCCTAGCACCGTTATTCGTCTTTATGTTTTCAAAAGATGAGTTTGGCCACATACGGCCCGAAAATAGTTGTTGTTGATATTTTAATTAAAGTGGTGAAATTAGAGCTCGGTTAGACACCCCGTTTGGCCGCGGGGCCCGTTTCCGTCTTTAATACACCGGAAACGGTTAAATCGGGTAAAATTACCCAAATCATCCGGATTATTTTCGGATGATTTATTTTTACTTGATTAACTTAGTTTCATAAAAATCATCCATTTTTAAGGTTTTCAAACACCAGTCAGCTCGCTTAGCCGAACTTCGCCGGTTTACTCGTTTTAAGCTTTAAAAGTTTGTTTTTAAGTTCCATTTAGCACAAATAAATATCCGTTTAGTCTCGGACCTTGAAATTTTGTTCAAACCATATTTTGACAGTAAGGAATTTTATAAAATTTTTCCAGAATTAATTTTCATATCTAAAATTTATTTAACCATTTTTAAACGTCATTTAAACACCAAATATGTCGAAAATACCAAACGACCTTCGAAAAATCCCAAATTTTTCTGGGATGACCCCTGTCACCCACATAGTTCCATGTGATTTTTCCAGAACCAAAAACTCATTTTTCATGCCATTTTTACCAAAATCGAGCTAGAAATCCATAGAATTCGTTTTACCGAAAAGCCTACTTAGACTTCTCCAATGAACCTGAAATTTTGTGTGTGACTTTTATATGTTATAAAAAGCTTATCTTAAATTTTCCAGAATTTTTCATTATGTTTAGAAATTTTCACCATTTTTGGCCAAAACCGAGCATTAAATTCACCAAATATTCATCCTTTATCCAAAAATTACCAAAAATTCACAGATCTCATATTTTCATGTGTAGATCATCTCTGTGAAATTTCGTGACCCAACTCTAAGTCTACCACAATCTGTCCAAATCACATAAATCATACGAAAAACCGAACTACCTTATGTTTCTAGCGTTAGATCGCAAAGATCTTGGTTTCTAGCCTTTGCTAGCCACTAGATACAACACCTACAAGCACAACAACACCACACCAAGCAAGTTATACCCACAATCAAGCCATTTCTTTCATGGTTTCGATTAAAACATCAAGACAAAGATTTTGACCTTAAAAATTCGTTTTTGACTCTTTTAACTCCTTTCTTGGACCAAGATCCCTTGTATAACTTGTATACATCACTTGATCATGCTAGAATCGGTTTCATCTCGGGTTTTCACCCATTTTTCATTTGAAACCTCATTTTCTCAAGATTATAGAATCAAAACTAAGAATCAACCATTAAAACCATGTTTTTACCTTATGATTCTTGTTAAAAATCAATGATTTGGATGAAGGTTGAAGTGTGTTGAGAGGGTTTTGGAGTTGGAAGATTAGAAAAAAGAAAATGTAATGTGTGTGTGTGTGTGCATAGACCGATCGGTCCAAGTTAGGGTGTGGGGTGGGACCCACATCTTCATTCTTGGCCACAAACTTGGATTGTGTAATCCGGATAATGTTGTGGATAATCTGGTTCAGTTCGTTTTTCGGTTAAATGCTTAATTCCGCTCAAAACGAGTCCAAAACAGTCGTTTTTCGGCTTAAAATTTAAATTTATATAAAACTGATTTAAAAACTTTAAAAAACTTAAACCATGACGTTTATTGACTCAACACATCATATTGTCGGTAATTGTGCATCTTTTTCGGCTTGATCGATCGTCTCTTGCTTGGTTTGATGTTAAAGGTTTCGTTTACCGTACCGACGTACTAATAAATCGAAATCCTTTTTCTGTGATATAATTCTCTTATCCCGAAGCTTTAATACTTCGTAAACATCACTATACATTATATATTTCGTCTATAATGTAATTCCCGATTCGTCGGGTTTCAATAACCGTTCATCGATTAATCGTAATTCCGATACGACTAGTTGTACATTTGAGTATAATTCGTACTGAGAATCTTATATACTCGTATAAACACATTATAATTCATATATTCAGTATTAAATAACACATAAATGGTATATTCCGGCTAGGGTATACCTGAATTTGCCGGAATCGTTACATTCTTCCCCCGTTATAAAAATTTCGTCCTCGAAATTTTACGCATCAACTACTTCCTTTTGCGGAAATAGGTGGGGGTATTTCTTCCGAAATTCGTCCTTTCGCTCCCAAGTATATTCTGGGCCTCGTTGCGAGTTCCATCTAACTTTGACCAACGAGATCTTATTGTGTCTAAGCTGCTTGATTTTCCCGTCTACTATTTCTATGGGCTCCTCTACAATGTTGAGCTTATCATTTATTTGGACACCCTCTAAAGGTAACACCGATGTCTCATCCGACAGACACCTTTTCAAGTTCGACACGTGGAACACGTTGTGAACTTCACTCAGTTCATCAGGCAGTTCTAATCGGTATGCTACAGGACCGATTTTTGCAATAATGTCGAACGGTCCAATGTATCTAGGGGCTAACTTCCCCGCCTTTCCAAATCTGACTACTCCTTTCCAAGGTGATACTTTCAAATACACTTTATCACCTTTCTCAAATGATAACGGTTTTCTACGGGTATCGGCATAACTCTTCTGCCGATCCCGTGCGGCCTTCAGATTGTTCTTAATTTCAAGAATTTTGCTGGTCGTTTCCTGGACCAGATCTGATGTAATAACCTGTGTGTCGCCCACTTCAGTCCAGCAGAGTGGTGATCGGTACTTCCGACCATACAATGCTTCGTAAGGCGCTGCCTTTATACTGCTATGATAACTGTTATTATAGGAAAATTCAACGAGTAGGAGATGTTGATCCCAATTTCCTTTAAAATCCAGTACGCATGCACGAAGCAAATCCTCCAGGGTTTGGATGGTCCTCTCAGACTGACCGTCGGTCTGAGGGTGGTAAGCTGTGCTTAGATCAATACGCGTTCCCAACGCTTCTTGGACAGCTTTTCAAAGGTTGGAGGTGAAATGGCTATCCCGATCAGAGATGATCGAGATGGGTATACCATGACGAGACACAATTTCATTTATATAAATCTGTGCAAGCCTCTCAGTGTTAAAATTATTCCTAATCGGAATAAAATGTGCCGATTTGGTTAATCGATCCACGACTACCCAAATTGCATCATGCCCTCGGGACGTCTTGGGGAGGTGTGTCACAAAATCCATCGTGATCTGCTCCCACTTCCATTCAGGAATTTCCGGTTGTAGTAACATTCCCGAAGGTTTCTGGTGCTCTGCCTTAACTCTCGCACATGTCGTACATTTACCGACATACGTTGCGATATCCTTTTGAGTTAGAAGGGTTAAAGGTTGGGCGATGCTGGAAAAGTTCTCTATAAATCGACGATAGTATCCAGCTAAGCCTAAGAATTGGCGGATTTCCTTTGGCGATTTAGGCGATTGCCAATTCTTAATTGCTTCAACCTTACTTGGATCAACGTGTATTCCTTGATGGTTTATAACGTGACCAAGGAATTGCACTTCTTGTAACCAGAAGTTACACTTAGAGAATTTTGCATACAACTTCTCCTGATTTAGAAGCTCTAAAATTAATCTTAAGTGTTGCTCGTGCTCTTCTTTACTCTTCGAGTATATCAAAATATCGTCAATAAACACGATGACGAACTTATCGAGGTAGGGTTTACAGACTCGATCCATGAGATCCATGAATACTGCTGGCGCATTTGTTAGCCCAAAAGGCATAACTAAGAACTCGTAATGGCCGTAGCGAGTCCGGAATGCGGTTTTTGGGATATCCTCCTCCTGAATTCTAACCTGATGGCATCCCGATCTAAGATCGATTTTTTTTTTTTTTTTTGAGAAATAGCTCGCACCCTGCAGCTGGTCAAACAGGTCATCAATTCGAGGAAGAGGGTACCTATTTTTTTTATTGTTAGCTTGTTCAACTCCCTGTAATCAATGCACATTCTAAGGCTCCCGTCCTTCTTTTTCACGAATAATACAGGTGCACTCCACGGGGAATAACTAGGACGTATAAATCCTTTATC
This sequence comes from Bidens hawaiensis, assembly GCF_021521415.1. Taxonomy (NCBI): domain Eukaryota; kingdom Viridiplantae; phylum Streptophyta; class Magnoliopsida; order Asterales; family Asteraceae; genus Bidens; species Bidens hawaiensis. The sequence goes on from NW_027491024.1 coordinate 5,185,073, forward strand.
CAACAATTCTTGCAACTGATTGGATAATTCTTGCATCTCGGATGGTGCAAGTCGGTAGGGCGCCTTAGCAACAGGGCCAGCTTGAGGTAATAAGTCAATTCTGAATTCGACCTGTCGGGTTGGCGGTAATCCAGGAAGTTCCTCTGGGAAAACTTGTGGAAATTCACGTACTACTGGGATATCGTCCACCCGTTTTTCCTCGGGGTCCGTGGCCGTCAAGCTCGCTAGATACGCCACGCATCCCTGGCGTATATATTTTAACACCTTGAGGTGGGATATAAACGGTATCATATTGCCCGACTTCTCACCCTGCACTAAAACCTCTTCGTCATCCGACACCCGGATCTTGACGATTTTCTTTTCACAGTTTATTTCTACCTTGCTACGTGCTAACCAATCCATTCCCACTATCACGTCAAAACTACCCAATTCTACCGGTAACAAGTCAATCAGAAAGGATTGTTCGTTCAGAATAAAAGGGCAATTCCGAACTATCTGATTAACTATCATGGTTTTACCGTTAGCGACTTCTACGGTGTAAGGTTCTATGGTTTCACCAATAGGAAGGTTTGCTATCGACAGGAATCTAACGGAGACAAAACTTCTATCGGCGCCTGTCTACTCCTGTCCTAACACAACTAAACACGGTGGTATACCAACCACACCAACACCGCCGCCATCCCCACAATCACTGCCATTAAACCCCGGATCCGTGTTTCCATCCGGTCAATCAACCCCAGGGAGTAGGCGTCCTTTCTCCTCAGCTGCGCGATCGCATGCTGGCTGTCCAGTATGCAATCCACCAAGAGGTTCCTCCTCTGAATACCCACCGTCAAGGCGGTGGTGTGTTCATTCATCCGCTAGGTGAGCACCCGGAGCCACGCCGCCTCGGTGGAGGGACGCTCATCCCTCACTGGCCTGGGGGTACCCCACACAGGTGGCGGCACAGGCCCGGGCTGGGGGCGGGAGGACTCGCCTCTGTGGTAAGTGGATCTGGGTGGGGTAGAGGTAGGTGAAACATACGGGACACTGATCCGCGCCGTGAGGCTGGGACCGGGTCTGGGAGGGGTGAGGGTGACCTGAGGTGCGGGTGGGGTGGGAGACCTGGTAACCCTAGCAGGGGAGGACAAGCTAGCACTCCTAAGGCTAGTCTCAGAAGGCTCGGTGCTGGAAGCTAAGCGTACACTCCTAGAGTCCCCGGAACTGGCCTCATCCGGGTCCTCCTCTACAGATAAACTTCGTGATCTTGACATGTTTACCTGTATACAAGTTAGCAAACATATAGTCCTTTTCATAATGTAAATCATAATCAAATTAATATACACTTACTTATGCAACTTGACCACATAATAATATTATCACATATTTGCACGTATGTTGCCAATTTTACCTATTAAAGTCCCCCGTGACTTTCCCTGAATTCCCTCGTGCAGACAAGTCTGTTATTATGTTCCGGACCATAATAACCCACTTGTCCATCCAAGTTCATCCCGATCTCGTCACAATAAATTATTAGTTGATATTCATATCCTATAACACTTGAGCTACTGGTTATATTTTAGGTATCTTTTAAAGACATCCTAATTCTTTATAACCAATGGCTCTGATACCAAGTTCTGTAACACCCCGTAACCGCAGCGGAAACGTAAACGGGATGCAACAGACGCATCTAATATCAACAGCATTGCTTATAAAGAAAACACCACTACATTAATTTACTTCATTTTACATTGTTTCGAGTTTAGTTCCTGACTAGGCGATAACACATATGTTTTACCAGCATTACATTAACATATATAATACAAAATGAACCCTATGCTTCCACAATAGCACGCATCATCAAACATATAGCACTTATTCCAGTTTGGGGGTACCTAGAAAGCATGGAAAGAAAACGGGTCAACTAAAAATAGTTGGTGAGTTTCACTGATTTAAATAAACATTGACAATTCATTGTAATAAATCATATATTAGCGATGTAATTATGCTGAGCCCACAAGTGAAACCTCTGACTATCACACACAACCCCGTGGCATACTCCGCCCCCGAACCTGCCCCAAACCGCTATGCCTAACATTACATAGCAAAATAAATATAACACCCAATATAGACATGTGCAACTGGCTGGGAAACATCAGCAAATCCATGCCGGACCAGTTGGGTTTGTCAGACCAATAGTACTATCCACACTCTACCGGCTTTCAGTTAATCACTCGTGTTGCGGGGCCTTACAATGTTAGTAACTCAGACAATTACCATCTTAGTACATTTCTGTACGATTCCCGTACAATAAAACATATATAAATGCACGCAAATCTATGCGTTCAGTATGTACTTAAACATTTTAGTAACAACATGCTTTCCGCCCCGGGAAAATATTCGAAAACAGTTCAGTAAAAGGGGCTCGTGAAAACTCACCTTCTTGTGAGCAAAGATGTACTACGGTGCACGGCTACTGGTACAGATCTGTAATACGATCCCCAAATCGTTACTACACAATTTCTATCAATATAACTTAAATTCGTGTTAACCGGTACGTCTGGGGACACTGCTAACCCAGTACCGTACACGATCCGGGGACCATGTTAACCCCGATACACTTCTCAGGACTTAGATTGTGATATCACTTAGAGTTCCTTAGTCAAAACTACCATTAGTTTGTTTTCTCGTTTTGCGTGCCTAGCACGGTTATTCGTCTTTATATTTTCAAAAGATGAGTTTGGCCACATACGGCCCGAAAATAGTTGTTGTTGATATTTTAATTAAAGTGGTGAAATTAGAGCTCGGTTAGAAACCCCGTTTGGCCGCGGGGCCCGTTTCCGTATTTAATACACCGGAAACGGTTAAATCGGGTAAAATTACCCAAATCATCCGGATTATTTTCGGATGATTTATTTTTACTTGATTAACTTAGTTCATAAAAATCATCCATTTTTAAGGTTTTCAAACACCAGTCAGCTCGCTTAGGCGAACTTCGCCGGTTTACTCGTTTTAAGCTTTAAAAGTTTGTTTTTAAGTTCCATTTAGCACAAATAAATATCCGTTTAGTCTCGGACCTTGAAATTTTGTTCAAACCATATTTTGACAGTAAGGAATTTTATAAAATTTTTCCAGAATTAATTTTCATATCTAAAATTTATTTAACCATTTTTAAGCGTCATTTAAACACCAAATATGTCGAAAATACCAAACGACCTTCGAAAAATCCCAAATTTTTCTGGGATGACCCCTGTCACCCACATAGTTCCCTGTAATTTTTCCAGAACCAAAAACTATAATTTTTCATGCCATTTTTACCAAAACCGAGCTAGAAATCCCTAGAATTCGTTTTACCGAAAAGCCTACTTAGACTTCTCCAATGAACCTGAAATTTTGTGTGTGACTTTTATATGTTATAAAAAGCTTATCTTAAATTTCCCAGAATGTTTCATGATGTTTAGCTATTTTTCACCATTTTTGGCCAAAACCGAGCATTAAATTCATCAAATATTCATCCTTTATCCAAAAATTACCAAAAATTCACAGATCTCATATTTTCATGTGTAAATCATCTCTGTGAAATTTCGTGACCCAACTCTAAGTCTACCACAATCTGTCCAAATCACATAAATCATACGAAAAACCGAACTACCTTATGTTTCTAGCGTTAGATCGCAAAGATCTTGGTTTCTAGCCTTTGCTAGCCACTAGATACAACACCTACAAGCACAACAACACCACACCAAGCAAGTTATACCCACAATCAAGCCATTTCTTTCATGGTTTCGATTAAATCATCAAGACAAAGATTTTGACCGTAAAAATTCGTTTTTGACTCTTTTAACTCCTTTCTTGGACCAAGATCCCTTGTATAACTTGTATACATCACTTGATCATGCTAGAATCGGTTTCATCTCGGGTTTTCACCCATTTTTCATTTGAAACCTCATTTTCTCAAGATTATAGAATCAAAACTAAGAATCAACCATTAAAACCATGTTTTTACCTTATGATTCTTGTTAAAAATCAATGATTTGGATGAAGGTTGAAGTGTGTTGAGAGGGTTTTGGAGTTGGAAGATTAGAAAAAAGAAAATGTAATGTGTGTGTGTGTGTGCATAGACCGATCGGTCCAAGTTAGGGTGTGGGGTGGGACCCACATCTTCATTCTTGGCCACAAACTTGGATTGTGTAATCCGGATAATGTTGTGGATAATCTGGTTCAGTTCGTTTTTCGGTTAAATGCTTAATTCCGCTCAAAACGAGTCCAAAACAGTCGTTTTTCGGCTTAAAATTTAAATTTATATAAAACTGATTTAAAAACTTTAAAAAACTTAAACCATGACGTTTATTGACTCAACACATCATATTGTCGGTAATTGTGCATCTTTTTCGGCTTGATCGATCGTCTCTTGCTTGGTTTGATGTTAAAGGTTTCGTTTACCGTACCGACGTACTAATAAATCGAAATCCTTTTTCTGTGCTATAATTCACTTATCCCGAAGCTTTAATACTTCGTAAACATCACTAAACATTATATATTTCGTCTATAATGTAATTCCCGATTCGTTCGGGTTTCAATAACCGTTCATCGATTAATCGTAATTCCGATACGACTAGTTGTACATTTGAGTATAATTCGTACTGAGAATCTTATATACTCGTATAAACACATTATAATTCATATATTCAGTATTAAATAACACATAAATGGTATATTCCGGCTAGGGTATACCTGAATTTGCCGGAATCGTTACAATAATGGTGCTAGCAATCACATGACGGGAGAGCGGTCATTCTTTTCTAAGATTGATGAAAGAGTGGTGGGCCGAGTCCGTTTTGGTGATAATTCCCAAGTCAAAATCGAGGGGAAAGGCACTATTATGCTGCATTGCAACAACGGGGAGGTAAGACAAATTACTAATGTCTATTTTATACCAAGTCTTCGGTGTAATATTTTAAGCTTGGGTCAAGCTACGGATAATGGGTGTGAGGTTCTTTTGAAAAAGAACGATCTTTGGATGTATGATCGTAGCGGTAGGCTAATCATGAAAGTACCAAAGACAAACTGACTTTACAAGGTCAAGATGCGTGTTGCAAAGAACATGTGTTTACACGTAAACGATGACCCGGTTTCTCAAACATGGCATAGCCGAGTAACGACCCAAGAGGTAAAAGACAAGACTCCATATGAAGCATTCAAAGAACGAAAACCGAATATAAGTCATCTAAAGGTATTTGGTTGTATTGCATTTGCAAAAATTCCGACCCAACACCTAAAGAAACTCGATGATAGGAGTAAGAAATTGGTGTATCTTGGAAACGAGCATGGTTCCAAGGCTTTTCGGTTGTTCGACCCGACCACAAAGAAAGTTATGGTTAGTCGGGATGTTAAATGTGATGAAGGAAAAGGGTGGAGTTGGTTCGAGAATTCGAACGAAACAGTTGATGAGCGTGTTTGGAAAGAATTTGTTATCGATTGGGGAGAGAAAGATGTGCAATTCGATAACGAAAATCAGTACGAGTTTGGTTCCGGACTTAAGAGGTCCACACGGGTGTCAGTTCCACCAAGATACCTTGATGATTATGTACTCGATGAAGATTTAATGCTTTTAACTAAAGACGAACCTACAAAATATGAAGAAGCAAAAGAAAGTAAAGAGTGGGTTCAAGCAATGAAAGCCGAGTTAGAATCAATCGAGAACAACAAAATAGTGAAGCTTACGGTGTGTCCAAACGGGGTGAAGCCAATTGGGGTAAAGTGGGTTTTCAAAGTTAAAAAAATCTGGACGAGTCGGTAAACAAGTACAAGGCACAGTTAGTTGCAAAGGGATATGTACATAGACCATGGAGCGATTACGATGAGGTGCTCGCAATTGTGGCCCGACTTGAGACAATTCGACTTATTCTAGCTCTAGCCGCGAGTGAAGTATGGGAGGTACATCACATGGATGTAAAATCGGGCTTCTTACATGGTGATTTACTAGAAGAATCGTTTGTTGAACAACCGCATGGGGTCGTAAAGGAAGGAGAGAGTCATAAAGTGTATAAACTCTCGAAGGCTCTTTACAGACTAAAACAAGCTCCAAGAGCTTGGAACTCAAAGTTAAAAGGAGTTTTAAGTGAGATGGGTATTAAAAGATGTATCGAGGAACAAGCTGTATACGTGAAGACATCAACCAAGTCCATATTGATTATTGTGGTATATGTCGATGATCTCTTGGTAGTCGTTTCCAAAATTGAAGAAGTAAAGGCGTTCAAGGAGAGGCGTGAATTACTTGGAGTTGAAGACCTCCCGAAATCCGACTCGGAAATTAGGGGGGTGAATGTTGGTAATAAGCGAGTCGAACATGCCAAGTCCGGGCCTAAGTATCTCATTATGGTATATGGAATTAAGAGGCTATATGGTAGTTGACGTTAACTATGGTAGTTAGTATTAACTAATGTGGTTGGCATTAACTTATGTAGTTGGCCATAACTAATGTAGTTGGCTATAAGTTTGGTGGTTGGGCATTTATGTCAAGTTGTTGGACATAAATGCAAGTAGTTGGCAAGTTGGCTAAACTAGTATAAATAGATCTAACAAGTTAGAGTTAGATATCACCCACCACTATCATTTTTCAAAGTTTATTGTATTAAGGTTTTGAGTTAGTTTCATTGATATAATAATAAGTGAAGTTCGGTATATTTCTTTGTTCGTTTATTTGATTGGCTTGGGACTTGAACATAATGAAGAACCCGACTTGTTATTTCTACTGATACATGGTGAAGAGTGTCAACCACACAAACCTAAAATGATCATTCAGAACGTTGTTTGGTTTCAATAAATTTCGACTCACTGCTTCATAGTGTACAAGAATTCGTGAGAGAGTTGCAATTTAGCATTCACAAATAATTTAGGAGTTAGTGGAATATTAAATTTACGCCCTGCTTGCGGTGCGCACATATAATGTATATATGTGTGAACCCTTGGGTGGGCAAAAGTAAAATTGCACTAATTTTGACGTTATTTTACTAATCACGTGAAAATAACGTTAAAAGTGGCGGAAGGTTAATCAGGCATCATGTGGTGGCGTTGATAGCCGAAAGACAAGGGCACATGCACCAATCAGCCGGTGTCCCGATGATTGAGTGTTATGTGTCTTATGTCCAAGGCTTGATTCAAAACTACTATCGAGCCGGGGGTCTCACCGGAAGCAGCCTCTCTATCCCTATGGGATAGAGGTAAGGCTGTGTACATCTTACCCTCCTCAGACCCTACCATAGCATTGCTATTGGTGGGATATACTGAGTACGATGATGATGATGATGATGATGGAATATTAAATTTGATAACAAGTTCTACTAAATAGTAAATAGTACAAGAATCAACCCTGGATTTTTAGTTTCATTGCTTTTGAAAGCTAGAACACGCAAAGCCCCTATCGTAGCTCGGAGCAGTTTCACATCCTTGGATATTAATATGTCGACAAGAAGGGAAATGTCACATTGATGTCTAATACGTAAAGGCGTGGCGAGAGGAGACATAGGACATTTACAAGATACCCAAATTGCAACTACAAAGAATGCACAAAAACAAACCTAACAGCGGACTTGATGTATGCAATTTCATGACTAAGACAAGTTTTGTTTTATCTGTCCTTCCGAGTCAGCCCGTACTCAGAAAAGCATAGTTGAGCTTAGCTTACTAAAAAGCATCAGTTAACGAAGTTGCCGGTAAGTCAATATGCATAAGCAAAGTCGAATATTTGTTGCACGAACCCGCAACTTCCGCCTTGACAGGGCAGTGTACCCGAAACCAACACAGAAACCAACACAGGTGGGTAGGACCGGTAGGTACCAAAGTGTTTATCTTTTTATTTATTTGACTCTCTATTCCATTAGTTGAGCTTTTTATTATACTGGTCGCCTTTGGATTATACAGTGGCGAAGTTTGGACGTACACGTCCGGGGGGGACTCAATATGTATAAAAAAATTCGTACACTAGAGGGGGGGCGGGATCAAAATTTCGGTCGGAAACGGGTGAATTTAAACCATGTATTTAAATTTTCGGCTGAAAAAAGATAAATTTACACTGTCAAGCGAAAAAAATGGAGGCCGGGCTCAAAATTTCAGTCGGAAACGGATAAATTGTCACTATGTATAATAATTTTCGGGCAAAAGAAGAATAAATTTACACTACCGAGCAAAAAACGGAGGGGGCCGGGCTCAAAATTTCGGTCAGAAACGGGTAAATTTACACTATGTATAAAAAAATTTAGCCGAAAAAGGATAACTTTACACTACCGAGCGAAAAAACGGAGGGGGCCGGGCCACCCCTGGCCCCAACAAAGCTACGTCCATGATTATATTGGTAATGTCTCTTTAAGTATAGCTCCATAATCACCTATCATTTTTTTATGCTCACGATATTAAACATTGGAAAGTAGACATTTGTTTTTTTTTTGGCGTAAATGTATAAAATTACAATTGGAACGATAACATACATTCTTTCAACTACTGCTTCATTTTAAATTTTTAATTATCAACTTGAAATGTGAAAATAATATGCTATTGTGAAAAATTTACACCAAGTTTGCCAAAGTACCATAGAGTTATAGTGATTTTCCGTAGACTTCGGCCAACAAGTCTAATCGTGCTTCTTCATGTATGGTTTGATTGCACAAGCAACTAGTCACAAAAAGAGGAGTTCAGTTGCACGAATAAACCGTCATACAAAGAGTCAGTGGCGGATCTAGACGATAATTTCAGGGGTAGCGTAAACAAAATTAACCGTACTTTAAGATTTGTTTTTTTACCGATTTCACGTTTACCGGTGCCTATTTACGTGTTTTGCGTGTAGCGGAACCCAATATAGGGTTTCGCTTATACAGTTGTCTGGTTAGACGTGTGGCGTGTCCCAGGCCCGACTTCTTGAAACAAGCGTACCGCCGTCTGATTAACCCGTTTGCAATGACGGATCAAAACAAGTTGGTTTATAATGGGTCGCCCCAAAATAACTCAAACTTGTTTGCTTATTGATGTTGTAAAATTATTCAAACTTATTAATATATTAATACAATAATTTTATTGATATCTTATGATCATATCCATCACATATTGTTAATAAGTAGGTTTAGTGTTTACTCAACAAATATATTACTAAACACAATATTTAATTATATAAGAAAATAGAAGACAATTGTAAACCAAATATAATAAATAAATAAAAATCTAAATATGTTAACTAATCTAACAACAAAACGTATCATTTAAACATATTAATTTTATCTATTCAATTTAACTAGAATATTTGATTAACAAATAATGTGAAATGTTTAAATATAAGGTGATTTAAAATTCAAATCAAACTAAATAGTATTATTTGTAAATTTGTTGAACTAAAAGGGTTAATAATAAATTTGCTTATAATTTATTTTTGTTTTTTATAAAATCCACATTCCTATTCCATCTTCCCACTCATCTTTCTCTCTCTTCCAATATATCATCCTCCATAGATTCCAAGTTAGCTGTAGGTTTTTGTTAACTTTGAAAAGTTTTAAACTTTTTTAAGGGTAACATAATATAATTTCAGGGGTAACATAATACATAAAACGTAAAAAATAACTAAAAATTTTCACTTCGCCGGAAAAGTTGAGGGGTAGCGGGTGCTACCCCTCCCTCTCAAATAGATTCGCCCCTACAAAGAGTTATTGGGGCTCGTCTATAACGCCTTCATTTTTTTCCAAAAAAAAAATCCCAATTATTTAATAAAGGAAAATTGATTTTAAATAATCTTAGTAACGTCTTATTTACAAATAAAAGTTTCAATTTACTCTTGGCTGGTGACGGTCCCAATTGAAGGTGTATATATTTACCAGCGGTCCGTGAATAACGGAGTTAAACATCCGTTAGCCTGATGATTACGTGGCACACCTAATTGTCAATAAACATTTATGTGGCAGCATTACGTGGCAATAATCTATTTCTTTTTAAGAATATTGGTTTTTAACTAATCACAACTACGCCTCATTGGCAAATAACAGTCCCAACTAAAGATGTTTTTTTTCAGACGGTCCCCTAAGCGTGCCACGTAAAAAAACAAACTAAAAGATTTAACCATTCGTTAGCCACGGACCATTGAAAAAAATGTACCTTTAGTTGAGACCGCCACCAATTAAGTGTGAAGTTGAGACTATTATTTGCCAACAAGTCATAGTAGGATTATTTAAAACCAATATTATATTTTTGAATAATATAAATACCTTAAGATTTATAGAGTTACATGTTACTTATCGTCATTGCAACAAGATCATAGTGGATGCAACAAACTACTTGTGGAATTCCGGCTATCAATCGTTATCGAGGATAGCCGGAGTTTTGAGAAGAAAAATTCCATGTATTGTTCACATAGCTTGTTCATGTTCTCAAGAATGATGTTGGGGATTCCATGATCAAGGTTGTGTTTAATGAGTTAAACGACATAACACCGGTCATTCCCCAGGATAAATCGATAGGTATCCCGAGGTAATCTTTCATTTTATGATTTGCTTTAAAAGGCAGATGATCATAGGTTGGCAGATTAAGCCTAGGAATATACTTAACTCTGCAAAGTAACATATTTTTAACATCATAAATGATTCTTGAAGTTCATATGTTGTGCGAATGATGTTCATTGATGTAGCTATGGTGTTTATTTTCTTAATAGGTGATGTGGATCTTCTTCTATGATATTTTATAGACAGTGCCCATTTTTATTAGGCTTATCTATTGCAAGTTACTATTCAGAGAAAATTATTTTTGTTATATACGTCTTAACAGTCTTTTGAACTAAATGGTTCAGTTTAAACTTTATATATGTATATAAATAAAGCATTAGTTGAAGTTGAACATGAGCTAATATTAGTCGAATAAAACGTTTAGATAGGCGCGTTAAACGGACTGTGGTTAAGAGTGTCTGTGTTAATGCTGATGCCTTCGACTGAATAGATAAATGTGACATTTTCGAGTTCAGTAATTCAACCCATCAGCCAGCCAATACAAGACGATTGGCAAACCTAATATAAATTATGACCACATGCCTGGTTACAAAAAAAAAACTGAAAAAAAAACGTCCAGAGGCATGCCTGCTTCTCAGCACCTGACCCGAATTTGATTCAAAACTGGACTGGTGAACATGGGACTGGGGTGAAACGCAGTTGATGGTTGTTATAGTGGAGCTTGTGTTGTGTATACTGAAGAAACGTGGATCGACTCACTGGTAGACGATCTACTTTCCTCGGGTGTGATTATGCAATTTCACCGATGGTTTCTCTTGGATCTGGGTTCTTCCACCTACAAAATGAACAGCACCGTCAACTTACCCCTCAGAAAGGGACAGAGGGGTCCTCTTTGGGGTAACCCTCCGGTGTGAGAATAAGTATTTTGTGGAGAAGATAATGATGTGTGTGAGTAAGGAATTCTCGAGAGTATTGCTTAATAGCTGAATACTCTGTGTTTGTATGTTACTGGCTGTAACTGTCTGTTTCAATGTGATTGAATGTGATATGATTGTCAATGAATGAGTATGAATGTGTGTCCATCAATGTGGAGTTGATGCTGTATTTATAGTGCTAGGGTTTCCACTGATTGAGCTCAGCCTTGTTGGCCTCCTCCAATTGCTCTGCGCCACGTGTCCTCTGGGACACCTGGTGCTTTCTCATTGGTTGTAATCACGTGGTAGCACATGTGTCATGCTGAGTTGTCCACCTTTCATTTGGCTTCTGTCAACATCAGCATATTCTTATTCCTTAAAAAGATACCTTCTGGAAGGTTGTCTGACGTGCACAATCAAGGTTGCCCTAATCCTGATTTGGATAAGGACGAGGTTGATTATGTGCGTGTGTGATATGCGCCAATCCTGAGGATGCGCGAGGTCTTCTCTTTATTCTCACGCGCAGATGTTTCATGCGCAGATGTGATATGCGCCGCGCGCTGATGCGCCACGCGCATATGTGACGCCTGGGCATATGATGCCTGAGCATATGTGGTGCCTGGGCATATGACGCCTGAGCATGTGTGGTATGCGCCATGCGCATAGGTTTTGGCTTAGCGCCTTCATAATGTCTTGATTTCAAGCCTGTTGTCTATATCTTGTGGGTTGACCCGCCTTGCTCCGTGTTGAGGCGGGTACATACCTCTTCAAGCCCCCCCAGTCTAATGTGTGTCTTGTCTCGCGCGAGCGAGGTAAGATAGATGTTAGACTAAATAGTTTGCTCTTTTAATAGGTGTTTTGTCTTTTTCTTCTTATTATTCACCGTTGCGCGAAATTCTATCCTCTTGGGTGCAAACGAATCGTCCCTGGACGTGGTTGGTTGTTGCTGACGTGGGTCAGTGATGGAGACGTGTCAGAACTTTTCGTGTGCTCGAGGTGCTACAGTTGCCTTTCGTGTCCCCTCTCATGCTGTCAGGGACACGTGTCGCGCTCACGTTGGTCCGTTCCTGCGAGTGGTGGCGCGTGGACTCTGGCAGCAGCCGTCTAGTTTCCTTTCATGTCCCCTCACACAGGGTCAGGGACACGTGTCGCGCTCGCATTGGCCAAGACCTGCGAGTGGGGGCGCGTAAGGTCCGTTCAGCACCAAAATTTCTCTCTCCTGGGCCTATAAAAGCCAGCCCTTCGAGTTTTTTTATCCTTCATCTTCTTGTTTATTCTTCTGAGCTTTTCTTTCTTTGTCTTCTGATTATCTTCGTTCTGCTTCCCAAATATCTGTTGTTTCAGAAGCATCATTTGTTGTTTGTCACCGTTGTATGTCTGATAGCTCAGACAACACAATCACCCCCATACATTGCCGTAGAAAATCGTTAGTAATGTCTACATTGAAGAAGACCGGCAAGGGGAAGAAGGTTGCTGAGGGCTCATCGGAGGAGGTAGGGAGGACCAAGGCGGTGAAGAGGTGGAATGAAATCCCCTGCAAATTGAGGCAGTCTGATCTTGACCGCCTTATCGCCTCTCAGGGTTTTCCCACCCTGTTTGGCTGCATGTTGCCTGGTGCCGGGCAAACGGCGGCGGACCCGCCTACCGGCTATATATCCCTATATAGCCATTTTTTCACCCATTGCAACCTTCGTCTCCCGATGACAAGGTTTGTGGGTGCACTGCTTCAGTTTTATGGGATTCATATATCCCAAGTCCATCCGTTTGGACTTGTGCGCATGACTCACTTTGAGTTTATATGCAAATCCCAGCGCGAGGAGCCCACCCCTCGGCGCTTTCAGTATTTTTACAAGCCCAAGATCCAAGACAATTGGTTCTCTTTTATTCCTCGCAGTCAGAAGGTGAAGTGCTCCACTGTTTCCTTCAAGAGCCTTCATGACTGGTCTGAGAGGTTCTTTTACATAAGGGCTGGTGTGATCCCCATCCGCATGACCATGCGCGCGATTTCTTCTGCGCCTGCGGATGTGGGTGTCCTCAAGAACCCAACTGGCGCCTGGGTTAATAAGCTGACCGCTGAACCATCCCCCGCCAAGAGCATTTGTGAGGAGGCGCTGGTGGGGGTTGGTATGAGCAAAAGGTGGGCGGACAGCGCGCTTGAGCCCGTTATCCAAGTCGACGGGTTATGTAAGTTTTATCTCATTGCTTTACTTCTGCGCGAATATAATTCTTTTTGCTGAACTCATTTGACTTGTTTTGTGCAGTCACCAAGGAGTATATCCATGCTGCCTATGATGAGCACATGGAGGGTGGCTCCGTCGCGCTTGGCGCTGGGGAGGTTGGTTTCCCGGATCGCTTTGATGACATGTTCATCCCTGTTGATCTGGGATTTGTCTTCGACAGCGATGCGCCTGGTAAGCCTTTGTACTTATTCATTTTCCTTTATAATACCAAATTTTGCTAACACTTCTGTTGCATGTATTGTAGATGCGCTGGAGAACTACGAGCTGGAGCTCGCGGAAGAGGAGGAGGAGGAGGAGGCGCCCCAACTAAAGCGTAAAGCTAAGGGGAAAACTGGCGCAGGGGCCAGTAAGAAACAGAAGAAAGATGTTGCCCCTGTTGTTCAGGATCCTCCTACTCGGGCGGGAGGATTTGGGAAAACCCAGGAATTTACCACCAAGGTTTCCTTGTCTTCCCTGCCTCACAAAGTGGGCAGACCTCCTGTCCATCTAAGGCATGGTGCCACTAGCTCCTCCCTTCGCGCGGCTGAAACGCCCGCGACAGGTAAACTTTGCTTATCCTTTATGTTTCTATGAGCGCGATCCTTATAGGATTACTAATGAATCTTGTCTTTCTCAAATGTTTGTAGAGCCGGCGACAGCGCAACAATATGCCGAGGCTGCGCCGGAGGTCGCTTCGAAGTCCCCCGTTTTACCCTCAAAGAAGGGTAGAATGGACTTCATGGCGATGTTTGCTGCGCGAACGCAGTTGCTCCAAGGTACGTATTGCGCTCTTATTTTCTGACTTTCTTTTAGATCAAGTCCTTAACCATTTCTTGTTGTTGATTTTCATTGAAGCCGTAGCTGGTGCACAAGCTTCTGGCGGCACTCCTGGCGCCGTTCCCAGCGCCGTTGGCTCTGCTCCTGCTCCTGCAAGCGATGAATCTCCCCTCATCGGCATTACTAAGGAGCAGGAGACCGTTTTGCGCGCTGACTTGGCGGCGTCGAGACCTCCCTCACCTCCTCCTGCGCACAGCCCTCCCCGCGAGACCGATTTTGATTCTAGGTCGCAGGAGAAGAGGCCTATTTCAGAGGAGGGTGAGGAGTTTGAAGTTGAAGACTCCGCGGGCGCCCGCGCCAGCCCTGCTGCGCCACGAGGTTTCGCGGCGGAGCCTTCTCGTAGGGCTGGCGATGACTTTTCTGCTTCATCCCCGCAGGTATAGGTTATTTTTTGTTCCGCTGCGCGGACTTCCATCTTAGTTTTTTGATAACTTAGATAATTACTTTGCTTTTGCAGGAATCCGATCACATTTACCGCCCGAGATGGAATATAACTGAAGACAGCACCTTTCAGTCCATGGGTGTGTGTGCGGAATTCTGGGCTCATGCTGTGCCTCCAACTGAAAGGAGGTTCCAGGAGGACCGCGCTCGCGACGACCTGCTCAACGACCATATGTTTGCTGGGTCGGCCTTCTTTGCTGCCTCCCAAGAGCTTCGCTTTGATTACGTAAAAGTACGTGATGCTCTTGCGGAAGCCAAGCAAGAGGCTAAGGTGTCTGCTTGGCATCTTTCTGATGCTCGCGAGAGAGCTGAGAAGCTCCAAGCCGAGCTCAGTGAGAACAGAGCCAGCGCCAACAGCGCCTTCGTGAAGCGCGGTCATGAGCTTCAGGCTGCGCGGGAGAAGTTGCAGGCGGCGGAGGCGGACGCGGCCAAGTACTCGCGCCGAGCACGCGAGTTGGAGCTTGAGGCTGAGGCGCGTGACCAAGCTCTTGTCCAGTCTATAACTGACAAATCATCACTGGAGAGTGAGGTTGCGCGCCTGAAGAGGGAGCTGGCGGCCGCGCAGGCCGATAAAGATGAAGCCCAGGCGACGGCAGCGTCTAGCCAGGAAGCACTTGATGCTGCGCGGGTAGAAAAAGAAGAAATCTTGGCGGCAGCAACGTCCGATAAAGAGGAGCTAACAAAGACCAAAGAAACTGTTGAGTTATTAAACTCTTAGGTTCCTGCCCTCGAGACGTCTGTTGCTGGCCTCGCGCAGGATCGCCACTGGCTGATCTCACAGGGCATGACTCGTTGCGCTTACGCGATGAAATACTCAGGCGAGTTTCAGGCCCTGGTGATGGATTGCAATGCTGCCGCGCGCGTGGTGGGCCGAGCTGAAGGGTTCACGGATGGTTACGAATATGGCATGTTGAAGAAGAACCCATCCGAGTACCCTTATCAGAGCAACGCTGCCTGCGCGGAAATGACCGCGATGGGGGAGAAGTACATGAACACTCCCATTCCCATCCTTGCGCAGGTATTTTAACCTTAATAAGATTGCCTTGACTTATTTTCTAAGTCTTTTTGTACTCATATTTTTGCTTATGATTTGCAGATATCCGCGCTTGCTGACCAGCCCGATCTCGCCGCGCTAAAGAAATTACTTGATGAGTGCGAAGGGGCTGGCGGCGACAATGGCGCGGAGAATGCTGGCGTTGCTAGCGGGTCTGGCGTGGCCAAAGGATCCGCTCCTAACACTGTCATGGTAGAAGACTCCATTCAAGATGAAGAACTTGACTATGGTCAGTTTGGAGATGAAGAGGAGCAGGCTGCGCCAGATGCCGAGGGCGATGATGAGGGTGATGAAGAGGCTAATGTCAACGTGGAGACTTGAGAAGCCCTTCATGTTTTTATTTTTATTTGTAATTTGTATCTCATCTTGTAAACTTGTAAATTTCAATGCTTCTGAATGAAATTCTGTTTTTCCCTTCTTCGTATCTTGCGCATTCCCATTCATCTCTTTATATCGCATGTTTGTTTGTTGAATATAAGATATGCTTGCACGTTGGAATAAGAACAAGGTTGTAAGGAATTTATTATACTTAATCCTTGTCATATTGTAAGTGATATTTCCATATCTTGATTATGTTGACACGCGCCTTGGCGTTTTCATTATTCCTCTTTTGCGCTTCGTTTTCGCGCATGGAATTATGAAATTTTTAGCCTTTACGTGTCAATATGTGTTACTCAGATATCCATTACATTTTCATGCGCGACCTCGACCTGAGACCTTAACAACTATGTTTTGGCATTTGCTTTGCCTTAGTTGTGTTTAGGTATTTTTATGGTCAGGGTGCGCAGTATGTAGGTTGGATGTTGTGAGTGATTTGAGCTAAGGCTCACATTATTGGGCTAAGGCCCTGACGTTTTAGAGTTAAGACTCTTTAACGCGTTTGCGCATGTACGTTTTACTTCGTTTTATTTTGTTTTGATGTCAATACAATGTTGTCATATTGCTCAAAATTAATAAAGGGAAGTGTTAAACATGCATGCAAAGGTAGTAGAATTGGGCTAAGGCCCTGACGTTTTAGAGTTAAAACTCGTTAACGCGTTTGAGCTTGAAGCTCGCGCATGTATGTTTTACTTCGTTTTTATTTCGTTTTGATGTCAATACAATGTTGTCATATTGCTCAAAACTAATAAAGGGAAGTGTGAAACATGTATGCAAAAGGTAATAGAATCCACATTAAGAGAAGATAGCGCGTATCATTATTCATAATGGCTTAAAAGGCCTTGATTACAAACTTGATATTTTTTACATGAAACATTTTCTAAGCTGTGCTGCATTCCATGCGCGCGGGATCTTCTTTCCATTCAAATCTTTTAAAGCATATGCGCCTTTCCCCAATTCTTCTGAGATTTGATAAGGTCCCTCCCAGTTGGGGGACATTTTTCCCGGGGGTATCGCGCGGCTAGCTTCATTATTTCGAAGGACAAAATCATTTTTCTTGAAGTGGCATTCTTTCACACGCTGGTTGTAATATTTTTCCAGTTTTTTCTTGTACTTGGCTTCACTGATAATAGCTGCCTCTCTGCGCCCTTCAAGTAAGTTGAGATCCAATCTTCTTTCGTGCTCGTTATCAATTTTGCTCATCATGAGCACTCTATGGGATGGGCATCCAATTTCCGCTGGAATCATTGCCTCTGTTCCATAGGTTAGGCTGAACGGGGATTCGCCATTGCTGGTTTTGCTTAATGTCCTGTGTGCCCACAGGACATTAGGTAGCTCTTCGACCCAAGAATGGGATTCTCCCTCCAACCTTTTCTTCAGCCCATTTAACAAGCTTTGGTTCGCGCGTTCCACTTGTCCATTCCCCTGAGGGTGATAAACTGAAGTGAAAATTTGGTTGATGCGCAATTCCTTGAGCCAGCTGGATATCTTCTTATCAGTGAATTGTTTGCCATTATCGCTCACAATTTCCATGGGCAAGCCAAAACGGCATATGATGTGGCTCCAGATAAACTGCTTCATCGCTTCGGCTGTTATTTTTGCTAGTGGCTTCGCTTCAACCCATTTTGTGAAATAGTCTACTGCCACTACCAAAAATTTTACTCGCCCAGGCGCTTGCGGTAGGGGACCCACAATGTCGATTGCCCATTTGTGGAAAGGCCATGCGGAGGTCACCGGAATCAAGTTGTTTTTTGGCCGCATGGTGTTTGGCGCATAGCTCTGACATGCTTTGCATTTTTGGATCTCTTTTAGAGCGTCCAAGTACATGCCAGGCCAATAGTAACCTGCGCTCATTGCCTTGGCAACCACCATGCGCGGGCCAGCATGTATTCCACAGATTCCTTCATGTATCTCTCTGATCACATAGCTTGCTTCCTCAGCATCTAGGCATTTCATGAGCGGCCCAAGATAAGATCGTCGATATAATGTACTATCAAGCAGTTCATAGTTCTGCGCCTTGTGTCTTATCTTCCTCGCTTGTGCGCGATCATCTGGTACCTTTCCCTCCTTCAAGAATTCCATTATTGGAGTTATCCATGATGAAGGGGTTGTATGAGTTACCAGGACAGACTTCGCTACCACCGACGGGTTGCTCATT
Source organism: Bidens hawaiensis (assembly GCF_021521415.1). Classification (NCBI taxonomy): domain Eukaryota; kingdom Viridiplantae; phylum Streptophyta; class Magnoliopsida; order Asterales; family Asteraceae; genus Bidens; species Bidens hawaiensis. The sequence goes on from NW_027491024.1 coordinate 5,203,531, forward strand.
ACTTCTACCCTGACATATTTGCCAAAGTGATCAAAACTGGTTGATGCCATCTTACTCAGCGCGTCTGCAGATTTGTTTTCACTGCGCAGAATATGAATGATTCTGAAGCAGTCAAATTGCTCGATGAGCTTTTTCGCCTGCTCTAGATACAGAGGCATGGTGTTCTCCTTGGCATCATAAAGGCCATTGACCTGTGCTGCTACCAAGTATGAATCAACATGGGCCTCTAGCTTTTTGACTCCAAATTTGTGCGCGATGCGCAGGCCAGCCAGCAGGGCTTCATACTCAGCCTCATTGTTGGTGCTCTTGAAGTCCAACCTGATGGCGTAAGTATATTCATGATTCTCTGGATCCACCAGTTTGAGGCCTGCGCCGGACCCTTCATTGTTTGAAGCTCCGTCAGTGAACAATCTCCAAACATTTTCTTCATCATTGGCTCGCGGAGGGTGTACCTCGCGCTGAGCCTCTTCAACTTTTCCTTCGGGGACCTCGGCAATGAAATCAGCCAAGATTTGTCCCTTTATTGCCGGACGGGGCTTATAGGCGATTGTGTGCTCGCCTAATTCCAGCGCCCACTTGGTCAGCCTTCCCGAGAGCGCGGGGCGCCGTAAAACTTGCTGGATGTTGTATCCAGTCAGAACTTCAATGGGATGACCATTGAAATATCTATGAAGCTTGCGCGACGCGTGTGTCAGTGACAAAACTAACTTTTCCATGATAGAGTAGCGCGTCTCAGGATCTGTCAGCACCCGACTCACGTAGTATATTGGCGTTTGGATTCCCTTGCGATCCACCAATAATACTGCGCCGATGGCGCGCTCTCCTGCTGATAGGTATAATGTCAAAGTTTCACCAGGAAGTGGAGCTGTGAGCGCGGGCAGATTTATCAAACATTCTTTAATCTCACTGAAAGCTTGCTCGGCCTCAGGAGTCCATTTGAACTGACTTTTCTTTAAGCAGTTTCTCAATGTATTGACAAATGGGGTAGATTTGCTTGCATGGTTCGCTAGGAACCTGTTGATTGAAACCAATCTACCATTGAGCTTCTGAACTTCTTTCATGGTGGATGGCGAGGGCATGTCAAGGATGGCCTCTACCTTCTCAGGGTTCACCTTGAAACCATCCTTGGTGACCATTACACCTAGAAATTTTCCCTCTAGTACACTGAAAGTACATTTGCTCGGATTGAGCTTCATGTTAACTTCCTTTAGGCGCCCAAGGGTTTCTTCGATGTCTTTGAGCATTTGCTTTTCCTCCCTGCTCTTGATCACCAGATCATCCACATAGACTTCTAGGTTTCTCCCGATTTGCTCGCTGAAAACGGCATCCATAAGTCTTTGGTAGGTGGCGCCCGCATTCTTCAAACCAAAGGGCATTTTTGTGTAGCAAAAAACACCCTTGTCGGTTCTGAAGGCGGTCTTGTCCTCATCTTGTGGTGCCATTTGAATCTGGTGATAGCCTTTGTAGGCATCCATAAAACATTTTAGCTTGAATGGCGCCACGGAGTCCACCTTTGCGTCGATGTTTGGGAGGGGGTAACAATCCTTTGGGCACGCTTTGTTGAGGTCTTTGAAGTCAATGCACATCCTCCACGACCCGTTACTTTTCTTTACAATCACAGGATTGGCTACCCACGTCTGGTATCGTATCGGGCGGATGATGTTTGCGCGCAGTAAATCCTCAACCTGCTCATTCATGGCCCTCGCCTTTTCATCCCCCATGACTCTCTTCTTTTGAGCAATTGGCTCTACAGACTTGAAGGTGTTGAGAGAATGTTGTGCCAGGTCTCGCGGAACCCCAGTCATATCAGAGTGTTTCCACGCGAAGACCGACATATATGCCGTGAGCAATCTTTTCATTCTCACCCTCGTGTCGTCTGATATCGTTGCGCCAATTGTGATCTTCTGCTCCGGGAATTTTGGGTTGAGAATCCATTCCTCTGGCGCGTTTTCTGCCATTGGAGTTTTCATTCTCCCCTCCCGCGGAGTACTTGTCACTGCGCATAAATGATCCCGGTATACAAAAGTTACACCCGTTGGTGTTGGGAACCCCAATGCGCCGTGCGCTGGCGACGGTATGGCGTTGAATTGGGAAATCGTTTCCCTACCCAAGATCATATTGTGGCATGAAGTGGTGGGCAAGACCAAGAAGTTGACAACTTCGGCTCGCTTGTGTTTTTCATCCCCCATAGTTAGCTCAAATTGTATTTGACCTAGGGGATGAATGATTTCATTGGAAACACCAGAGATCGGCGCATTCACAATTTCAAGCCTCGCTTGGTCTGCCGGATCCAGTTTCCTGAAACATTGCTCATACATGATGTCTGACTCGCTGCCAGTGTCCACCAGGACTTTTGACACTTCGTAATGAGCAATGTGTGTAGTGATGACGAGAGGACTGCTGATGGAAGGGCCTCCCCTGATTCTTGGGAAGATGACTTGTTGCTAGCACCAATCTACTTGGATTTGCGCGCTTCTCTTTCTTGATGTCTGCCCTTGCCTTCCTCCCTCGGCTACACAGATTCTTTTGTACTTTTTGCTGGCTGAGGCTCTTGATTGCTCATCGTCTGGTCTTGAGTTTTTCACCAGGTGAGCCAGCTTGCCTGATTTCACGTCCTTTTCAATTGCATCCTTCAAGTGGTGGCATGCATCAGTGTTGTGCCCTGTGGACTTGTGAAATTCACAGTACTTGCCACTGTCTGATGGTCCCTTGTAGTGTAGTGGCTTAGGGCTTTTGAATTGGACATTCTCACTGCTTAACACCTGTGAAGGCGTTTTAGTGAGGGGAGTCCATATTCTTGGCAGAGGTCTGCTAGGATCTCTGCCGCCCTCCCTCTTGTCACCCTCCCCGCGATTACGAACATCTTTTTGGGGCTGGGGTGAGCTTGGTTGCGCCTGTTTTTCTGCGGGAGAAAAACTGGTTGGTTGCAACCTGGACCATACAGAGTTCTGTTTGCCCCTCTTTTCTTTGCTGCGCGGTGACTCAGCTTGATGCGCTCTTTCTCTTGCCCTATCTTGGGCAATTTGTTTTTCGTTCCTCGCGAAAACTCGCGAGGCTTCCATTAACTTGGCCCACGTGGTGGGCATGCCATCTCTGCTTACGAGAGTCCGGCGGAGTTGATCACTGCGCGCGCCTTGTATAAAGGCCACGCGCAGGAGTTGCTCTGTTATACCTCCGATTGCCAGAGACTCCTGATTGAAACGAGTGATGTAGTCTTCAATCGTTTCATCAGTCCTGCGCACGCAGTGCATGATGTCATCAGGATCGCGCGTGTGTCTGCGCTGCTGTACAAAGTGGGCTCGAAACTTTTCCAATAGTTCCTCGAACCCATCAATTTGCCCAGTCGGCAAGCTCTCGAACCAGACACGCGCCGCGCCCGTGAGGCAGCGAGCAAACATGTGACACCATGTTGGCATCGTCCAGCTCTCTAGGTTTCCCGTGTTGTAAAAACCTTGCAAGAAATCGTCCGGATCTGTTGTGCCGTCATATTTACCCAAACCACTTGGCATCTTGGTTTTGTGCTGGATGGGAGCCTTCGCGATGCGCTCAGTGAACTTTGAATGTTTCACCAAGATGGCTGGTCTATATGGTGTGGTTACGTCCACTTGCCCTCTAACTGGTGGGCTGTACGGTATTTGTAGATCCAGATCGGCTCTGGCTCCAGGCGCCATGTTCACAGGCGCGCGGAGCTGTGAGCCTCCTGCATGAGTATCTCGCGTCTTCCTCATGCTGTGCACTTCTTCATCACTGAACTCAGTGTGTGCAGTGTGAACAGAATGTCCTTCTTCCGGCGCGCGCGGCCTTTTTGTTCCATGAACAGTTTGCTTATCAAACGCTTGCCTTTGTGTTAAGTCGGCTAGCTTTTTCTGTTTGACCATCTCATTGTACTTGTCCATTAGACGCCGCTGCTCGTTTATGAGCCATTCGTTAGGATCATTTGTTTCATCTTCTGGACCCATTGGTCCTTTTTGTTTCGCGCCGGCCAGATTTTGTAACGTAAGATCGTCTGGAGGAGTTTCAGTCTGGCCATGAGGAGTTGTGATGAAAGGACGGTTACTGGTGGCGCGCGTAGAATCACGCTGCGCCCTCAGAAACTGTTGTCCCTCATTAACATCCTCACGCTCAATATCCTCCAGAGCTTGATCAACGTTACGAACGCCAGAAACCATGGTGATGATTTTTGTTTTTATATATAGATCTGATGAGATCTGATTGCCGTTGTAACAGTGGATGGCGCCAATGAAGAAACGTGGATCGACTCACTGGTAGACGATCTACTTTCCTCGGGTGTGATTATGCAATTTCACCGATGGTTTCTCTTGGATCTGGGTTCTTCCACCTACAAAATGAACAGCACCGTCAACTTACCCCTCAGAAAGGGACAGAGGGGTACTCTTTGGGGTAACCCTCCGGTGTGAGAATAAGTATTTTGTGGAGAAGATAATGATGTGTGTGAGTAAGGAATTCTCGAGAGTATTGCTTAATAGCTGAATACTCTGTGTTTGTATGTTACTGGCTGTAACTGTCTGTTTCAATGTGATTGAATGTGATATGATTGTCAATGAATGAGTATGAATGTGTGTCCATCAATGTGGAGTTGATGCTGTATTTATAGTGCTAGGGTTTCCACTGATTGAGCTCAGCCTTGTTGGCCTCCTCCAATTGCTCTGCGCCACGTGTCCTCTGGGACACCTGGTGCTTTCTCATTGGTTGTAATCACGTGGTAGCACATGTGTCATGCTGAGTTGTCCACCTTTCATTTGGCTTCTGTCAACATCAGCATATTCTTATTCCTTAAAAAGATACCTTCTGGAAGGTTGTCTGACGTGCACAATCAAGGTTGCCCTAATCCTGATTTGGATAAGGACGAGGTTGATTATGTGCGTGTGTGATATGCGCCAATCCTGAGGATGTGCGAGGTCTTCTCTTTATTCTCACGTGCAGATGTTTCATGCGCAGATGTGATATGCGCCGCGCGCTGATGCGCCACGCGCATATGTGACGCCTGGGCATATGATGCCTGAGCATATGTGGTGCCTGGGCATATGACGCCTGAGCATGTGTGGTATGCGCCATGCGCATAGGTTTTGGCTTAGCGCCTTCATAATGTCTTGATTTCAAGCCTGTTGTCTATATCTTGTGGGTTGACCCGCCTTGCTCCGTGTTGAGGCGGGTACATACCTCTTCACATACGCAATAAATAACAAACATATTAATTCTACAAAAACACGATCATTGTACATATACGTTTCGTTTTATCTCATTCTATGGGAACACAAATTGGTACGCGCCATCTTGGATCGAACCCCTTACTTAAAGTAAAGACCCAAAAGTGGTCCCGCCAGAAGCATCTGAGTCAGAGGATCTATTGACGGAGTCACAATAGCGGCTGCGACCACAGCACCAACTACCACGTATCTCCATATCGATAACATTTGATCACCGGACACTAACCCAACTTGTCCTAATAAAAGTTGTATAACTGGGACCTACATATATAAACAAAAACATGAAAGCAAATATAAGTATATAACCCCTGCCTAAATACATTTAGACCTTTGAGGTCAAACTGATCACAAACAAATTCAAAATTGATAGGTTTATATTAGAAGTCAAACACCAATCTTTCTCACTTCCAATACTCTCTACAAAATTCCCATGTTATATAAAACCATCTTAAATATTAGCAGAATAAATGCCGAAATTTGAAGACGAGCATCTGTCAGTTTGACCTAAAAAGTCAAACCAGTATAGCTTTTACAAATTACCATCATGTTGACTTTTGAGATCAAAACTTACAAATGCAACATGGTTTAAAAAAGCACCAAATCAGATGAAAACTAGTATGTTTGGCTCTACAATAATAAGTCAAAAGTACCTGAAAAGACAAGCCTGTACTGAACATGAGTACCAATATGAACTCAAAGTATTGGTCAATTGACCATAATGATTCAACAACCCCTTCCGGCATAATTAACAAAGAAATTCAAGGCAGCTGGAGTAAGCACAATATATGAAAACGCGATCCCGGTGTAAAAAAGTATCGATGACCCCAAAACAATCGGGGCCAAAAACTTTCTTTCTGATCTTGTTAATCCCGGAAGAACAAAAGCTATGATTTCATAAAGAATCACCGGGCTTCCTAAAAGAAGCCCACAATAGCCCGATACCTGCATAACAAAAAAACAAAAATACAATCATCCTCCAATAATCATTATGATAGTTTAATTTGCATGTTAATTTGGCATGAATAGAATGATAGTAAGTTAGTAACCTTTATAGTTGTAAAGAAAAACTCGCCAGGAGCCAACTGCAAGAACCGAACGCCTTGAGTTTTAACGGGAGCTTCAAGAATCATTATGAGATCCTTTGAATACACAAAACATCCCATGATGGTAGCTCCAACTGCCAAAACTGACACAGATTCTATCTCTAAGTTCTTCAAGATGATCAAATATGGTCATTTCTTTGTCATCCGGGAGGAGTTCTTTATCAGGATAAAGAAAATTGTAAAGGGCACTTCCATTATCTGATGAATCATTGTTTGCTAGTGCATCTTGTTGGACGTCATCAACCACTTCTACATGTACAATGTCAAAAATAAGGTTAGCATATTCCCATTTTCATTTTGTGGGCCCCGTATAAGTCCGTATAGTGATTCCTTTCGGGGTGATACTATACAAACACCACCCTCAAAATACACCAATGTGCTTGTATGTCAAATCAGGTCTGCACACAAGAGTCTGTCACATTACACGTGCAGGGCGAAAAATGGTCATACAGGTTGTCAATGGTCATATCAATCATTTCTTTGTAAGTCAAAACATCATACGGGTCGTATGATTTCCTCCTCATACAACACATATGACAATTTTTCACATGTATGACATGTAAGTGGTGTTTGTGTAGACGCAACCTTCCTATTATAATAAGAAAATCACATAAATCGGATAAGGCAAGCGGCCAATGGCCACTGGATTGACTGACGGGTACTAACTGAGTCTACTAAACCATCATTAGCAAACTTGTGGTTTGACTTGAATACCTTGAATCCACCTTCAACAAATTGTATTATTTTCACTCCATCCTTTGCATTTAGTATGTTACAAAGCATATCCATACATGCTGAGGTCTTAAAGCAAAAAAGTGGTACTAAGATTAAATTTCTCGGCTACTTCAAATAGTTGTTGAAAAATCAAGCTTCCTAATATTACTTAGATCAATCAACAATAGAAAAACATCCAATCCGTAACTCACCGAAATCCCAATTCACTAGTAACTATATAATTCTTTTTTTCTTTTTTATTATGTTAGTTGTCTAGGAACTGAATACCATGTTCTCTTAATTGCTCATGAATCTATCTTTCTTTATCTGCAAAGAAAGTTAAATTTCACGCTAAACCTAGTTATCAACAAAGTCCCCAACAAAACATCATTCAGATTACTAACAATGCCCTAACAACTAGGGTTGTAAACGAAACAAACGAACTTTTCGTTCAGTTCGTTCAAGATAACTATATGAACGAACACGAACAAAGGCCATGTTCGTTCAGTTAGCGTTCGTTAACAAACAAACATGAACGATGCCTTGTTCGGTTCGTCTACAGCTATGTTTCCAAATATTAAACCCCATAAACAACAAAATTCAAACTATCAGCAACTGCCTTAATAAGTAACAACTAAATCAAGATATCAACAGGAGAGAGAGAGTAATAATATACCAGGTGGTCTATCTTCAACAGCTGATCCTGAACCACCAATTCCAAGCTTTGTTTGCATATCCCTAACATCTTCAAGAGCAAAGCACACAACTTTACCAGTCTTTCTTTGCCTTCTACATGATAAACTTAAAGGGTGTTTTCTTTGATTGATTTGCAAACATATTGGATGATTTCTTGTTCTTGAATTCACAGAATTGAAGCTTCTGTTTGTGTGGAGATTAAGAGTGTTGTGGATGAGGGTGTTTGTGCTTCCCATTTTTTTTCTTTATTTTTTAACTGAATTTTGAATTTCTGGGGTGGGTGGGTTTTACTAAAATTTGGGTTTGTGTATTATTTGTTACGATGATTGATTCTGATGTAATGACTGGGTGGGTGATACTTTTGGAGGTGCATTGATGCAACGGTATAAACAAAACGAAGATCGAATCACGTTAATTCAGTGAATACACGTGATGAATTTCAAAACTCTCAAATCCCATCCAAAGGTCTAGGGAAAATGAAGAGAAAAACGAAATTTATTAATATTTAAGTCTGATTGTTCATCTTACATCACCAACATATAAATAAGAGTCCTAATACGAAATGGGCTTATAACGGGCCATGGGCCAAACACAAACCCAAAAATAAAAACATAAAAAGTGCTGAAAAAACAATAAAATGCCCATAACTTTATTTAGGAGTCGTTTTTGGGCTTCAGACAGGGGCCAAACCGCCATAGGCGTTTGCCACAATGTGCTCCTCGTCTCAAGCTTCGATTCGACTGGTAATGGGCCTGAAACGGAGCTTCGTGGGCCAAGTTATGGCCGTTTTCGTGGGCCACCCTTTGTTGCGCGATCTTGGGCCTCCAGAAACATAATAGCCCGGTCTTCAATACTTGGGTCCACATCATGCATGCTACTAAAATAACCTTGCTGTTCACTTTGTTGTTTTCTGTTTCTTAACAAGTGTTGATACACCGATTTCTAATTTAAGACTCGACATGACACGGATATTAATAGGTTTCGGTTAGAGTTTAATAAGTTTCGTGTTTTAAATAAGTCGATTTATTTAAGACCTATTTAATTCCGTGCCCTAACATGTTAAACACTTGTTAGTAACCTGTTTATATTTTATAAAAATTAATAGATTACTATGTAAATAGCCTTTTGTGACCCTTTGAGAATTTTTGTTTTAATACATATAAATTCTTTACGTGTCTTTTTAGCGTGTTTCTAAACGGTTTGTGTATGTGTTGAAAAAATTACACAATTAGTTATCGTGTCGTTTTCATATATGCGTCACAGTTAATCTTAATCGCGACTTATTGTGTCATGTCTAACATGTTATGTCAGCACTCGATACACCCCTTTACTACTGGTAGAATATGAATGACACCCCTTGTATCTTATCTTGATAAGAATATACACCACCACATCTAATATTTTTTCCTTTTTATTAAAATAAGATCACTAACTGCCACGTCCATGGAGTGATCCGGGATCGTTCTTCTAAAGGATTGCGTTAAAGGAAAGTACGTGTGTATAAAACCAAAAAAGTTGTTATGTAACAGAAAACTGAACTGAAATAACTAAATTTAAACAAAAACTGACGTTTTGTTTTATATTTTCATGGATACAACACGTTCGGCTCAGTTTCAGTTCTGCATGTAAGTATGTAACTAGCGCAGAAAAACTAAAGTAAACTAATTAATGGATTTCAATTTTTAGTTTAGGATTTTAAGTAATATAGTGTAACTCGTATAGTCTAACCTAAATGTATAATCATCAAATAATTATTAATTAACACAAGCCTAGCCCCCCCCCCCCTCTCACACACACACACCAAAAAAAAAAAAAACTTTAGCCCACATTCATATCTTGGATTAGTTTTTTCAACCCAACATATCAAGCCTAATGAGAAAACTGAACCCAAATCAAAACTGAAATTGAAAATGTCAAAATCACGGTTGTTAAAAGGAAAATTGGTTTTAATAATTCAAACTATGCCCTATTAGTAAATATCAGTTCCAACTTTACACTTGCCTGCTGGCAGTACCAACTATTTGTGTATTTGTTTTTAACGGGCCGCGACTAACGGATGTTAACTCCGTTAGTCTTTGTTTGACGTGGCCATCCCAGTTGGCAAAAACTTGATTACGTGGAACCTTACGTGACGGCTGACTATGTCCATCCCACCACTAAACCCATCATTTTCAACCTAATACTCTTTACAACCCACAACCACCGCAACACCACCAGTCCACCACCTTTGCAACCATCATCGGAACCCCGACCACCGATCCACCACCATGCCCATCCACAGCAACCACCACTGGGCCATCTTCCGGCCATCTTCTCCGACCCTCAACTTGCCGGAGTTCTGCCCTAATCTTGCCGGAGTTCACAAAACCCAGATCCGCGTGAGTCAGAATCTGAATAGATCGTATGCTACTGAATATGAAGTCCGAAATCAGCTTACCTTCATCTTTCCTCCTACAATCAAAATAATTCTGCTGCACCAACCTCTCCATCAATTGAATCCACACGGGCCATAGATGGACCAACTCCACTTCCTTACCCAGCAACCCCTTCTCCTTACTTTCCAAAACCCGAACCTCATCGGGTGGTTGTTTTTTCTTTCTTTGACTCACGCCAAGCGCGAATTTGTTGGAGGGTTTGGTCTTTTTGGGCTCGGTCTTTCTCGATGGCATCGATTTAGCTCATGCGAGATGAAAGGGAAGCGGGTTTTGGGTTTGGTTCGGTAGAATTGGATGAAAATGGGGTTTTGGTGAGTCTGGTGATGAAGAGATTAGGGTTTATGTGTATGAAGAGATGGGAACGGAGGATGTGAGATAGACCCATTTGGGTTTCTATAAAAATAAAATAAAATAAAATGGGAGCTTTTTACAAGTTAAACCTCCATGGTTGAGTTTGATGATGAAGAAGAAGAAGCTTAAAATACACAGTCAACCACCACGTAAGGTTCCACGTAATCAAGTTTTTGCCAACTGTGATGACCACGTCAGACAAAGACTAACGGAGTTAACATCCGTTAGTCGCGGCCCGTTAAAAACAAATACACAAATAGTTGGTACTGCCAGCAGACAAGTGTAAAGTTGGGACTGATATTTACCAATAGGGCATAGTTTGGATTATTTAAAACCAATTTTCCTTTTTAAAACTAAAGTTTCAAATTTTGGTTTAGTTTAACTCAAAAACCAATCTAAACAGAACATGAAAGGAGGCATGCTCACAAGGGCTGGGTCGGGCAGGTATGATTAATCGTGTATTTTGATTTGATTATCTAGTTTTTATTTTAGCACTTGGAGTCTAGAATTTACTGAGTACTCGGTATAACTCACGCATTCGTGTACAAACCAGTGCAGACGAAGTAACAAGAATATCCCCGGTAGTCAGTCCATTTCCATCAGCCGGCCGGTGGGAGCGAGAAGTTTGGGATATGTTTGGTGTTTCTTCCGTCAATCATCCAGATCTACGCCGTATATCAACAGATTATGGTTTCGAGGGTCATCCATTATGAAAATACCTTCCTCTGAGTGGATATGTGGAAGTACGCTATGATGATCCATAGAAACGTGTGGTTTCTGAACCCATTGAGATGACCTAAGAATTTCGCTATTTCGATTCTGCTAGTCCTTGGGAACAGCGTAGCGACAAATAATTCAGAATCAGAATAGGTCCAGGGGACAAATCAAAAGGAAATGCTATTTGCTTCGTAAGAATAAGAATTCACTTCTATGAAAGACTTTCACGGGAATTGTCTTGATCGTCGGATATCTTTGTTAAAATAAAAAAAGGAAGAAGTGTTATCGCCTGCAATTCTTCCCAGTATGGAATGAGTAAAGAATCAAGCTACAAGTTTCGATCTATACGAAAAGCACGGGTTTTTTTCTTTCTTTCGGTTTCATTGATAGCAGAATATCCTGACTCTATAGGGGCGCTAACGCTTTACTAATAGAATAAAAAAGAAAGGGGGCCTTAAAAACGTAATAGGCTGCGCTGCTACTCTAGGCTCGCTTCTTCAAGCTCCGCCCCTTTTTTTGAAAACGAAACTAACGAGCAATCAAACAAACTAAAGCGCTAACGTTTATATTACTTAGTAAAGCAACCTTTCGCGCTAGGCCCTCACTTTTTTTGTCTGGGTGGAAGCTGGCGGCGGGGCTTGCTTAACCGGATACACGGAATTGAGATCTCTGTCACAGGCAAATCTTTCTGTCGGGAAAGCCTCGCTTATTCAAATTAAAGGGCTGATTATTTAGAACCTTGCTCCTAAGATAAGTAAGAAAGCGTTGGTGGGATTGGCGGGATGATGATGAGTATATAAATCAATAAAGAAGAAATGGGAAGATAATTAAATATCGATGGAGGTGCATTGCCGCTGTGGAAAACATGGCAGGGATTCTCTACAATGACACTGTAGACCAAATGAAAGGGATGTAGCGCAGCTTGGTAGCGCCTTTGTTTTGGGTCAAATCACGGGTTCCAATCCTGTCATCCCTACCTATTCTTCTTCTCTGGGCAGTCACGAGGGATCCATTGAGATCGATTCGGACGTACATCATTTTCATTTTCTGAGACTTTATGCATGTTTAGTTTTGGGGGTACAAAAAGAATCCTTTTCTTTTTAGTCGTGTCTACTGTGATAAGAAAGCGTTCTTAGTTCCATTTCGGTAGAACGTGGGTCTCCAAAACCTGATGTCGTAGGTTCAAATTCTACAGAGCGTGATTCTGTTCTTGTTAGGTCTAATTAGAATTCAATAACTTCACTCATTTGAACAGCAACCTGAAGTGAACCTCCTGCGGATAAAAAAAAGGAGGAAGTCAATAAAAAAAGAGATGTTAATGATTCAAAGGTCCAACTGATCGCTGCGCCTGTTTTGTAAATATGCAGTGACGAATAATTCAGCCAAAAAGTAATAGGAATTAGACCTAACACGATTCCAAAAATAAAAACTTAAAGCATTTCGTTTTATTTGAAAGGGGAAAAAAGAAATATAGGGTTCCAAACCTAAATAAACATCCGAATCGCCCATGAATCTCAATGACCAAAAATTGGTAATTGACGCGGGAATGAACTATTTAATACCTGGAATCTCATAGAAAGATTCATCAATCTGTTACATATGCATATCATCTATATTAATGACTTTTGTACCATATTTATATTTTTCACTATATATTTAATAATTATGTAGAAAAAAAAAATACAATGCCAAGTAAAGTATTGTCCTTAAACCTAACATCGTTTATCATTTTCAATCATCCTCAAAATCTACAATGCTAGATGTAAAGTATTAGGGCAAATGAACATTTATTTTTAGGTATCACCATGGCGGTTAATTAACCATCTCTTGGTGGTTATAACTACCACGACGATATATAAGTATCTGGTAGTTATATAACTGATTTTATTGCCAATAATCTTCTAATATTTACATCAATCCCCCCTAACTTATAAATGTTGCATAGAGCACCCTAAACTATACTTTGTACTAAATACAAATATGCCCTGCAACATTTTATTAAACTTGATCACACGATTAAGGCCAACAAAACCTAATCATGAATCGGTCACAAATCACAAATTAGTTCTAGAGGTGCAAAGATACTATTATTTATTAATTTTTTTCTACAAATCACCTCCTTAACCCACGAAAACCTAGCTTAAATCGAAACCTAAACACCTCCTTATGCTTGCATGAGAAAATACTATTATTTATTAACTTTTTTCTACAAATCACCTCCTTCTGCTTGTGTCAAGTATAATGGATAGAACTAGAGGTGTAAAAAAAACCGGTTTCAAAACTGAACTGGGTCTACTCTCAAAATGGGTTGACCAAAACCGGCCCCTAAACCGACCCAACCCGCAGGTTTGGGTGTCGGTTTGTATTTTTGCTTATCAAATCGGGTTGAAACTGGAACCGGGTTTAATTGAAAACCGGTCTTAAAACAGGTATTAAACCGGTCTCATGTTAGGAATATATGTTTTACATTGTGGGGCTGATGCATGCTTTCTGCTTCACCAAGTTCAATTGTCCCAAAGTAGATAAATCTAAAGTAACAAGTAGATAAATCTGAATTAACTTAACTAGTTTACTCTAAAGCTGAAAGTCTGAAACTTGAAAGAAAACATGCATCCAGTAGGAAAGCATGCATCCAGTAGGTTAATAACTAGGCTGACAATTAAGTCAAAGAGTTCGATTCCTTTATGCCGCTATCTCATATTTGTTGAAAAATGGCATTTAAATATTAGCCTTTTCATGATTTAATGTTTGAAAGTTATGATCTTGCGTTTTAGACAATACTGTTTTGCTTTTCACTTTATGTTAGTCCTTAAAAGTATGTGTTTTACTAATTAGAGGGTTGCTACTAAGCATTCAAGCTATAAGACGAGGCATTTGATGATTTATAATCCGAGCTTCCATTACACAAGTGTAATGTTTTAATTCATGGCTAATTTATAATATATGTCACTCACCAATGACAACATGCATAAACTTTGGATTCCAAAGGAGGATATCGAGAATTTTAGCTTTGGATAATGCTATTAAAGAGTCTTTAAAGAACCAACCTTTTGAATATGATATAACACCTAATTTTACGGCATGAATATGTTGAGTTGAGTTTGACAAGTCTTAGATGTGAAATCCAATTTGTTACTATTTTTAATGTTCCCATACATACTCTTTAAATTTTTGTAGTCGGTGTGTATTGTTTATGACTTTACATGAGAAGAAAACATACACCAAAACTTATAGATTAACCATAACCCAAACCTTATTTTACCAAAATTCGTTGTTACCAGGACAAAATCGACACCAAGTAAGCATTTACGTGCAACCCCTATCTGCTTTGGTGTAAAAAAATGACTTGTTTCAACCCTAAAACGTTTAAAAGTGCTAGTCATGCACCGATATTAAATTAGACAAAAAAGTGATGAAAAAAAAGGAAAAAGAATCGATGTTCAAGCGTATGGTCCCATAAGCACCATAACTAAAGATGTTGAAACTAAAATCATCTAAGGGTGTGTTTGGGATTGCTTATTTAAGAGAAAAATGACTCTAACACAAAATGACTTATTAACTTATTAATTTTTTAAAAGAAGTTTTAAAAAAAATATTTGGATTAGCTTATGCTTTGGAGAAAATCAAAATGACTAAAAAGGATACTATTTTCTAAAAGGAGTGTAGTGAGTTTTGAGGGATAGAGAGCGTAATAGGTAAATCAAACTCATTAAGTTAATAAGTTACAGAGTCCTAACATTTCAAAACCCACTCATTTGTCTTCTCCACAAGTTAAAATCCATAAGGCCGTGGTTTGCCAAACACCTTATAAACCTTATTAACTTTTCAAAAAGTTTATAAGTTATAAGTTGATGACAATAAGGAATCTCAAACACCCCCTAAATCATGTTTAACGTGATGATTTATCTATATAACTAAAATGTGATTTCACATAGGCTACATAACGGATTCAAGGTCCTTTGTTTTTTGCGTATAGATAATTCAATCCATGTGTTATCGTAGTCGTTGCAACACTCCATGTCAGGTTAAGGAGAATATAATAGAATTTAACGTGTAAAGGGACCATTATCCAATCCAAATACACGAAAAAAGTTTTAGTTTAGTTAATTGCAACATGTATCAAATAAACTCACAGACTGCATAATTGATTTCAATTTCCTTGTTTCAGATACATAAACACCAATCTTAGTTAAAACAATTAAAATGAAGCAATCTCAAAGTTGTACGAAGGAAGGAAAAGAGGCCTTGACTTGGTTGGCCACGAAAACAGGCTTTGACAATGACTTAACACGTCTCAACAATGAAATACCTTTATGCTTGTACCTTATGAATGGTCACAATCGATGAGTAGAGAGTAGTTCAAACTGGAATGGGTACAATTGTAATGATTCCAAATTGGCCATATGCATTTGTTATAACTGGGATAGGGTTGCCATGATTCCAAACTGTTCGTGGGATTCATATACTGAAGAAGCGTGTATCGACTTACTTGTATACGATCAACGTTCCTCGGGTACGAGTGTGCTATATCACCGATGGTTTTCCGAGATACGAGTTCTTCCACCTACAAAACGAACAGCACCGTGAGCTTACCCCTCAGAAAGGGACAGAGGGGTCCTCTTTGGGGTAACCCTCCGGTGTGAGAATCAGATATTGTAGGAGAGGATAATCAGAATCTGAAAATGAGTAAAGGACTTAGAATATATTTTCTTGTCTGCTTCCAACTGTGGAGGTGGTGTGGTATTTATAGTATTAGGGTTTCCAATGATTGGGCTCAGACCCAATTAGGGCCTTTTTGGCCTCCTCCTATTGCTTCGCGCCTCGTGTACTTAGGACACCTGGTGCTTTTTCATTGATTATTCTCTGACCAAGGTATTTCACCTGACCCATGTGTCATCACGCGGTGGCACATGGGCTTTGCTGAGTTGTCCACCCTTTATTGGCAGCTGTCAACATCAGCACATTCTTTATTCCTTAAAAGATACCTTCTGGAAGGTTGTCTGATGAGTACAATCATGGTTGTCCTTATCCTGATTTGGATTAGACTATTGTCTCATTTGTTGTGTGTCGCTTATGCGCGGTCTTTATGCGCCTATCCCGGGGATGCGCAAGGTCTTCTCTTTATTCTCACACTAAATGTGTGTGTTGTGTGCATATGTGATATGCGCCACGCGCAGATGTTTCATGCGCTTGCGCATAGGTTTTGGCTTTGTGTCTTCATGACATCCTGATTTCAAGCCTCTTGTCTATATCTTGTGGGTTGACCCGCCCCGCTCGATGTTAAGGCGGGTGCATACCCCTTCATATACTTTTCTTATTTATCAATATTTGATGACAATTTGTATACACTTTATTATAAAAGAAATATTTAAGATGTTTTCGTGAAGAGAATAAACAACTCAACATACCAAAAAAAATAGCCAAAACAAATCAAAATAAAGCTAGGACTATGTTTCTATTTGTTGAAATATGCGAACACACTAAAAAACAAACTAATATTAGTATTTGTGTAATAAATTTCTTATTTAGTAAAAAGGAAAATATTGTGGGAATAAATAAACTGGCTATAACAACCCAAAATCCGAGGGTTTAAATATCTATACTTTCTAATAAAAGGCTAAATATTTTGTTACTTGTCACCCCTACATTAAACATCACATTTTTTAACAAATTTATAATAGTAAAATAATAGTTGCCATTCTTAAAATTTATGTTTTAAAATTTGTTAATTTAATATTTAATTTCTATTTTTTTAAACATTTGATATTTATAATTATCTTTTACTTTAAAATTGTTTTAAAAACTATTGTATAACGACTGTATTAATAGTGTTTAACGGGTTTATTGTTTCTCGTGTACTGATTATTTATTAAATATTGTATTTTCAAGAACTACTAGTGTAATACACGGGCCTTAAACTAGTACTATATGAAAATAACTATTAATTTATAATGTGCTTTTAAGGAATGAGCTCAAGATGGGATTGGGGGTATAAATACCCTTATTCTTTCATTTATTGATAACTCTTCATCATTTTCACTCTCAAAACATATACTTAGGTAACGTTTCTTATGTATGAACGAGAGGTGCAATCGAATGAACTATTGTGAGGGAATGATTTTTTTTTTCATTCCATCATCTCTTTCAGCCTACACCACATCCACCATCATCTCACCTACACCACCCACCACCACCACTGCTATCGCCCGCCTTCGCCACCACCCTATCGCCCACCACCGCTACCCGCACCACCAACTACCACCACCGCCTACCATTGCCAACAGCCATTGCTCTCAACCCTCGCCACCACCCGCCTCCCTCCATCGGCCACCCTCGCCACCCCAACACCACCACCCAACCATCACCGTCACCATTTATATTTTATATCTTCGTCTTTTCCTTCATTTAATATTTTATATCTTCGTCTTTTCCTTCATACCAAACAACACAAAATAATATTCACTCCATTCTTACATGGTAACCAAATATCTCAATAAAATGGTAGTGATCCATTCCATTCCTTTGTCAATTCCATTACCTCGTTCATTCCATTCCTCACCCATTCGAATACCTCATAGCAAATAGACTCTTAAGCTCTTTCTATTTGTTGAAAAATGCAAACACAATACATAGCAAAATAAAACTAGTATTTTTGTAATCAATTTCTTATTTTAGTAAAAAGGAAAATATTGTGGGCTAAAATAAAATACCAGGTTGTAACAACCCAAAATACGGGGATTTAAATATACTATATGGAAATAATTATTAATCAGTTATATAATTAACTAATAATGGCTTTTATGGAATGGGATCAAGATGGGAGTGGGGTATAAATACCCTAATTATTTCATTATTGATAACTCTTCATCCTTTTGACCTTCAAAACACACATTTAAGCTTCAAGAATCTAAGATTTCGGTTTATCATCGGATTCAACATCAAACTCCACCATCGCTAGATCCAATCGAGACTAAAAGAAAACATGAAGGAAAGAAGATCAAACAACCACACCAAGTTCGGATCTCCCCAATGTGCCGAGAATAGGGTTAGAATTTGTGTGTGTATATATAGGATATGTTGTATGTTGTATTAAACTAATAGTCAACCATTAAATCCTTATCCTTTATCTTCCCAATGTTGTTTCTCACAACATCTATCTATAAATCGACCACACCACCGTAGCTCATAAACCCAAACCCACCACACCACGATCACTCAAACACCCGAACCCACCACACCGTCGTAGCAACCCCCCGGTCTGTCTTATGCATGGATTTCACCAACGCCACTAAAAACCCCCTCTGTCTTTTGGAAGGATTCCACCAAAAGTGGTAGACAACCACCCATGGATCTAGTCTTGGGTAATGCAACACGGATTTGGATAAGATATATCCGTGGATAATAATACAACATAACATGGATCCCGAAGGTAAGATTTGAATTAGGTTTATACTTTAGGCACTAGAGTCCAAATTTGTTCACATTTTTTTTGTTATTGGTTATTTTAAAGGGACTAAATTGTTAAATTGTTCAAATACGTCAACTTATTCTGTTAGAAGGCGCATACACAAGTTAGATTCTCCCACCTCCAAAACTTCTCTCAAAACACATTCCAACTCTAATTTGTTCAGGTATAAAGTTCAATTTCAGGTTATGTAATTCACCTATTATTTTGCTTGATTTTTGAAGCCTGTGTATGAACTGTGTCTATTACATATATTCATGGTATTTTATGATGCATTGATTATAGCCTCTTATTTGTATCAATTTAAGCTAGGTTTTTGTTGATGTTAACTTATGTTAAGCAACTTCTGTACAAATACGAACTAATTTGTGATTCGTTACTTATCATGATTAGGTTTTATTATATGTAGATGTTTCTGATCATAATTAGGTTTAGGTTTCAATCCAGTTGCTCTTAATCGGTTTTCTATTTGTTATCATCGTTCCTGATATCTGTTTAGATTAGATTTATGTGTTTGATACATGACTAATTCCTGTTTAGTTTAGATCGATTCACTCTACGCACACATATTTGTTTTGACTTGTGCTATTCATTCATGATCTTATGTCGATTCACTCTTAACTATTTGTGTTTGTTATTTTTAACAGAGTTTTATGAAATGTGCCTATGATTTCTCTATTTTGTTAGAGTTTATATTGATTATCACTAGTTATCTCTTTCTATTTGTCGACCTAGTCGTTTCACTATAGCTTTGTCATCGTGATTAGATTTTTTTAATTGTAGATGTGTAGTTTGTGACTAGGTTTCGGTTTTGTTTTTAGTTGCATTTCATCGAATTTTTGTTTGTTATTATTGTTCATGATATCTGTTTAGATTAGACTGATGCGTTTGTTACATGATTGAAATCCTGTTTTGTTTAGATTGATTCACTTTTTGCACTATTGTTTGTTTCGATTCATGTTAATCGTTCATGATAATATATCGTATGGTTAGTCACTTCTTCATTTGTATATGTTTAAGCTATGTTTTAGTTAAAATGTATGATGTTGTGACTAAGATTTTGATTTCAGTCACACAAGCTATGTTACATGATTTATTCTTATTTTGTTTAGATTGGTTCACTCTACCCACTCGTAAAAATACTTGGAACTAGTATTAAAGAGTTTAACAACACATTTTATTCACAACACTCTTTCGGATGCAAGATTGCATAACAGAGGATAGGTTGTTTAAGAGGTAAAGCAGTTATAAGCTTCCATTCATCTTACAAACACATGAAAAGTTGGAAAAAAACCAAAACAAAAACTGTAACCATGCCAAGGGTCCTAGTCCCCGCCCCGAAAACACTCATCACTGTCCTCGCTTGGTCTAAATGCTTCATCAGAATCATCCTCATCCCCCCTTGCCCCCCAATGTCTTCATCAGTCTCCACATCCGGTGGAAGACCATACGATTCTCGCATAACAACATCACGGGAAGAAATGACAAGCTTGGTTAAACTAAAGAAGACGAGAAAATCTATAGTTTGAAACAAGTAACACTCACTTCATAGAATACACTAGCATTCAAATGATTAGATGTTTAACGGCATCATAAAAGAAAAAAACAGCCCAAGCCCCTACAAAAATACCATTTAAAAACATAGAGTGCTTTATAAAACAAGATAAAATAAAACAAAAAACACTTACCATATCGTTACACCGACTTCAGATTCAGGCACATACGGATACATCTCCAAATTCTCGGGACCAATAACCTGAATTTAAAAAGTAATAAATACCCCATGTTTTTGTTAGTGTCATTATCACAAACATCTTCTAAAGATAATTTTCCATTCAAACAAGAGACTCCCACTTTTCATCTTTTTACAAACAATACGTTTAATATAAGCAGTGAGTGATCAGTAGGTCAACTTAATATGAAGGCATACATACTCGCTTGATTTTTGGTAAAAAGGTTAATTTTACATATTCAACAGCAGTAGCTTGATAACTTATTAATTGTGTGTTTTTGTATTGAATAGATCCAAATCCATGATAATAAAACTAGTACCCAACAATCATATAGTTTCGAGTTCATTACTTCTCAAAAAACTCAAACCAGAATGGTGAACTGAAAAAACCGAACTTTAACCAAAAACTGAGAAAACATGAATAATATTAACAGGTTTAAATAAAAGTCTCCGTTTTTGGCTCGGTAACGTTGGCCAAAAAGACACATGCACAGCATTACTTATAACACATGCATGACTTGTTTCACTGCTCTATTCATGGAGTCCCACAAACTTGAACCAGAGTCCTCTTTCCATCTCTGAAAAGGCAAGTTGTGATAATGTAGTCAAGAATATATGCTATAGAAAGAGGAAATTAATACCTCTAGCCTTCGGCGACCAAACACTTCATTGAATTCAGTCTCAGCATCTTCAAAATTGGGTGCCTTCCAAATACTGAGACAAGCATCATCAGCCCTAATCGACACATACATTGTAATTGTAATTAGCTACTGTTTTCAAATGTTAAATTGAACACAATACAAAAAATAATATTAAAAAAACGAACAAAGAGGTAAAAAACATATCATGTTTTACATGGAAACATTGACCTTTGATAGATATTGATACAGATCCTCCATAGCATTTGACAGGAAAGTTGCTTTTTCTAGACTGCAAAAGAAAATAATGGAAAAAATATCACTATCAATTTATTCACTAAAATCTTATTTGTAAATAGGAAGTATAGCATACTTTTTCTCAATGAGAATCCATTCATGATCAGCAGGTTTTTTTAGCACTTTGAGCTTTAGCTATAATTTATATAAAAAAAGTTAATAAAGTGTTCTAACAAACATATTGAGAACAAAATTATTTTGTGAAAACTTACATCTTCTTTCATTGCATGAATTTCTCCAAGTTCATCTCGAGGATTCTCTTAAACTCTAACAGCATCCACTTGTTCTTTCTCAACATCTTTTTCTTGAGAAGTGATCGATGTCAAAAGGTCAATCAAAAACATTTATTAATTACATTTACTAGCTAGGACAAGTAAGGTGTCGAATCCACAGGGAATCAGTGGAAAGTGCTAATCAAGTTCAATATTTAATAATTAATTAACTAAGCTGACACACGATGTCAAGCGGTTTAAAAGAGTAGTTTCTAAACAATTATGTGAAAATAACCAAAATCCAGGGTTCGGGTTTTGCAGCAAGTTAAGAAATTGATAAACTTCTTTAGACGGCTTCTTATAAAATATGTAAATCAAAAGACTTAACGATTGACTGTGTTGATCATCAAAACTGAATCCGAACAGTTGACACGACTTAATGAAAATCTATTTGATAATCGGTTTTACTTGTTGAAACACAAAATCAATAATATGGTTAACGATAAACGAGTCAATGACGAACTTAATCCTAATTGTTGATTACCACAAATCAATTAACTGACAAAAAAATAAGTAATCAATTAATAAAAACCGTTTAAGCACAAAAGCAAACACAAAGAATTGATTAACCGAATGATTAATCAATTACAAATCCAAAGTTAAAGTATAGAATAACAAAACCTAAAATGCAACTCAACCCTACACCTAGAGATGGTTATGAAGCCTTTAGCCTAGCATCTCGATCTTCATACTCTTGATGATTGTCTTGGAGAAGGTGTTCATGAATCAATCTTGTGATTAGGATGAGTGTTGTTGGTGTAAGATCGCCTCCAAGAAGTTCCAAAACTGAATAATATTGAATAAATTCGGCCTTAGGGTTTAATGGCTTTATATATGGAAGAAAATCACCAAAATCCCCTTTTTCCGTCAGACCAGACCGTAAGCTACGGTTTGGCCACCGAAAGCATCTTCTTTCATAGCATGAATTTCTCCAAGTTCATATCGAGGATCCTCTTTAACTTTAACAACATCCACTTGTTCTTTCTCTACATCTTTTTCTTGAGAAGCAGTCTCTTCTTGAAGAGACGCATCATCAACTGCAGTCAGTTGGCCATTTTTCCCATCTTCTTCTCCAGCAACAGCCACCTCAGCTTTCACATTATCCTTTACTTTAAGAGGCGCATCCTCAGCAGAAACCACTTGGTCATTTTCCTCTTCCTCCTTTTCTTGATGAGGAGCATATTCATTAAAAACAGCAATGTAATCATCAATCTCTTGTTTAATAACTGTTTAGACACAAAACAAAAAAGCTATAACTATAAATACTTATCAAACGCGTCTTAAAATTAAAACCAAAACTATTAAATCTGGCTTACATTGATACGCGTGAAACCATGTATATTCATATGTATCTTTATCATATGCACGTGAATCTTTATCAACGTGAATCTCTCCTACCGTACCGATTACACTATAAAAATACATTAACCTATTATGTGAATAAATGTAACAGGTACTACAGAAAATAAAATAAACCCTTACCTACCAAAGTGTTCGACCAAAAGATCATCACGATGGTCCATTTTCTGGAAAGAAATATATTAGAAACTACTAACAACATGGAACGAGATAAACATCTTATCACAACATCATACATTTTCTGGAAAAAAAAAAAGAATGCATGCATTTCAACAAACACATAACTAGGGTTATGTTAATATAAAATCTAACCAAAATTAAAGTAACCATAAACACATTTTATCAAAAAATTCTGTTAAAATAGTTGAATTATATCTAACCACAGCTAGGGATAGATATGACAAACTAGAATTGCATATCATAGGCCAACACATTTCATGAAATAATCAATGAACACATACAGTGGCCAACAAAAACTTAATTTTAAAAAGATTTCATGACATTTAAGGTTCATAACTGAGAAATCATAAAAATTAAGCAAAACACAATTTCATAAACGAATTACAAAACCTAAATTAATCAATATAACAAAATCACAACTACATGCAGAGGCAAAAAAACAAAACAAACAAACAAACACGGTCAAATTCAAGTAAAATGCAACATCATACAGTTTCACTTAATCAACATAAATCGGAACCTGAACCTAATCATGATAGGTCACAGATCACAAATCAGTTCATAATTAAACAAAAGTAAAACGCAACATCATACATTTTCACTAAATC
This sequence comes from Bidens hawaiensis, assembly GCF_021521415.1. Taxonomy (NCBI): domain Eukaryota; kingdom Viridiplantae; phylum Streptophyta; class Magnoliopsida; order Asterales; family Asteraceae; genus Bidens; species Bidens hawaiensis. Next base: position 5,227,326 of record NW_027491024.1, read on the forward strand.
AACAGGTTATACAAACCGAACGATTAACATGAATCGGGACCTAAACCTAATCAGTTGATAATTAAACAAAAGTAAAATGCAACATCATACATTTTCACTAAATCAACAGGTTATACAAACCGAACGATTAACATGAATCGGAACCTAAACCTAATCATTTCATAATTAAACAAAAGTAAAATGCAACATCATACATTTTCACTAAATCAACAGGTTATACAAACCGAACGATTAACATGAATCGGAAAGTAAACCTAATCAGTTTATAATTAAACAAGTAAATCGCAACATCATGCATTTTCACTAAATCAACAGGTTATACAAACCAAACAATTGACATGAATCGGAACCTAAACCTAATAAGTTCATAATTAAATAAGTAAATCGCAACATCATACATTTTCACTAAATCAACAGATTGTACAAACCGAACGATTAACATGAATCGGAACCTAAACCTAATCAGTTCATAATTAAACAAGTAAATCGCAACATCATTCATTTTCACTACAACATGTTATACAAACCGAACGATTAACATGAATCGGAACCTAAACCTAATCAGTTCATAATTAAACAAGTAAATCGTAGAATCATACATTTTCACTAAATCAACAGGTTATACAAACCAAACGATATAAGATCATGCACACTTAACATGAATCGGAACCTAAACCTAATCATGAAGTTAGTTCATAATTAAACAAAAATAAATTGAAATCATACCTGATGTTGAACAGAAGTTGAAATTTGTTGTAGATGGTGAATGGTTTGTTTTGCTTTGTTTTTTTGATTGAATTAAAACAAACAACAAGTTACATGGCGCCCAAACCATTCTGTTACATTAAGTTTACTATTTAGTCCCTGAAAATTAAACAGAGTTGCACATCAGTCCCTACAGAATAAAAACGATCATAAATTATCATAGAAATGAACATAATTACAACTTCAATCCTTATACAATGAATAATACTGAATAAAACATAAATAAATTAAAAAAATACCATTTGACCTTTTAAAGACCCAAATCCGGCCAAGTGGATCCGGATACGGGTCGGGATACCATGGGTATAATTTTGGTAGTGCTTTTGTTGTTTCTGACCCGGATTTGATAGATAGATAACATCAACATGAGGAGGAGGATGAGTAACGGCATTATTGAGAGAGTGAATGATGAGAAGGAGAAAGGATTTGACGGCTGAGAGGCTAACCATCAGTTTAGCACAAACACAACACATAATCTAACCCTAAACCCACCCGTTGCCCATCCCATTATTTCGGCCCATTGACTAATGCTATCCGATTTAGGCCCATGAGTGTTAACATTTGTAAGTAGAGGTTTTCATGAGCTCTAAATCATAGATATCTTAATTACAATAGGTTTTCATGAGCTCTAAACTATTGTCAAGTTAATTAATACTCGAAACGGTTATGATACGCAAGTCAAAGTATGAAGGAGGAAAAACAGGTTTGGTTGAAACACGTTGAGAAGAAATGAGATTAGTCAAATTACTTTTTTTACTTAGATAGGGGGTGTTTGTGATTGCTTATTTTAATTTATTAATTTTTTGAAAAGTAAAAGGTGTTTGGGATTGATTACAAAATACAACTTATTAAACAAACAACAATAACCTGCATTATTTAAATGACAATATCTATTTAATTCGATTTAATAATTCAAGTACAAAATACAACTTATTAAACAAACAACAATTACAAATTTAATTCTTGATTGTATCTTTCTTAACTTAAATTCTTCACTAAGTCTTCATCAACTTGCATTAAATTTCTACGATAACCTGCATATGCGTATAAAATAGAATTTTGTTAACAACACATGTTGAATGGGCAACACAACAGTTTAAATGTACATATACTATATATAACAAAATACCTAGCTGCAACAAGTCATATGAGAATAACAAATCAACCAAATGAGCAAGTAAAACTGAGATGTCGAGAAGCACAAAGGCTATAACGAATGGCGTATGATGATACTAGACTGAGATTATGTTGGACCTCTCCGAATGCGGAAGCATACAAAGCAAATAAGCACATAAACAAGTAAGGTATAAGTTGTTAACACATAAGACAAAGTTGCAGTTTTTGAGTATAAGTATATATAAGAAATATAAATTACGCATATGTCCCCAAAACGCGGAAAAACAAGTAAAATAGAGGAATGTGGTGCTCACCTTAACGGGTGAACAAAGGATCAAGTGATGATGAGAGAAAATAAACAGTTAACACCTTCGGGATGCACCGACAAGGATTCCTAGTTGTTGATGATATGTTATGAGTTAAAAGATATAACACATATAATGAATGAAGGTTCGATGTGATTTGAGTTAGGATTAGGATTATAATGTTTATTGATCGAACTATCATTGTTATTGATCATTTACTTAAATAATTATTATTTATAAAGTCAGCTTTAATTTATACTTTATATATCATAAATATATAAGTGAAATAGTTTAAATATATAAATTTAGTAATAAATTGTTTACAATAATGAGAATTAAATAAATAATTAATTAAATATATAAAAAAGAAATATAATATGATTAAATATAATTTAAGATATATTTATAATTATTCGAATAAATAAAATATAAATATAAATATAAATATAAATATTTAAATAACTAAAAGTAATATGCAATAACACATATGATAATCTTTAAATAAATACTCATCTCCACTTTTTAACAAAACTAAATATTCATCTCCACTTTTTAACAAAAAATATCTTCAACACGTTTAACGTATTTGCTATACTTTTTATACAATACATACATACTTTGTTTCCGGATGAGAGTTTATTTTACTTAGTTGAAAGAAAAAAAATTTGTAAAAAAAGATAATAATAATAATAATAAAAATTAAAAAAAATTAAAAAAAAATAGAAAAATGCAAAAAATATTTTAAAATGTTTTGTCCCTTATTTTCAAAATTTTAAGCATTAAACATGAAATGATATTAACTACTGATCATTATCACTCTTGAATTTTTAAAATTAAAAATGAGTTATTAAATCAGAGCATTTAATTTGGATGTGTTGGTGGGCTCAGCTCTTTAGTTGGTATGGACAGTACATGTTTGACTTTAACTTATTCTTAAAATTGCTTGAAATTTAGTGGGATGCGTTAAAAATAATTTTGGGATGAAAGCATGGGCCATACTCAAGCCTCATGTTTGATTTGATTGCTAAATTTTTATGAAAATTTGAATGCTAAAATATGATGCTTGGGTAGGTTTAACCTTAGGGTATACTAGTTAGCCCATGATATAAACATAAGAAACATACTTCTAGTTTTAGTGGTAGACACTTCATAGGTGTATGGTTTTATAATCTTAAATCATGTATTGATGGGATGCTCCAGGATTCGGAGACTATGGTTCGGTATACGGTATTTCATCTAGGTATTGATGACCGTCGTTCAAGTCATGCAAAAACCTAGTTAAACTATCTAGATAGGATAAGTAAGGTATCGTATCCACCAGGAGTATATGGTTAATGCAATTAGTGTAAAAAAGTTCAATGTTATGAAGTAACTAGTTGTAGTGCTGATCACACAAGCAATGATTTGAATTTAGAGTTAAGTAAACGAACAAGTGAACAAGTTTCAATCAATTAATAAAAGCAAATCACACCTGGGAATTCAAGTAAGCAACCTACAGTAATCTCATGCAACCTAACATATTAATTATTAATGGTTAACTACAGACTGATCAATCAGATGAAACCTTAGACATCAACAATCATTTACACACGACATTGGTTATCAAACATTCCCTGCCAGTGTGACTCAGTTAAGGGCAATTATATGTTTTATCGTATTCAATCTAATCAAACAATCATATGATCAATTATCTAGCAACTGGTAACAAATCGTTCAGACTAACGTAAACCTAAACCGATTGAACACACAGATATATCAAACATCAATAATCATATATCACCCATAAAAAAATATACATAAGCATTCTTAGTCACATGAGAAAACTGAGAGAGTTACAAAATATACATCCCCGAGTGAGACTTTGAGAGATTACCTGAGCCTCGACATCATCGAGTCGTCAATAATGATGATATGGATCATATATATGCTCTTGACACGACCTGGAATGATGGAATTGGCTGCCTTAAGCTCTGTAAATTGCCTTCTATGATAAAATACGAGTTAGGTTCGTATTTGATGAAAAATGGATATAAACCCTAACTTTCCCGTCTGTACTCCCCATCGCGATACGCGATGGGGTCTTTACCGGTCCATCGCGTATCGCGATGAACCAGAAGTCAACTTTATTAAACATCCCATCGTGATACGTGATGGTTCCTCAAGCAAGCCCATCGCGTATCGCGATGGGTCTTGTCACCAACAAACTTCATTTGTCTTCTCGTTTTGCGTGCTGGATATCCCGGGTCTTTATTCCGTGACACAACAGGTCCAAATTGAGTACTTTAACGCCTGTGACCTGAAATACAATAATACACATATGAAGTATCGAAGTTCCTAAAATAAATGATTAAAACTAATAATTAATCGAACTAAAGCATGTACAAATTAACCAACCATCACATCCCCACACTTATCTTTTGCCTGCCCTCAAGAAAACTCTAAAGCAAACATCAATCTCCATCATAGGTATGTAGATTATCGCCATTAATACTAGTAAGGTTTAAGGTCATACCCAGTTTCCCAAACTGACACTTTCTAGATTGGCATCCCACAAATAAGGTTAAGTGCTATAATAAAAACAATTGAGCCGCCTAGACGAGTATACTTTGTTTCCGGCTAAGGCACACATGATCATACCCTTCATAACATAACATCTCTCCTCTCGGTTTAATACCTGAACTAGCAAAAGATGTGCTAGTATCACTCTGCTCTCAGTATCACTCATAAACATGTATCCATCCATAAAAATGCTTTGACACAAATGCAAATCAAGAGGACTTAAAAAGGGTTGTAACAGCGCTAGGTGTAAGGGTATGGAAGAGAAATTGTCAAGTAGCTCAAACGATCCGGCCCGGCTTATTACAAAACATCTAAATAAACAAAACTAACATACAAACTGATTTCATCTTTCATTTTTTTTACAGACATAAACGAACTACTAATTATGTAACTGAATAATAACCGACATCTTTTTGGCTTTTTGAAATTTTTTTAAGCATAATAAACGTGATGCTTAATAATTGAACAAATACAAAAAAAAACAAATACAAAGAAACGTAGTAAGCCGGATCATCTCGTAACATAATATCGGGGTTAATCAAATGAAAAATAGGTCCAAGAAATGTTTTTTAAGGGAACCAACCCCCCGCCTCTCACATTACCCACACTCATATGTATAATGTATGAGGCCCAACCCCCCAGTACCCACACTCTCGCTCATCCAGATGAGGCTTAACCTAATTGACTCTATCACTTTTGCATTTTGCCAACTATGATCCCGTGATCCATGAACATCGATGAAAGCACTCAAATGACATGTGTGTACTATGTATTATATGTGTATTATATACATGTGGTCAACTCACACACGTACGGGAGGAATAAGGTTGCCCACATGAACATGTGTACCTGTCACCATGACTCGTTATCCCAGCCTAAACGACCCCATTTTCAACTTCTCGTTATGAAAGCATTTGTGAGTAAGACTATCGAGAAGCTGAAAAACCAACTATGACCAGAAACCTATACTTCGCATTAATGGAAATAATTAACAGTTAACAACTTTGGTTTCTGAACACTCTTCGATGTACTATTTGGCTAAAATTTTCAAATTTCCCCCATCCCCACAATTGAGGTTTACATTGTCCTCAATGTTAAAATATTTAGAGAATTAACGAACATTTGAGGGACGAAGCTGAAATTGACTTTTTGATTGTTAAGCAATTTTAAAACTCGGAGCCCAATTGCGACTGGAAAAGGAATTATGGAAAACTAATAATACAAAATAAATTATGGAACTGAAATCACCTGATATCAATGAGACTGGAAAAGGACCAGTCGGCTCGCGAACTCTCATAAACACTTGTATACTCTCGTCTCGACCAAGTACCATACTGACAATCGAACCTGCAAAATCTCGAGACGTGTAGAAGAAAGCTTCTCACAAGTGTAAGACATAGGTCTTTTTAAGAGTTATGAAAATCATTTCATAATAAATTTTGTTCAACAAGTTAAAATGTTAAAATACCCAACTCACTTTCGTAGGAATCACGATTGCATTTTGCGTATGCAACAATCCCTTTAAACCCCCCAGTAGCCCGGGAGGACGAGTGGGGTCTCGTGAGGGTTTATAGCGAACAACATCCAAATAAATCAAACACTGTAGAAATCAAAAGATATATATACATATATGCCCAACCAGTTACGCATACAATATTCCCAATAATATAATACTAATATAATACAGACCATGAGAAAAAAACAAAATAAAGTGAAAAGGTAACTAAAAATCTACTGCGGTGGTGGATCATCATAGTATCCGGCGGGTTCATGGGCTGCTCCTCTGTGATAATCAAGGAGTCTGGGAGTGGTACCTGCGAAGAGACAAATACCAAACGAAAATACTCATCATGGCGGGCAAGGTAGGCCCGTTTCTCACCCATAAATGCTCGGCTATGCTCCCTGTGAGCTCGGGCCTCTCCCCTCTCTGCCCGAGCCTCCTCCAATATCTGTTGCGGCTAATAGATCATCGCGAGTGTGACTGGCTGATGCGGTTGCTGATGCTGAGGTGGTGGCTTTCGTAGCTCGAACTGCTGCTGTGTCCGCATCATGCGAGGGACTAAGATATGCTGTCGGTGTGTCGGAATGCCCCTCTGCATGACGACAGCTGCTGCTGAACCCTCTGGAGGTGGTACCCATGGGCCCTCTCAGATCGGGATGAGTCTCGGTGGATCATGTAGCTCACAAATCCCAGCCCTACGGGCATACGAAAACCCAAAAGCCTCCGTAGCCGGTCCTGGGGTGAAGAACCCGACCGAATATCTCTCAAAAACCCCGAGGCTCTGTGCAATCCTGGTGATATACCGCCCAAGTGCTACCTGGTCTGTCACCCCCCGTAGACTCGTACCTCTACCAAACGATATGAGGAGCAGTATCGCAATGTTGGCCTCCCTGCCTGTGATTATAGACAGGGGGCACAACAGATTGAAGTTGCTACACTTATCGCGGCCCGAAAGACTGCCAGCGATAGTGTAAGCAACGATACGGTGTAAATAACGGTGGACGGGGTCCCGAGTAGAAGATGCCACTACAGAACTCGAGTGGACCCCGTCCGTGATCTGTCCATAAAACTGAGCTAGCTGAGGCTCAGTGAGCCAAAACTGTCGGTCCCGCTGCGAATGCATCGTATAACCGCGAAAGCTCTCTAAAAACGCGGGAGCCTAAACATCCTCCCGCGTGTAGAAGCTAGTCGCCACAACGAAATCTGGTACCAACATCTCATACACGTGTTGTCCAAGTGAGAACGACACAACATGTGGCTCGTCGAAATCGGTGGCCGTGAATGTGAACGTCGAGTAAAACTCGCGTGTGAGCTCGACGTATGATATCGAGTCACACTCGAGTACTCTCAGCCACCGATCCGAAATCAACCCCCGGAGCTTGGTCTCTGCCTACAGGGTACCTTATAACCCCTAATTGAATGTCCTCATACCCAGAAGCTGCATACTTCGAATGCGCGTAAACCGCGTGTACTCCTCGGACGTGATGCTGAATTTGAGCACCTGGTGCTGCGCACGACATCCATCGCCCATGATATCTGTTGGCTCGATGCCAGGGGTAATCGGTACCTCCTGACCATCATAATGTATGACTCGGGGTGGGTACTGCTGAATGAAACGATGTGGCTCGGCCTCACCCCGAGCAGCGGCGACGGGACCACAGCGGCCCGCGCCCTCAGGCCTCTGTCTCTTGCGCCCGATGGCACGAGAAGACTCTGGTGCATCAGACATATCTGCAGGATCAAACATTTAAGTTAAATATGTCAACAACAACAGTGACTGTGGCGACGACCGTATAGCATTTCGTTCGCAGACATCCAACGTAATAAAATAATATTAAAATATTAATAAAATAAAAACAAATAAAGGAGAAAAATTCGGGGACACACTTTGCGTATTTCTAAAAACCAGATTATCCCCCCCCCCCCCCCCCGAATGGATATTGAGTGCGGGCGGGTAATCAATTTGTCGTTCGAAACAACCAACTTCAACTAGCAAAGCGTCCCCTAGACTCGACTAACAAACTCATAAACGACACGACTCGACACATAACAAACAAGCACTATTAAAAAAACAACTCGAACAAACGAAACGAACTAACAGACTATCTCAAAAAACGTGCAAACAAAACACCAACATGTCGGTTAAAACAAACTTATGTGACGATTCGGGTTTAGGATAACGTATTCGCAAATTAAGTTCGAAAATATTCTTTTTAATTCCGAAAAGTCACTATTGTTAAATTTTTAATAAAATAATGATTGTAAATTTTTGAACTTCAAAAACCCGTTTCGTCACACTCTCACGTTTAACGAGAACCGACATACAATAAACAATCTCACAACCCCCAATTAGCTTGGCAACCACAATTAAGAAACTAAAAAAGTTTCAAATCACACTAAACTTACAGACTAACCCGAACTCCCAAACCCGACAACCAAGTTCAAGAATAATATTCGACCCCATTAAGCAAACCAAACAATCCCGTAAAGAGTAAAATTACCAAACTCGACATAAACCAAATAAACCGCCACAAACAATTCGATTCCAACATAAAAATATAATAATAAAATAATACCTCGATGTCGGATCGAAAGGACTAAATAATAATAACAATGGTAGAGATGACAACGAGGGTGAGAGGTGGACGGTGTTGGATGGGCAGTGGTGGTGGTGACTGTGATGGGTAGGGTGTGTGGTGGCGGTGTGCCGCGATGAGAGGGGTGACTGTGGAGGATGGTGGATTTGTGGTGACGGTGGTAATTAAGTGGTGAGGCGTGACTGTTGGGTGGTAATGACTGGAGGTGGTGGATGGTGAAGGACGGTAGTGATGGTGGTTGGTGATGATGAGGGTGAAGAATGGTGAGCGGTGAACAGTGATGGTGGAGGGGCGGTGGTCGGAAGGAGGAGAGGGGAAGAAGAAGATGACGGAGAGAAGAATGGGGAAGCAGAAGAAGAAAGGCCAATTATTATGTTTCGGATATCCACGACCCATCGCGATACGCGATGGGTCAACTGGGTGGCGACCACGTATCGCCACCCAATTGGATTAACCCCATCGCGATACGCGATGGGGGTGTTTAGTGGCGTCATCGCGTACCGCGATGACGTCACATGACGCCTGATGCCCTTTTTCCATCACTATACGTGATGGAGTTGATAATAAGCCCATCGCGTATAGCGATGGGCTGTGTTAACAGAAAGTTTTTTCTCGAAAACGGGTCCGAACATTTTCCGACCCGACCACTTTTCGACATCCCGACATCACCCTGAAAATGTTTCCAAACTCAAAACACAGTTTACGTACCTCGAAATACATGTAATTGATCAAACTCTTACCGAACTTCTTGAACTTCCAACTCTTCAACAAGCTTTCCCACACTTGGTGTTTGCTGCATAAACTCGAGATGACAATATGTACAAGACTCAACAAAACTGGACAGACACTTACAAATCCCAGGTTGCCTCCCGTAAACGCTGAATTTAAAGTCTACAGCTCGACAGTGCCTCGAACTCAATTGTCTTCATAAACCGGTGAAGTCACAATGAAATTCACTGATTCCTCATCCATCTCGTGTATATCTTTCATCTCCAAATATGGCTTCAATCTATAGCCATTTACCACTTGCCTCAAATAATCATCGAAATCCTCAACCTCGTACTGACCATGATTCCCGACTCTTACAATCGTATACGGGCCCGTCCACTTACTTTTTGACTTACCCGGGAAGAGTTTCATCCTTGTGTTGTATAACCAAACTTTTTGACCAACTTCAAAATTCTTCAACCGGATGTTAGCATCGTGAACTTTCTTCATCTTTACTTTGTAAGCGGACGCACAATCGTATGCCTCGTCTCTCAACTCTTCACTATCGCACAAAGCCAACTTTCTCGCCTCACCTGCATCATCATAATCCATGTTAACATGTTTAGTAGCCTAAAACGCTCTTTGTGCAATTTCAACTGGTAAATGGCAATCCTTTCCCTACACAAGTCTATAAGGAGTGGTTCCAATTGGCATTTTATAATCGGTTCAGTAAGCCCATAGAGCATCAGTCAACTTAGTTGGCCAATCCTTTCGGTCCGCCTGAATGGTTTTCTGTAAAATCTATTTGATTTGCCTATTGGAAACCTCAACTTGTCCACTCATTTGTGGATGGTAAGGAGTTGCATTTCTATGATCAACACCATATCGTTTAAGCAATTTCCCGAATTTAAAGTTCTTAACATGAGACCCCCCATCACTTATGATGATTCGGGGGACTCCAAATCTGGAAAATATGTTACTTTGAACGAAATTGCAAACGACTATGTGATCATTTGTCCTAGTGGCTATCGCTTCAACCCATTTGGAAACATAGTCGATGGCCACTAGGATGTACAAATTACCATGCGAGTTCGGGATTGGGCCCATGATATCGATCCCCCAAACATCAAAAATATCAACTACAAGGATCGGGTTCAAGGGCATCTCATCCCTCTTAGAAATTCTCCCGAGTTGTTGACACTTTAAACAGTGTGTCGCGAACTCGTGGGCATCCTTAAACACCGATGGCCAAAAGAAACCACTCGTTTAAACTTTTCGAGCGGTTTTCAGGCCACTAAAATGACCACCACACGCAGACGAATGTGCGTGTTACAACACCGATCTGACATCCTTCTCGGGTATGCATCGTCTGATCATCTGATCAGCACCAATCTTGAACAAGTCTGGATAATCCCAAATGTACTGTTTAGCTTGGGACATCAACTTTTTCTTCTTTCTCCTTGGCCAAGCTCTGGTAAGTCACCTGAAACTTTAAAATTAACAATATGAGCAAACCAGGGATTTTGTGAGACTGCCAAGATGTGCTCGTCCGGGAAGGACTCGTTAATGGGCCCGTCTGTGTTCCCATCTTCCACCATAATTCGGGACAAGTGATCTGCAACGACATTTTCACTTCCTTTCTTGTCCTGAATTTCTAGATCAAATTCCTGCAGCAGCAAAACCCATCTGATGAGCCTTGGTTTTGCATCCTTCTTTTCCATGAGGTACCTAATTGCAGAGTGGTCAGAATAAATGATTACTTTACTTCCCCAATTATATGACCTGAATTTATCTAGAGCATATACTACTGCTAGTAACTCTTTCTCGGTTGTTGTGTAATTCAATTGTGCATCCGAGAGAGTTTTACTTGCATAATATATGGCAACGGGTTTCTCGTCAACCCGTTGTCCCAAAACAGCCCTGACCGCATAATCACTTGCATCACACATTATTTCAAAAGGTAAACTCCAATAGGGTGATTGCAAGTTCGGCGCTTCAACTAATTTCAACTTCAGAATGTCAAAGGCCTTAGCACATTCATCATTAAAGTCAAACGGGGCATCCTTAAGTAATAAATTACATAAGGGTTTGGTAATATCACTAAAACCCTTAATAAACCGTCTATAAAACCTGGCATGCCCCAAAAACGATCTAATGCCTTTAACATTCATGGGATGAGCCCAACACAATTCTCTCTTGACCATAAAATGGCTCTTTTCCCAACTAAGAACCAAGTTCGTTTCGACACATCGTTTCAAAACTCTTTCGAGTTGGTTTAAACATGAATTGAAAGATGTTCCTAAAATCAAAAAATCATCTATGAAAATTTCTAAAGACTCCCCCACAATATATGAAAAAGATACTCATCATGCACCTTTGAAAGGTGGCGGGTGCGTTACATAGCCCGAATGGCATTCGCCTAAACGTGAATGTGCCATACGGTCACGTAAACGTGGTCTTCTCCTGATCCTCAGGATGAATAGCTATCTGGTTATACCCGAAATAACCGTCTAAAAGGCAATAAAATTACTGAACAGATAGCTTGTCGACAATTTGATCGATAAACGGAAGCGGAAAGTGATCTTTCGATGTTGCCGCGTTCAGTTTTCGATAATCAATAAATGCGCCACCCGGTTACCGGCCGGTTGGTGACCTCGTTACCTAAGTCGTGCTTGACGACTTGGATGCCCACCTTTTTCGGCACTGTCTGAGTCGGGCTCACCCACGTGTAGTCTGAAATAGCAAAAATAATCCCAGCATCCAACCACTTCAGCACTTCTTTCTTCACCACTTCCCTAATGTTCGGGTTCAACCTCCACTGAGCATTGTGTGCGGGTTTGACAATCGGATCTGTTAATATTTTGTGCATCACAATTGAGGAACTGATTCCCTTCAAATCCGCTATTGTCCACCAGATTACTTACTTATTTGCAACCAGGACCTTCATCAAAGCATTTTCCTGTTCAACAGATAAGTTAGAAGCTATAATAACAGGCAAAGTATTATTCTTACCAAGAAAAGCATATTTTAAATGCTTTGGGAGCTCTTTCAGCTCGACTTTCGGTGCCTCCAACATTGACGGCTTCAACCCGGTATCAATCTTCTCGGGAAGTGCTTCCACCTGAACTGACCATGGTGGGCGGTCTCCTCGCACAGCTGCGATCTCCATCTGTTTCTCCTCCTCTTCCAGCAACTTTTCTATTTCCAACTGTAACCTGTCAAACAAAAAATATGTCTCCACTGTGCCATCCGTGCTGACGACAGAGTAGTATAGCGGGATGCACTCGTCAATGATATCAGCCATAAAGCATTCGTCATCGACCGGAGAATTATCTCCACGTGTGAAAACATTAATCCTTGGCTTACTGTTGCCGAATGCAATGTCAACAGTACCATTTCTACAATTAATGTTGGCATTTGCGGTAGCCAAAAATAGTATACCAAGGATAACCGTAGGCTGTTTGGTCCTTTCACCCGACACATAATCAATGACCAAAAAGTCAACTGGAAAATAAAAGTCTTCCACCTTGACGATAACGTCAGTCGGTATTCCTCGGGGAAGTTTCGGTGTCTGGTCAGCCAAGACAACCGTGGTGGCAGCCGCCCGAAGCGGGCCAAAGTCAAACTGATCGTATAGACTTCCCGGGAAAATCCTGATGCTAGCTCCAAGATCTAGAAGCGCCCGTGTCATTTTAAAATCACCCAATTGAATGGGTATAATAGGCGTTCCCGGATCTTGTAGCTTGGGTGTAAGAGTATCCGAAAGAATTGCATTTACATTATCGGTAAAATCGATCTGCTTAGGAATCTTATAACTCCTTTTCTGTGCGCACAATTCTTTCAAATACTTTGCATAGGCGGGAATTTGTTTTATGGCATCTAAAAGAGGAATATTAATTTTCACTTGTTTAAACGTTTCTCACATTTCCTCTTGTTACGGGCCTCTTTTTAATGCCAAGTTCGCCTTCGATGGAGCCAACAAAGCAACGTGATAGGGGATGGTTTTCACCTTTTCCTTGTCCATAGAGTTGTTGGTGTCATCCTTCGGAACTGGTTTGTTCATTTTTGTTTCACTTTTATTAGGTTTATTTAATTTAACCAGTTCCGGCTCGTCATCACTGACGAGATTTTAATCAATCTCTTCCACCACCCCCTCAACCAATGGTGGTGGAACCCCAACTTTGTTATCATATTTTTTACCACTACGTAAAATACTTACCAGGTTAACGTGCTTTTTCGAACTCGAGCTGTAGTACTTCGGGTTGATCGTGGTGTCGGTCGAGAGTTGGCCCTTATTATTCTGTAACTTCGCCACATCTGTAGCGAGCTGACCAATCTGCTTCAAGATCGTCTCTGAAGATTTATCTCACAACTTGAACTGTTGTTTTGTATCAGCCTTATGGTAGTCATCACTTTCAACAACGCATCCAACTATGAGTGCACCGACTCATCCGAATTTCCCGAGGACCCTTTTTGTTGGTCCTGACTACCCGAAGATATTCCACCCCAGTTACCATCTCTGTTATACCCCCGATTCTGGTTATACGAACCCTGCTGATAACCGCTCTGGCGATAATTACCCTGTGACCCGTTCTGGCTCGATCCCTGAAAGTTCGGGTTCAATTGAGTAGACGCATTCCCGTAACGAAAGTTCGGGTGATTCCTCAGGCCCGGGTGATATGTGTTCGAATTGAACCCTTGGCCTTTGGAATCAACGTAAGCATAATTAACCTTCTCGGTATCATCCTCCTCGTCATCATAAAACTCGGGGCAATCTTCTGCCTTATACCCGAGTTCACCACAATCTTCACAAACCGGGAATTTAACACCAACTTTCCGGACTTCTTTCTTTTTACCCTTTATGTACCCAGCCAGTTCACGTTCTAACTCAGCAATTCTTTCAGACTCACTCTTGACTGACTTGACTGACCTGGAGGAAGTACCATGTCTTCATCTCCCGGCTGCTGCTTCTGCCTTTGAATCTTCACACATAAATTCCAAGAAATTCCAATCATCCTCTTCAGGCTGATTCAGCAGCTGACCATTACACGAGGATTTTAGATGCTTTTAATCCTTGTATGTAAAACCATCAACAAAACACTTTACCAGTTCCCACAGTTCAATCTGGTGATGTGGGCATTTTCTGGTCTCGATTGCATTCGTATTTGTATTGTTTTATGTTGTAAACTGACCCGTTTTGTAAAACGAAACTCCTAATATATAAAATATTGGATTTTTATGTTACCAAATCATTCTCATTTGTTCAATTTGAAAAACCGCTTTTACGAATTCGAAAACGGCTTTAAAACGATCAAAATACATCAAAAACGAACTTCCGGACGCATAAAGAACCACACTAGACGAGTTGGGCCAACCCCCCGGGCACGCTGCGCCGTGCGGCCAGGGCAAGAGAGGTGGTCGCGCAGCGCCTAGAGCTGTCTGCACGTTTTTTGGACGATTTTTGTTGTCTTGTGTCTTGTCTTGACCCTTTTTGCATGAAAATTCTTGTGTCTCACACCCATATTTGACCACCAACATTACCCTATATATACACCACCATCTCCTTCATTTTATACCTGCACATACTCCAAAACTCTCTTAAACATCAAAGATTCAAGGTTGTTATTTTTAGTGTTCTTGAGTGTTTGACTTCCAAAAGTCAAACTGAGTTTAATCTTTCATTCTAATTAACTTATATAGTCTTACTAATACTTGAATATGGTGGTACATCATACATATAATATACACCCCTTGTTTCCTTTGGTAGTTACTTATCCGGCTCCGGTTGGTTAAGTTTCAGGCCTCGTAAGACAAGGCTTCATAGAGGACTTCGTGTATATATATATATACTTATATAACTTGTTTATACATACTAACCATGTCTAACTTCTGCTCATTTTAGGTTGTTTGTTACATTTACAAGTTCCATGGTTAAGGTTCTAAGAGTCTAGCATCGGTTTAACCGTAAATAGCTCTAGACCGTAAACCGAACTTGTTACTAGTTTTGTTAAATAATTGTTTAAACATGTTTATTGTTAGATTTAAGTTTCTAAAATCATTTATACAAGTTCTTTGATATTTGGGCATGTGGAAACCATCTATGAACTTATTGTGAGATGGAAACCGAACCAAAAACCGAACTTTTGTTTAAAAACTTTATTGTTAACTTTTTTGTTGTAAAACTCAAGTATCATCATTTATAAATTATTATACAAGTTCTTTGATATTTGGGCATGTGTAAACCATCTATGAACATATTGTGAGATGGAAACCGAACCAAACCAAACTAAACTGATTTTCACTCGCCTAAGACACACAAGTGTGTTTTTAACTATCAAGACTTGTATATTTCTTTAAAAATAGTTTACAAACTGATTTTAATAATTTTCTCAAGTACTTGGAAATGTTGGATCCAACTTGATCTCATAACATAGTTTGGACCGATAAAACCGAACACTCTCTTAACGTGCGTTGTTAGTTATAAAACAACAAAACTACATACTTGGTTAAGTCTTAATAAGTTTTATTGAGTTATCTCATAACATTCATTATTTTGGAAAGTTGACTTTGGGTTTGACCAATTACCAAGACCCGAACCAACAACCCGAACGCTCGTTAAAGACCCGTTTTAGTATCTTTATTCCAAAGGAACTTGCATTTTTGCATTTTTCTCACCTTATTACTTAACATAGGTTAAGTAAATATTAAGGTTAGATACTTTAACCCGGTTTCGAGCAAACTTACATTTTTAAAGTGTTATTTTTATAAATTCTTAAATAGTTACATTTTGAACCTTGAACTTTAATTGTTTACTTTTTCTTCTCAACATTTATTTTACTTAAATACTTTCAAGAAAACCTTTAAATCCAAGACTTTCTTTTATTTAGGCTTCGTACATTAAACTCGTCGTTCCGGCAAATCTCCAAATTAAAATCTTTCAAGTTTATTACTTGAACGTGAGTACTTTCATACCCCGTTTTCCATATTTCATTTTGGGGTGACATTTCATACTTATTCAACTAAATGCTTTATACTTGAATCTTAAATCCACAAACGTTATTGTATACTTTACTTAAATAATTGCTCGATTTAGTGTTCTATGATTATATGCCTATGTGTTTATCGCTTTCGGTTGGTGGAACTATAAATCCTAGTCTATTTGGCATCCCCTTATAGAAAGGTGTCGTTAACATAATGTAATTAACGATAACTATAAAATTCTAGGCTATTTGGCATCCACTTATAGCAAGGTGTCGCTAACGTAATTTAATTAGCGATTTTATCAATTTATCCAAGTTATTGCTTTTATTTATTGTTTCGTATACAAGTTTTGTGGCTTTTTCTTACTATATACTTATATGCTCAAACTTAGGAATTGCTCACCAACCTTTGTGTTGATAAACTTTATTTTATGAAATGTTATAGGTTTGCATTTAGGTTGATTATGGAGCTTAAAGAAAAACGTTGATGTATAATTATTTATACATCTTTATTGCATCATACTATACTCAATTCATGTTATTATCATGATAATATTATTGAGAATCGGTTCTAATAAGCCTCTATTTGTTTTTGTAGGAAAAATGAGCTTAGAAAACCAAACATGAAGAAAAACAAAGAAAACATCAAGAAAAATGAGAATCTGTCAGCTAAGCATGGGCCAAGCCTCAGCCAGGCATGCCCCATTTCCATCTGAAGACACATCAGCTAAGCATGAGGCTATGCCTCAGGCAGACACGCCCCACGCCTCCTCAGAAGATGACAAAATAAAGTACACAGTACATTGTCCCTCTTTTTGAAGACACACAGTGTAACACCCCGTAACCGCAGCGGAAACGTACACGGGATGCAACAGACACATCTGATATCAACAGCATTGCTTATAAAGAAAACACCACTACAATAATTTAAACGCATTACATTGTTCCGAGTTTCGTTACCGACTAGGCGTTATCACATAAGTTTTACCAATAGTACGTTAACATGTTTAAAACAAAATATAGACCCTTAAGCTTCCACAAAATAGCACACATCATCAAGCACGTATCACTCATTCCAATTTGGGTGTACCTAGAAAGCATGTAAAGAAAACGGGTCAACTACGAATAGTTGGTGAGTTTCACTAATTTAAATAAACCATGACAAATCATTTTAATAATCATAAATTAATGATGTAATTATGCTGAGCCTGCAAGTGAAAACTCTTTTAACCCAGAAACACCTTTAATAACCTCTGGGGACACTGTTAACCCAGAACACATTTAATAACCTCTGGGGACACTGTTAACCCAGAAATACATTTAATAACCTCTGGGGGCACTGTTAACCCAGATATACATTTAATAGCCTCTAGGGACACTGTTAACCCAGAAATACATTTAATAACCTCTGGGGACACTGTTAAACCAGAACACTGTTTCGGGCCTTACAATATTAGCAACTCAGACAATTACCATCTTGATACATTACCGTACGATTCCCGTACAATAAACATTATATAATACATTCATTTCCATGGGATCGGCATGTACTTAAACACTTTGATAAAAACATGCTTTCCGCCCCGGGAAAATATTTAAAACAGTTCAATAAAAAGGGGCTCGTGAAACCCACCTTTTTGTGAGCAAAGATGTAATACTGTGCACAGCTACCGGTCCGGATCTGTAATACGATCCCTAAGTCGTTACTACACAATTTCTATTAATATAACTTAAATTCGTGTTAACCGGTACGTCTGGGGACACTGTTAACCCAGTACCGTACACGATCCGGGGACAATGTTAACCCCGAAACACATCTCAGGACTTAGATTGTGATATCACTTAGAGTTCTTTAGTCAAAATTACCATTAGTTTGTTTTCTCGTTTTGCGTGCCTAGCACGGTTAACCGTCTTTATGTTTTCAAAAAAATGAGTTTGGTCACATACGACCCGAAAATAGTTGTTACTGATATTTTAATTAAAGTGGTGAAATTAGAGCTCGGTTTAGACACCCCGTTTGGCCGCGGGGCCCGTTTCCGTCTTTAGTATACCGGAAACTGCTAAATCGGGTAAAATTACCCAAATCATCCGAATTACTTTCGGATGATTTATTTTTACTTGATTAACTTAGTTTCATGAAAATAGTCCATTTTTAGGGTTTTTATACACCAGTCAGCTCGCTTAGGCGAACTTTGCCGGTTTACACGTTTTAAGCTTTAAAAGTTTGTTTTTATGTTCTGTTTAGCACAAATAATTATCTGTTTAGTCTCGGATCTTGAAATTTTGCACAAATCAGTTTTTGACAGTAAGGAATTTTATAAAAATATTTCCAGAATTAATTTTTATATTTAACATTTATTTATCTATTTTTAAACGTCATTTAAACACCAAATATGTCGAAAATACCAAACGACTTTAGAAAAATCCCAAATTTTTCTGGGATGACTCCTGCCATCCATATAGTTCCCAGTAATTTTTACAGAACCAAAAACTCATTTTTCATGCCATTTTCACCAAAACCGAGCAAGAAAACCCTAGAACTCGTTTTACCGAAAAGCCTACTTAGACTTCTCCAATGGACCTGAAATTTTGTGTGTGACTTTTATATGTTATAAAAAGCTTCTCTGAATTTTTCCAGAATTTTTCATGATGTTTAGCTATTTTTCAACATTTTTAGCCAAAACCGAGCATTAAATTCACCAAATATTCATCCTTTATCCAAAAATTACCAAAATTTCACAGATCTCATATTTTCATGTGCAGATCATCTCTGTGAAATTTAATGACCCAACTCTAAGTCTACCACAATCTGTCCAAATCACACAAATCATACGAAAAACCGAACTACCTTGTGTTTCTAGCTTTAGATCGCAAAGATCTTGCTTTCTAGCCTTTGCTAGCAACTAGATATAACACCTACAAGCACAATAACACCACACCAAGCAAGTTATACCCACAATCAAGCCATTCCTTTCATGGTTTCGGTTAAGACATCAAAACAAAGATTTTAACCGTAAAAATTCGTTTTTGACTCTTTTAACTCCTTTCTTGGACCAAGATCCCTTGTATAACTTGTATACATCACTTGATCATGCAAGAATCGGTTTCATCTCGGGTTTTCACCCATTTTTCACTTGAAACCTCATTTTCTCAAGATTTTGGAATTAAAAACCAAGATTAAACCATAATAACATGTTTATACCTTATGATTCTTGCTTAAAAACTTGGGTTTTTGGATGAATGTTGAAGAATGTTGAGAGAAATGTGGAGTTGAAGTGTTAAAAAAAGAAAATGATATGTGTGTGTGCACCATATGGACCGATCGGTCCTTGTATGGTGTGGGGTGGGGCCCACATCTCAAACCTTGGCCACACATTTGGATTGTGTAATCCGGATAATGTTGTGGATAATCTGGTTCAGTTCGTTTTTTGGTTAAACACTTAATTCGGCTTAAAACGAGGCTAAAACGGTCGTTTTTCGGCTTAAAATAAAATTTATATAAAACCGATTTAAAAGCTTTAAAAACTTAAACCATGACATTTATTGACTCAACACATCATATTGTCGGTCATTGTGCATCTTTTTCGGCTTGATCGATCTTCTCTTGCTTGGTTTGATGTTAAAGGTTTCGTTTATCGTACCGACGTACCAATAAATCGAAATCCTTTTTCTGTGCTATAATTCACTTATCCCGTAGCCTTAATACTTCGTAAACCTTACTAAACATCATATATTTCGTCTATAATGTAATCCCCGATTCGATCGGGTTTCAATAATCGTTCATCGGTTAATCGTAATTCCAATACGACTAGCTGTACATTCGAGTATAATTCATACTTGTGAATCTTATATACTCGTATAAACACATTATAATTTATATATTCAGTATTAAATAACACATAAATGGTATATTCCGGCTAGGGTATACCTGAATTTGCTGGAATCGTTACACACAGGGTCATGCCTCAGCCAGACATGCCCCATGCCAATCAAGTCTGCCAAGAAAGTACAATCAGTAGCATGCGCATTTAATGCTTGGGGGACCAGCACAGCCCATGCCTAGACCAAACATGCCCCGTGCCTAGCTATATTCCAAAGAGTACAACCAGGGAGCACGTGGTGTACTACATGGGGACAAACATGGGTCATGCCCTACTAAGCATGGGTCATGCCTTGTGCACATTTAGCCTATATAAAGACCATGCATGTTGCTCATTTGGGTGCACAATTTTGGAGAAAAACACTCTCATTTTCACTCTCATAATCCATAGAATTAAAGAAAGAGAAGCTCTTGAATCCTTCATACAACATCAAGAAGAAGTCTTAACATCATCATAATTATCTAGCTTGATTAGATTATCTTAATATTAAACATGAATGCTATATTCTTCTATTTTGGTGTATCTTTTATAATTATCATGAGCTAAAACTCTTTATATCACCTTAACCCATGATGAAACTTGACAACTTTTGATGGTTGGAATTAATATATGATAATTTTATGTTAAAATAATGACTAGTTCGTGGTTATCTTTTGATGAAATATTGTGTTTAAACAATTGAAAGTAACATACAAGAATTATAAATGGTACATCTTGTTATGTTGAAAGACTCTTGATTTTATCATTTATTTATAAATGTTGTTCATACAACTTTATAACTTTTAATCTAGAAATAGTTAAAATAATTATTGTATGCTACATGAAAATTGGTTAAACACATATCCTCATGTTTAGATTTGAAAAGATTGAACATTTGTTATGAATTGATATTCTTGTTAAGTAATATTATAAATAATTTGTTAACACAACTATTTTAATATTACACTTGGGTTGAAAATTCATAAATCAAAGAAATACTTGAACTTAGTCTAATTTAATCAACCATAGGTGGATTATGTGTTGTTCATGTAATCTTTCTGACCGGTTGTTAGATTTGAGTTTCGTAATTGAATGATAATCTATATCTTTAAATTTCAACATAAAGGTTCACTTACATTATAGTATGATTTGAGGTGATTAGTTTGTATAATTCGTACTAAGTTTTCCAAAAAATCATTTGGATGGTTATCTATAACTAGAAACTATTCTTTTTTAAAATAAAATAGTGAATTTATCATATATTTAAGTTTACCATCATTAGGAGTCAAGTGGATTCAAGTTAAGGTGATAGCTTCTTAATTCTTGTTTATCTCCATTATCGTGTTACTTGCTTTAATTTATTGTTACGAGTTTTTCTAAAAAATTAATCTTAAAACAAATCAATTAAGCTCATTTCTCACGGTTATTATATTTGCAAAGGTTTGATATTAAAATTTATGTGTCCATGGATTGATACCCGGTTCTCGCCGTTACTATATTACCACACGACGGGTACACTTGCCTTTTGTGTGTGTGGTTAAGTCTAGGTAAAAACCATTTTTAAAACCCGACAAAGTGTGAAAAATCTTTAATAAAAATATATATATATATCTCACACCACATCAAACGTCACAAATACCTTTAAGATATTAGTAACAACGAACAATATCTGATTTGCTACATTTGGTTATAATTTGTTGTATTTGTCTTAAGAATATTGTTATGTGGCATTTTAATATTGTGAAATGAAATGAGTTTGTTAAATATTATCGCTTTAAATAGTGTAATGCGCTTATTGGTAATCCGTCGCATCCCGGCATGTTCTGCCACCTTTGGTCGGGGTGTGACAGTGCAATCTGGTGATGAGGGCATTTTCTGATCATATCCTTATACCTGGTAAAAGCTTCATGGAATAATTCGCCCGATAACTGCGAAAAATTGCGAATTTCCATGCGAGCCTCGCTCGTCTTCGACTGCGAATAATACTCATTCAGAAACACTTTCATAAGTAATGAATGTCCACCACGCCCACACCTGAGCTTGTTTCACCACTTTCAGAACCCGAACGTCACCTTCACCAAAGGTTACGCAACCGTTCACGTGTAGTAGCTGAGACAATAGAAAACGAGGCGTTTGCGGACGAAACAACCGAAGAAACCATAACAGAACAAAACATGGCGGCACCCAATAACCCAGAAAACAAACCTAACATGAACCAATACGGCAAGCCGACACTCGAAGGTTATGGAAGTGGCGTGGCACCACCAGAAATCACTGTAAACTTCGAAATCAAATCTAGCATCATTCATATGGTGGAAAATTTTGTTCAATTCCATGGGCTTCTCGATGAAGATCCCTTGTCTCATATCTCTCGATTCTTACGAATATGCGGACCTTTAAAATCGAAAATTGCTCTGAGGACCAAATTAAGCTCAAGCTTTTTCCCTTCTCCCTTCGAAGCCATGCCTTGGATTGGCTAGAGTCACTGCCATCTGACACAATTACCAATTGGGACCAGATGGTAGAGCAGTTCCTCCTGAAATACTTTCCACCAGACAAAACCGCAAAGTACCGAGCCAGCATCACCGGATTCAGAACCGATGAAGACGAGTCACTGCACGCAGCCTGGGAGAGATACAAGGGCTTGCTAAGAAGATGCCCACACCATGGGTTGAACAAATGGCTCCAAGTTCAAACATTCTTCGATGCCCAATCCAGCCAAAACAAGCAGGCAATTGATCAAATCGTCGGTGGAGATCTCGGAACCAAATCTCCCAACGAAGCATTCGAGGTTCTAGAGAAAGCAGCCAAGAAAAGCTTTGCATAAAACCCACCACGATCAACCCCATCACACAAGGGTATGCACCATGTTGACTCCAACACTCTTGTCACTGCACAACTCGAAGCACTCTCAAAGAAGTTTGAGCAACTACAAACAGAGTTGGTGAAAGCAAAGACTAAGTGCAACACTTGTGGGGGCGAACACAAAACAAAATATTGCCAGCAAAGCATGATGGTTGAAGATGTTGATTTTGTGAGCCGACAAAACAACACCTTCGGGAACACATATAACCCTGGTTGGAGGAATCATCCTAATTTCAGCTGGAAGGATGGAGCAAACAATCAAACACCGCCTGGGTTTGACAAACATCCTTTTAACCAAACTCATCCATCCCAACCAAAACCTCAATACCACAGCCAAGGGCCAAGCACCAGTCAAAACCCAAGCACTGGGGATACTGTGGAGATTCTTTTAACACGACTCTTAGCCAGTATTGAAACTTCAAACAAACTGACCGAAGAAAGGTTTCAGAAGAATGAGGCAGAGTTAAGGAATCAAAAGGCATCTTTACAAAACATCGAAAATCAAGTGGGTCAACTAGCCCAGTTGCTTTCTGAAAGACAACCCGATGGTCTTCCAAGAAACACGGTAACAAACCCAAATGCTCAGGCAAATGCCATAACATTAAGAAGTGGCAAGACCACTCAAGATGTGGTATCCCCATCACAGCCAGTTGATGATGAGACTGGGATTCCTGACAAGGTGCACGATCGGAAAGTCCCAGCAAGTACCGCACAAGTCAGAGAACCAGTAAAACCATATGTCCCACCTATTCCTTACCCAAACCGTCTTAAGAAAGAAAAGATGGAAGCCCAGTATGGCAAATTCCTTGAGCTCTTCAAACAGTTGCACATCAATCTTCCTTTCATCGAGGACATCTCACAAATGCCAAAATATGCAAAGTTCCTGAAAGATGTGTTGACAAACAAGAGAAAGTTGGAAGAGCTATCACATGTGACTATGAATGAAGAATGCTCTACTGTCCTCCAAAACAAGCTACCGACAAAGAAAACCGATCCAGGGAGTTTTACCATCCCTTGCTTAATAGGAGATATATTTGTCAGCAATACCCTAGCTGATCTCGGAGCTAGAATTAACTTGATGCCTTATGCGGTTTTTTCTAAATTAGGACTAGGAGAACCAAAACCAACCCGCATGAGCATCCAGCTAGCCGATCGATCAGTGAAGTATCCTAGGGGCATAGTTGAAAACATGTTAGTCAAATTTGATAAATTTGTTTTTTCGGTAGACTTTGTTATCCTCTATATGGACGAGGACAAATCTGTACCCCTCATCTTAGGAAGACCATTTCTAGCCGCCGTTAGGGCTCTCATTGATGTTTGCACATGCAAACTCACACTAAGGGTTGAAGATGAGGAGGTGACATTCGATATAGGCAGATCCATGAAACACCCGCAACACACTGATGATTCAGTTTATTATATTGACGTGTGTGAGTCTATAGTGAGTTGTCACCTTCGTGAAACCATTGAAAAGGAAGCATGAAACACTCAGCTGATCGAGAAAAAGGCATACGCCATCCTCCATGAGGAGCAATCCACTAAGGATCAGGAGACAAGTGAGCACCAAGATGCGTACGAGACCGTTGACTGCAAATTGGAACCAAAGGCGAAACCTTCAGTTGAAGACGCCAGTTCTTGAACTTAAGGAAATTCCCTCCCATATCGAATATGGTGAATCTCAATTACCCGTTATCATCTCTTCCTATTTATCAAATGAGGAAAAGAAAAGATTGCTTGAAGTTCTCAAACTCCACAAGAAAGCAATTGCTTGGAAAATCATGGACATCAAAGGAATCAGTCCATCATTTTGCACTCACAAAATCCTGATGGAAGAGGACTTCAAACCAGTCGTGCAGCATCAAATACGTCTCAATCCAAACATGCAAGACGTTGTAAAGAAAGAAGTCATTAAGCTGCTTGATGCTGGATTGATATACCCAATCTCCGATTCCCCTTGGGTAAGCCCAGTACAGGTGGTACCAAAAAAGGGTGGTATGACGGTTGTAACAAATGATAAGAATGAATTAATTCCTATGAGAACCATCACAGGCTGGAGAGTTTACATTGATTATCGCAAACTGAACGACGCCACAAGAAAAGATCACTTCCCCCTTCCTTTCATTGATCAGATGCTTGAGCGTCTATCAGGGAAGATGTATTATTGTTTTCTTGATGTTTTTTCTAGATACTTCCAAATTCCTATCTCCCCAGAAGATCAGGAGAAAACGACATTCACATGCCCTTATGGCACATTTGCCTACCGGCGAATGCCCTTTGGACTGTGTAATGCCCCAGCCACTTTTCAACGTTGTATGGTGGCTATTTTTCATGACATGATCGAGGACTCTATGGAGGTATTCATGGATGATTTCTCTATTTTTGGAAATTATTTTGATCACTGTCTTGAGAATTTGAGAAAAATGTTAACAAGATGTGAAGAAGCCAATCTTGTATTGAACTGGGAAAAATGTCACTTCATGGTCAAAGAGGGCATTGTCTTGGGACACAAGATATCCCAGGCAGGACTTGAGGTTGATAAAGCAAAAATCGAGACCATTTCAAAGCTCCCGCCACCCACATCTGTCAAATCCATTCGAAGTTTTCTTCGCCATGCTGGTTTTTATCGCCGCTTCATAAAAGACTTTTCAAAAATAGCTCGGCCAATGACACAATTTCTAGAAAAAGATGCTCCCTTCGTGTTCTCCGAGATATGTCTAAAAGCATTCCAATTTTTAAAGGATAAGCTTGTTGATGCCCCAATCATGGTAGCTCCGGACTGGACACTCCCGTTTGAACTCATGTGCGATGCAAGTGATTTTGCAGTTGGGGCAGTGTTGGGTCAAAGAAAGGATAAACACTTTCATCCTATTTACTACGCCAGCAAGACTCTCAATGATGCTCAAGAAAACTACACCACCACTGAGAAGGAGCTGTTGGCGGTAGTATTTGCATTTGATAAGTTTCGTTCTTATCTTATCCTTTCCAAAACCATTGTCTACACAGACCATTCGGCCATTAAATATCTTTTTAGCAAATAAGATGCTAAACCTCGATTAATCTGATGGATTATGCTTCTTCAAGAATTCGATATTGAAATTAAAGATAAGAAAGGCGCCGAGAATGTAGCGGCCGACCACCTCTCCCGTTTGGAATGCCCAGCTTCACAAGAATTAGTGGGGTCCCATATAAATGACAATTTCCCCCCACGAACTTCTTATGTATGTCCAAACAAACGAAGAGGAATGTCCATGGTTTGCTGACATTGCCAACTATCTCGCAAGTGGGGTCATGATTAAAGGGTTGACACATCAACAAAGAAGAAAATTCTTTTCCGATGTCAAACATTATTTTTGGGAGGATCCACACTTGTTCAGAATTGGAGCCGATCAAATCGTTCGCCGATGTGCGTTCGGAGATGAAGCAACCAAAATCCTCCAACATTGTCATGAAGGACCCACGGGTGGACATCATGGGGTCACATCCACCGCAAAGAAGGTTTTTAATGCTAGTTTTTTCTGGCCCACCATCTTTCGAGATGCTCATGACCTTGTAAAATCTTGTGATGCATGCCAACGGGCAAGCAACATTTCTGCACGAGATGAAATGCCTCAAAAGGCCATACAAGTTTGTGAAGTGTTCGATGTTTGGGGGATTGACTTTATGGGACCATTCCCGACTTCATTTGGAAATCGGTATATCCTAGTTGCTATCGATTATGTTTCAAAATGGGTAGAAGCTCAGGCTTTACCCACCAACGAAGCTAGGGTAGTTGTTAAATTCCTAAAAAAATTGTTCTCACACTTTATTGTCCCAAAAGCACTCATTAGTGACCGTGGAACACATTTCTGCAATGCCCAGATGGAAAAGGCATTGTCTCGCTATGGTGTCCACCACCGATTTTCAACATCTTACCACCCACAAACCAGTGGGCAAGTTGAAGTCACTAACCGGGGCATTAAGCGAATTCTTGAGAAAACAGTTAGGCAAAATCGTAAGAATTGGTATGAAAAGTTAGATGACACATTATGGGCTTTACGAACCGCTCATAAAACTCCTATTGGTACCACACCGTTTAGGTTGATTTATGGAAAAGCTTGTCATCTTCCTGTGGAATTGGAGTACCGAGCATACTGGAAGGTTAAAGCCGTTAATCTTGACTTGATCGATGCAAGCGAGACTCGGTTCATGCAAATTCATGAGCTGGAAGAATTAAGAAATCAAGCTTATGCGAATTCCACAATCTACAAGGAACGCACTAAGTTGTTACACGATAAGCGTTTGAAAGAACACAAATATTTCAAAACGGGTGATCGTGTTTTGCTTTACAACTCTTGGTTGCGTTTATTTCCTGGAAAACTTAAATCTCGTTGGTCTGGCCCATACTTGGTAAAGAAGGTTTTTGATTAGGGGACCGTGGAAATCGAAAATGGAGATGGTCAGTCTTTTAAAGTCAATGGTCATCGTTTAAAACTCTACGTCGAAGGACAAACTAGGACCGTCTCGCAGGTAATGCTCCTCCATTCCAAGAACCCTTGAAAGAAAGTCTCGGGTCTAGCCAGGACCCTTAACCAAAAACTTGGCACTTGCACATAGTTTTTGCTTTTAAAAAAAACAAAATAATAAAAATAATAATAATAATAATAATAATAATCTTTCTCGGGAAATGTCTAGACAATTTTCAGCATATTTGGGGTGTAGGTTCCCAGCCGGATCTTCACAGGAGTATCTCGCAACACGAGGGTGCGGAATCCCCACGTAATACGATACGAGCGTAAGATATATAATGCGTTGAGACGATACACAAACACGTTACAATACTAATAAACACGTTGTATTGCAACTCTTCAACACGTGATCTCGAATATCACTTACACGTTCTGCCCAAAAACTCTACCAAAAACCAAGCCGAAGTGAGGTTTTATAATCCTCGACAACTTCGCCTAACAGACTAGGCGAAGTTGTCACAACTTCGCTTGTCTACAAGTTCGCCTACATCCCAGGCGAACTTGTGTGACACAATATCCAAAACCAAAACAAACAATCTAACACGATTACAGACACATACAAAACACTAGATACTGAACTACTGACATTATGCACCAACAGACTCCCCCTTGGCAGTAGCTTCATATCTCTATCTTCATTCTCGTGTCTAGTAATCCCAACAATCTCGTGTCACCCGTCTTCAAGCATGAACTCCCTGTCTGACACAAACAGAGACCACCCTCTGGTACTTCTTGGCTTCATCTTTCCATGCAGGAATATAGAATATCTTCTTATCATTTAGCACCTGCAAGTCAGCTTGAGACAAATTTACCAAGTGCATGGGATCATACACTCTCAGAACTTCTTGTTCATCTTCATCTTCCATCACCGCTTCAGCTGTTTGGCTATCAACATACCACCACTTTAGATTCTTTAAAACATCCTTGGGCATTGTCTTCATCGGCACTTCTTTCAAACACCGAACCGGCTTATATTTCATCACCATCCAAGGTTTGCCATCAGCTCGCATTCCTCTTTCCTTATCTTCAACTAGCTTCCCTTTCTGAGGCTTTAACAGCTCAAACTTCTTCTCTTTCACACTTTCTTTCCACACAATCTTCCCAATTATTCTGGCCATATTATCATCACTTCTATTAATCAACCCCAATTTAGCCAAATCCTTCACCTCACACTCAGGCAAGGTATTGAGAGATCTCAACATCCTCTTAAAGTACTGAATCCCATCAAAGCGCTTAATCACAAATAACCTCAACTGCTCATCATACAGCCAGCAAATAATACCCTTCTTCGACTCAGCATACCCTTTGATATTGTAACTCTTTTTGAACATGGTTGGAACCGCTGGCTTCTTTGTCTTTACAAACCACTGAGCGTAGCCTTCTTTCCATCTCGGCTGCTCTTCCCACTCAGACTCATCTAACACATCCACATCTTGACTCACATTCACCTTATCAACGTCTGGAATATCATGTTCTACACTGTCATCCACAATCTCTCCCTCTTCAATCTCACTATCAATCACAATCTGTTCTCATATCTTTTCAATCTCCTCAGTAGTTAACACATCATCATCATCCACATCATCATCATCCACCATTTCCTCATCATCCACAACCACAACATCTTCACCACCTGATCCACCTGCCATACCAGTTGACTCCCCCTGAGATGTGGAAGTCCCCAGAGTTTGTTCAGTTCTTGGCAACTCACCACCTGCACCTTCAGATGCATTGGGATCATCGTCTCTATCATGTCTCTTCTTTGTTCTCAACTCATCGCCCTTGCAGCTCGTCTCCCCCTGAGATGCTAAGAACTGTTTTAAAGCATCAAAAAGTTTACCGTGCTCAATAAGGAGGGACGATTGGATCTGATTTTCTGCTATAAGGCGCTGGATAGCTTGAGTCTGGATTAGATTGATTCTTGACTGTTCAGCAACCACCCTTTCAAGAGCCGCTATCCTTTCAGAATCAGACAAGGTAGCATCAAAATCAAAGCGCATGTGAGAAACGTCTTGAGCATAAGGTGGAGGTATTCCCAAACTGACTGGAATACCAGAAGCAGGCTGAATAGTAACCGCGGGTGGTATTGTGACAGATAACCCCGCAGTTGCAACCAATGTTGACTCAACAAATCTTGCAACCACCTCCGATGGAGTAACAGTAGGAGGTGGCAAGGAAACAATCTCCGGAGTCGAAAACTGAAACGTGGTTGGTGGAATACCAAATGATGATGACGTTGTCACCACTGGAACACTGGAGGTGATCGGTACAGTCACAGTCACAGAAGCAGGAACCATGGTCATACCAGATAACGAGGGTGGAGAGAAACGAACCACCCTTGAGCTTTCACCAACTCCTGACCTCTCACCGGCTCTGACTTTCCTCGATCTTCGTATCAACTTGTCTAACTCCTCCTCATAGTCAGATTCACTGTCATCCGAGTCTCTCTTTCTCTTGCCATGTATTCTTTCTTGTCTGACCAGAATATGTTGTGCTTCAGCAATATCATCAGTGGAGGAGTCAGAATCGGTTCTCTCAGAATCTGCTACCGACGTAGCTACCATCGAAACATTCACACCAGAAGCCTCAGCTTCTGGGGCTTGAACCTCTGCAGCTGGATCAATTTGCTCCATATCAAAGAACCCTTGGCCACCAAAAGCAGCTTCAAGATCTACCTGTTCCTCCGGAGCTGCAACAGGATCAGCAGGCAATGCTTGCTGAACCACAGGTGGTGGTTGAGGAACATCAGCCTGTTGCGGTGCCGGGTCCCGAAATTCATCTCCAAGAGGAGCAATATAAGCAGGGTTCACCAAATAACCAAACAATGGGTGTGCCGCGGACGAAGCTCTGGTTTGCAACGAGCGTTTGACGACCTACATTGCGCAAAGATCCTCTTACTTACACTCTCAACATAACGGATGGGACGTCGTTGAGGCAGTGTAGGGGCTACATGATTCAAAATCATTTGTAAAAACCTCGGGTACATTAAAAATCTTTCCCTGGCGACCGCACGTCTCTGACGATCAATTTCATAAAAGACCATCTGACTAAAGCTGTAGGGCTTGTTGTAAGTCAGTGCTGTCATTGCTGATTGCATCGTTGCACCCATACTGTCAGTACCAGCTTTACGACCCGACATGCACACAATCATCACGTGCATCAGAAAACGCCACTGATCCAATAAAAATCCCTTTCGCCTTTGAGTGTCACCCAATGGACCCGAATAACCCATGCGTAGAAACGCACCACCTCTGAAAGGAGCTGGAAAATCTGTTGGATCATCTGTAGTTTCAGCCCCGAACTGCAAAGCGACTCTGATTTGATCTGCCTAGAACTGCACCACCTGATTGTTCACTGTAGCGCGCATAACCAGAGGATCAACTCTACAGTCATATTCTACCGTTCGCCAGAAATCTTCAATATTCGGTAGAGAAATGGGGAGAGTTGTAGTGATGGCGTGAAAAATACGTGAGCGAACGAGGAAGGAGATGATCTCGCGATAGTCGTCGACACCACAAGCATCCGGATCCAACGTGATGTACATGTTGTGACCCGGAAAGAACTGTCGATTGTTGTCACCACCTTCGTCACCACCAGCACCACCAGCTCCTGCTACAGCAGCCATATCTGCACAACAAACGGTCTAAGTTAGAACATCGACAAAGCGGATCATAACTTCGCCTGTTACCATGAGCGAAGTTATGATAACATCTTATGTGCAGGCGAAGTTACCCATATGGCGAAGTTGAGAACAACTTCGCCTTAACCCTAACTTCGCCTGATAACTATTTAGTACTATTAAATTAAATGAGATAAGCAGCAGGCGAAGTTAAACATAAGGCGAAGTTGTGTATAACTTCGCCTAACCCTAACTTCGCCTGAGAACAACCAGACAAATTAATTAATTAAACATGAGTAGGCGAAGTTATGCCTAGGGCGAAGTTGAGAACAACTTCGCCTAAACCTAACTTCGCCTGAATCTGAAACGGCATTAAACAAAGGTCCGATCATGGTTTGTTTGGTGTATTTGTGATCGATAACATGAAAAGATGTTACTATGGAGATCTAGACGATCAAATGAGTTACGAACACATTAGAAACAGATTGGTTATCGGGTGTTTAAAGGGTTGCATGAACGAAGTCACGAATCGGACCAAAAAGATTTCTGATTAACACCATTGACAAGAATTACATGTCATACCGTGCCTACACACCTTTAACACGGATTGGAAACAGATAATAACAAGATTTGATTCGTATTTTAAGTTCGTCGAGGGTTAGTAGAGGAGATAAGTTCGCTGGGTTTCTGGTATATTGTAAAGTGTTTGACCAAGTTGACCCTTATATATAGGTTTGAAAATAGTCAGGCGAAGTTAAGGTTAACTTCGCTTACCCTTAACTTCGCCCCTGAACAACTTCGCCTATTTTAATTACAAAACAGGCCCTTATAAATTTGATAAAAATGCAACTGTCTTTTAAAATTCTCCGTTAAAGATTTGAACTTTACGATCAAAGAACCAAGTAACCAAGTTTTAAACTAAAATATGCAATGAAAATTTTAGTAATTAAATATACGGGATCAAATTTCAGTCTTGACAAGAACCGGCATGTTTTGGAAAGGATCCGAACAGGAATCATACTAATTACGTGGCTGTCACATAGATCCATGTTCAGCGGTATTATGACCTAAAGAAACAGGTTGTAAGCAGGTATAAAACTTAGTATGGTTTTCATCGCTTCTGTGATACGGATTAGGTTCAGTTAAGCTCAAAATTTAGATGGACATCACATGAGAGATTGTGATGCCTCCTATCTATTCTCAAAGCGTATTTGGCTTTCCCCAAGTCACCCCGAGTTGACCTCGACCCGTAGTGTCTGATTAAACAGTAAGTACATATCGATCTTTAGAGTCTTCTTCCCGTTCTCTTTCTTGCCTCTTGATTGATGTTTGAAACAACATAAGCTTCAGAAGGCTTAACAACATTTTTTTTTAATAAACATATTAATACAGCTTCAAATAATAGACGACTGCAAGTCCCGAATCTGGATCACTGCAGGTACTTGACACACCATCTTCTCGGGAATCAGAACACTCACGGGCTCGTGTATGACTGGGTAATCACTTTTCTGCCTATCAATTGGAAAGATGTATATGGAGACATGCACAACTCAGAATGATTCTCCACATTAAATCGATGAGATTTAGTTTGTATCACTTCTACTTTAACGCACCATATAAAGCTACCATAACTTACAACGGCTGTTCTAGAGTCTTTTAGGCTTAATAACTTCACTAGTTAAGCACACAGAATTAGTTTTTCTATCACTTTCCAGGGTTGGATCAATTTTCTTTTAAACATTGTATTGAAACTTCTTACTAAGTTAAAGACTTGAAAAATTATATCATCTCCCTAAAAATAAATTTTAAATTCTATCGCCCCGATCAAGTCAAAGTCTTCAGGTAACCGGCTATCCTGAAGATCCAATGGATCAGCTGGACCGACCACATACGAGTATGTGTCCTTCTAACTAAGTATGAACGACTATTTTTCAGCGAAAGAATAAAAACCCATCATAAACCCTCCCGGTCACTTTCAGTCATCTGGTTAATGGTTATCCTCATAATCTACTAGTATAAGTAAGAACCAAACATATCCGAAGATGTGTCCTTCAAACTGAAGCAACCGACATAATTCTAAGCGATAGTGATGGGTTTTTTTTTTTTTAAAACGAAAAACACGGTTACTCGGGATTGATCATCCCATTTAGCTCAACAAGATTTTGAAAACGGGATCGGTCAAACGCTTTAGTAAAAAGATCGGCGAAATTATCCAAAGAGTCAACCTTTTCAAACACAATTAATTTCTTCTCAGCACAATCCCGTATAAAATGATGACGAATGTCAATATGTTTAGTTTTGCTGTGTTTGATGGGATTGTTAGTTACTGAGATTGCATCAGTGTTATCAATGCAAATAGGAGTTTGAGTGAAATTCAGACCGTAATCGCGTAATTGCTGTTGTATCCATAGAACCTGGGAGCAGCAGTTCGATGCTGCCATGTACTCTGCTTCGCAGGTGGAAATGGCTATTGAGGTATGCTTTTTGCACTGCCACGACACCAATCTTCCTCCCAGAAACTGACATCCACCGGTTGTTGACTTCCTGTTCTGATTGCAACCTCCATAGTCAGAATCTGTGTAAGCTACCAAATCCAGGTCTCCCCCTTTCGTGTACCACAATCCCAACTTAGGCTTGCCTTTGAGATATCGCAATATTCTCTTCACTCCCTACATGTGAGATTCCTTCGGGCTTGCCTGAAAACGAGCACAAAGACAAACTGCAAACATAATATCAAGTCTAGATGCAGTTAAATACATTAAAGAACCTATGATTGCTTGATATTGGGTGGGGTCCACGTCTTCATCACTGTCAGAATCAGCACCCAGTTTGTGGTTGACGCAAACTGGAGTATCAAATGGGGTGCTATCTTCCATCTTGAAGCGTTTGAGCACATCATGGACATATTTTGTTTGATGAATAAACATCCCATCTTTCTTCTGATCAACCTGCAATCCCAAAAAGAAAGTTAATTCGCCCATGGCGCTCATTTCAAACCTCTTTTTCATGACTGCTTCAAATTCCTGACACATGGTGACATTTGATGCAGCAAAAATGATGTCGTCCACATAGACTTGCACTAGTAGAAAATCTCCCCCTTTTCTTTTGACAAACAGCATGCTGTCGATCTTTCCTCTTTCGAACCTATTCTCAAGCAAGTAATCGGACAAGGTTGCGTACCAGGCACGAGGGGCCTGATGTAGCCCATATAACGCTTTACTCAGTTTGTACACATGATCAGGAAAATCTGGGTCAGGGAAACCCGGAGGTTGTTCAACGTACACCACCTCATCGACTTTACCATTAAGAAAGGCACTTTTCACATCTAACTGGAACACCTTTATCTCTTTGTGTGCAGCAAATGCCAAAAATAGTCGAATTGCCTCCAATCTTGCCACAGGAGCAAACACTTCATTGTAGTCGATTCCTTCTTGCTGATTAAACCCTTTTACTACCAGTCTTGCCTTGTTCCGTTTATCCCTTTCTCATCTCTCTTACATTTAAAAACCCACTTTGTACCAATAGCATTTACATTCTTTGGTTTTTCAACTAATTTAAAAACTTCCATCTTCTAAAACTGTGCTAACTCTTCTTGCATGGCTTCGACCCACGAGCTATCCTTTAGAGCCATTTGATAATTCTTCGGTTCAATCTGGCTGATGAAGCACGTGTACAAGCATTCATTTATGATCCCCGTGTCTTTAATGCTTGCGTAAACACATGTGTGTTCATCCAAACTTCTTCTTGTTTGAACACCGTCAGATAGATTACCTATCACGTTCTCCAAAGGGTGATTTTTGTGAATTCCAGTAGTCTGAACCGGACCGACTTCCAGATTGTTTTCTAAATTCGAAGAGAGTTCATCAATGGGTGATTGATGTTGAGAGTGAAATGGATTGAAGAATTCTTCTTCAGTAGAGGCAGCAGGAGTATCAACGGCACTTGACGAGAAAGGTTGACTTTCATCGTATTGCGGACGTTGCACAATATTTTCATCCTCGTCATACAGAATCTGTGAAGTAATTTTCTCATCAATTTCAACTGAACTGTCTCATCTTTTGTCTTCAGAAAGTATACCCAAGAGTATCGAGAGTAGTCATCGGATACAACCAAGCAGTATGACGTTCCACCTAGACTCTTTACATTCACGGGACCAAAAAGATCCATGTGAAGTAGGTCTAGGGTACTGACAATTGAATTAACCTTCTTGGAGTGATGAGGTTTTTTGTGTTGCATTCCCTTCTTGCACGACAAGCATTGATCTTCAAAGTTGAAATTCTTCAAGGGAACCCCAAGCACCAGCCCATTCTTGACAATGTAATTCATTTTACGAAGATGTATATGTCCCATTCTTCGATGCCATAACTCTGACTCAGACTCAGTTGCCTTTGACAGAAGACATGA
Source organism: Bidens hawaiensis (assembly GCF_021521415.1). NCBI lineage: Eukaryota > Viridiplantae > Streptophyta > Magnoliopsida > Asterales > Asteraceae > Bidens > Bidens hawaiensis. Next base: position 5,263,110 of record NW_027491024.1, read on the forward strand.
TTCTTCTGTTGTCATCTCAGTTGACCTCATATCCATTACATACGTGTTCTTTTCTCTTGGAGCTCTCATCACCACCCATGCCTCTGGTATCTTGAAACCAGGATAAAGGACGATTGCCTCGTTTTTAGTAAAATGCACCGTGTATTCTTTGTCACAAATCTGAGACACACTCAACAAATTATGCTTCAACTCTTCCACAAAATTCACCTTTTCTAACTTCATTCTTCCATTAGTCACTGTTCCTATACCACTGATTCTACCTCCACTCTCTCCAGCGAAACTAACCCTTCCTCCTTGAACAGGTTTCCATTCACGTAACAAATTCTTGTTACCAGTCATGTGCCGGGAACATCCACTGTCCATAACCCACAGATTGTTTACAGCCCTGTTCGACTGTTCCTGCACAATTAAAGAAAAAGATTAAAATCTGGGGACCCAAGACCTACTGGTCTTGGGTCAGTTAAATCTGTTGACCGGCATCCTGTACTTTGGTTGCCCAAAGTCAGTTTGAGGATGATTTCTGTAAGTTCTGAAAGGAAACCTTTTCGAGGATTGACTATGAGGCCATCCAAACCTTAGTGAATTAACTGAATTATAATTGTTGGTTTGGTAGTTAACTGGGGAAAAATGAGACCGATTTCTTTGAAATCTTGGATTAGTCCAATATCTGAAATTTGATGAGTTCGCAATCTTACCCGTATGATAATTAAAATTCCTTTTAATTTTTGAAGGCCTCATACCTCAAAATATTCTCTGGTTTAGAGGACAATCAGCAATAAGGTGTCCTATTTGATTGCATCTGAAACAACTTCTGTGTACAACTTTCGTCTCAATAGTTGTTGCAGATGTCGAGGTTGCATTACTACCCGTTTGTCTAACATATGGTGGGACGAACGGGTTTAGGGAAGAATTCTTTTCATCGAGCTTATATTCCTCCCCACGTTTTAGTAACACTACCTCTTCTTTTATCTCACCCGATTCGGACGATTTGTCCGAATTTGATGAGACAGAGCTAGGAACAGAAATCTCAACATTAGAAATTTGCTTACTCGTTTCGCTCTTATTAACTTCAGGTTCTTTAGTCGAAATTTTGACTGGAACTGTCTGACTAATCTCAACATCAGCAGATTTCTGATTACTAGGATTATAGGTATAGTTATTGTTATACGGTGGTGGAACTTCAGAAAATCCAATTCCCCCTTTGTTAACCGGGGAACGTTGAACACTTATGATGTGATCTAGCATAGCTGATGAATTTCTAAATTGTTCAATTTTTCTGTTTAGTTCCACCACTTTTACGTGGTAATCAGCTATCTGTTTATCTCTTTCAACAATTAGTTTGGTTTTTTCTTCTAACACTTCATAACTAAGATCAATTACTTGTATTTTATCAGCTAGACTGGCTTTAAGACTTCTGATATCCTTTTCACTAGCTTTTATTTTTACCGAGTAACTGTTTTCTCTAGTTTTAGTATAGTGATGATCTTCTTTTAACGTTTTAAATTGTGCGTCCAAACTAACAAACTGATCAGTTATTGTTTTCAATTGTTCAGACAGATTTTCACATTGTATACAGTGAAGTTCAGAACTTACCTCAGAGAGCTGATCGTTCACTTCTGCCATATATGCTTGATTTTCTCCCGTCTCCCTCTCACTTCCTCCAGTTTCGATGTTTAGCAAATTAGCCTGTTCGAACACTTCCTCAACTTGTATATTCTAGTTGTATCCACCATTCTGTCTAGATACCATAGCCCTATTCTCACTACCACCCCCATTCTGTTGTGCAGGCCTGTTCTGACTTCGTTCGACTCTCTCATTTGTACATTCCTTAGCAAAGTGACCATTCTGTTGACAGTTGTAACATCGAACCTTTGATTTATCAAACCCTGGTCTTTCTCCAACGAACTTTCTACTCGTTTTCGTCATGAATCTCTTTACCCTTCTTACTATCATAGCCATTTGCCACTGCAGATCCATCTCTTCCAAATCATCAGCATCGATCTGATCATAGTCTTCATCCAACGTTGCAGGGTCGACTATTTTACCTTTGATGTAGTTCTCATAAGATGCAATGAAGGATGCATAGAGAGGAAACTGTTGTTCGGCTGATTTAACACTCATGGGCATCTGAGAGTAGTTGTAGCTCGGAACATTTGACGAGAAATTACCAGTTGTGGCTTGAGGTTTTGAAGGATTACTACCTCCAGTTACGAAACATATGTCGCCATCCATATTGAGAGTCACATGACCATCTCGAGTTGAGTTTGAGTTTGATTCTCCCTTTGTGTAGTAGGCAGTGGCTTCTGATTTTGAACTTGAACTTGGAGTGACTTTCGCACCATACATTCCCGGATCCTGAACCTGATCAGTTGGTGTCTCCTTCCGAACCATGTTAAGTTCAAATTTTCGTAACTTATTGACTGCTGTTTCCAAATCAATATTGGCAAAGTCTTTATCCTCTCTTATCAAAACCGTGTACATTTCCCATTTCGGTGGAAGAGCATCAAGAAGTTTCTCTACTATATCTTCTTCTTTGTATTCAATGGAGTAATTGCTAAGTTCGGTCATCAGGTGATAATATCTTGTGATGATATCGTCAAGTGATTCATTTTTCAAATATTTGAATACAGAGAATTGGGTTTTTAGTAGCTTTGTCTTGGAAGCACGTATCCCCACATTACCTTCATATCTATTTTCTAGTGCTTCCCATAGCTCTCTAGCGGTTTTGTACTTCTTGAAGGTATGAAGAATCTCTTGTGGAAGAGCCATTGTTATTGCTGCATGAGCTTTACTTTCTGCCTCATACATTTTCTTTTCCTCCTCTTCCATCTTACTGTACTTCTTAATTTGATCACGACCTTCGAACAAGGATGTTGGTGGAATGTATCCATCTTGAATACAAACCCACATCTTAGCATCTTGATATTTCACATACTGTTCAAACCGATCTTTCCATGCAACGAAATCGGTACCCTTAAGCATTTTTGGAGCTTTAGTTGCTGAACCGGCTTCAACCTCCATTTTTACCAGTTCTGTAATGTTTATCGAAGTCATAGTTGAAAGAAACACGACTCGAAATACAAAGAAAGTATTTAATTTTTTTTTATTTTGAACAGTGATCAGATGGCGAAGTTGTGCTTAACTTCGCTTGAGCTTAACTTCGCTTGCTTAACTTCGCTGCTTCTGCCTATCTTCGCTTGACCTTAACTTCGCTTGCACTATAACTTCGCTTAACAACTTAACTTCGCTTAACTTCCTAACTTCGCTGTTGACAACTTCGCCTTCTCTATAACTTCGCTTAAACCTTAATGACGGCAACTTCTCATGATGAACACAAGGTTTTTGCAGGTTTTAATTTGACGTATTGCGAGGTATGCGAAGGTGTAATGGGTTATTTTTTATGGTGGGAGATGGGTAAGACACAAAAACTAGGTATTTCAACATAAACTCGTTCCGCTAATAGTCGAACGGAACGATCTTAACACCCGTGTGATAATCCCGAACCACACAATCACGAGAAAAAGCTCTGATACCAATTGTAGGTTCCCAGCCGGATCTACACAGGAGTATCTCGCAACACGAGGGTGCGGAATCCCCACGTAATACGATACGAGCGTAAGATATATAATACGTTGAGACGATACACAAACACACGTTACAATACTAATCAACACGTTGTATTGCAACTCTTCAACACGTGATCTCGAATATCACTTACACGTTCTGCCCAAAAACTCTACCAAAAACCAAGCCGAAGTGAGGTTTTATAATCCTCGACAACTTCGCCTAACAGACTAGGCGAAGTTGTCACAACTTCGCTTGTCTACAAGTTCGCCTACATCCCAGGCGAACTTGTGTGACACAATATCCAAAACCAAAACAAACAATCTAACACGATTACAGACACATACAAAACACTAGATACTGAACTACTGACATTATGCACCAACATGGGGTACTAGTTGTTTCGTGCCCAGTCTAGACATTATATTATCTTATTTTTATGATTTTGTTTATGATGTTTATTTGGATGGTTGTTGCTTCTTTAGATGAAACATCTAGTCGGAAGAGATGTGTGGATTTCGGGCGCAACCCTTGGCTGTCGGCATATAGGGGAGTTACTTTTCATCTTTTCCCTACATTTTGTATTGCATTTTTATATATCTTTTCACATTGAGGGAAATGTGAGATTCAAGTGTGGGGAGGGGTTTACTTGAACTTTGTTTTGTCCAATAAAATATTTTTGAAAATTCTCTCCAAATTTTAATTTTTGTGTCAAATTAAAAAAAAGAAGAAGAAAAAAAGAATAATAATAAATAAAAGACCGTTAAGCTTTTAATGGACTTTGTTTTGACAAAACCAAGGGTTAAGGTTGTATTTCGAAAAGCATTCGTTCAAACCAACCACCGAATCAACTTTAACTTAATGTGAAAACCGAAAATATGGTTTGTATTTCTTGAGAAAAGCTTTATGCAAAATGTGGCGTGTAAACCCAATCCCTCCGTTTCCGTGAGCAAAGCTTCAAGCCTTACTATAATATATCATCGCTTACGTTTTGAAGGATTGAGTGAGTCAATTGTTTCGTGTGATTTAGAACTTGTTTTGGGCATACTTTTCGAGATCCGAACGAAATATTGTATAAAAATGGAGGTAATATATGACCTACCCAAACATTTTCTCAAACAACATCACAAACCACATTAACCCTACTCCAAAGAAACATTCTCTTTTACCCAAAAAAAAACAAACAAACAAACAAACACCATATAACCATATCAACCTCTTCAAAAAATTTAAAACCATTTGTACTTCAAGATCAAGTTTCAAGAAGACCAACGATAGTCAAGACATATGTTTCAATTGTTGGTCACTATTTTTGTATATAGTCTTAAAAAAAGTTCAAAAGAAGATCACCACGCACAAAAGGTGATGAAAGGAGCAAGAATTTGTGAACTCAAGACATTGAAGACAATCAAAAAACTCCCGATTCAAGATTGTACATATTCCTCTTTCAAAATAAAACAACTCCAAACCACCAATCATACCCATACCTTCACAACACAAAACCCAAAAACCAACATATATTACCCCCATGTTTATGCAACATTTCAAATTAGTTGGTGGAGATTAGATCCCTCGACAAGCTTATTTTTCACAAGTTGCATTTTGACAAGAGTGTTCATATACATACAACATTACATGTATGATCAGATATAAAGACAAGTGTGAGTGAACATTGTGAGAACGTGTAATTTTGCATAAAAAGAAACTCATAAATACAAGCCATGTTTTCCTATGTCACTACATATATTCATACGATCTCCGATGGTTGGGTTGTCCATGTGTCTTTCTTCGAGACCACCTTAATGTTTTGGGGGTGTTATAGCTACGGTCTCGTAATCTTTTACAATTTGGAGAATTTTTATATTTAAGTTTGCTTGAGGACAAGCAAGGTTTAAGTGTGGGGATGTTTGATGTATAATTATTTATACATCTTTATTGTATCATTTTATACTCGATTCATGTTATTATCATGATAATATTATTGAGAAACGGTTCTAATAAGCCTCTATTTGTTTTTGTAGGAAAAATGAGCTTAGAAAACCAAACATGAAGAAAAACAAAGAAAAAATCAAGAAAATTGAGAATCTGTCAGCTAAGCATGGGCCAAGCCTCAGCCAGGCATGCCCCATTTCCATCTGAAGACACATCAGCTAAGCATGAGGCTGTGCCTCAGGCAGACACGCCCCACGCCTCCTCAGAAAATGACAAAATAAAGTACACAGTACATTGTCCCCCTTTTTGAAGACACACAGGGTCATGCCTCAGCCAGACATGCCCCATGCCAATCAAGTCTGCCAAGAAAGTACAATCAGTAGCATGCGCATTTAATGCTTGGGGGACCAGCACAGCCCATGGCTAGACCAAACATGCCCTGTGCCTAGCTATATTCCAAAGAGTACAACCAGGGAGCACGTGGTGTACTACATGGGGACAAACATGGGTCATGCCCTACTAAGCATGGGTCATGCCTTGTGCACATTTAGCCTATATAAAGACCATGCATGTTGCTCATTTGGGTGCACAATTTTGGAGAAAAACACTCTCATTTTCACTCTCATAATCCATAGAATTAAAGAAAGAGAAGCTCTTGAATCCTTCATACAACATCAAGAAGAAGTCTTAGCATCATCATAATTATCTAGCTTAGTTAGATTATCTTAATATTAAACATGAATGCTATATTCTTCTATTTTGGTGTATCTTTTATAATTATCATGAGCTAAAACTCTTTATATCACCTTAACCCATGATGAAACTTGACAACTTTTGATGGTTGGAATTAATATATGATAATTTTATGTTAAAATAATGACTAGTTCGTGGTTATCTTTTGATGAAATATTGTGTTTAAACAATTGAAAGTAACATACAAGAATTATAAATGGTACATCTTGTTATTTTGAAAGACTCTTGATTTTATCATTTATTTATAAATGTTGTTCATACAACTTTATAACTTTTAATCTAGAAATAGTTAAATAATTATTGTATGCTACATGAAAATTGGTTAAACACATATCCTCATGTTTAGATTTGAAAGGATTGAACATTTGTTATAAATTGATATTCTTGTTAAGTAATATTATAAATAATTTGTTAACACAACTATTTTAATATTACACTTGGGTTGAAAATTCATAAATCAAAAGAATACTTGAACTTAGTCTAATTTAATTAACCATAGGTGGATTATGTGTTGTTCATGTAATATTTCCGACCGGTTGTTAGATTTGAGTTTCGTAATTGAATGATAATCTATATCTTTAAATTTCAACATAAAGGTTCACTTACATTATAGTATGATTTGAGGTGATTAGTTTGTATAATTCGTACTAAGTTTTCCAAAAAATCATTTGGATGGTTAACGATAACTAGAAACTATTCTTTTTTAAAATAAAATAGTGAATTTATCATATATTTAAGTTTACCATCATTAGGAGTCAAGTGGATTCTAAGTTAAGGTGATAGCTTCTTAATTCTTGTTTATCTCCATTATCGTGTTACTTGCTTTAATTTATTGTTACGAGTTTTTCTAAAAAATTAATCTTAAAACAAATCAATTAAGCTCATTTCTCACGGTTATTATATTTGCAAAGGTATAATATTAAAATTTACGTGTCCATGGATTGATACCCGGTTCTCGCCGTTACTATATTACCACACAACGGGTACACTTGCCTTTTGTGTGTGTGGTTAAGTCTAGGTGAAAACCATTTTTAAAACCCGACAAAGTGTGAAAAATCTTTAATAAAAATATATATATCTCACACCACATCAAACATTACAAATACCTTTAAGATATTAGTAACAACGAACAATATCTGATTTGCTACATTTGGTTATAATTTGTTGTATTTGTCTTAAGAATATTGTTATGTGGCATTTTAATATTGTGAAATGAAATGAGTTTGTTAAATATTATCGCTTTAAATAGTATAATGCGCTTATTGGTAATCCGTCTCATCCCGGCATGTTCTGCCACCTTTGGTCGTGGTGTGACAGTTCAATCTGGTGATGTGGGCATTTTCTGATCATATCCTTATACCTGGTAAAAGCTTCATGGAATAATTCGCCCGATAACAGCGAAAAAATGCGAATTTCCATGCGGGCCTCGCTCTTCTTCGACTGCGAATAATACTCATTCAGAAACACTTGCTGCATCTCGGCCCAATTTCTGATACTGTTCATCGGTAGCGAGTTAAACCAGATTTTTGCTTTGTCTTTTAAAGAAATTGGAATAACCGCAACCAAACCTCATCTTGATCAAAGGTACCATCACCAATAGACCCGCAAATAGCCGAAAAATCGGTTAAGTGAGAATACGGGTCCTCCGAAGACATCCCGTGAAAATGAGAAACAATGTTAATATATGATGGTCGGGACTTGAAAGTTTGCTGTCCTGGCACTCGTTCTTGTGAGACTAATGGGGATGCTCCATCCGAGAAAGCTGGTCTGAACCGACTGTTAACACCCTGAACCGGGGCTACAAAATTCCTCCTTAGCCCCCCGGGGTTCACCAAACCGCCCCGGTTAACCTGAAATTTCCTAACTCTTTCGGGCCGTTCCGCCCGATTCACCCTTGTTTTGATCCCTTTCGTTTCTGTAAACTTCTTCAGCCCATCTTCGATTAACTGGCTCTTCTACCTCTTCATCCCAATTATCATCACCCACGTCTTCCGGCTCAACATCCTCATTCTTGGGCTCAACTGCCCGATTTCTTCTAACCCACCGGTCTACCTCGTTCTGAATCTCAAAACCCTCTTTCCCATTATTATCTTCTTCCTCTTCTTCATCATCTGTCGGAATGCTAGGAATAGCATCATCAAGGTTAAGCCGAACTCTGCGGGTAGGGGTGTTATGTGGAACTGCTGGTTCAATCTGGTCAAGGTTTCGGTTTTGGTTTCGGTTTCGGGTTTTGAAAGCTTGAGCTGAGTTGTTTTGGTTTTGGTTTTCGTTATGGCTCTGGTTTTCATTTTGGTTCAGGTTTCGGTTCTGGTTCTGATCTTCCATCTCTGAATTTCTGTTCTGAACTCGCTTCTGCCGACCTAATCTCTCAAATTTGGGCTCGAAAATTAAAGGTGACTGTCTTCCTGAGTGGCGGGTGTGCATAAACATGTTATCTGCACAAACAACACAACCCCGCGTAAAATAGAAAAAAATAAAATTTAAACTAAAAACTGAAAATTAGAAACTAAATTTAAAACTAAAACAAACACAAAAATCAAATAACACGAAAAACACTAAGTGCACTAACTCCCCGGCAACGGTGCCATTTTGATGATCGTCGTTCAAGTCATGCAAAAACCTAGTTAAACTATCTAGATAGGATAAGTAAGGTATCGTATCCACCAGAAGTATGTGGTTAATGCAATTCGTGTGAACAAGTTCAATGTTATGAAGTAACTAGTTGTAGTGCTGATCACACAAGCAATGGTTTGAATTTAGAGTAAAGTAAACGAACAAGTGAACAAGTTTCAATCAATTAATAAAAGCAAATCACACCCGGGAATTCAAGTAAGCAACCTACAGTGATCTCATGCAACCTAACATATTAATTATTAATGGTTAACTACAGACTGATCAATCAGAGAAACCTTAGACATCAATAATCGCTTTACACACGGCACCGGTTATCAAACAGTCCCTGCCAGTGTGACTCAATTAAGGGCAATTATATGTTTTATCGTATTCAATCTATTCAAACAATCATATGATCAATTATCTAGCAACTGGTAACAAATCGTTCAGACCAACGTAAACCTAAACCGATTGAACACACAGAAATATCAAACATCAATAATCATATATCACCCATAAACAAATATACATAAGCGTTTTTAGTCACATGAGAAAACTGAGATAGTTACAAAATATTCATCCCCAGGTGAGATTTTGAGAGATTAGCCGAGCCTCGACATCATCGAATCATTAATAATGATGATATGGATCATATATGGTCTTGACACGATCTGGAAGGATGGAATTGGCTGCCTCAAGCTCTGGTAATCGCTTTCTCTGATAAAATACGAGTTAGGGTCGTGTTTGATGAAAAATTGATATAAACCCTAACTTTCCCATCTGCACTCCCCATCGCGATACGCGATGGGGTCTTCAGTGGTCCATTGCGTATCGCGATGGACCAGAAGTCAACTTCATTAAACATCCCATTGCGATACACGATGGGTCCTCAAGCAAGCCCATCGGGTATCGCAATTGGTCTTGTCACCAGCAAACTTCATTTGTCTTCTCGTTTTGCGTGTTGGACATCCCGGGTCTTCATTACGTGTCACAACAGGTCCAAATTGAGTACTTTAACGTCTGTGACCTGAAATACAATAATACACATGTGAAGTATCAAAGTTCCTAAAATAAACGATTAAAACTAATAATTAAACGAACTAAAGCATGTACAAATTAACCAACCATCAGGTATTCGCATCGCCTAAGTGGATTTGTAAATATTTAAATAAGCAAAAAATAGCAAACCGACAATTTATTGCCAATTAATAAGTCATAAAACTTGATCACTCGTGCTTTAAAGTACAAATTACATTACTGACTTGATCAAACCACGCTGTTAGCCATATGAGGTCTCCTTGCTTGCGTCCTATTACCATTAAACCATTAATAAACTGAACACAAGGCTCACGTCATATGTAAACTGATAGATGAATTCATGTATACTCACCGATGGTGATGGTCCTGGGGTGTTGCTTGATAACGGGGGTGTGCCACGAGTCATAAGTCGAAAAACGAAGACCCATAGGGCCTGGCCGCCACATGCGACCAGGTCAGGCCTCATGGCCGCGCATGGAGGCGCCTCACCTGGTCCCTCAGCTTCCAAAGTCATCAGGCCCGACTAATTTGTCCTCTAGTGGGTTGGTCCGACCGGATATGGGTTATATTAGCTTGTTCAAGTTTAAACCATATATATATATATATATATATATATATATATATATATATATAATATAAACCCTAGAACGATTATATAACCTACCAGCCGTCCAAGAATCGATTTTGGGAGCAGAACTAAGGTAGAGCAGGTCTCAGTTCATAGTTTGATCATTGTTTTGTCTATTTTTGAATTATTAACGATTTAAGGTTCGTTTTATGTTTTTAATAAACCAAACGATTTTTATTCAGTTTCTATCTAATGACCATGGTGAGTATTATTATTATTATTATTATTATTATTATTATTATTATTATTATTATTATTATTATTATTATTATTATTATTATTATTATTATTATTATTATTATTATTTGATGTTGTTCCATGATTATTATAGGCTAAACTTGTTTGAATCACCTAGATTTGATGTTTAACGGTTAAAATAAACTAGTTTAGGGTGCTTAACAAGTGGTTGCTTGTTTTTTTATTGTCAAGTTCATATTTTGTAATTTAATCCTGTTTATATCTGTTGCCATAGATATATCTTATGTATCTTAGGTTGCATGAGCCCCGTGTGATTGGTTGTTGCATAAATTAGTTTTGTGTAGTCGTTAAGTTTGTAAGTTGGGTTGCTTTATCCTTAGTGTTGAATTACCCCTTTTCTCCTAGGTTTATAACAGTTTGAACCTTAGCGAGTCTTGTAGCTTAAACATGGACCAAGTGTTGAGTTATTAGGGTACTTAGAATAAACAACCAAGAATTAAAAAAAACTAGACGTCGTTAGGGTTTTCTGGTAAAAATGATTGTAGATACCCAGTTACCTTGGCTTCACCTTTGTTAGTTCATCTTTAGAACCCTGGTTTAACCACGTGTTAGCACCCAAGTCATCCTACAGCCGTTAGATCATCCTACCTAGGTGATTCGCTTTTTCATTGATGTTACATCCCGTTGGTTTCATTAAGTTAAGTTAGTTAAGTTAGTTAGTTTAAAATAATTAATATAAAATCAATTAAATATTAAGGTAAGACTTGGATTAGGGTTTATAATCTGAGCCGTTCTCACGTGTCTTCGAGTTCGATATCCGGACTTTCCTTGTCTTTGCTATACGCAACCAGTACACTTGCCGTTTGTGTGAACTAGGATTGATTGTTTGGTTTTTAAAGCGTAGTTGCGATTCGTGATTATTATTTATATACATATTTTCGCACATCAGCAAGTTAAAACATTGTTTAAAGCTATTATATTCGAAATAATTGTCCAAGCTTAATTAGTATGTGCATACCCTGAAACAATTATGAATTAGCAAAAATACAATCAGATGTGCATACTATTAGTATGAAAATATGTTCAAGTTCCCGACCGTTGTTTCATGTGGACATAAAATTTTAATTGTTAATTTATTATAGCATTCCAAACATGGTTCTGGGTGAAAGTGGTGTAATTGAACTAATAGTTTAGAAGTGTTGCAAGATTCAAGACTATTGCAACAATATTTCTAAAAAAACAAGAGTTTTTAACTTTTTATACACAATTCCTCCTGATATATTAGTTCACAAGAAATGGTGGAGCATGACTTAGGTGTTGTTTGTTTTTACAAAGGTAAAATGTATGCAGTCTGCAGACCACATCAGCAAACATCTGTAGCAGAAGAGGTGGACCAAACCTCTGCAGTCTACAACAAGAAAACTGTATGTTTTTTAACGTCTACAGACTGCTAAAATAAACTAAACAATTAACAAAAAACTACAAACTTTTTTCAACTACAAAGTAATAACAATTTATATCAAACCTAAACTTTTTACGAAAAAAAAAGAATAAAGAGGTAAAAAAAATATATCAAGTTTTTACATGGAAACATTGAACTTTGGTAGATATTGATACAAATCCTCCATAGCACATGACAGGAAAGTTGCTTTTTCTAGACTGCAAAAAATAATTATGGAAAAATTATCACAATCAATTTTTCACTAAAAATCTTATTTGTAAATAGGAAGTATAGCATACTTTTCCTCAATGAGAATCCATTCATGATCAGTACGAGTTTTTAGCACTTTACGCTTTAGCTATAATCTGTATAAAAAATGTTAATAAAGTGTTCTAACAAACATATTGAGAACAAATTATATCGAAAAAACTTACATCTTCTTTCACTGCATGAATTTCTCCAAGTTCATATCGAGGATCCTCTTTAACTTTAACAGCATCCACTTGTTCTTTCTTTACATCTTTTTCTTGAGAAGCAGTCTCTTCTTGAAGAGACGCATCATCAGTTGCAGTCAGTTGGCCATTTTTCCCATCTTCTTCTCCAGCAACAGACACTTCTGCTTTCACTTTATCCTTTACTTTAAAAGTCGCATCTTCAACAGAAAACACTTGGTCATTTTCCTCTTCCTCTTTTTCTTGATGAGGAACATCTTCATTAACAGCAGCAATGTAATCATCAATCTCTTGTTTCCTAATTGTTTAGACACAAAACAAAAAAGCTTACAAACACGTCTTAAAATTAAAACCGAAACTATTAAATCTGGCTTACAGTGATACGCGTGAAACCATGTATATTCATATGTATCTTTATCATATGCACGTGAATCTTTATCAACGTGAATCTCTCCTAGCGTACCGATTAAACTATAACAATACATTAACCTATTATATGAATAAATGTAACAGGTACTACAGAAAATAAAATAAACCCTTACCTGCCAAAGTGTTCGACCAAAAGATCAACACGATTGTCCATGTTTTGGAAAGAAACAAAAAAGAAATATATTAGAGACTACTAACAACATGGAACGAGATAAACAAACACCTTAGCACAGCATCATACATTTTTCTGGAAAAAAAAAAGAAGAATGTGTGCATTCAACAAACACATAACTAGGGTTATGTCAATATAAAATCTAACCAAAATTAAAGTAACCATAAGCGCATTTCATCAAAAAATTCTGTTAAAATAGTTGAATTATATCTAACCACAGCTAAGGATAGATATCACAAACTAGAATTGCATATCATATGCCAACACATTTCATGAAATAATCAATGAACACATACAGTGGCCAACAGAAACTTAATTCTAAAGAGATTTCATGATATTTAAGGTTAATAAATGAGAAATCATAAAAAATTAAGCAAAACACAATTTCATAAACGAATTACAATACCTAAATCAATCAATAAAACAAAATCACAAATACAAGCATAGGCAAAAAAACAAAATAGACTAACAAACACGGTTAAATTCAAGTAAATTGCAACATCATACAGTTTCACTTAATCAACATGAATCGGAACCTAAACCTAATCATGATAGGTCATAGATCACAAATCAATTCATAATTCAACAAAAGTAAAACGCAACATAATACATTTTCACTAAATCAGCAGGTTATAAAACCAAACGATTAACATGAATTGGAACCTAAACCTAATCAGTTCATAATTAAACAAAAGTAAAACGCAACATCATACATTTCAATAAATCAACAGGTTATACAAACCGAACGATTAACATGAATCGCAACCCAAACCTAATCAGTTCATAATTAAAAAAGTAAATCGCAACATCATACATTTTCACTAAATCAACAGGTTATACAAACCGAACGACGTGAATCGGAACCTAAACCTAATAAGTTCATAATTAAACAAGTAAATCGCAACATCATACATTTTCACTAAATCAACAAATTGTACAAACCGAACGATTAACATGAATCGGAACCTAAACCTAATCAGTTCATAATTAAATAAGTAAATTGCAACATCATACATTTTCACTAAATCAACAGGTTATACAAACCGAACGATTAACACGAATCGGAACCTAAACCTAATCAGTTCATAATTAAACAAGTAAATCGCAGCATCATACATTTTCACTAAATCAACAGGTTATAAAAACCAAACGATATAAGATCATGCACACTTAACATGAATCGGAACCTAAACCTAATTATGAAGTTAGTTCATAATTAAACAAAAATAAATTGAAATCATACGTGATGTTGAACAGAAGTTGAAATTTGTTGTAGATGGTGATTGGTTTGTTTTGCTTTGTTTTGTGATTGAATTAAAACAAACAACAAGTTACATGGCACACAAAACATTCTGTTACAACAAGTTTACTGTTTAGTCCCTTGAAATTAAACAAAGTTGCACATTAGTCCCTATAGAATAAAAACGATCATAAATTATCATAGAAATGAACATATTTACAACTTCAATCCTTATACAATGAATAATACTGTATAAAAAAATAAATAAATAAATAAATAAAATATCATTTAACCTTTAAAAGACCCAAATCCGGCCAAGTGGATCCGGATACGGGTCGGATACCATGGGTATAATTGTGGTAGTGTTTTTGTTGTTTCTGACCCGGATTTGATAGATAGATAACATCAACATGAGGAGGAGGATGAGAAACAACATTATTGAGAGAGTGGCTGATGAGGGGAGACAAAGGATTTGACGGCTGAGAGGCTGACCATCAGTTTAACACAAACACAACACATACCTAGTAAATATATACACACTCACATAATCTAACCCTAAACCCACCCATTGCCCAACCCACTATTTAGGCCCATTGACTAATGCTATCCGATATATGCCCATGAGTGTTAACATTTGTTCTAACCCAATACTCTTAACACGACATGATAAGATATTAATAGATTTTGGTTAGAGTTTAACATGTTTCGTGTCTTAAACAGGTAGATTTATTTTAGACATTTAATTCTTTGTCCTAACATGTTAAAACACTTGTTAGTGACCTGATTATATTTTCTAAAAGTGTGTCATGTATTAATCAAGATTTTTATAGATTACTATGTTAATAGCCTTTTGTGACCCTTTGACATTTCTTGCTTCAATACATATAAATTCTTAATGTGTCGTGTTAACGTGTTTCTAAAAAAGCTCATGTTTGTGTTTGAAAAAAATTACACAATTAGTTATCGTATCGTATTAGTGTCTAGCATCACAGTTAATCAAGTCTTAATGTGTCATGTTGGCTCTAGACACACCCATTTATGATTGATAGAATATGAATTACACCCATCGTATATTGATTAGACTATATAAAACACCAACTCTAAGATTTATTCTTATTATTAAAATAAGATCACTAACCACCGCGTCCATGGAGTGATATCTAATATGGGATCGTCCTTCTAAAGGATTGTGTTAAAGGAAAGTGCATGTGTATATGAAACCGAAAAAGATGTTTTATAACTGAAAAACTGAACCGAAGTAACTAAGGGGCTGTTTGGTAGCCTCTAATGACCATTAAGAGGCTAACTCTTAATGGTTTATAAACTCTTAATGGATAAGAGGTAGACTCTTAACCATTCAGACTTAATGTTACATCTTAACTATTAAAAGATTATGAACCATTAAGATGTAGTCTCTTAACTGTCATTAAGAGGCTACCAAACATCCCCTAAATCTAAACAAAAACTGATGGTTTATTTATATTTTCATAAATGCCAAACGTTGGGCTCAATTTCAGTTCTGCATGCAACTAATATTGAAAAACTAAACCAAACCGAATTTATGGATTTCAATTTTTAGGGTTTGGATTTTAAGTAATTTATAATTGTGCAACTCGTATATTTTAACCTAAATATATAATAATCAATTAATTATTGATTAACACTAGCTTAGGCTCCAAACCTTTAGGCACACATTTGATTACTTTGGATTGGTTTTTTTCAACCCAACATTTCAAGCCTAATGAAAAAATTGAAAAACCAAAACCGAATTGAACCTAAATCGAAACTAAAATTGAAAATGACAAAACCACAGTTTTCAAAAACTAAAGTTTCGAATGTTGGTTTGGTTTAACCCAAAACCAATCTAAACTGAACAAGGCACTCCCCTACATGAAAGACAGCATGTTCACAAGGGTGAGATCGAGCAGGTATGATGAATCGGATTTGATAATTTAGTTCTTATTTTTATACTTATTACGTGGAGTTGTTAATTACATGTATATCATCTATATTAATGACTTATACCATATTTATATTTTTAACTATATATTTGATAATTATGTATTATAAAAATATGGAGCACTTTAATTTTAAAATCAGTAGTCTATACAATTCACACTTTTCTATTTATTGTATGAAATATGTAGTTAACAAATGATTTTTTAATAATAAGTTAATGTATTTTTATAATTAATTTGATTTATTATTTAAAAAAACTCTTTGATTAATTAAAGAAAAAAAAGTAAAACTGGCGATGACTTGAAAATGAAAAGATTTGTGAAAATGTAAATGTTTATAGTGTACGAGAGCAAATCTAATAACACTTGATCGTGCAGGCTTTGTGTGTGGTTTGAGGTTTTTGGTTAGATATGGTCTTCTTCAACTTAAATGACTGCAAAACCATAGGGGAAGGTTCATGTACATTTTGATCTTAACATGAGTACGTAGGAAATAATATTAATTTATTTAAAAATGCGAGCGTAAGAAACAATACCAACTACAATACCAATCTACATAAACAATGACTTATAATAACAAAGAAAAGAACCTAAAAACTACAACAAAAGAATCAAAATCAAGAACAAAATAATAACAGCATATACCAGCAAATACTTATAACAGCAAAAGAAAACATCTAATAATAACAACAAAATATAAATAAGCAAATACTTAAACGTCTCATAATCGAAAATTAGCAAATATGAACAAAAAATAGCAGCAAACACCTATAAAAATAAACCTAACCATAAACCAAACATTTTAAACAAAATTATAGTTTTTAAACTTTTTGAACAAATTTATCATTTTTTATGACATTCATTTTTATTTTATAACCATACTAGGTTATTAACCCGTGTATTACATGGGTGGAAATATAAAAATCATGAATTAAAAACACACACATATTTGCATTTGAAGAAATTTAATAATCTTGGTTTCTCAATGAACAAGTTATTTTAAATATATTTGTTAGGATAACAAAAATGACCATGTACGAAAAGTTATAAATTTAGACACTATAAGGAAGTGATTATATAAAAATTACAATAAAATAATTAAAAGTTGATAATTTAAAAATAATTACAAATATTTTCGATTCGTATGGTAAAATTACTAATAAGATATTACCAGTATTTCCTACATGTACACATGTTTCATATATACATATATTGACCCGTATATCACACGGATGAAAATTAGTAAATTCTTCATGTAAACATATATGAATATATATTTAAATATTAGATTATTTATTTTTATAATACTTATAAAACCAAGGTTTTTTATTATTATTATCGTTACAACCAAATCTACAAGCAATTTTGTTTAAGAAATATATAGCAAATTTACAAACAGTTATGTTGAAGAATTGATATTTATTTTAGTTGTTGACAATCTTTGATTGAGCAATTTTAAGGTTGTCAAAATTTATTTGTAATTCAATAACGTATCGACTTATTAGTGATCAACTTTGATATAAAGTTAAATACTCTCGCAAATGAGTATTGGCACAAAAATAAAATTTTGGATTTGAAATCAACTTATAAAGAAAACCACTTTATTTCATAACATCAATCCACATAAAACCAAATTATGATAAAACATAACAGTGTCTTAAACAACCAAATACTAAATCAAAAGAACCAACAGTAACAAAACATGCTAAATCAATAAAGAAAACATCAAAAGAGATTTAAAAATATACTTCTCAACCTTTAGGGTTAAAAGAACCACTCGAGAATCACCATCAACTTTGTCATCCCCAAGTCTGATTTGTTTTTCCGTAGATGACACACTCGTGTCGCCATCGAGATCATAGTCCCCAACCAACTTGCGTAGAGGTTTGTGTTGTTAAGAGGTGCTGAATCAACATTTTCATCACTAACATGAACATCTCCGACATCGTCTTGACATATGGAAATAGGAGTTGTGTTATCATCGGTGACAAACACAGAGCCCGTGTGATACAACCTGCGGTCATTTAAATTCTTAAGCTAAATTAGCAACTCCATCATTTCCAACTTAAGCGAAAAAGACTATAGTTGCTCTTATTAACATGGATTTAAAATCATTTGGAGCAAATAGTCACCAGGTGAACCATCATCCACAAAAGCACCAACATCGATCACCACAAAAATAATAACTATCTGTTATTAGCAACAAAACAACATTAGATTACCCAAACTTACATAATATGATCATTAAGAACATAAGTGAAACCATGAAATACTTCTCAAAAAATTTGAGTCGATAATAATTAAACTTAATTTTTGGCCGGTTAATGAAACAAATAAATGACTCACTAACCAGGTTAAATTCTATTGTTACTAAAAGTTTAAATTTATCCCGTTTACCTGTAAAATAGGTTAAATTTGACTCAATAATATTAAATCAAATTAAAAATATTGAGTAAGCATAAAATTACCATCTCATCTTGTAAAAGCATCTCTATGTACGAGTCATCATTTGGTTTGTTGTTGTTCTTTAAACGCTATAAATTCAAAATACGAACATTCAACATGGTTATCTTTTGTTGCTTCATTGGTATGTCGTGAAATAATAACATTTTTTACAAATAATTAGCAAACTATTCATATATATGAATAAAGCACAATATCAATAATAAAGATTAAAATGTATGCCAAATAAAATTAGAATTTATACTACTTAAAACAGAAAACTACGCACGCAAAAAATTCTGAGGTTGATTTAAAAAAAGAATTTGTAATGAAAATAGTGTTGTGTTTGTGAAATACTTTATATGGAGGTAAAGACCATTATATTTTTGGTAAGTTCGTTAAATATAGAAGTCCATTTAATTATTTTTAATTGTATGGTCAATTTAAATAATTTGAAATGAATACGTGGTCAACAATTGAAATTTTATTTTTAGAATACATATGATTTGTCTAATAATATATCATATCAAAAAAAAACTTCTTACAATTTAAAGAATTGAAATATGTAAGTTAAAAATATATATGAACTTATAATATTACATATAAGTAAAATGCATAAAAACATATATAAAAAGATAAACATTGTGTTTCCGTAAATTAACGTATTTGTAAACATTTTATTTTGTCAACATAATTAAAGAGAGAATAGAAAATGCGATTTATACTATAAATTTAAAAATTGATAATTCAACTTTAATGTTGGCGATATGTTATTTGTTTTAATGTTACTTACAATAACGCATTCTATTGACAAAACATGAAGTTTCACCACCACCCTTGAGTAGTGAAGCAAGACCAATTTTTCTTATTATGTGAACGTTAGAAGAAAAATGAAGATTAACCTATCAAATATAATGATCAAACTTTAACCATTGACTGTTGATCAAAATGTTAATCGAATAATCTAATATTGTAATTATTATCCATGATAAAAACAACCCGATGTTGAATGAATCATCAAATTATCCATAATAAAACCTTACAAATTATGAATCTTAACAAAATCATAAATTAGGTTAGAGAAAATTCCAATTTGCGTCCCTGAAATATATCGTCGGGATACGGAATAGCCACTGAAAAACGAAATTGCACATTTTGGACGTCTGTGATATTTGGGCGGGGCAATCTGTGCCCTTCCGTCATGTTGACTGTTAGTTGAATGACCAAAAAATGTTGAAATTACTATTTTACCCCTGAGCCTATAATTAATTCTATAACTAATAATCCAATATCATGTAGACACTAGGGTTCGAACCCCCGACCCACGGTTTAACAACAAACAGCACCAACAATTTGAACTAAATTAATATTTCTTATAAATATACAATATGAATTATATATTCCCTCTTATCATTAATGAGTTTATAATCCAATATCCTGTGATGTTTGTTTATCATCATAATCATATATATCATCATCATATATATCATCCAAACGAACCCGAACCGAACATTAGTTAACTTAGAACCTGAAACAACCAAAATGGCCCGTTTTTTGCGAACTTTAAACTCGAAACAACCAAAACGGCCCGTTTTTTAGCGAAATTTAAACCCGAAACAACCAAAACAGCCCGTTTTTTAGCGAACTTTAAACTCGAAACAACCAAAACGGTCCGTTTTTTAGCGAACTTTAAACCCAAAAACAACCAAAACGGCCCGTTTTTAGCAAAATTTTAACCCGTAAACAACAAAAACGGCCCATTTTTTAGCGAACTTTAAACCCGAAACAACCAAACGACCTGTTTTTAGCAAACTTTAAACCCGAAACAACCAAAACGGCCCGTTTTTAGCAAACTTTAACCCCGAAACAACCAAAACGGCCCGTTTTTAGCAAACTTTAACCCCGAAACAACCAAAACGGCCCGTTTTTTAGCAAATTTTAAACCCGAAACAAACAAAACGTCCCGTTTTTAGCAAACTTTAAACCCGAAACAACCAAAACGGCCCGTGTTTAGCAAACTTTAAACCCGAAACAACCATAACGGCCGGTTTTTAGCAAAATTTAAACCCGAAACAACCAAAACGGCCCGTTTTTTATCAAACTTTAAACCCGAAACAACCAAAACGGCCCGTTTTTAGCAAACTTTAACCCCGAAACAACAAAAACGGCCCGTTCTTAGCAAACTTTAAACCCGAAACAACCAAAACGGCCCGTTTTTTAGCAAACTTTAAACCCGAAACAACCAAGACGGCCCGTTTTTTAGCGAACTTTAAACCCGAAACAACCAAGACGGCCCGTTTTTTAGCGAACTTTAAACCCGAAACAACCAAGACGGCCCGTTTTTTAGCGAACTTTAAACCCGAAACAACCAAGACGGCCCGTTTCTAGCAAACTTTAAACCCGAAACAACCAAGACGGCCCGTTTCTAGCAAACTTTAAACCCGAAACAACCAAGACGGCCCGTTTCTAGCAAACTTTAAACCCGAAACAACCAAGACGACCCGTTTCTAGCAAACTTTAAACCCGACACAACCAAAACAGCCCGTTTTTAGCAAACTTTAAACCTGAAACAACCAAAACGGCCCGTTTTTAGCGAACTTTAAACCCGAAACAACCAAAACGGCCCGTTTTTTAGCGAACTTTAAACCCGAAACAACCAAAACGACCCGTTTTTAGCAAACTTTAAACCCAAAAAAACCATAACGGCCCGTTTTTAGAAAACTTTAAACCCGAAACAACCAAAACGGCCCGTTTTAGCAAACTTTAAACCCGAAACAACCAAAACGGCACGTTTTTCAGCAAACTTTAAACCCGAAACAACCAAAACGGCCCGTTTTTTAGCGAACTTTAAACCCGAAACAACCAAGACGGCCCGTTTCTAGCAAACTTTAAACCCGAAACAACCAAGACGACCCGTTTTTAGCAAACTTTAAACCCGAAACAACCAAAACGGCCCGTTTTTAGCAAACTTTAAACCCGAAACAACCAAAACGGCCCGTTTTTAGCGAACTTTAAACCCGAAACAACCAAAACGGCCCGTTTTTTAGCGAACTTTAAACCCGAAACAACCAAAACGACCCGTTTTTAGCAAACTTTAAACCCAAAACAACCATAACGGCCCGTTTTTAGAAAACTTTAAACCCGAAACAACCAACACGGCCCGTTTTTAGCAAACTTTAAACCCGAAACAACCAAAACGGCCCGTTTTTTAGCAAACTTTAAACCCGAAACAACCAAAACGGCCCGTTTTTTAGCGACCTTTAAACCCGAAACAACCAAAAGGTCCGTTTTTTAGCGAACTTTAAACCCGAAACAACCAAGACGGCCCGTTTTTAGCAAACTTTAAACCCGAAACAACCAAAACGGCCCGTTTTTAGCAAACTTTAAACCTGAAACAACAAAAACGGCCCGTTTTTAGCAATTTTTATACCCGAAACAACCAAAACGGCCCGTTTTTAGCAAACTTTAATACCCGAAACAACCAAAACGGCCCGTTTTTAGCAAACTTTAAACCCGAAACAACCAAAACGGCCCGTTTTTTTAGTGAACTTTAAACCCGAAACAACCAAAACGGACCGTTTTTAGCAAACTTTAGACCCGAAAACAACCAAAACGACCCGTTTTTAAACAAACTTAAAACCCGAAAACCACCAAAACGGCCCATTTTTTAGCAAACTTTTAACTCGAACCCGAACCCCAAAACATTGAAGACAAACATTTTTTTTTATAAACTTCGGGATTTTACATACATAACATACTAATAACTCTTCACCCGAATTATAATCTTCGGGATTTTACAAAGGCAGGCGACGAAGAAGCCGCCCAAGATGCCACATCCGGTGGAAATTAATTCGGTTTTGGCCCTCAAATGTGGCCAAAACACGAACCGATATTTCCCGATTTCGGACTCGAAATCGGAGATTCACATCAATGGGGACTCCAAAGAGAGCCCGATTGAAGCTCAACTTGATGGTGAGAACCATTGTAGATAGGAAGAAGGTGCGATGGGGAGAAGCCGGGTGCTACGGTGAAGACGGGAGACGGGTACCGAGAAGCCTGGTGCGACTGTGGAGACAGGAGTCGGGTGTAACGGTGGAGGTGGCTACGGTGGAGGTGGCTACGGTGGATGGTGGCTACGGTGATGGTGGCTACGGTGTATGGTGCTACGGTGGATGAAGGTAGATGGGAGTGTATATATGTAGATGGGAGTGTATATATGTATAGAGAGTGGATGGTGTTAGAGGAAGGAAAAGAAGGAATGAGGGGAGGAGTACGGCGGAAGAAAGAAGAAGAAAATACCCGGTGGTTGGACTGCCGTTTTTCCCGGCATGCTAGTTTTTTCAAGCTTTTGAAAAAAATAATAAATAGAAGGGCACAGACTGACCCTCCAATTTTGTATTTGTAAAAAGTCTAAAACACTCTCCTTCTCAACGGTCATTAACGGAAATATATGAAGGAAGGGCACAGATTGCCCCGCCCAAATATCACAGACGTCCAAAATGCGCAATTTCGTTTTCAATGGCTATTCCATCTCCCGACAATATATTTCAGGGAGGCAAATTGGAATTTTCTCATTAGGTCAAATAGAACTTACTATTGTTGTTATACCATCAACCTATAAAAATAACTTTATATTGGAATGCATATATTATGTGAAATGCAAAATTCTTTAAAAAGAATAGAAGATAAAAAAATTAATATTAAAACATATTCAAATATTAAGTTATGATAGATAATAATGAAATTAAACATATTTATAAAAATGAGGAAAATTGAACTTGTCAATTATTGTTATTGTTATTTTAGAGTTACACCCATAATTTATACATTTTCTAATATAAAGAACTAAATGATATTAACGATAGTTGACTCACTTTCATTGACATTGGTTTCAAGTTAACCTAAATTATATCTTTGAATGAAGTGTGGAAAGTTGAAATATAAATTAAAAAATAACCACAATTAACCTAAATAGCTAAAAATTTTGAGAACATGATTATGGGTTAGATAGGTTAGAAATAATTAAATGAGTTATGGGTTATAAAATGGATTAAATCGATAATAAAACGGGTCTTTCAAAGATATAATATTATTTTATTTTTAAATTATTATATTACCAAGAAATTTTAAAAATACTTTGTATTTTTAAAAATTAGTGAAACTGACCAATCAGAAAGATGTAATTTATTCAAAAAAAGATGTTGCTTTAATAATATAAGTAGATTGAAATTATGAAAGAAGAATAGAATTAATTACGGCACAATATAAGTCTCTAATATAATTAATTGGGTTGTTTAATAATTTATTTTGTTTTAGAATTATTTTATTGTCAGGAAAAATAAAAAAGTGATTGATATAAATGAAAAGATAAGAATTAGACCAATAAGAAGAAGACATGTAGACACAAACTCAACTGATTTAATAGGATAAGTAGATTGTACTTAAACCTAACAACATCACTTATCATTTTCAAACATCCTCAAAATCTACACTGTTAATAAAGTTTTTTTGTTTTTTATTAAACTTTAGATAATTAAAATCTCATTTAAGAAAATGTTATGATAACCTACTTGACAATCATGATGTCAAATTATCACTAATATATCAGGGCAATTGCATTTTTTTTAATGGCAAATGGTGCATATATGTAACTTTTAACTGGAACCTCTCGAAAAAGTGAAGTTACAGTCTTGCAACTAAAAATAGAAATTACTGTCCTTTAATAATGTATAATCATTTTCACCTCTTTGAGGGTACAACACTTCATTTTTAGTGAAAAGCTTCATTGCCCAATTAATAGCAATTTGGCATCCAATACAATATTGAAATTAATTCTTTACTTTGGTTAAGAAAATATTGTTTAACATATTTGATAAAAAAAACCCTTTCGAATATATCTTATAAAACATTTAGGCTAACTTTATAAACTCCCAAAATTAATATTTGTCATCTAACCATTCAAAAACAACTTTATTATATCGTATTTAGTTTGATCTAGCGCTACAAACCATCTAAATTGAGTTTGAGCTTGACCCAAAAACTTTAGGTTAATATTGAGTTTAACTTATTAATTTGATTGAAACTTCATGAAATATAAATTTGAGGAGGATTCAAGATTAACTAGAAAAAACATGAATATTTATATTACATTATTTTAAATAACTAAACTTGTTTCGAGTATGTATAAGAATTATATTTGATATAATATATATAAAAGTAGGCAAAAGATCCAATACAATAATACCTTAACGTACAATAGGTACGTGAATATCTTTTTTTCACGAATCGATCCATGAAATCACTTCCCAACATCTTGGAATCGTCAATGCATATCCAATTAATCATTGGTTCACCGAAAAAACAGTTTGGATCGTTAATCAATCAATTTTATACTTTTTTTCACGAAACCCGTTTTTGAACGTTTTAGTTTTTTTGCCTTTGAGCGTCTCTCGTACCTATCGTACGTTAAGGCATTATTGTACAGTATCTCGACCATATAAAAGTAAATTACAATAAAACTTAATTGTATGTCCATTTTTACAAAGTGTGATTATAACTTCATAAAACAATCTCATGTGTAAATTCTAATTTTTAGACATTCTTATATATACATGCAGTTATACATATATAAACGCATACATACATATCTTAAGACTAAAGCCTTCGAAAAGAACTTGAGTCTATACATAAAAAAGGAAAACATAAACACATACATACATACATACATACATACATACATACATACGTACATTAGGTAATACATGGTGGGCATCAAAACTATGCGATAAGGGACGAAATTGGTTTGGAACACCGACCCCGGGCTACAAAGGGGCGAAATGGCAGGGGGGTCGCCTGTTATGTTTGTGTTTTATTATTATTATAATAGTTTGTGTGTGATATATATATATATATATATATATATATATATATAAACGAAACATTTAAAAGCTCTCTGGTTGCTCCATACATTCTCTCAAGCTACCAGATTGCATTATTTGTATATGGAGACTTCTCATGCATTTGACCCGAATTCACGGGTATAAGTCTTACCAATCCCAGATATTCCTTAGATAGGTTATAATATCAAATTAAATTAAAAATTAATCTCACCAAAAATTTGATTTGAAAATCCTATAAAACAGGGATATACTAAAAAGAAAAAAATCCAATTTGCCTCCTTGGGTAATATTGGCGGGAGATGGATTGACCACTGAAAAAGAATTTGCGCATTATGTAACGATATGTTTGTTATAATGGTCAGAATGCTCCCTACAGTGTTAATAATTGTTAAATGACACCATTATACCCTTCATTTTCATCTTCATCATCAACATTCAAACACATCAAGAACATCAAGAACACAAACCCAGAAAATCAAGAACATCAAGAACCCTAACACAAACACAAACCCAAAAAATCAAGAACATCATCTCCGTCTAAGAACCCTAACCCATAAATCTTATACAAACACCCCGATTTCACATCAATTTCACTTTAATTCACAAACCCATATACAATTCGGGTCAGTTTCATCTGGAAAATACCGTCAACGATTTCTCCGTTTTCCGGCTGCTCATCGTCTTGTTCTTCGCCGTCTTCCGGCTGCTCTTGTCACTTCCATCATCATTTCATTTCATCATCAAGAATTCAAGATTCATTACCACCACCATGACTGACCACCATCCACCACCACCACTACCCCACCTCCGTACACCCAAACCCTCCACCACACCACCACTGTCATCTTCTCCACCACCCACAACCTCCGATCACTTCTCATCCTCTCATTCTTTTTACTCTCCCTCAGTAATAACCTCGAAACCCTAACTAATTACCTCACTCATTACATTGATTCCGACCAAGATATCAAACCCTTTTGTCTAGAACCCAACTCGACCCGAATCCAACAATACCCATTTCCCGCCACCGCTGCCCGTTTCTGTAGCTGACCCGCGTCGGAACCCTATACTATAGTTGTCCCGCCGTTGGCGTAGCTTCTAATCCGTCTCTGTCGCCATCGCCGTAGCTTCTAATCCCTTAGATATATGGTTTTTTTTTAATTCTTGTATAAAACTCATGTGGTTAGGGGTTTAAATCTGGATGAGGATGATAAATATGTTGGATGATGTTTGTTTGTGTTTGGGTTTGGTGGTGGAGTTCATTTTCCGGTGGACGGCGGCGACGGTGACGACGGAGGTTTTAGAGGTTATGAGATGATTATTTTTATTATTATAGATTATTATATATTATTATTATTATTATTATTAATCGAATTACTAAAGTGACCTTGACACAAACGGTCAACTACCAGTCAACTAACTGTCAACTAACAGTCAACAAATACCAGGGGCTCAATATGCGTAACCAGGGGCTCATGTGATCATTATAACAAACATATTATTACATAATGCACAAAAATTTTTCAGTGGTTATTCCATGTCCCGCCGATATATTCCAAGGTGGCAAATTGCAGATTTCTCTACTAGAAAATAACATCTAATTTCTTTAATATATATATATATATATATATATATATATATTATTTATAATAAAAAAAATTTCGTAAACGGGTCATGCGTCTCACAAAACCCAAATAACTTTTAAACTTTGTTATAACATTTCATTTATATGTGAAACTCTTTTATCATCAAATACTAAGTATATTATTAACTTTTGTACAATAAATAAAATTAAATTCCAAAAATATATAAATATTATAAACATCATCATCATCATCATCATCGTACTCAGCCTTACCTCTGCCCCGTAGGATTAGAGAGGCTGCTTCCGGTGAGACCCTCGGCTCGATAGTAGTTTTGCATCAAGCCTTGGACATAAGCACATAACACTCAACCATCGGGACTCCGCCGATTGGTGCATGTACCCTTGTCTTTCGGCTATCAACGCCACCACATGATGCCTGATTAACCTTCCGCCACTTTTAACGTTATTTTCAAGAAATTAGTAAAATAACGTCAAAATTAGTGCAATTTCACTTTTGTCCACCCGAGGGTTCACACATATATACATTATATGCACGCACCGCAAGCAGGGCGAATATAAATATTATAAACGAATAATGTAAAATGACCCCCGTAATATGGGGGATAAAAGCTAGTGTGTGTGTGTGTGTGTATGGTGGAGTTATAATAAGAAGTGGAGTGTGTCTAAAAAGTGTAAGAAGTAATATGATGCGTTAGATTTGTTAATCTGACGATGAATATGGAAAATGTGTTTATTGTGCGGTATGTTTTATTTTAGTGGCAGTGTGTTTGTTGTGCGGTGTGTTTTATTAGATCTAATGGTGAAAACACACTTTCTACACTTCTTAGGAAAAATCTACTTCTTATGATAACATCTCTCTCTCTCTCTCTCTCTATATATATATATATATATATATATATATATAAACGAAGACATAAAAATCTTACGTGTCGCGATGTGGTCGCTCCCCCTTTTTTTGGAGTCACCAGATTTGCTTGATTTTTAAATGGAGGCTTCTCATGCATTTGACCCGAATTCTTGGGTATGGGTCTTACCAAACCCAGATATTCCTTAAATGGGTTATAACACCTCATTAAATTAAAAATTATTCTCACAAAATTATTGATGTAAAAATCCTATAAAATAGGATATATTAAAAATTAATATCTTATTTATTTTAAAAAAGATATATATTTTATTTAAATTAAAAAACCAATTTGATAGTAAAAAAAATGGGTCTTAGGTCTCATCAAACCATAAGTATATTATTAACTTTCATAAATATTATTTATAATTAAAAAACCAATTTTATAGTAAAAAAGTAAACGGGTCTTGGGTCTCATCAAAACCATATAGCTTTTAAACCGGGTTATAACATCTCATTTATTTGTGAAACAATTATCATCAAACCATAAGTTTATAATTAACTTTCATACAATAAAAAAATATAAATTCAAAAAATAAATAAATATTATAACAAACAATATAAAATAACCCCCATAATACGAGGGATAAAAACTAGTATATATATATGTATAGAGAGGATCATGAGAGAACTCCTTTTTATGAAGAGAACTAGAGAACTAATAATGAAATATTTTTAATTTAATTAAAAAAAATATTTTTAAAATTTTTTTTCTTTCATCCTTCTTATATGTTGTTATTCTTCACCACAAAAAAAATATAAAAATAAAAAAAATTAACGAGTAATGCATATATGCAATACACCGACTTTTTTTATAATGCATATATGCAATAGTGTGCATTTTGATATTTGAAATAGTGTTGAATAGCATATATATAGTTGTTTGTATTGTATATTTGCAATAGTGTTATATTATATTCAAAAATTAAAAAAAATCGATATAGTGCATATGTGCGTTAGTGTTGTATTACATATATGCGATAATGTGTTTTGCATACAATTATTAGTGTCGTATTTGCATATATTTAATAGTGTGTATTTAGATAATGTTTTTGTGTAGTATTATATGCAATAAAACATTATTTTATATATACAATATACATTAATGCACATACGCATTACATCGACAGTTTTTTTTAGGAACAATATCATCTTATTAGAAGGAGTATATAAAAAAAATCACAAAATAATTTTTTTAAAATAGTTAAAAATAATTCCTTACTAGTTCTCTAGTTCTCTCTTTAAAATGAGTTTTCTCTAGATCTCACCCATATATATATATATATATATATAGCTACACACAATTACACCTCTAAAACAAAAACTCATCATTTTGTAACATATTCACTGCACAGAGCCTTATTAGTTCGAGTTATAAATTGCATGATGTTCCGGATAAAAGCTTACTTTTATATACCGAGCTCGATAAAAACTCCATTTTGTTGCAATATTTAGTTTTTAGATTGGTAATGGCTTGTGAATTGTGATTATGATCATCATCATCATCATCATCGTACTCAGTATATCCCACCAATAGCAATGCTATGGTAGGGTCTGAGGAGGGTAAGATGTAGACAGCCTTACCTCTATCCCATAGGGATAGAGAGGCTGCTTCCGGTGAGACCCCCGGCTCGATAGTAGTTTTGCATCAAGCCTTGGACATAAGGCACATAGCACTCAATCATCAGGGACACCGGCTGATTGGTGCATGTGCCCTTGTCTTTCGGCTATCAACGCCACCACATGATGCCTGATTAACCTTCCGCCACTTTTAACGTTATTTTCACGAGATTAGTAAAATAACGTCAAAATTAGTGCACTTTTACTTTTGCCCACCCGAGGGTTCACACTTTTACTTTTGCCCACCCGAGAGTTCACACATGTGATTATGATCCGGATTATAAACATAAAAAAGAAAACATAATCATCAATTTTAATTTTGACGAAAGATAATTGTTTGAAGAGTGAGTGTATGTATCCCTGCGAGGCTATGATGGAATCATGGAAGTAATTGACAAATATCTATTATTTTTAAAATTTGAGGATGACGCAAAATAAAGTAGGTTGACAAAAGTAAATATATATATTTTTTTGAAAGAATCTTATGCGATATCAAATAACTTTAATATAATGTTATTGTTAATATAAAATATTTTCAAAATCTTATATATATTTAAATGATTCATACTTCTTTTTTTAATATTAGCGTAGTCTTTTCTAATACTAAAATCAAACATTTAAAAAACAATAAAATCGAAAATACATTATTAACAAAAAAATTGGTAAATATAAAGTTGATGAAAGTTGTATGAATGAATTCACATGTAAATAAAGAAGAAGAAAAAGAAAGGTAATATACTAAACTAAAGAAGGTAAATAAAAATAAGGTTTTTGGCCATCACCCACTTACCATTTTGGTGGAGTGTTCAAAAGTTTTACCTTTGGTTTACGGTTTCTTTTGTTTGATGTCGTGGCATCGATTTGATCTCACTTATGTGTTACATTCCGAATTTAAACATAGATGAAACATCATTTAGTGGATTTGATCTCACGGCATCAAACCCCCTAAAAGAACTTAGCTGCTCTTCAATAAAAAAAAAGGTTTACAGCAAATTTATCTCTTGTATGTTTGTTAATTATACTCATGTCACTATCATTGAGGTATATCACATGAATCATGTGATATATACCTAACTCTACCGTGCCGCCATGCACCGCCCGGAGTTGTGAACGTGGGATATTATGTGGGTCTAGTTAGTTTAATAGTTAGTGGGTTAGTGGTTTACTTCCTTTGTTATTTTCTTTTATCAATGTAAGCCTATAAATGGCCTTAGTTGTTTTATTTTAAAGCATGAATGGAAAATGTTGATTTAACGATCAAAGTCTCTTCCAAAAGTCTCTAGTTTCTATCCGGTTTCCTTCTATTTTCTCAGACCATTTGATTAACGAACACGGTTCGTGACATCATGATAGTATACAGACTCATAAATTATGTAGACATATATGTATATCGATACATGTGGATAAAGTGATCTAGAAAATTTGAAATTACTAATGTCACAAGATGAGATATATATTATTCTGTCAGAATTAATAGATCAAGAGGCGCAATACGATTAACACGTACATGCCTTAATCAATAAAAAGTTGGTTTTATCATTATGGATCATACGATAATTAAGCATATATCATTATTAGTTAGCGTACAGTATAATATTCTCTGATTAGCATCAGTCAACAGAGATTTAAAACTTAAAACACCATTAGAGTAGAAGACTGCATACTAACTATATTCTAGCAACTAGGGTGCAGTTTGAGCATTGGCCATCATCATCATCTTCTTAAACTCGTGAAAGTTGACACACCCATCACCGTCCGAATCCACGGACTTGATCATCTCCACACAGTCCGCAACCGTACACTTCTCACCCAACCGAGTCAAGATCTGGTGCAACTCAGTAACCGAGATCAACCCGTTCTTGTTCAAGTCGTACAGCTCAAACGCTTCATGAAGCTCATCATCCTTGTTATTACCAACATTGAACCCTGCAGTGAACTCTTCTAGGTTAATGTAACCGTCTTTGTCAGTGTCCACCTTACTCATCATTTGCTTCACTTCTTCCTCGGATGTGTCGGATCCGAGTGCCTGCATGACGTGGACGAGCTCGTTGATGGAGATCTTGACGTCACCGTTGGTGTCGAAACGGCTGAACACTTTCTGGATGTCGTCCACGTTTCTTAAGTTTGCCGATGCCATTAATATTGTTATTGTTAAGTGAACTCAATGGAATAATAATAATATGAAGGTAGAAAGAAGAATAATATAAGAAGCAAATATAGGAAGCCGCGTTACCGAGTAGGCCGTGTGGGGCTAGCTAGGAATAAATAACAATATTCTATAGTTTATTTTATTTTGTAAAGTTGATAATAAAAGTTTAAGTTTACAATTTTAGCCTTCAAGTTTATTAACATAAAACTCTAGACCTTCTTGTTTAGGGTGGGCAAGGCACTCTACTCGCGTCACCATATTAGAGCTAGTACACCCCCACCAGCAACCCGAGTTCATTCAATTTCAATCTCCCACCTTCTGTGGCACTCACTTCTATATTTCCGTCCTATCATCGTCACCACTATTCACGCCACCTTCTCATCGATGATGGTCACAGCTCACAAGTATCATTGGCAACACATGTTGGCTTGAATACTTTCATGGTCATATTTCTTTCATGCTACTTTTACTCTGACTTCTAGGCTTACCACATTCATCTAGGCCTAGAACTAGTCTATATGGTGCGATGTTAGATGCATCAAAAATCTCAATCAAGTATATGAACATCTTCTACAATATTCTTGTGTACCTTATAAGATTCTTTATCCTTTTGAGGACATCCGGTTAAATTGGAACAATTTGGGTCTTATGGTATCTTGTCTTAACTCTTCGAGAGAGTGCATATGTGTTTTGTAAGGTTTCCCACTTTCTTTGTAAATCTGCAAACATAATCTTCGATACCTTAAGGATACTATATCTAATTGGTTGACTGTTTATTGACCTTCTTGTTGGTGCATTCTGTGACCGTCGCTATGCAATTCTGACCAGCGGATCGTCACAGGCGAAGTTAGCACAACTTCGCCTAGGCGAAGTTATAACAACTTCGCCAACGGCGAAGTTGTAACAACTTCTGCCTTAGGCGAAGTTATCACAACTTCGCCTACTGAAGCCCAGGCCCGTAAATGTTTGTCTATATATAGTTGTGTCTTGTTTAGTTTTATGTATCAAGAAATCAGTGTGTGTTTGAGCAGCTTGTTTATTGAGAGAGAGTAAGAGACTAGAGTCGTGTGAGACGACCCGAGGTAGAGCTCACCTCGGGTCAGTCGTGTTTCTGTTTATGTTACGGTATGTAACGTGTTTTATTATTATATGAATCTGCAGATTTGATTATCCATTCTTGTATTTGTTTGTGTATTTGATCGTGTACGTGTTTGTGTTCTTCGTCTATACACCAATAAACGAGTCTAGGAGGATTCCGCACTCCTAGACCTCGTGCGGATCTCGTATCGATCAGCACCGGGACTAACAAGTGGTATCAGAGCCTTAGGCTCTTATGCTATGGTTCGAGATCTGCGTTTTGGTGTTTCTGGCACGTTTCAGTGCGTTTCTGGCCGAACAGCGCCGCAGGCGAAGTTATTGTTCATCAGGCGAAGTTGCCGTCACTGTTCGTAGGGTTTCAGCGAAGATATAAGGTCTGGCGAAGTTATGAACAGGCGAAGTTGACTTTAGGCGAAGTTGACTTCTCGGCGAAGTTATAGCCAGGCGAAGTTATGAACAGGCGAAGTTAGCAGCCAGGCGAAGTTATGGCCAGGTGAAGTTAGCAGCCAGGTGAAGTTAAAAAAAAAAAATAAAAAAAAAAAAATAAATAAATAAATAAATAAATTTGTTTGGAGTTTTCGTCTGTATGGCCAGGTGTACACGATTATTGTGAGACCAAAGATGTTGTTCCGTCAACGAGTGATCTTGTTATCTCTTGGTCTTACGTGTGAACAAATACGTGTCAACTATGGATTTGGAGTTGAGGTTGTGAATGGGATATTGTTTGAAACTGGATATTGACACATATTCGGGTGTTTGTGGGCAATGAAATTGTTGTTGTTCGTGGTTGACCAACCGAAGAAAGTCAAATTGAACTGAAGGTTTTCGTCATTACTGGATTGCGGTCAGAGCATATTATTTATGTTATTTTCAAGGCGTTCGAGAATTGGATCCTGAAACGTGATGCTTATTTATACGAGTGAAGATTCTGGAACAAGTTGGATTTAACCGGGAATTAAAGTGTCTATGTTCTTGATTGTTATCCCTGGTGATTGAAGATGCTTCGGATTAATTAATGGTCATGTGTTAGATTCTGTCAAGGTGGTTTTGTGATGAAATTGATCACCTGATGTTGAGTAGTTGAAGATTAAACCTTATCGTATGCCGACGAGTTGGTGAAGTTGTGGAGGAAGCCCAACTTCATGTGTTGGTGAAGTCAGATGGACTCACGTGATTGGTTGAGATGATCTATTGGCACGAGGATGCATGCATTTCAAAGACCTCAATCGTTATAGTCGGAGAAGCTTACACTGAAGGGGAGATCTGATATGGAAGACGCTGGGTGATTGGTAG
Source organism: Bidens hawaiensis (assembly GCF_021521415.1). Taxonomy (NCBI): domain Eukaryota; kingdom Viridiplantae; phylum Streptophyta; class Magnoliopsida; order Asterales; family Asteraceae; genus Bidens; species Bidens hawaiensis. The sequence goes on from NW_027491024.1 coordinate 5,297,539, forward strand.
ATTTGTGAAGCTACATGACAGATTCAGACACGGCTGGTTGATGAACAAAACAGAAGATCATCAGTTAAGAGGGAGTCTGTTAGTGCATGTTTTGTAACAGATGATCTTTCGTGTTTGTTAGAATTGAGAGCAACGGTCAAAGGGGAGACTGTTGGTGCATTCTGTGACCGTCGCTATGCAATTCTGACCAGCGGATCGTCACAGGCGAAGTTAGCACAACTTCGCCTAGGCGAAGTTATAACAACTTCGCCAACGGCGAAGTTGTAACAACTTCTGCCTTAGGCGAAGTTATCACAACTTCGCCTACTGAAGCCCAGGCCCGTAAATGTTTGTCTATATATAGTTGTGTCTTGTTTAGTTTTATGTATCAAGAAATCAGTGTGTGTTTGAGCAGCTTGTTTATTGAGAGAGAGTAAGAGACTAGAGTCGTGTGAGACGACCCGAGGTAGAGCTCACCTCGGGTCAGTCGTGTTTCTGTTTATGTTACGGTATGTAACGTGTTTTATTATTATATGAATCTGCAGATTTGATTATCCATTCTTGTATTTGTTTGTGTATTTGATCGTGTACGTGTTTGTGTTCTTCGTCTATACACCAATAAACGAGTCTAGGAGGATTCCGCACTCCTAGACCTCGTGCGGATCTCGTATCGATCAGCACCGGGACTAACACTTCTAATATATCATCTGTTATTATGTAGATGTCGAATGAGTTGGTTTTCTAGATGATCAAAGATCCACAACAGGTTATTATGTGGTTCAATTAATTGGTCACAATCTCATCAACTGGAACTCCAAGAAACAATATAGGCTGATAATTTAATTGGGCTCTTACTCGCACTTTGTGCTTCGGTGGCTCACCTCCTTATTTGATGAGTTGTATACTAGTCCACATGTAATATGGTGCATGACAACATTTATACTACTTATCTAGTCCTCAATCTGGTGTTTTATAAGCGTACAAAACACTAACATTGACTTGCACTTCAAACAATATATGATGTAGCTCAGAGTCTTTAAGAGTTTTTTATGTTTCTATCACCGCACAAATTGTGAATCTTTTGACCAAAGGGTTTTGTTACGCGCGGTTTGACATTTTTGATTCAAGTATCACATGAATTGTTTAACTTGAGGGGCATGCCAAAGATGATTCAACTCTGTTGTTTATACTATTCAATATATTTGATAGTTTTCATTGTAGCGCTATATATATGAGAAAATTCCCAAAATAAGTGTTTATGAAAAAGTTTTCCAGGTTTTAGGTGTTATTTGCAAAATATTCTCAAATTAAGTATTATAAACTAGTCGTGACGAGTAGTTTGTATAACCAATTAAAACTTGACTCGTGCCTTTAAACTAACCGTAATGAGCATGTTTACTAATCATTCACTCGTCAAGACTAAATACTAAATAAGTTTTATGCCTAATCAACGCCCACAAGTAATAAGAAGTTTTTTAGTCGTGACGAGTAGATTTTAAAACTTTTCGAGACACGAGTAATTTATCAAACTAACCACGATGATCTGTTTGTTTACCAAATGCATCGAACCGGTTAGTTTTACAAAATACTAACTGGAATGGTTAGTTTGAAAGGTCAAATAGTCGTTACGATTAAAATAGTCGTTACGATTAGATCTTGGTCAATGACTAGTTTACATTCCCGATACGAGTATTTTATTAGTAATTAACTCGTCGAGACTAGTTTACCCGGTTTACATTACCAATACGAGCCGTTTATTAGTACTTAACTCGTCGAGACTAGTTTACATTCCCAATACGAGTAGTTAATTAATAATTAACTCGTCGTGATTAGTTAACCTGATTTATATTACCTATACGAGTAGTTTATATGCAGTTAACACTTCGCGACTATTTTATGTGGTTTACATTCACAGTATGAGTAGTTAACTTGTCGCGAATAGTTTAACGTTACGAGTAGTTTGTATAACCAATTAAAACTTAACACGTGCCTTTAAACTAACCGTAACGAGCATGTTTACTAATCATTCACTCGTCACGACTACATAGGTTTTATGCCTAATCAACGCCCACAGGTAATAAGAAGTTCTTTAGTCGTGACGAGTAGATTTTAAAACTTTTTGAGACATGAGTAATTTATCAAACTAACCACGATGATGTGTTTGTTTACCAAACACATCGAACCTATTAGTTTTACAAAATACTAACTAGAATGGTTAGTTTGAAAGGTCAAATAGTCGTTACGATTAAAATAGTCGTTACGATTAAAATAGTCGTTACGATTAGATCTTGGTCAACGACTAGTTTACATTTCCGATACTAGTATTTTATTAGTAATTAACTCGTCGCGATTAGTTTACCCGATTTACATTACCAATACGAGTAGTTTATTAGTACGTCGAGACTAGTTTACATTCCCAATACAAACAGTTAATTACTAATTAACTCGTCAGGATTAGTTAACCTAATTTACATTACCTATACGAGTAGTTTATATGCAGTTAACACTTCGCGACTAGTTTACCTGGTTTACATTCACAGTATGAGTAGTTTAAGAGTGTCACACCCTCAAGATCCACTAACGGAGTTTTACCGTCAGAGGGTGTGAACTAACAGGATCGGATTCATTAGTTATAATCAAACCATAAAACAAAGTTTCAAAACCATGAAAACGTTTACGAGTAATTAAATGCGGAAGCGTAAAAACCATAGAAACCAATGTTGCGTCACGCAGGACGACTTAAAACCCAATGATAACAGTTTAAAAAAAGTTTGCATAATTAAAAGTGTTTCAAGCAATGCATGATCCTAAACCGCGGGCCCGCCTCGGCTACCTGAGAATAACATACTAAAAGTGTCAACACAAGGTTGGTGAGTTCACAAGTTTAAATAAAAATAAAGCGTTTAGCGTTTGCGTTCAACGTTTTGCGTTACAGCGTTTTGCGTTACAGCGTTTTGCGTTACAGCGTTTTGCGTTACAAGATAGTGTTATGTCAATTATATATCTATAGGTAGCTAGCCTATAAAACAAGTATCACTAAGTGTTCGACACCGAAGCTGACTGTTTATTCATTTGCCTTGCCACCAGGTCATCCAGACCATGGTATGTGTTTAGCCAAGATTACACCCGCTCGACCTCCAGTCGAGTTTAGCGTTGGGTGGGGTTTGTCAAACCCAGTAGTACTACTCAACAATGACTCGCTATTATCCAATATTAAACGGTTCGATGTGAATGAAGGACTTTAGTTAACGCGTTTGCCACTTAGTCTTTACAAGTGATATATAATCTATATTAACAAAATCTTAAATGCGTTTTCGGAGTATGTTATCTCCCCCAAGCGAAAAGCGTTTAAAAAGTTTAAAAGGGGAAAGTGAAACTCACTGTTTGCGATGAAATTCCCAAATTAAATCACCAAGATGCGCGTCACAGAAAAACTCTCTCTAGCGTTCTAAAACAACAAAGAGATTTTTCTAAGTGTCGGAATATTATCGAGTCTCTAGACCCGGCACATAATACCTATGCACATAACATGTTTCGTGTTTCGTTTGTGAAGCGTGTGTGACTTTAACAATGTATTTGTGATACATTACATATGCAAGCAAGTATTTTCGTGTCATGTATTCATAAAGTACATCACTAGCAATTACTCCCCGTAAGGGCAATTTGGTCAACACATAACATTAACTAGCCATTATTCCCCACGAGGGCAATTTGGTCAAATCATGACAATCAATTAGCAATTATTCCCCGCAAGGGCAATTTGGTCAAAACACGACAATAAATTAGCAAGTATCATGTTTCATGCATTTTCACAAAACTCAGCAGCTAGTTTCACCGAGACAGAAAATCTACTTGAAAGATTGTACTATTCCACTGATCATAGCATCTCAATTAATTTACCAAAAATCAACACAGAAGCATATATGTCTTAGGTTTCCAGAACATATTTTATTATATTTTTATTCCACATAGTTTTCTCACAATCATCAAATCATTACAGCAAACTCATAACAATCAAATTCATGCGTAACAGATTGTTATTTGCAATTCCCGTTAAACGAAAAATCCAATAAATGCAAGACCACTTGGGTTAGGTTCCTAACTCAATAAGTCAACTTTCAGAAGTGGAACCAACCCAATTGGTCTCGTAGTTCATGAGATATAACATTTACAAAACAACCTAACAGCAGGTCTAACAGCTCAGCTTTGCACCACGTTTTTGTAAAATCATAAAAGTTAACCTTTACTTGTCCAAAAATCACAAATTTATATTCTTTAGAAACTAGACTCAACCTAGTTTACTGCAGTATTAATAATCTCAACCAATTTTTACATTTACACTTCGTTACAGTCACTTAAACATCAATAACACAATCTGTCCAGAAACTGTTTGCATCCAAACTCAACATATTAACAATCTATGAACTATCATGCATTCATATAACACTCTAGACTCCATAAACACCATCCATGCACATCAATTACACATTACATACATGATTAGGGTTTTTGTTTGAACTCAAATCAAAGACACAAGTAATTAGCATGTAACAATATCAATTCTAGTTATCATATCATTAACAAATCAACAACAATCATATTAACACAACACCATAAGAAAATCGGCAGCTAGGGTTTGTAGTTAACCCATGAAACATCAAAATCAAGTATAAAGGATGCATAGGATAATCGATTATACCTTCCTAGCACATAATTCTTCAATCAAACACTTGAATTTGTGGTTGTATGTGTGTGTATTGGTGACGGCAGCCAAGGAGAGACCAAGGGGGTTCCGATCGGGACTTAGGAAGAAAGAAAATAAGAGTTAGGGTTTATTATAACATAGTATTTATAGAATACTATGTTACACTTTAGCCCCTCCACTTCTAAGTATTATTTTTCCTAGCTTAAACTAACTAGTTTGCATCTTGTGTTAGCGTTTTATACTATGTTATCACATAACACATAAGTCTAACACATAATTATCACATAATTAATGTTTTGACGTTTTTCGTTTATTCATCAATCGTTTGCGTCAACTCCTTTGCGTTTCGGTGCAATTCCCGAAAGACTACACATGTAGTAAGTGTTAAGCGTCATTTAAACCCTAGTTTAAATGTAATGAGGTGTGCGTTATAGATTCAATGATCTTAAGTTTGAATTGACGGAGTTGAGTTAACGGAGTTGAGTTAACGGAGTTAACCTGAAATTGACGATTGTCACAAAGAGTAAGAGGAGTTAACTTGTCACGAATAGTTTAACGTTATGAGTAGTTTGTATAACCAATTAAAACTTGAGACGTGTCTTTAAACTAACCGTAACGAGCATGTTTGCTAATCATTCACTCGTCACGACTAAATAAGTTTTATGCCTAATCAACGCCCACAAGTAATAAGAAGTTCTTTAGTTGTGACGAGTAGATTTTAAAACTTTTCGAGACACGAGTAATTTATCAAACTAACCACGATGATGTGTTTGTTTACCAAATACATCGAACCGGTTAGTTTTACAAAATACTAACCGGAATGGTTAGTTTGAAAGGTCAAATAGTCGTTACAATTAAAATAGTCGTTACAATTAGATCTTGGTCAACGACTAGTTTACATTCCCGATACGAGTATTTTATTAGTAATTAACTCGTCGCGATTAGTTTACCCGGTTTACATTACCAATACGAGTAGTTTATTAGTACTTAACTCGTCGAGACTAGCTAGTTTACATTCCCAATACGAGTAGTTAATTAATAATTAACTCGTCGGGATTAGTTAACCTAATTTACATTACCTATACAAGTAGTTTATATGCAGTTAACACTTCGCGACTAGTTTACCTGGTTTACATTCACGGTTTGAGTAGTTTAAGAGTAAGAGTAGTTAACTTGTCGCGAATAGTTTAACGTTACAATCTACTCGTTGTGACTCGTTTTAGCAGTATTCTGATTATTTTATGAATATTTAAAAATATATTATAATATTATTCAATCCCTTATTTTTATGTAATTTAAAAAAAAATATTATGGCATGTCTTTACTTTTTGTGATCCCTTATTAATATATCATGTAACATGCAATTGAGTTCTATATCAACGATTATTGGTACGTTCAATTTTTTTAAAAGTTGTATCATTTTTTTATTATTTTAGTCTAATAAATGGTATATATTATACTTACATGATAATTACACTTGGTATTAATTGGGAGACTATGGCGGTAATGCAAATTAGGTAAACTAACCACGACAAGTTAATTATTAATTAACTACTCATATTGGGAATGTAAACTAGTCTTGACGAGTTAGCTACTAATAAACTACTCTTAGTGGTAATGTAAATCAGGTAAACTAACCACGACGAGTTAATTACTAATTAACTACTCCTATTGGGAATGTAAACTAGTCTCAATGAGTTAACTACTAATAAACTACTCGTATTGGTAATGTAAACCAGGTAAACTAATCGCAATGGGTTAATTACTAATAAATTACTCGTATCGGGAATGTAAACTAGTTGTTGACCAAGATCTACTCGTAACGACTAGTTGACCTTTCAAACAAACCATTCAAGTTAGTATTTTGTAAAACTAACCGGTTCGACACATTTGGTAAACAAACACCTCGTCGTGATTAGTTTGAAAAACTACTCGTGTCTCGATAAGTTTTAAAATCTACTCTTCACAACTAAAGGACTTCTTATTTATTCATGGGCGTTGATTACGAGGCTTGAAAATTATTTAATCGTCACAAGTAGATGATTAGTGAAACTGGTCGTTACGGTTAGTTTAAGGACACGTGGCAAGTTTTAATTTGTTATACAAACTACTCGTGTGTAATCATAAACTACTTGTCACGACTAGCTTATAATATCTATTTTGGGAATTTCTGGCAAATGACACCTAAAACCTGAAAAACGTTTTCATAAACGCTTATTTTGAGAATTTTCCCAGTATATATTCCTTGTAATTTCGATTCAACATGATGAATACAAAACTACTATTCTATCCTTTTTCTTTTAATATTTGTAGTATTATATTGTGTTCCATAAATTAAAAGCAACTATAGATGACCTCAATATTCATAACACACTTAAAAACGTACTTAAGAAATTTACTTTTTAGTTCATTTGACCTATAGGTTAGTCAAATATCAAGGATTATCAAGGTCACGCGTGACTCAATGCATAATAAACTTACGATCAATAATTACACATTTTTTAAATGGCGTTGTGTTAGGTCACCACACTCCCGATTTTAGAGAGCCATGTTGCCCAACTCTGGTCGGACTATGTGGTCTCTACCGGGCACACACTGACTTCAGAGTTTGACTTTGGCGTTCCCTCAGGATATAATACCGTCGGCTATCACTTGACATTCGTTGTTCCACTACAAAAGTAGAACTCTTTGGTATAACACACGATAGGAAGAAAACCCTGGTGGGCTCGGGATTCGAACTAACAACGTCGCAAGACCTAACTCAAAACCTTCAAGGCCAAAATCCACCACAGATGAGGATCGAACATGATAATCACGGGAACCCATCTTCTTACCACATGTGAGAGTATATCTTACATATACGCCGTATATGTTTGTTTATATATATAGTTTGTTTGTTTCTCATTTGTAACTTTTCGTTATGAAATAATAAAACTCTCTCTTTCTGCTTTTCTTTTTCTTTATCGTGTTTATCATTCTTTAACAGTTTCATGGTATCAGAGCATGGTTGTTAGTCCTGCTCTTCTTCTTAATCGGTTTCTTGCTGATTTTTTTCTTATTCATCTGATCTTTTGTGAACATTCTTCTGTTTTGTTCGAGTGTCTGATCATTTTTTATCTTTTTCGTTCGTCTCATTCGAACTCTTTTGAGTTTGCATCTCTTTTTCTACTTATTTTCATCTTTTCAAAGGTTTTATCCCTTCATTTTTTATCAATTTTCTAATCATTTCACATTTTTGTTTCTGAATTTTCTCTCAAAGTTTAAGATCTTCTCATTTCCTTTTCTCTCAGTTTTTGTCAAAATCTTCTTTCTCTACATATACGCCGTATATGTTTTGACTTACACGTCGCATATCTTTTCTCCAGCCTATATCTTGAACATATACGCAAACTTGGGCGTATAACACTTATACACTTATTTGTTCTACGTATAAGTCTCTTTGACTTATACGTCGTATATGCTATATGGCGTGTAAGTGTTTCTTTGTTATAAAGAGCGTATAATTTTCCTTCTTTCGCGTTTTTGTTGTGCTTTTCTAATGGCAGCTTTGAACAGTTCTATTGTTCAAAACATGACCATTGATTCCTCTAATCATGTCACACCCCTATCTTAGGGCCTAGGCATGTGACCAATAGTTGGTACCTGTTTTGAAAATATATCAGAGTTTTAGCGGAAGTCTTTAGTTTATAATAAAATATTAGTTTATATTTTGAAACATTAGTTCATTTGTAAAATATAATAAAATATTTAATTTAATAGAAAGCTTCTCGAATAATAGATATTCGAGGGTTTGATTTATAAACCTTGTTTGATTTTATAAAACTTGTTTAAATATGTTTGCAATATTTTAATAATCTATAATATTGAGCCGTCTCTACCTTGCGAGCATTTATCTCCATGAGTTGGCTAGAATTCCATGCTACCTGTGCTAACTTTATTTCCTGTAATATTTGAGGGGGGAAATACGTCAGCGATATGTGGTGAATCGTTGACTCTAAAAACGTTTTATAAATATTTATTTGACTGACAAGATAGTTTTCGTGAAACAATCTCAGCATAAACGTCTATTATTTCTGGGATTTGTACCACTTGCCATACACACACAATTTCGGTCCTCCAGGAACTGACGACTATTGGGAACTGGCGCCCATTGGAAACTGACGCCCATTAGGAACTGATGCCCATTGGAGAACTTTTATTATGATCTCTAGTCTGCGGCCACGTAGCCTTGACTGATAGACTAGAATGATTATGTTTGGATCCAGACACATGTGTACTCGGTCTGAGTTGTTTTTATTTTCTATCTTGTAAAAAAATTAGGGATCACGTAATCCCATTAATCTTTATTTGACTGTCTTTGTTTAAGATAAACAACACGTTTATCTTGACTGAAAAAGGTTTAACGTATTCACATGTGATTGTTTGTTGTGAATGATGTATTGATCTCGTTTGAAAACCTTTGTGATAAATGAATGATTGACCTATAATAAAATAAGTTTATATAAATACCTGGATCTTCTCTTAATCCGGCTACAGACCTTTAGTCTGGTTTTGATAGCTTAAACCTTGATTGATTGTTTGCTTGTTTTGAATTCCTTCTCTTTATTTGCCAATCATGTACTATGTTTCTTCTTCAAGAAAAAATGTTTATGATATGTTTCTTCTTCAAGAAGAAACGTCATTTATCTATAACCTTTATAAAATCTCATATTTCTTAATCATAAAGAAACACTAGTTTTTGACTATACCTCTTGTGGGTAAAGCTTATCTTTCTTACTATATTCTCATGTATGTGAATACTTGCATTTATTATCCATAGAAGAAATTATATTTAGTTGTAACCTTTGTTTTTGTATTTCTTAATTATAAAGAAATTTTATTTAATTGTTATAATTTGATCAAGGTCTAGGCTATACTCCTGACTAGGGTATAAGCCTTTGGAATAATAATATTTTATTTGGGCAGAACCCTTACCTTGTTCGGCATATTATTTTCTAGATTCTCGGACAGCACTTCGACGCTTGTACGATAACGAGAATCTTGATCAACAACTCCTCGACACGGAAATCGAGGCAACGTTCGGGGGTCGCCAGGTCGTGCACGTACTTCGAGGCGGGACGTCGGGTCGTCTCGGGTTGGCACAGTTTACGAGGTCGTCACGTGTTACGAGGCCGGCACGCAAAACGAGGTCGTCACGTGTTACGAGGTCGTCACGCAAAACGAGGTCGTCACGTGTTATGAGGTTGGCACGCAAAACGAGGTGTGCCGGTCGTCGGGATTGTCGGTACGAACTTCGAGGTGTCGTCGGTATATGGTACGGATTATGTGGTTATGATTTGTCGGGTTGGTGTCGTCGGTATAGTTGAAATCCGGTCCCATCGCGATACGCGATGGAACCTTTCTATTGGTTATCACGTATCGCGATGACACATATTACTCAGAGAGTGCCACGTGTCGCCACATGGCGCTTTCTTAAGCACCCTCTGCCACGTGTTGACACGTGGCGAACACGTGTCATTTTCTAAGGCACCCTATGCCACGTGTTGACACGTGGCGTACACTTGTCACTTCCCTATTATCCTAGTCATCGCGTATAGCGATGGCTTAATGTCTTGAGCCGTAGCGTATCGCGACACCGCCCTTTTTGGGTTTTCTGTGACGTTCCTATCGCGTATCGCGATGTCTCCTTGGCTATGCCCGTCGCGTATCGTGATGGGTTAATAAAAAAAAAAATTTATTTTTAATCCTTTTAATTTTATTAGCTTGTCATATTTGGATCAAAATTTTTGGGATGTTACAAATTATTTTTACCTTCATCCTTCTGATCATCCTGTTATGATCCTTGTTTCCAAATTCTTTGACAGTACCGGTTTTGGAGCTTGGAAAAGAGCAATGCCGATTGCTCTTTTAGCTAAAACAGGCTCGGTTTCATTAACAACACTGTGATCATTCCAGTCAATGAACCACATCTTGCATTTTGGCAACGTTGCAAGGATATGGTGATATCATGAATTCTTAAAACCCTCACTCATTCACTCATGATATTCGTGATAGCGTTTTGTATGCTGAAACTGCTCAAATTATTTGGAATGAGCTTAATTCTCGTTATGATCATGGTTCTAAGATTTATCAATTGGAAAATATTCTTTACCAAACTAAATTTTTGTCTGTTTAAAGATGTCTCACTTAAAACTCATTTACCTAAAGGATTTCTATTCTTAAAATTTTATTTTCAAACGTTTTTGTAAACCCACACGATAAGACGAGTTATGTGGACCATCCGATGATCTAAATAATTATGGTCCGGAACATAATTATCAAAGTCCTTGCATGAAAATCATAATACGTACAATTGTGTGTCATAATATAGAATTGAAAATAGTTAGGATAACGGTACAAATGTAAATATGATAAGGACATGGTGGATAAGCCGCTGGTACATCCTATATATAAGTGCCCTTATCGGATTTGCATTTGGAGCGTTGTTTTAACTATTCAAAGTTCTGTGTCATAATAAATTTTTAAATTTTATTTAAAATTTTCATTTCCTCAAAATCTAATGGTATCCTTTAATTTCGGGATGAAATTCCCTAAAGTAGGGGAGACTGTAACAACTTGGATTTTAGATTATAATATTATTATTCGTTACATGACTCGTTTTTATGTTCGGGAATATTTATCAAGAAAATATCGCGTTTATCGGGTTATTGTTTATTTTAGTATTATTGGTAAATATTTATTTAATATATAAAACAACTTTGAATTATATACGATTTTAACCCTAAATACTACTTTAACCCAATTTGGTATCCATCCTTATTCTAGAGGGACCAATCTGCAATTCTAATATATTAATATATAATGTTCTTAACCAATTAACCCAGACCCGCGTTCATATCCAAAGTAGCTTGATATTGGTTCGAATCCACTTCGTGAGATGGCCATCTTGGTGAACATGATCTGCCATAATCTCTTCGATCCCTTCATTTATGTGCCAGAATAAAGAGAGATTTGGTAAAAAAATGGTTAATGATACATTCAACCAATGAACTATGACTTAATTATTCCATTGCTACGATTCATCCAGTCGAAGTAACCGATCCATTCCGGATCGACCGAATTGGTACGGAAGTTGTAACATGGGAAAACCACGTCCCAGGATACGGGCCCCTCTCCCCTTGAGGATTGGATTGACTTGGTTATTGCGGCCCGAAACCCGAATTCTTTTCTTGAGCAGTAATTCTCGTTGTGTGTTTGGAATCAATTCGTTTAGATTGTTTTTACATATATTATACCTTCACCGACATAAATAATTTGGAAATTTAATCGATATAATCTGCGAATTTATAACCAAGCAGGCCGTCATTCATAATTGTGCATTATACCAATTTGAGTTGTTAATAAATCAATTAAATATTCATACACCATCCAGTATTGATCGCAAATCAAAACCCTCTTCTTAATCGACTTATGATAACCTGCAACTTAGCTAATCTCTTCGCGTTTGGCCGAGGTTGTTCATCACGTCGTTTGATATAAATTCGTCATCAATCAGGTAATTGATTATAGGTACCAAGTCGTTTATACTTAATAATCATAAACCCTAAGTTTAATTTAATCAAACCTTAACAGATTAACGAATTGATGAATCTAGGGTTTATGCATAATAGTTTGGTTGTTCTGGTAATTATAATGTTCTGTTCTGGTCATTAACCAACTGGTACACCCAGCTCAATTGGCTGGGTGCGTGCTGGCTAAACCTCTGAGCCGGCCATGGCAGTTTTTCTTATTTTTTATGTAGTTTTTCTTTAATTGTTTTAAGGGTCCAAACGGTTTTATAAATTATATATAGTTAATATAAAATAAACGTATTAGACTAAAACCGACATATTAATCATTTAGTTTTTTGAACTTTGGTTAAACCATATCTATATGTATATACTTATATATATATAAGATATTTGAAATTTGTTAAAGGTTTAAAAAGGCTTTATTTATTTATAATACGTAATTAGAATATATATTAAACCCCATTATTTTACAAAATTATTAGGTCAAGTATTTTTATAAAAGTTCATCTTTTGTATAAATATTATTAGTTATTATTTATTATTTGTTTACAATAATTATTTATAAGAATTCGTTATTAATAGTAAAAACATCAATATATACATAAAATGTATTTTTAGCTTAAAATAATTATTTGATACAAACCCCTTTATATAATTTATCCAAAGTCCTACAAATATTTACTTTAAGTATTTTTATGCAAATTTGTATAATTAAAATGATATTATTTACGATAAACCGTTGTTAAATAAAAGCAATAAAATTGATAATAAGTCTAAGTCATATTAAATTTCCAAAGGAACACACTCGATCATCAATTCCCGAGTCTCTATCTAGTTTTAGCTTCGTTATACAATCCACATTTATTACCTCAAAATTATTCTTTATTAGGAGATCTCGTCGGTAATTTCTGAAGAGCGTGACTCTTGGTTTGCTACCATTCTTACCGCGTTCATTTATCTCTTGCATAGTCGCTAAGGTGAGTATTTCACTCCCCTCTTTTACTCATTTTAACCGTTTTGGGGACATATGCGTTCGTAGATATTTTTATATTATATATTACTCAACCGCAACTGTTTATCCTTGTGTGTTTATCAGTTTGCCTAACTTGCTATTTGCTTACTTTCTTTGTTTGAATGTTACTTGCTTATTTCGGCAACCGATGTCCATTTTTATGTTACGGTTTAGTCCTTTCTTGGTAACCAATGTCCATTTATATGGATTGGTTTAGCCCTTTCTTTATGGTTTCTTTCTTTATTGTTTGATTGATTGTTTATGTGATATGGCTTAACTGTTTATTCTCACAGGAACAGTTTGCATATTTCTTTATATACTATATCTTATTATTGTTGTGTCTTAGACTGGTGTTTTACTCACTCAACATGTGTTGTTGACAAATATTCTATTTTATACGCATATGCAGGTTATCGTAGAAATTTAATGCATGTTGGTGAAGACTTAGTGAAGAATTTAGTTAGAAGAATAGTTTAATCAAGAAATATAAAATTTGTATTGTTGTATGAATTATGTACTTGTTTGTATTGATTTATTTGATAAATGAATTTAATTAATAGATATTGCCATTTAAATATTGTATGATAGTACCTTGTGAGCTGTGACAATCAGTTCATGCCCCGACATTTCCACCATAGGTTGGGTGTGATATGGGGGCCATATCACACAACTACTTACCGTGGCTTTAGATATTCTTTAGCCATTGTGGATGATTATAGTAAACCACATGGACTCATTTGCTTTCAACCAAATGCAATGCATTTCCTATACTTCAATCATTTATTGAAATGGACAGCACTCAATTTGGCACTACATTGAAATGCATCAAATCCGATAATGCTTTTGAACTTGGATCTGGTTCTATAAAAAGTGCTTATTTGTTGAGAAAATGTATTATTTATTAAACCACTTGTAGGGTTGTGCCTCAACAAAATGGTGTTGTCGAGATAAATCATAAACATTTGCTTGAGGCCTCAAGAGCTCTTATGTTTCAAACTAAACTCCTGGTTCAGTTTTGAGGCGATTGTGTTCTAACTTCACATTTAATCAATTGGTTCCCTACTGACATTCTCAACAATTAAACCCCATATGACGTTTTAACGGGAAAGGATCCTTCTTATTGTCTTTCCTATGCTTCTACATTATCTCATGGAAGAGATAAATCTCACCCAGAGCTGTGCCTTGTGTTTTCCTAGGTTATCCTCTTAGAAAGAAAGCTTAAAAATTGTATAATCTTGATACAAACAAGGTCATTATTTCAAGAGACATTTTCTTTGAAGCTTTATTTCCCTCAACAACCAAATCAAAAGACAATTTCATTTTCCTATCTATTGATCTTATTAATCAATTCTTTGATGATCTTGCTTCCGATTCTATCCCTACTACGCCTACCTCTTCCGATGATTCTACTTCTCCATCTTTCGTTACTCCTGATACTTCTTCTTACGTTCCTTCCACTCCTCCTAATGATCAATTTGTTCGAAGATATTCGAGAACTTCTGTTCCACCCTCCTACTTGAATGATTATGTTTGTAACCATTCAAATCCTTCTCACTACTATTTTCACAATGTTACTAATTCTTGCTATTCCTCTACATCTTTTTCTTCTCATCTTATTCCTTCCAGCAAGTCTGTCACTCAAATGATCTCTGATTTACATGAGCCTACTTCGTATAACGAACTTCTGACATTCCTGAATGGCAAGATGTAATGAATAAAGAATTTCAGTCACTTGAAAATACTCATACTTGGGATGTTGTTGCTCAACCCTGGAAAGAAGGCTATTAAATGCAAACGGGTGTTTAAACTTAAACATAAAGCAGATGGAACTGTTGAACGTTGTAAAACAAGATTGGTGGTCATAGGTGATACTCAACAAGGGGGGATTGATTATAACGAAATGTTTTCTCCTTTTGTAAAGATGACCACAATTCGAAGTCTTGTAGTTATTGCTACCAAACGAAGTTGGCCTCTTTTCTAGCTTAATGATAATAATTTTTTTCTTCATTGGCATTTAGATGAGGATAACTATATGCTACCACCACCTGGTATGCAACTTCCTAATAATAAGGTGCTTAAACTTCAGAAAATCCTTATATGGTTTGAAAAAGGCCTTTCGAAATGGTATGGAAAATTGTCTTCCGCTTTTTTAAAGTCAATAGGGTATGTGGGTTCTCAGAATAATCATTCTTTGTCTTCAAAGTCTATGGGATCATCCTTGGTTTATGTTGTTGTATATGTCGATGATGTTTTGGTTACTGGGAACAATTTGGAAGAGATTAATTCTCTTAAGACTTTTCTAGATTCATCTTTTTAAAATCAAAGATCTAGGAAGTCTCATTATTTTTTAGGCATGGAGGTTCTTTACACCACTAAAGGTGTTATCATGTGTCAACGCAAATTTGTTAAGAATATGCTTTCCGAATTTGACACTTCCAATATTTTTGTCACCAATCCTCCATTGCCTCATCGTTTACAGCTTAAAGCTCATGAGGGACTTGTTCTTGAAGAACCAATACGAAACAGGAAATTTGTTGGTAAACTTAATTACCTTACACACACAAGACCTGATATTGCTTTTTTTGTTCAATTTTTGAGTCAGTTCATGCAAGATCCGAGAATATCTCGTTGGAATGCCGCCCTTCATACTATTTCTTATGTCAAAGGAACTATATCTCAAGGATTATTCTTCAACAACAATCCTTCCTTTGATTTTGCACGCATTATGTGATTCAGATTGGGCAGCTTGTCCTAATACTCGACGATCGATTAGTGGTTTTTATGCTTCACTTGGGGGATCTCTGATTTCTTGGAAATCTAAGAAGCAACCTACAGTTTCTTTGAGCTCTGCTGAGGCTGAGTACCGATATCTTCGACATGTAACTAGCGAACTTGCATGGTTGACCAGACTCCTCTCGGAATTTAATAATCCTAACATTACTCCTGTTACACTCAAATGTGATAGTCAAGCTGCAATTTATATTGCCAAAAGAATCTTGTTTTCATGAGCGGACTAAGCACATTGAAATCAATTGTCCTTTTGTTCGCGAGAAGTTGCAAGAAGGCCTCGTGACTTTGATGCATACGAAGACAAATGATCAACTTGATGACAATTTTACAAAGAGCTTACAAGGCCTAATTTTCACGAGCTCCGATGCAAGTTGGGGTTTCTCAACCTCCAACTTGGTGGGGGGGGGGGGGGGGTTGAGCGTATATCATACATATACGTCGTATATGTTTGTGTGTATATATAGTTTGTTTGTTTTTCATTTGTAACTTTTCATTATGAGATAATAAAATACTCTCTTTTTTCTTTTCTTCTTTATCTTGTTTATCGTTCTTTAATGATTTCACCACCGGGCCGCAAGTGAGGAATCTACAGTCAGGCCCGGCCTGTGGGCTAGTCAAATTAGACAGTGGCTTTGAGCCTCCAGTAAATCTAGGTCTCTAATTTTTTATGAGTTATGTACTAAGTAGAGGTGCACAAAAAACCCGAACCCGGAACCGATTTTTTTATACTCGGGTTTATAATACCCGAACCCGTATCCGACCCTACTCGTAGGGTACGGATAGAGTATGCATTTCAATAACCAAACATGTACCCGAGCCGGACCCGATTTGTACCCGTTAATACCTGAAATCCGGAACCGCTTCCATTCTCGAAACCAGGTTTTTCCAATACCCGAAACCGGGTGTTTAAATACCCGATCTATACATGAAATTACCCGAAAAATACCTGAAAAAATAACCGAAAATACCCCTGAAAAATGCAACCCTTAAAAATCCAACCTATACCCGAAAAACACTCGAAAAAAATCCCAAAAATAGGGTTTTTCCAATACCCGGAAATAAGGTATTCATATACCGGGTTTTATAATTATCCGGTTCTATACCCGACCTGAACCCAATACATATGGTATGGTTTTTAGAGCCGATACCCGAAGCCGACCCGAGTATTGCCAATACCCGGTCATACCTGAACCCGGTTCCATATCTGAAACCGGATATTTGAAAAACTCGATTTGTGCACCTATACCCCTATGTACTATAGGTTTTAAAAGTGGGCTTTTTTTGGGAATATCTCATAGAATAGTAAATAAGTTTGAAAAGTGTTCCAATTAGGTCACTCATGCATATTTTCCCCAAATCGGGTCACTAAATCTTCAAATAGAGTCTCATCGATTTTTTTGTGCGTTAAAAAGTAAATGAAGGATAAGATGTAGGGGTCGGAATTTGCAATATATGTAGATAAATTTAGAGAACTTTAAAAAACGTTAATTATATTAAAATTCAAAAATAAAAAATAAAATTCACATCGCTGCTCGACGTCAACATCAAAAAAGAGATAAAAAGATTTCCTATGTGAAACTAAAATGAAAAAGACTAAAAAATCATGTTAAAACCTTTAATTTAATAAAATATGAAAGTTAAATGACTTAATTGGAACACTTTTTAAAATTGAGTTACCTAATTGTAACACTTTTAAAACTTGGTTACTATTATATAAAATTGCCTTTTTATAACAAGTTAAGAACGAGGCTCATGTATTTTTGTTCATATTTTTTTGCAACTTACACTTTCTATGAATTGCTTGCAATTTGTTGTTTTTTAGAATCTTAGCTTATTTATAGGCCCATGTATTTTTGTTCATATTTTTTGCAACTTACATTTTCTATGAATTGCTTGCAATTTGTTGTTTTTTAGAATCTTAGCTTATTTATAATTAGATTTTTTATAATTTCTAATAGAATTCGAAAGTTTGAATCGATTCATTCTAAAATGTTAAAGAAACAAAAAATTTTAACTCCGCCTACTATAAACTTATTAATTTGTTATTGATGGTCCCAAGCCTAAGAAAAGGAGGAGGGTTTATACAAATAAATTTTGAAAAATGCCTCAACATTTTAGTTCACTTTAGACCTCAACGATCGTTGAGACGACCATGTCTACAGTTACACATAATTTGTTACATATTATTATTGTTTATAAAGTTCCATAAATACAAGTCCAATATTTGTCTATATCCTTTTCCATATCTCTCCAAGAGTTTTTCACTAAGCAATTTGGCCTCGTTATTGAAGGACATAATACTCCAAAAAGTGTGGAACTTTTGATGAACCCTTGGTTGTTTGATATGCGTGTTAACATTGGACACATCAAACACTCCAAATAATAAATAACCACCAAATTTGCAAACATGTCATGGCAAACATACGTTTACAAATTAATTGTTTCACTCTACTAAGTAAACATACAATTTTTGTTTACAAAACACGGCTTAAATAGACGCATACAACTTTTTTTAATAAAGAGATCATAAATTCATGTAGTGGTTGAGTGAGTAAAAAGTGTGTGTGTGTGTGGGGTGGGGGGGGCGGGGTTGGAGTCCATACATATAATTTTTTTTAGGAAAGAAAAACGTGTAAATGAACACTAGTGATGAAAAAAAACAACGGTACTCTCAAATCTCTATATAAGGTTCGCCCATACACGTGGACAAAATGAAATATAAAGTTGCCTAGCTTGTTTCTTCAAACATGTTGGTGGTTTTAAGAGACTTAAAGTAAAACCCATGAGCTTGTAAGTTGTCTTAAATCGACTGTACATATTAGTTGATTTGGAAATCAGTATTCTTTTTGTTAAAGCCAGCACGAAAAAGAAATATCTTTTTGAGTTTTCAAAAGAGAAAAATTGAGGTTTTGAGTTTTCAAAACGGTGACAAATGTAGTTGAAGTTTCATGCTTGAAAACCAGTTTGTTCTATATTTTTTTTGTGTGTTTATTTCCTTGTATTAATTGGTTGCTATTTTAGGTTCAAAGTGAATTCTATGAACACTTTGACATAGTTCACCTTTGGAGAAAGATTGCCACTGATTCACACCTTTCTTTAACCCAATTTAACGAGGTTAATCAGTTGAGTTAACCGTAGAGGACACGAGCCAATTAAGAGGTTTATAGTACAAATTAGAGGAACTTCACCAACTGTTAATAAAAGTATCTTTTGATCTAGTATAAGTTTAAATGATGATCATATACATCAAAGTATTAAACTTATAATTACACATGTCCAATCAAACTAAATCGTTATAATATACATAAACAAATTGAATTTTAATAATTCAAATGGCCGTCCATCAGTGAGTAATCGTAATCTTTACTAACAATATGACTAGTTATGCTTTCAACTTTTATTTTCATTATTAAGTGTTGTCTCACTCTAACGGAAAAGTAAGCCTCTAATTACATGAATTGACAGATTTTTATCCCAATAAGAATATTGTAAATAATTTCGAAAATATATAAATAAGTTGGGAGCAGACACATGACTTTCATTAGATTAGGATTGACCTTCGCAACAAAATGAATGTTAGCAGTGAGAAACAGTATTTACTATATAATTATTAACATATAAAAGAACAATTTGGCGTATAAATAAAACAACAATTTGACAGAGAATGTAAAGCTCCAAACATTTAGTACGTCATTATAAAAAGACAAACGAGTAAATAATAAACTAGAAGTTTAAGTAAACATATATGAGTTTACTGAGAAGAATCATAATCATTCAAGAACCCAAATCTGTTTGTATTCTTAAAGCGTCGATGGATACTAAAAAGAAACCTTCCATCATAACTCAAACAACCAAATCAATCCCATTGAGATCTACAATTCATGTTTTTAACAAAGTTTTCTCCTTTTTCTTAGCTCCAAACATTAACTCCCTTCCTTGTATTCATCGTACAAACATCTTCTATAAGAACCCTTTAACCACCCTTTCAAACTTTCCAAATTGTCTCTTGCAGTTTCTTTGTTACAACTTCAAGATCTTACTAGAATGACCACTTTTTCCTTGTCACACATACCATGTTTCAAAACGAACGACAATGATGACCGTCCGATCATTTGGAGTTGCAAGATCTTTGGAGCTAGAGCTTACACCAATATTAGGATAAGCCGGACCACGTTGTATGCCGCCCCAGTGGCAGCCGGTGTAAACGGACAGATGGTTGTGGAGAGGACGATGATCCCAACTAAAAAACAACTCGTGGACCCTTTTCGGCAAGGTGTAATTATCTTGGATGGTGTCGGGTATCGACAAACAGTTGTTGTTCAGTCTTATGAAGTGGGGCCGGATAAGACCGTGACTCCTCAACCTTCTCCAGGTTAGATTTAGTGACGACATTGGCAATTTAAGTAATTATAGTTTTTATGGGTGGATTTGTATTGATGTATGATGTACCATCTTATCTAACTACTTGCTAGATAGTTTTCTATAATATAGCTGTCGTTCTGAAAAAATACACAGGAAACTGCTTTGAATCATGTGTGGATGTCGGGGCTTCTTGGAGATGGATTTGGCGCGACTCATGGTATGATGAAGAACAATCTTATATGGGTTGTTTCAAGAATGCAAGTTCAAGTTGATCAGTATCCCATCTGGTGAGTATTTAATGTTTGTTGCAAAGAGATTAATAATCCAATAGGCTAAACGTAGTAGCATACCCCCTATATGCCGAAGAGGAGTAAATTCATGTTAAAACAGCAGAATGGGTATGTTTAGCATAACAACCCTTTTGAAAATTAATAAATGATTGGATTAATCGTTTATTGTAGGGGAGAGATATTGGAAATCGACACATGGGTTGGAGCGTCGGGAAAAAATGGAATGCGACGAGATTGGGAAATCAGAAGCCATACCACTGGCATTGTTTTTGCTAGAGCAACAAGGTAAGTTATTACAATAAGTTTGTTAGATAAAAAAAACATATATTATATATTTTGTAAAAATAAAATGAAACTTATGGAAATTGGTAACACATGTAGCACATGGGTGATGATGAACCAGAATACACGACGATTATCGAAGATGCCGGATGAAGTTAGAGCAGAAATCTCACTATGGTTCATTCATAAACAAGCAATTAAAGAAGAATCCCCTGATAAAATAGAGAGGTTGGATGATAATGCAAAATACATTAACTCAGGATTGCAGGTAAACAATCATTCACTTCTATTTCATGATCCCTTAAACACTCCTCAAATCTTATACGTATGTCACTACTAGTAAAAATAAATGTAGTAATTCACCTTCAAAAACAGTTGAAATCGAAGCAATTCAACCAGTTTGAGATTTATGTAGTTCGGTTTTGACGGTTTATTGGTCTAGTCCATGTATTATATTCACCAACCATCATTATTATTTTCAAAAAATTAATACAAACAATTTTAAAAAAATAAAGTTGGTGTATACCATCAAAATAAACTGGATTGTCAAACCACCAACTTATCCAACTCAGCAAGCTTGGTTTGTCAGGGACCTAGAATTTTTATTATAGGGGGCAGGACCAGACAACAAACACTCCTAATTCAACTGTGGTCATTTGTGTTTGTAGCCAAAGAGGAGCGATTTTGACATGAACCACCATGTAAACAACGTGAAGTACGTTGGTTGGATGCTTGAGGTAACGACACTAATTTACTAAACATTTCCAATCAAATTTTCAAAACAAAAACAAGTAGTGAAGATCTTGTTGCTTTATATTTTAGGCGATCCCAGACGAATGCTTGGAGAATTATCAGTTATCAAACATCATTCTGGAATACCGCAGAGAATGCGGTAGTTCAGACGTGGTTCAATCTCTTTGTGAACCCGAACAAGTCGGGATCATTAAAGATGGAGTTCAAGATGTAAATAATATGAATGGGTGCTCAATCGGTGTCGGGGATGCTGGATTCTTGAATTGCTTGATAAACCAAGCGAGCGTTAGGTTTACTCACGTTCTTCAAGTAAAAGAAGACTCCAAACGTCAAGAAATTGTACGAGGAAAAACAACTTGGAAGAAAAGAATCAATCACCATCCATTTTGTGGCTAATTAGATTTTATTTTATTTTCTTGGTGGTTTATTCATGTATTTCAAAACAAGTGAATATAAATTGAAATAAAGACAGGTATTTAGATGCATTTTAAAAATGATTGTGACATTTTAAATAATCATAATCACTTGTAATAAAACATGTTGTAGGAAATATGTTTGAAAATGTACTAAAACGTGTTGTAGAAAAGATGAGATGAGTAAAAATCACTAAAAATATGAAACTATATAAATACTTGTACGTATCGCTCTAGTTATTAGAATTATATCTGGTCAAACATTATTTATAAGTGTTATGCACTTATGCATTCCTAAAATAATATTTAAAAAAAAAACAAAATTTAATCGTATATAGTTAGTTTATTGCATCTAATATGATGCTAACTTATAGATAACTTCAGATGTGATTAAAAACCATTTAATGCAACTTTAAATCATACAATCTTGTAATGAATCCGGACACCCCTAAATGGGTGGAAATGTTAATTTGTCACTACATGGTATAAAATAATCCCAAGGGTCGATGGAAACAAGTTTTGCATTTGGACATATTCATGTTATTAATAAATTATTTTTATAAAAGATCAAAAAGTAAAAAAGACTTTCCTTTAACAAAAACTAAGTAAATAATCATAATTCTCTAATCTTGAAGAATATCTAAGCTGAAATAATAAGAAATTTACAGTATAAAATGAATAAAATTTACAGCAATATCCAATAAACTCTCGCCATTAAAATCGATTTGGTTTCTCGCCCACAACTCCACAAAAAATCTGGAGGCGCACGAAAAATTAAAAATCCTCCTGACCAGATGATTGACTAGCGGAAAAAGTCAGCTGTTTTTTGCTTAAAATTCTTTGAAATTGCCATGTCCACAAAACCAAAAACCCGAGGAGCCCGACACCAACAGATGACCACAAAATCACCAGCCATCTAGGTATTGGAGTTGGAAACAAACCTAACAAACAAAATCTTGATTCATAATAATTAATAACTGTAAAGCAGGTTGACTTTTTGAGTCAAATGAAATAACTTGCGGTCGGTCAAACCAAAACAGATTGTTCAAATTCTATATTGAAAAATTCAACAAAGTTGATGTTGATACAAACATTGGTTGTTGATTTCAAGCGTAGTTTGACCAAAAAAATCAATGACAGCTAAAGCTTACCGTGCCCAAATTTGATGCAAATAAGGAGCTCAATTATGCAGATTGCAAGAGACAGCCAACAAAAAGCTCCAACCTTTTTCACGGGTTTTCTGAAAATAATAATCAAAAGTAAAAAAGAAGCAATCTTTTTTTGCCTTTTTGCAATAAAGATTTAAAATAAAAGTAAACATGAGGGTAAAAACCAAAGCTTACTGGTCTTGTAGGTAAGAATTGTACTCCCGAACCGTAGGTATTGCAATAAGCCACCAAAGTACTAATCGATAAACAATAATGGGATTTCTTGGAGGAATCCAAAGGCAAAATTTGAGAAAAAATGTATTGAGTTCAACGGTCAAGAACACAATGCAAAGAGTAAGAACTTGGATGAAGCGCCATGGTCCAAGAAACGGGTGCCATTCATCTTTGTCCCAATGTGCAGGAGTAAATTGACACAATGTTCGTTTTACCTGGTTCAGAGAATGTAATCAGTTTGACCTCAAAAGTCGAAGTCAAAAGAAATACCAATTGACATTGGTCTATAGCATAAGTGCACTTTGGGTATCTGTCATAATAGTCAAATGATATTAGCAAACTTTGTTTCATTTCAAGTCAAACACTGTATTTAGTTTGTGTAATAAGTTTGACCTAAAAAATTAGGTTAATTAAATATGCGGCCTTTTTTTCTCTGGGTAAGATACTAAGATGTTAATCTAAATTCCCTTTTTCCCAAAGTGATCATTATAATACCAGTTGACGGTATAACAGCCTTTCGGGTATTTGACATGTAGTCTATCGATATAAGTGAACTATATTTCAAGTCAAACATTGTCTTTTGTTCGAGACATACAGTTGACCATAGTATTTAGTTTTGAGAATGTAATAAGTTTGACTTCAAAAGTCAAAGTCAAATAAATATGCAACCTTTTTTCATTGGGTAAGGTTTTAATCCTAAATTTCTTATTTGCTCACATTAGTCATTACACACCATATGGCACTGATCTATAACATAAGGGCATTTCAGTCATTTGGCATACAGTCAAAAGATATTAGCTAATAATATTAAAAGTCAAACACTGTATTTAGTTTGAGACATACAGAGTAGAAGATACGTAAACGAATACGTACTTTTCCCAAAATGTTCGGCTGTCGGCTAATTCCAACCCACTCGTATGTTTTACCATCGAAATAACGAACAGTGTGCATTCCCGCCCAAATACCTGGAAAATAAATAAACAGTTACCATTATAGATATTAATTATGTTGAAAACTTAATAAACATTAGAGTTCTACAAATTTCTCACCCAACCAATTGCATATTAATATATCAAGAACAATGCTGTCCCACCAACACTCATTGAAATTCGGTAACATATGGCGAAAAGTAAGCTGAAAAAGAGAAGTCAAGCATTAGGCTTTGACTCCTTTCAAAGCAATAAAAGTTGAAAAAGTCAAAATCGAACCTCCATCAATTCAAATCCAATCGATAATACCCACAAAAGGGGTTGATTTCTGATCATTATTGCCTTTCCCCACCACCCGAATAAATGAGCCGGAACAAATTCATCAAAAAGTGTCTCCTGAATAACAAAACTTATTTAAAATCAAGAAAGGGTGAAGGAAAAATGGAAAAATAAAAAGTTGAAAGATTGCGAAAGAAGAAATCATACATAAACATTTATAAACCTGTTAGTAGGATTCTCGGGTACATATATTCGACAATCCGCCCCATATGATCGTTCAGGAAGTTCTGGAAACACATTGCATAAACTAACATAACTACCACTCGCGTGATGAAATTTACAAGTTTTTCAATAACAAAAAATGTAGTGCAATAAGTTACCAACACCAAGATCAGCATGGAGATACTTCATAAACTGTCTAGCATCGTCACGATTCTATAAAAAAATTTAAAATAATTTTGTACGGTGCAACTAAAAGATAAAAGAAACACAAAACAACTAACCTGAAAAAGCAAAAATGTCAAAGAAACAAGGTAAATAACCGCCATGCCATGAACGACGCGCCAAATTGCAGGATGTGGCCTAATTAGTAACCTATAATATCATACACATCAATCTCATTAATCCTTCTAAATATTGACAATCAAAATATTGAGCAACGTACGTTGAAGGAGCTTGAAGCAAACAATAAGTCAGAAAAACTGCGATCATCGCCCATATTCCCCTTCAGTTTGAAACCAAATTTTAAAAGTTAGTTGCTTTAAAATATACAAATCATATAAAACAAGTATTCACCTTTTGACAGATGTTACAATATCATCTGACGAATTGCTTTCGGGATCAAGAGCTCCACTTGCCCAACTGAAAAGCAGATTTAATTAGTAATGATTTAACATAACTGGAAAAAAAAAGATACAGATTATAAGAAACATACATCAAAAAGCATGAGCCAATAAACAACAATGTAATGGTTCGAGGTTTATAAGCCCATGCGGTCCACGGGTCCAGTTCATCATCATCAGAAGTCAAAGTGATGAATTGACTCTCTTGAGCCACATAGTTTTTTCTCCTTCCTCTCTTATAACCATTAGACTCCATAAAATTGTTGTTTCTTAACTTCACTATATCACTGCAAGTGGTACAATTATACAAACTTGTAATGCAATAATTAAAGATACGGAATTTATCCTAATAATTCCTTTTTCAGTTCATAAGTTCTTTGGATCTCATCCAGTGTTATAGAATTCGCTAGTCGGGCGGTGGGGCACCGAGTAGCGATTAATCGGATTGATATTTCCCTATGTAATTTTTCAAAAATTACATATAAAAGTTCATATGGTATAGTTCAAACATAAACAATAAAATGTAAACATAGCAACTCAATGAGAAAATCAATCACTAAGTTTAACGGGTTAAAACCACCGTCCGATTGCCTTTTAAAAATAAATAAATAATTTCGATTTGGGCCGACTAGCGATTAGTTGTGAATTAATCAGTAACCCACCGATTTTTACAACACTAGTCTCATCCTGATTACTACTTTAATGATGACACAAAAATCATATAAACAATGCCCAAATAATAAACAACTTTAATCAATATAATCGCATTCATCTTTAATCATTAATAAGCACACATAAAATAAAAATAAAGCTTCTAAATTTTCATATAACACAATGTCACATTCATAAAGAGATGAAATCTCAAAATGAGAAAGTGTAGACAACACCCTTAAACTTATATTATATAAAGATGTGAAGTTTATTCAGTTGCTACATGTTATAAATAAAACCAGTCATAAAGCCTAGTTCAATTGGGCATCCAAATGAATAAAGAAATGGGTGCATGAAGCACAAGGAAAGAAAGATATACATACGAATGAGCCCTAGGTTTAAGATTGAAGGGATCTGTAGGTGTCTGATCTGGTTGATTTGTATGAATCAAAGAGTGTGTGTGTGTGTAAATTATGAAGGATTTGTATGTATGTGTGTGTGAGTGTATTGCTGCGTCAGAGAGAGCAAGTACGAATGGTCGGGATGAGAATATATCATGTTAGTGAGATATGAGATTATTAGGTTTATCATTAATACTATTATTTTAAAAAATATATAGAGAGAGAGAAATGATCAAATAGGAAGTTTGGTTTTTTTAAAAAGGCTAGGAAAAAGAGTATTTTAGTTTACTACCTTAATATTGAAACTCACTTAATTTAATTTCAAAAACGCACTTAATTAAAACTCACTTAAATTTTCACTCATCTCCTACAACCACCACCGCCCACCGCCACCACCTTGCCGGAAAAGTCTTCGGAAATTTCGCCGGAAAATAAAACACTATGAAAACACAATGAAAAAGACACAATGTAAAAACACAATGAAAAAAATACTATGAAAATAAAAACACAATGACAAAAACACAATGAAAACACAATTAAATAACACAATGTAAAAAACACATTGTGAAAAAAAAATATGAAAAAATAAAACACAATTGTATAACACAATTTTATAAAACACAATTATGATAAAACACACTTTGTAAAAACCCACGAAATTTTTTTTATTTTTATAAAGCAATATGGTACTCATATAAAAGATAAAAAACACTCGTTTTTATGGTGAAATTGTTTTAAAAAAAATAACGTATAAAAAAGTTATGGACGTTTTAAAATGATGGGGGAATTTGACATGTGCCTTGCATGTGAAGAGAGAAAGTCAGCAAATGTGTTATCCATATTATGCTCTTACCTTTGTTTTACACTTGATGATATCTCTAATCTAATCTCAACCATTCAATTCTCAAATGAATGGACAAGATTATTTCCTATCCTTCCTAGGAAAACTAATATTCTTATTATAACTCAACCATATATATATATATATATATATGTACTAGTTTTATCCTCCGTATTACGGGGGTTGTGTTTCTTTTTCGTGTCTAAAATTTATTATTTTTTAATTTTAATTTTATTTATTTAACAAAGTTAAATATTTACTTAGGGTTTGATGATGAAAGAGTTTCACAAATAAATGAGATGATAATAACCCGTTTAAAAGTTATGGGTTTGAGACCCATGTCTCGCTTACTTTTTTATTTTTTTTACTACAAAATTGTTTCTTAATATAAATAGTATTTTTTTCTTAAAAAAATTGGATATTAATTTTTAGTTATCCCTATTTTATGAATTTTCATATCAAATATTTGGTGAGATTAATTTTTAATATAATGAGATGTTATAATTCGTTTAAGGTTATCTAAGTTTGGTGAGACACATACTCGTAAGTTCGGGTCAAATGCATGAGAAGTCTTCATTTATAAATAAAACAATCTGTTGGCTTAAGAGAATGTAAGAAGCAATCAAGGAGCTTTTAAAAGTTTATATATATATATATATATATATATATATATATATATATATTTAAGATTAAGATTTTTAGTTCTATAGTTTTTCTTTTCTTTCATTTTCCTCTTTTTTATGCACGCAACATGTGTTGTAATTTATTTACATCCTAATACGTTGTTTCACATTATTCGTTTATAATATTTATATATATATTTTTTAATTTAAATTTTATGTAAGAAGTTAATACTATACTTGGGATTTGATGATAACATGGTTTTATAAATAAATGAGATGTTATACTCGGTTTAAAAGCTATCCGGGTTTAGTGAGACTCATGACCTGCTCATTTATCCTTTTTACTATAAAATTGTTTCTTAAAATAAATAATATCTTTTTAAAAAAATGTATATTAATTTTTAGTATATCCCTATTTAATAGGGTTTTCAAATTAAATATTTGATAATATTAATTTTTAAGATAATGAGATGTTATAACCCGTTTAAGGGCTATCTGGGTTTTGTGAGACCCATACCCTTGAATTCGGGTTAAATGCATGAGAAACATTCATTTAAGAATAAAGCAATCTGGTGGTTTAAGATAATTTAGGGAGCTTTCGTTTACATGTATTTAAGATATTGTGCAAAATCGGTTAGGTTCAATTATGGGGTTTAACAATTACAATAACCGAAGGATTAACCATGGGATTGTTAACTGTCGGTTAACGGGACGGTTTGGTTATTTCAATCAATTGTCCAATGTATTTATTTTACCCTTTATTCTGGTTGTAGTTAGTTTGGTTATGGCGTTCCAATCTCAATTATGAAGTTTCAAAGCTGAAATATGTCAGTTTCAAACATGGTTGTTGTTTTTTAAAGTTGTGCTATAGATTGTTATAACATAATGTTAAATTGTTTAAAGGTGGATAAAGGGGTATAAAAGATTGAAATAGAGATATAAAATTTGGAAAAACATAGGTTTGGTTCGGTTATAGTTGGTTAACGGAGACACATTAATTGTAACCATAACCGAATGACCGGTTAATCATATGAACTTAACCATAGTTGTTAGTTTTGTCGGTTATGGTTCATTTTTCAGTTAACATTTCAGTTATGGTTCAGTTTTTGCTCACCCCTAAATTTCTGACCAATAGGCTCAATACTCCAGTTAAGGCTCGAACTCAACACCACTTGGGTGAGGGGCATACACCTTTGCTGCTACCCCACTTCTTGTGGTTGTTTGTGCTCACCCTACTATTTAGAAAAGTAGGTTGATAGCTAGTGAACTACCACCATTTGGGTGGGTTCATATTCTAGAAACCGACTAAGCATATAGAGTGACCCAATGACATTTAGGGTCAAAAGTGATGGAACATGTCAATGGATTGTTTTAGACTCGACATTACAAGAGTGAACGATGTTTTGTCACTTTTTTATGAAGGCAATCCCGATTATACCTATCTTTGGATACTTGAATCTCATTCGACAAATAAAACAATTTACACATGTGTATACCACATATGACCAAGGGGCTACAACTCATCAATTCAACTTCTTATACAAATTTCATTTCATATTCTTTCAAAAGGTGAAGAACACGGTGAACTTTTAACTCTTTTCTTTACATATATTGTTCATGTGTTACACACAAATGGATTAAACTCCCATTATTAGGAAGTTTCATCCCAAATACATTATCGTCATGGCCTCTTGAATCGGCTCCTTAGCCACATAGGCCACAACCCAATTTACGCTATCAAGTTTGAAAAACACGGTCTTTATAATTAATAAATTCGATATCATAATCCACAAAAGCTAACGTAGTTATGACATTTATATGTCTTAAAATATATATTACATTGAAAAAATCATTAATGTTTATTAATTATGATAGAGTTTCAATGTTAAAAAAATATACAAGAATGTAATACTTATTGGATAAAAGTAAAAAAATAGTTTGCTAATAATTAGAGCTCAATAAACTAGCGTTGATATAACTTTACCAAAAGTTTAGTAAAAGAGATTATAGTTAAAACTTTATATTATCCAACTTGATACATATCTTCTAGTGATGATAAATCTCTTCTAATAAAAGCCTACCACTTTTGCCACTTGTCAATACCATAGTCCTTCTCACCTTTTTTAACCAATTTTCATATATGATCCTTATCTTTTAAGTCATTTCAATATATGACATTAAAATTATAGGTTTATTTCAACTAAATTCGTTACTACATATAATATGTATTCTCCATATGGATTGACAAGAGACGATTAGTCATAAGTGTTTATTATGGTTTATATTCAAAATAATAAATAATAAACATTCGATTCATAATATGTGGAATGAGAACAATCAACTTGAACTAAATCCTGATAACGTCAGCGGCTAAGGCTTAGCCTTTAATACCTAAAAATACATATGATTTTAAAACTAAAAGTTTTCAGGTCGACCCGAAACCTAGAATTCGGACACAAGAACTAACCCGAATTACTTCGGTTCAGGTCCTGGTTAGTATTTTCTTGGGTTCGAGTTTCTCGGGTCGGGTTAGTTTGGGTTCAGGTACGGGTTTTCTTGGGTTGGGTTTCATGTTACGGGTAAAAGTGACAGCCCTACTTTCAATGATTATATATAAGAATCACTACATTCACTTTATACAACTTTAAATCTTATAATATTCTTCTAACTCAGAATAATCACTATTATTTGAGCATGGTTTTAATGTTAGTATGTATTTTTCATTTTCCTGGCAATTACATTCATATGAAACAAACAACTCATTTTGTTATATTTAAATTTTCGGTTTTTATTTTGCTTGATTAATTAATTTTTAATTGTAAATATAAAGTTAATTAAAACATTTGTCATACACAGAATATTAATAACAACAAATTTATCATGATCAATCAATTTCAAATCGTAAAGATTTTAAGGATGATTATATCATCAAAGTTCAGGTATATGGTTTTTGAGATAATCATGTTTTTTTATAAACATGAGCAGATATTCTCAAATGATATGATATTTTATGTGTATGAATATTTTTTTAATTAGTATCATAGATATATATTATTTATCTAGAGTTGGTATGTACTTGGAGAAGCTTTTTTGTCACACGGACAACTATATATGGCTATCAAGAGTTATAAGCAGACCTATATGTTACTTTATTAATAGCTACAAGCAGACATGGATTAAAGATTTTGATTTTTGATAAACAATGTATACCTGCTAATACAATCACAAATGTAGTGTAAAAGGAAGTTTTTACCTATTTGTAACATATTTGTGTAATCTTAGTTATGTAATTTATGTAATTTTAATTTAATTGTAATTGTAATAACAATATATAATTAATTTCTTGAATGTATTTCACTTAATAAAGTTTAAAATTTTCAACAATTACCCGAGTAATACACGGGCCTTAAACTAGTTTATTAATAAAGTGAATATTCGCATTAGAAGTTTAAAACAAGTAGCTTGATACATAATCTATTAGAATTTAGAAAATGATAACGAGGTGTGCAAGGGCCAAGGGGGGACCGGTGATCCCAATCTCTATCCATGTCACATGCCTTTTATCTTAACCACGTTTAACTAAAGAGTTTCAAATTTTTATTTTTAATTAATTTGCAAAACGGCCCAAAAATTTGCATAACATCTCATATATCGATCTTGTGTATTTGCACTACGTCTTTTTCGATGTCCTCCATTTAAAAAGTATGGGTGTGTTTTGGTTTAGGTCGGGTTTCGGGTTAAAACCGAACAAAAAATCAAAACTTTTATTTTTTAACCTTTTAAACGTTTGTCTGGCTTTTCTCCGTTTAGGTTTGGGTTCAATTTGTTTTTGTTTTTGTTTTGTCATTTAAACTTGAAAATTCTATGCCGAAAACAAAATTGACTCACAAGAATATTTTTTTGCCTAAATCATTTTTTTAATTAATAACTAACTGATTATTATACATTTATTTGGTTAAAATATTCAAGTTACATATATTTTTTTAATGGTCATTTGGATCATTGATAGGCCGCTAGCCCACCCGATTTTCCATTCGCCGAGTATGGAACCGTGGGGTGTTAGGTTGGCACGTCCCCAAAGGAAAGCTCGTATACCAGTTCACCACATCAATCCCAACCCAGAGATCATCCTCAGGAGAAAACCACCATAGGCGAGAAAACTCCTTGTTCAACCTGAAAGTGGCTGGAACCTCCTAATCTTTTATCACGTGTGAGACTTCAACTCAATCCATTCCCTTTTGTAAATGAAGTCTTTGGGTTATATTTATTTACTATGTTCTTACAAATTACGTATAATAAAGTTAAAAAATGAAAATCTATACATTCGATTGCGTTGGGTTTTTATAAAGATATAAAACTAAACCGTTAGTTTTTGTTTCGATTTGATTTAATAGTTTTTTTAACTTGTGATCAGGTTTTTCGGATTTGAATTGTTATTTTCGATTTCACGCGTACCCTTACTAGAAAGCTACAACAATAATTGTTATAATAAGATTCTTTATGCTTGTGTTAGGTGTTCTATCAAATTACAATACTTTATTTAGTAAATGGACCAGCCACCCTTCTGACTTAAAATGGTATTGAATTGATGTGACATTAGATAAGAATATAAGTAACAATAAAATCGTGTGAAGAAAATGTGGAGGTTAATTGTTTGTGTTATTGATGTTTTAATAATAAAAGATGAAAGAGTGATTTAGATATCCTAAGTGAAGTACAGATAAAATATAATAATTTTTTTATATATTTAAAAATTTTATTTTTTATACTATAAATTTTTAATATCTTTTCAAAAAAATG
The DNA here is from genome assembly GCF_021521415.1 of Bidens hawaiensis. NCBI lineage: Eukaryota > Viridiplantae > Streptophyta > Magnoliopsida > Asterales > Asteraceae > Bidens > Bidens hawaiensis. Next base: position 5,330,444 of record NW_027491024.1, read on the forward strand.
ATTGTGTGTGAAGGAGAAAGAATAAATAATAACAAAGATATAAAAGTACTATCAATTGAAAAAAATATATATAGTAATTTTTAATATAATATTAGGTTTAAAAATAAGAGAAACGATGTGAATGCTCTTCACAACACCTCCTCCATAAATATGCGAGTGTGTTCTGTTGCTACAACAAAGATAAGACCAATGATAGTGAATGGACTGGTTAGGCTAAACGGCTTCAAGGGTTCGGGTTAGCCTAACGCAGGTCGCGGTGTCCCTCTACGTTTGCAAAACATAGAAGGAGGTTCACTAGTTAGTTGTTTGTTGTTATAGTTCACCAAGGGATCGAAACCATGATGTTTGGAATCGGTTTTAGGATGATGTTCTTGGTGAAGCTATGATATTTGTGAAGTGAGAAAGGAATAAGCAAAGTGTATATTCCTCAAGAGAGAAGAGAAGATCAAAAAGCATGTATTAGCTCCGGGTCTGTTGTCTTGTGTTTATGGCTAAGCATCTCTTATATAAGTGAGGAGATGTAAGCCTTTTAGTTCAGATGTAACTAACTAGTTCCCCTCCAGTTTGCCTAGAGAGCTGACCATTGTTGGGCGGGAAGCTTTGGACCGATGGTCCATAGATAAAATAATAATACTTTATCTGAATATGTCCTTTGCTCAGAAGGGACAAGGATGTGAATAGTGATGTGACATTGTACTGTAGCACGTGGGTGCTTATTTACATAAGTTTGGGCGGGAAACGAAGCTTTTAACATTTTAACCCTTTTAGTGTTAATGTGTTTCAACCATTTTATTATTTCCTTGAGCTACACCCGTCATCATGTTCTTTATATTTTATGTAGCTTGTGAGTGGTAGTGATTGAAGAAGAGAGAAACGTTACTGTTCATGAGTAAATATGGAGAAACACCATTCACTTTCTGTAACTTTTTAATACTTTCTGAAAACAATGCTATAAAAGTAGGGTTACAAGGCCAAATACTTTTTAATACTTTTTTTTAACGCCGCATAGTTACTAAGAATCGATTAAAGTGATCAACCTTAGCCATAATCAGTTCTAGTCATTCAACTTAAGCTGATTTTGACTAGAAGAATGAAACATAATTTGTATTTCTATAATATTAAATAACAAATATCATTTTTTAATTAATGATTACAATTTTAGAATAATTTATCATTTAAAAACGTATTTCTCTTATTTATATTGATATTCACCTTTTTGCTATAAATATTAGTAAATTTATGATATTTGACACATTTATAATATCTAAAAGTTATTTTTCTTTATATTTACCGTATCTGAGTACTCTCTGAGTACTTCCTAAGTTCGAGTATACCCAACTCCCCAGTCGACCGCTTAGACACTTTTGCAACATTGTCTGAAAATGGTTGTGAATAATGAGAGTGTAAAGACACTAATAAATGTATAAAAAGTATTATTTAATTAAAAAAAGAAAAAATAAATAATAATTTTTATGTAATTATAAATACAAAGATAAAGTACCAATCATAAATGACCTAAAAAGGATAAATAAATTAGCTTTGATTACATATATATTTTAAATTTAATATGAATAAATAAAAGTTATATTAAAAGGCATTTTTATTCTGTAAAGTAAACTTTTATACGCTCAAACCAACACAAAAACCAAACAAAAACAATTAGGCGTCTTCCAACCAGAGAGGACCATCACAATCGATTAATTACATCAAATTAAAAGAACACCACTTCAACTAACAACGAACTAATTTAGACCTATATATAAACCACTAATAAACCAAAATTTTAGTGATATTCAAAATATCTTTAAGCTTTTATTAAACTAAAAGATGATAATATCATGACAAAACAACAACAACAATAATAATAATAATAATAATAATAATAATAAAACGTGAAGGTGTGTCGTATTATACGTTTTCTGGGTCCAAAACGTATTTAAGAATTTGAGAAAAGTGACCAATTTAACATTAAATAAAAAGGAATCACATTAAAGGTGGTCCAATCCAGTCAACTGTGAAATTATGTCAACCTTACACGACCTATAAACATCACACACTGCAGTCATTCTGACATGTTTTTATTTACTTTTTTTTTAGTTTATATTTTAGTGTTATTTTGTTAATTACGAGCTGTCATCGTGTATCAAGAAACTTATCTCCCATTTGGCCATTTTATATTTTATAACTGATCCCACATTGTTTTTATTCTCTTTTGTTAATTTGAAACTTGGTGACTAAGCAAAAAAGTAGCTTACTCGAACCTCACCATAACGATTCGGTTTCGGTTATATCTAGTACTAAACCGAACCGAACCTCACCACAACGATCCAAGCCACATCAACCAAACCAAACCATGTCGAACATTAAAACATAGCCACATCAAACTTGTTTGAAAGTTTGTTATTATATTTTTATTATTATTTGACCGGGGTTTCTTGAAAGACCCTAGGCCTATTTTTCAAGAGTTATTTGTTTAAAACACACAAAAAAGAAAAAAAGAAAAGTCGTGTTTAAACGTCAACAAAAAGTTTTACCATTCAATCCAAATAAGACATATTTTATAAATTTCATATAAAATACTAATGATATAAACTTATATTTGAGGCGTTATTATTTACTCTTGATGTAATCATTTATTCATTGTGTAATGCATACTCTTGATGCATTGACCATGGTCCTTCTAAGACTTTGTTCTTCAAATTTGATCATACCTAGACATAGTCATTCAATGTGCCTGTACCTTTTGTCTCATATCCTCAAAGACTAATGCTAGCAGAATTTGTACGATTAATTTACGGTTAAAAAACACATATTTTTTCAAGTCATAATCATTTAATGATAATACAAACATACAAGTTTACTACCTTATAATAGCTATATGTAAATAAGAGTTACCTCTAATCACATAACCGATCATATAACATCATTAGCAAAATGATTGATAGTTAACATTAAGTTGATGTGACGTGACAGTTGAACCATGCATCAAATAACATGAAGCTTAAAAGAAATCTGTGTATTGTCTACAGTTGATTTTATGGTTTGACCGTGCATAGACGATAACGATTTCTGATATAATTCAGAAATCAATGAGGTGTTCAACACCACTACATTTGTCGAGATTAAATTAACATGCTATTAAATATAATTTCCCTATGTATAAGTTTATACTAACTAAGTAAACAATATTTATGACAACCGCTTGTGATTCTATGAAAAATTGTATTTTTTGATGAGTTCGTCATACAAAACTTAAAGGCCTCAAACAAATAAAAAAGAATTTTTTAAAAATAAAACTAGTCAAAATAAGTGGGATTACATCGACTAGAATGTAATCAACTTACACAGAAATTGAAAAATCCATATATTTTCTTTTAAGCAAAAATGATTAATGTTAGGAAAATAATAATTTAAACTTTCATTAACATTAATTTTTTGATAATATCTTAATTAAGACAATGTGACATAAAATGATACTAGTTCATCATTGCTGCTTTATGTTACCACACATGTCCCTTAACACTTGATTGATCATTGCTAGTACATTAAATGTGACAGGTGGTGAGAGTTTAACCGTCTGATCATTAGTCTTTGTAATAGGTTTTTGGATAATGTCCATATGCTTATAGTTTGAGGGACATATGCTTACTTGTACGCATATGGATGCCCATTTACTTAATAATAATCAAATGAATGCCCATTTGCTGAACACTAAGTAAATGAGTATGAGTATTTAAAGTCGGATATTTGAAAAATTCGGATAGTCGATTTCACAATCTGAATATGTATACGAAATTTCGGATATCTTTGGATATCCGGAATTTTTTATATCTATTCGGATTCGGATAGTGAAACGGATATCTGAATTTAAAAAAAACTCAGTTATGTTATAATATAATGACTTTTAAATTAAATTAAAAGATTAAATTATGTCATAGTTGTCCCTTCCCTTCTCGTGAAAGTACAAAAACACCCCAACATCGATCTCAAATTCTTTACATCAAATAACCACCGACCACTAACCATTGGCCACCGCCAGTCACCAACTATCACCGACAACAAATCACCATTGCTCCCTCATCTCTTTTCCAATTTAAATGAAGATAAACTGAAACCATTGTTGCTGTCGCGAGTATGTGATGAAGACAAACCACACATATGCAAACCTGAGATACGGTTTGCATAACCACATGCAAAGTTTGATAATGTATTACTTAGATGGAACAAATAACTGCCGATTAAGTTCAATAACCATCGATAAAAGATCGAGAACCACCGGCAATATGCGAACTTGAGATGTGGCTTCAGTTTGTGGTGAAATTGAGATGGTACTTGTAACAATGAATTAGTGTTTCAAATAAAATAAATAATTAAAAAAAAATAAATTTAAAATTTCGGATATCAGATATTCAAAATATCCAAAAAATTTCAAAATCATTACCCGAATCCCAAAATTCGGGTATTCGAGATTCGGATATCTGAGATTCGGATATCCGGAATTTCGGATAGACAGAATTACAAAAGTTGTCCTTTATATATGCACCAAATTTCACTCATTGTCCTTTATCTTTAAAATTGATTTGTTTAATCCTTTACGTTTACAAATCCAATAGTGTTTGTTCTTGGCCCTAACACAGTTAGTTTTCTTCGTTAAGCCAGGCCATCTGCCTTGAACATGAGGGCAAAAATTAGTAATTTTACCTATTTCTTAAAAAAAAACACTTTAATAATTAAAATTAACAATACATTTAAATACATAGATATAAATATATAAAAGAATAAAATTTCTCTCTCTCTCTCTCTCTCTATATATATATATATATATATATATATATATTCACCACCCAACATCTTATCCTCCACCAGCATCCAACCTGTGACGCAACCACCTACCATCCAACAAGACGATTTCTAACTTCCCCTTAATTCTCCCGAAATTTAACCCCAATTTCTTTAATTCCTTCTTATCCAAACCCCCAATTCAACCCTACCATCTCAATTTCACTGATTTCTTTGATTCCAATGGGATTTTTAAGCTTTAAATTAGCATAATATAGAGGTGGGGTAGTGAAAAGCTCCAAATACCCATAAAGGAGTATATGTGGGTCATCCAAGACTTCCTTAAAAGTCATCCGCGGAACATCCTCATCACCCGCATCACTCAATTCAGAGGAAAGATAGCGAAAAGCTCCAAGGATCATGAAATAAGATACGTGGGTCATTTAGGATCTCCTCAGAAGTCATCCGCAGAATGACGGTGGGAAGACATCAGCAAAGCAGTTGTAACTAACTCTCTTCTATAAGGTTTACACGAACATTCTCTCGTAAAGGGCACGTAACGTAGCAGCCAATCAAAGAAGGACAACTGGAAAGGTTGTTATAACCGCGCACATGGCCAGTTGTCATATCCTATAAAATGCGGACACGTGCCCAGTTTGTTATAGAGAATATATTCTAGAAGAGGACAGTTGTACCAATAATTTCCTCTAACCATCGGCTATAAATACCCACATCATCATCATGAGGTATTCATTCACACTTCACATATTACGTTAATCACTTATGTACTTTCTCTCTTTACAAGAACGGTACTTATTCTTACGCCGAATGGTAGATACGGGAAGGCCCCCACTCTTGTCCTTCCCGTAACGAGCTTATGGTGTTCTGTTTTGCAGGTTACCGTCATCGGAATTATTGAGCTATTACTTATGTTAACGTATTACTTGCCACATAATCCATATCCGGTGGAATCATCGGTCTAACCCATTCGGGTTCAGATCTGTGCTTCTTCATTGGCGCCATCCGTGTTTTTGCTAGAACTTTAAATTTTTTAATCGTCTGGTTAACATGAGTCAATCTCAACAGTTTCCGGTGGAAACTCCGATGGTGGCAAGACATTCTGCTGGACCTGCTGCACATATTGGACAAACTCCTGGTGATCTGGGACGTGTGACGGCTGAGACTCGCCGAGTTCGTCAGATTCAAGATATGGAAGACATATATGGAAGTTCTCCTCCAGTGAGGTCTATGCACAACTGAGTATGATCAGATTCATGCTTCTTGAAGTCGAAGGGAACCTATGTATCGTCGAAATGAGGCTACTTATTTTAGTGAAGACAACCAAGTTTACGGTAGGGAAGAGACTAGTCGCCCGCGTGCGATGGTTCGACACACCGAGTATTGTAGTGATGCGGAAGAAGATTTTACATAGCCTTATACACCCACTGCATTTGCGGAGAAATCAAAGTTTATCCCGCGAATTGCTGCAACTCCATTCCCTGTAAATGTCAAGATACCTCCCAATTTAGGTAAGTATAATGGTATGACGGATCCCAGTGATCATCTGCTCAATTTTACTGTGGTAGGTGGAGTCAGTGGTTGGACATTACCTTATTGGTGTCAAATGTTTGCTCTTACGTTGATTGGTGCCGCTCACTAGTGGTTTGAGAAATTGCCTGATGACCAAATCCAAAACTGGAATGATTTGGTGGCTAAAGTTTCACAACATTTTAGCCAACAAAGAAAACACATGCAGGACATGACTGAGATTTTGGATGTGATTAGGCAGGATACTGAGTCTGTTGAAGATTTCATCAATCGTCTCAACGAAGAGAGTTTAAACATTTGAGGAATCAGTGAGGATATGTTCCGGGGTGCTTTCCGCAAGAATGTCTGTAGTAATGACTTAATCTGCTGTCTGACAGGAAGGGATGGAATGCCCAAGACTTGGGATAAGGTCATGTCAGCTGGGAAGGTTTTTGAGGCAACTGAACGTGTTATGGGACGTGATAGTCCTAAACAGACAACAAAGGCAGAATTCAAGAACACACTATTGAATAGGCAAGTACGGGAATCTATATAGTCTCGAATTAAGCCTCCCGCAGAAACTTCTAAATAACCAGATGCAAGGTCACTGACTGGGAACAAGATCGAACAAGGATCATAATTGGGGACATGACAATAATAAGTGGACTCCGTTGACGAAAACCCCTTAAGAAATTTGAACTACAGAAAATGTGGATTTTAAGAAGCCACAACCAATTGTGCGAAGAGCGCATTTGAATCATAATAAGCAGTGTATGTTTCACAATGACATAGGTCATCATCCGGACGACTGTGTCAGTTTAAGGAATGAAATCGAGCAAGCACTTAAGTCAAGAAAATTGAAACATTTTATGAAGAATGTTAGGCAAGGGCCCCGCAAGTCACTCGCACAAGTCAATTTTGGCCTGCCAAAAAAGTAAGTTAAATACTTAAATGTTCACATGATCCAAGGAGGAAAACTCCGCGGATACAAAAGATCAGAGATTGAGTGTGATGAATGGAAGAGCGAGCCAGTGGTTTTTCCAAGGATTAAAGGGGGGGGGGGGCATGCATAAAATACCCATTGATTATCACAGCGTTAATAAGACATTATAGGTCCAAATACGTATTCTTCGATACGGGAAGTACACCAGACATCATGTACGAACAATGCTTTGAACAATTGGATGAGGAAGATAAAGCGAGGTTGAAACCTATTCACGCGCCTACAGGATTTGGTTATGAAGTAATGCATATGCGCGGTGTTATTTCCTTTCTGGTTACTCTTAGTGATGGAATTCATTCGAGGACTGAATCTGTGGAATTTTTGGTATTGCCCGCAAAATCGAAGCATGACATAATGTTAGGTCGTGAAGCGATTGGTGACTTTAATGCTAACCCGTCTATCGCACATGGTGTCGTAGGGGTACCAACGTGTACATATGTTGCGATCATACATGTCAATAAGCACTGTTTTACCCCAAAAAGTTCAAAACAAAGTAAAGTATCCAAGCTGATTATACGAACTGAACCGGAAAAGTGGGCAATGAATTCAAAGTTCCCGGAGCAAACAGTAACGATTGGTCCCACTATTTTTGAAACAGTGAGGAATTTTTTGAAGCAGTTGCTCATTAAGAACTTAGATGTTTGTGCCTGACAACCCGCAAACATGACTGGTTTTCCAAGAGAAATTGCGGAATATAAATTGCGGGTTAATCCAGCTTTCACCCCTATTGTCTAAAAGAAGCGGAAAATGGGTCCAGATCAGACAAAGGCGACCGAATGAGTAGGTACGGGATTTGTTGAATGTTGAGATCATTAGGGAGATTCTGTATGAAACTTGGGTGGCAAATTTAGTTATTGATCCCAAAAGCAATGGAACATGGAGGATGTGCATTGAATTCAAATATTTAAACAAGGCATGCCCAAAATATTGTTATCCTTTACCTGAAATTGATCTGAAAGTCAACGCAGTTGCGCCGTTCAAATTCAAGTGTTTCCTTGTGCATACAAGGGTTATCACCAGATCTACATGGCGGCTGGAGATGAAGATAAAAATACTTTCCGAACAGATCAAGGTACATTTTGTAACAAAATGATGCCTTTTGGGAAAAAGAATGCGGGTGCAACATATTAGCGATTGATGGATGAGGCCTTCAAAAGTCAGATCGGGCACAATCTAGAGGTATACATGGATTATTTGGTGATCAAAAGAGTTGAGGAAGACCAATGTTGCGGGATATTGAAGAAACATTTCATACCATGAAAAAGATTAACATGAAACCAAATCCCAGCAAGTGGTCTTTTGGGATGGAAGAAGGCAAGTTCTTGGGCGTTATAGTCACAAGTGCGGGTTTCAAAGCTAATCCAGACAAAGTTCAAGCGATTGTCCAAATGAATTCACCATCTTCCCTCAAAGAAGTGCAAACGTTGAACAGAATATTGGTAGCCTTGAACAGGTTTCTGGCCAACCATGCGTCTAAATCTTTCCCTTTTGTGTCAACGTTGCTCAATTTTTTGAAAAAGGCACATTTCAAATGGATCGTGGAGGCTGAACAAGCATTCATGGAAGTTAAGAAATGTTTGATGGAATTACCTACATTGTCCGCACCTTAAGCAGGAGAGCCGCTGACCTTGTATCTTTCAGCATCAGATTCTGCCATCGGAGTAGTATTGTTAACAGATATGAAAACTGTTCAGACGCTAATCTATTATATTAGCATAACATTAACGGATGCTGAGACAAGATATTCAATGCTTGAAAAACCGGTTCTAGATTTGGTGTATGCGGCTAGACGCCTCCGCAGAAATTTTCAAGGACACCTGAACAACGTTTTGACAGGATATAAGTTAAAGAGCTTTTGAGCAGACCTGAGTTGTCTGGAAGATTGGAAAAATGGGCCATAGAATTGGGTGAACACACGATTGAATATAAGCCAAGACTTAACAATTAAGGGACATATCCTGACAAACTTTGTTACTGAGGTTCCACAATATCAGGAAACAGAGTGTTAGAATGAACAACGGATTCCTACACCACCGGAACAAGATCAGATTTGGTATTTGTTCACGGATAGGGCATCAAGAAGTGAAGGTTCTGGTGCGGGTTTGAGGTTTCTCAATCCGGAAGGTCATGAATTTACTTATGGCATCAAGTTATATTTTAAGAGCACTGATAACGAAGCATAATATGAAACATTCCTGGTGGGATTTCGGATTGCTAAGAAACTTGGTGTGCAACATCTTGAGGCACGCGTTGATCAATGTTGATTGCGGGACAAATTAACGGATCATATGAAGCCAAGAATGAAGTGATGACCTCATACTTGTCTTAGGCAAAAGAATTTATACTTCAATTTGCATCTTGCAAGGTCATTCATATCAAAAAAGGTGAAAACAAATATGAGGATGCCTTAAGCAAACTGGCATCAACAAACTTGAACATTTTGCTAAAGATATACATATAGAAGTTTTAGATCGACCACCAGTTCCGCAACATCAGGTGTTGGTCATACAGACAGGAGTTGTATCTTGGATGGATCCAATTATTGCATACTTGTCGTCTGGAGCACTTCCAGAAGGAAAGTTAGTAGCCCAAAAAGTTAGACACAAAGCGTTTAATTATCAGTTGCGAGGCGGGGTACTTTATCGCCGATCTTTCTTAGGGCCACTCCTTAGATGGTTGATGCGAAAGATGCCAACTATATAATAAGAGAGATTCATGAAGGTATATGCAGTTTGCATGCGGGTCCTAGGATGGTAGTCGCCAAGTTGATGAATGCAGGATATTATTGGCTTGGAATGCATGTTGATACGGTTCGTGATATTCGAAAATGTGATTCATGCCAACGAAACGCACCAAACACCTTGAGGCCAAAAAATGAGTTAGTGCCAGTATCGTCTGCTTGGCTATTTCAGAAGTGGGCAATTGATATTATGGGGCCATTCCCAGAAGCTCCGGGACGCGTCAAATTCTTAGTAGTGGCAATTGATCATTTTACTAAATGGGTCGAAGCCAAACCAGTTGCCTCTATTACTGCTGCGAATGTGAAAAAGTTTATTTGGGAGTTCATCATTTGTCGCTTCGGTCTCCCACATACAATTGTTAGTGACAATGGAACTCAATTTGTGGATGGCGGATTACAAGCGCGGTTGAAAGAACTTCAAATAAACCAAGTGTTTACATCTGAGGCTCATTCGCAAGCCAACGCTCAAGTCGAAAGGGCCAGTAGAAACATCAAGGATGTGATCAAATCAAGGCTAGGAACTAAACGTACTGAATGGATTGATGATTTGCCACATGTGTTATGGGCTTTCAGAACCCAAAAGAAAGCATGCAACTTAGAAACACCATTCAGCTTGACATATGGCACGGAGGCCATGATTCCCGCAGAGATTGGAATTCCATCCGTAAGAACATTATCTTTCATTGATAATGATGAAGAGTTGCGCTTTAATCTTAATCGAATGACGCGAGTTAGCACTCATTCCTGAGAGTAATTATAAACGTCAACTTCAAGAATACTATGATTCTAAGGTCAAAATATGTAAATTTCATGCGGGAGATTTTGTCTTCCACAACAATGAAGCTTCAGGGCAAGAGCCTTTAGGAAAGCTGGCTCCAAATTGGGAGGGACCTTATAGAATCAAGAAAGTTTTGGGTAAATGCGCCTATAAATTGGAAAAGTTGGATGGAACTGAGATTCCACGAACATAGAACACATCGCAATTAAAAAAGTGTCACATATAATGTCCCGCGGTAGGGGCCTGTGTGCCTTATTTTGAGTTCTGTTTATGGCATGCGTGCCACTATTAAACACAGTAATCTGAGTATTGCTTAGTGTCAAATAAAATTGTAAAGAAGGCTTGCATGCCAGTTTTCTTTATAAAAAATGATTTACCTTTTTCGTGATTAGGATGTTACAAAAATTTATACTTGGTGTGCGTGGAGTAATGACCTACAAGTCATAAATATTATACTTTGTGTGCGCACCATAATGACCCGCGAGTCATAAATATTATGCTTGATGTGCGTGCCATAATGACCCGTGAGTCATAAATATTATACTTGGTGTCAGTGCCATAAGTGATCAGTGTATTATAAATATTTTACATGGTGTGCGTGCCATACTGACCTGCGAGTCATAAAAACTATACTTGATGCGCGTGCCATAATGACTCGCGAGTCATAAATATTATACTTGGTGTGCGTGCCATAAGTGACCCGCGTGTCATAAATATTTTACTTGGTGTGCGTGCCATAGTGACCCGTGCGTCATAAATTTTTTTCTTGGTTTACATGCCAAAATGACCCGAGTGTCATTAACATTTTATTTAGTGTGCATACCGTAATTCTTTATTGGCGTATCTGAAAGATCCTAAACAACACTTATATTATTTACGACAATAAGACAAAGTGAAAGGAAAATACTTCCTATATATCATCAAAAAGAGGATTACAAAGGTATGTTACAAAACATTACTACAAGTAAAACGGAGTTAAACAGGATCTTATTCTGCTGGTGGGTCTTGAGTTTAAGGTTTCTCATGGTCTTAAGTCTAAGGATTATCTTGGTCTTGCGGAGCAGGAGGAGTTTGCGGCTTATCCTCTGAAGGACCGCATAAATAATCCGGAGTAATTGAACACCGTTTGCATCAAAAACAAACTCTGGTATCATGTCTTGAAGAGGAAAGGTTAGATCATTGAAGACCTGTAACTTCTCACTATATTCCACCTCCATATCACGTCAATGAAGTGGATGCTCTTCAAGAGGACGCTGAGTTTTCATGTACTCAACGCCTTCCTCAAAACCACCTTTGCGTCCAGCTTGCGAGGAAGTGTTAAGAAGATTCCCTAGACAGTCTCCCAGCTCCTGTCCGTCCTTGATGTGCTCAATTACCTATCAATAAGATCGATAAAAATTCACGAAAGGAAAAACAGAAAGAGTTTGAAAACATTAAGTTAACTTGCTTACCAACGGAAGACCTTCAGTCACCAACCACTGCTTGTCTTCCTCAGACCGCTTCGCTTTCCCTTCCAAGTCATATAAAGCTTTCACGAGCTTCACATTATCGGCTTTAAACGTGTCAGCAAGTTTCTCCATCTCCTCCACTTGTTCCTTCCGCAGCTTGGCCTCTTCATCATATGTTTTGATCAAATCAACTTGAACGGTGAACTGACTTTCCAAGGCTATATTTGCCTCCAAGGCTTTGGCATGATCAGCTTCCTTGCGACGAGTTTCTTCTCGAACGGCTGCAAGAATAGCATTTTGATTTTTGATGGCCTGCTCCCATGATTTGGCCATAGCTGCTTGACGTTCCTTCTCAGTATCCAAAGCTGCTTCCACATCTTTAAGCTTCCACTTGGCAGTGTTAGCCTCAAGACATTGCTCGTCAGCGGCTTTCTGCATTTCCTCCACCTTGTTTGTCATCACTCCCTACTTCTCTCCCATCACTATCCACTATCTGAAGATCTCTTGCCCACTATCCACTATATTATCTAAGTTAAAGTTAAAGCCATGGGCAATATCGTGGCGCAATCGACCACTTTGGTATGCACGTTCTACAGGTGGGATTCCATGGCTGAGAAATTCAGCACAAATATCCGTGTCAAAGAAACGTGAACCTTGAGCTAAGGTCCAATGCGGTTGATGAAGATAATCGTCTTCTCCTGGATTGGCTATTCCATAGTAATCAGAATCGGAAGGTTGGTGATACCTTCTTCCCCGAGGAGATTGTTGTGCATAGGACGATGCCCCTTCACCCGCATGGCGGGCAAGGGAATATTGGGAGAAATGCGTTGGGGATTGCGTAGGATTCTATGGGGTCTCCTCTGACTTCGGTTTATCAAAGACTTGCACAGGATCTTTTCCTTTGGAAGCCACGACATCATCAGATATGATGATTACTGGCGGAGAGGATGGTGGTTCTTGAATAATCACACCTTGGGCAGGTGCAGCCGATTTCTCTGCCGTTAACAAAAAATAAATAAATCATAAATAAAAGAGAAGTGGTTTTGAAAATACTTAGTAAAATTAAAAAGTTACTCGGTGATGCTTGCATGGCCACGCGCTTGACTCGATCTTCAAAGCGAACCTTCTTCATCTTCTTGGGCCCAACTGACCGCTTCTTTTTCATCTGGACCTCTTCTATGTCGGCCTGTCTATCATCCGCCTCACCAGATTTAGAGGATCAATGTTTTCTCTTGCGTTCAAGATCTGATAGGTCACGCATAACATCCGATATATCAGAAGCATCAACGAGATGTTTTTCTTCGCGGGGTGATGATTCATCACTTGATGACAACAACACAATCACCCCATCTGAAGTTAGTGCGTTCAAAGGACGAGGGTTCAAGGAAAACTCACCTAACCAAAAAATTGCCTCTGACACCACAGGTTCAGGGCATAAATCTCTCTGGGAAACAAAGATGGTGTCTTGTCTTGTCAAGAATGGGAAGAGCTGTTGGATTGCGCGGGCTGATGTGTGCTGCGCGTGGGGTTAAAATGTAGTGGATTGGAAATTTAGCTTTCGCACAAGGTTGTGTTTTAAATTTATGAAAGTGATTTCTACTAAGACTAAACACACACAAAATAGGCAAGTGTACCTATTGTATATGTAGAATAGTATTGGTAAGAACCAAGTATCGATCCGTTGACACAAATGTTTATAATAATGAATCATTGTTTTAGTTCAATTAGAGAGTTTTAATCATTTTGAGGTTGATTTTAAAACTTTTAATAAAAATACTTATATATATATATATATATATAATATAGGTGACAAGAAGAGAAATTCTAAATGAGTAATTCAATTATATGAAGGTTACAATCTAAGATCAAGAAATCCACTCCATTCTTCCTTGATGATTATTAAATAAATATGTGTAAAACTTGTCCTAATAATATATGATAGAATAGTCCCTCATTTCTAAGCGAACATATTCTATGACATAAAAGAAAGTAGCATGCGTATTTTCAAGTCCATCCTATGCTTAATATCATGCTACCATGAGAATGTCAATTTAAGTAGACAAGTAGTTTGGTAATGTAGAATGATTAGGATTGACTTCGATTTCTCAAACACCAATCCTAACAACTTCGAGTGGTTGTAGTTAACTCACACAACCTCCCCTTGGTTGATTTTATTAGGTTATAGCACATTCCATTAACATATGATTTCTTTAACTAGCATGATAACCTAAGCAATCATGTTAACAATGTTATTTTAGAATTATCAAAATGAGAGAAATAGATCATAACATATTTCATCATTTCTAAGTCCAACATAAGGATCCATGTTTTATCTTTAATAAGTTATCAAAGTATTATTTTTACCATTTCTAGTCTTCAAGAACATGAGTGAACATGAATGATTTTTAGTCATAAACCTTGATGTATTGAGTTACAGTGATAAAACATTTCTTCATCAAAGGATAATTGCAAAATAACCATGTACTTTACCAAACTAAATCACATGGTAAACATAATCATCAAGTAAAACAAAGCTTCTTCATAGATTTTAGTGATAAATGGAGTTTAGCTCATATTTAGCATGGTTATGAACATTAAAAGAGATGGAGATAACAAACACATGATCAAACTAGAACAATCTAACCAAATGTGGATGAATCTTCCTTCTTCAATGGTGATGGATGTTGATGATGATGATGATGATAGCCTCCAAGCCTTCAAACTCTTCACAAGATCTTCAATATGAGTGTAATGTGAGTCTTTTTATAAGAGAAACCCGTATGGAACTTTTCTTCAAGCACACTTGACCAATGCAACATGCTCCTCTATTTATAGGCAGTCTGGAGAGGTAGGCAAGGCTCCGTGCTTCTGGAGTCACGCCCCCGTGTCTAGGTGGTAAGTTGCATTAAATGCTATGTAAGATCGTACACGATGACTCACCTCGGGGGCGTGCTTCATGAGGAACGACCCTGTGCTTTTGGTGACTTGTAAATTTCTTTTGTCTTTTATGAAAGGTGGCCACGGCTCCATGCCTTATGAGGCACGACCCCGTGCTTCTGTTTCCAGTATTATGTCTTTTCTTGCGTCTAGAAGGCATGGGGGCGTGTCCAGGGAGGCATGGGGGCGTGTTCAGGTGTTTTCTTTTGTTTTTCTTCGGCTTTTTGCTTGTTTCTTCTTTCAAGGCTTGGGTTTACCTGAAATTTCATTTTAATATGATAAGGAGCTATTTGAGCTATATTATTTGATAGAAGTTGCAGTTTTTAGAGATTATTTGATGCTAAAAAGATGTATATTTTTATATACATCAACATCCCCACACTTGAACCTTGCTTGTCCTCAAGCAAGCTATTTACAAATATTCTCTAAAATAGCAAGTTAGGACCATAGCTTAACATCTCCAAAAGAGTTCCAAGAAAATGGGAACAAATTAACCAACTCTAAATCATAAGAATGTATGTAGTGATATAAAAAGATGATTTGTTTTTATGAGCTTCCTTTTATGCAAAATGTCACATTCTCACAATGTTCACTCACACTCGGTTTTATATCTGATCATACCTGTGATGTATGTATGTGAACACTCTTATTCAAGATGTAACATGTGATAAATAGGCTTGTAACAAGTTCAAATCTCAACCATTGTGAAGGGTTGCATATATTAGAAGGTAATATAGGTTGATTTAGTAGAGATTTGGTATTTTTCGGTTCAAGGGTTTAGGTTAGTGAGGATGAGGATGGTAAATACAACCTCTACTGATTGTCGGGAATCTTAAGATGACTTAAATGGTTGGCTCTCCCGATTTTTTTTTCAAAACAAACCTAGTGACTCTTTTAAGGTCAGATCAAGACCAGTTTGTCGAGAATGTGGATCAGTTCTTCCTCAATCTTGCTCTGAACATAACTCCCAATTTTAATGGATCGTTCGGCTTTGAGCCTAATAGCCCCCACCCTCATTAGTTCGGTATATTCATGTTGAGACTGAGTTTGACTTTTTCTACATCTTCCTTCGTGGGACCGGTTTCCGCATCCTAAGCATCGTTCGTATCTTTTTACTCTTCTTTTCATCGCGCTTTTGGAAACTCCATAAAATGGTGGGTTTTGTTCGTCTTGGCGCCACTTTTTCCTCACCTCATTGCTAAAGAGAAAGATTCTCTCCCTAAGTTTTGGAGGCAACCAAGGTTTTGCGAAATGTATGCAACAAAGGAAATTGAAATCGAAAGAATACATTTCCAGTTCTTTAGGGTCTGCCGGTAAAAGACCAGTGTTGTATTTTACCGGCGAGATGGATAAAGTGGCAAGGTTTTTGGATAAGGTTTTTGGGTTTTGTGATTTGGAGAATGGTTTGAGGGTATTGTGATAATATTACCTTCTTCTTTATACAACATTTCATGCGGTCTTGAAATGAACATTTGCGACAAATTCTATATCACACGAAACATATGATTCACTTAGAGCTTCCATAAAAATATTTATATGGCATGAGGTTTATCTCACAGTAACGGAGGGATTGGGTATAAACGCCATATTTTGCATAAATTTTTTCTCAATACTACAAAACTTCTTTTTACCTTTTCACTATTTTGGTTATAGTAGATTTTTAGTTGGTTATTTGCAAAAGATTTTCTTAGATTTTCTTTTGGTTTTGTTATAAAAATGCTTTTCGTTTGCTACAAAAGTTTTGTTATTTAGAGAATCTTATAATTAGTTGAGCAAACAATTGCTCAAGTAATTCCCCTCCCCACACTTGAATCTCACATTGTCCTCAATGTGAAAAGATTCATAATAAGATTCGAATGAAGTATGGTGGTTAAAATTGAAAAGAACTTCTCTACGGGTTAACGAAATTTCGACAGAGCATCCCCTGTTTTTCGTTCGTTTTCCTGTATTGTACCTGAATAATAAAAACTGCAAACAACCACAGACAACCAAAGAATAATTCTACTGAAAATTGGGTATGGAATCGTCCATACCCTGCCCACACGTGCTAAATAAGTACCTACTGAAATGTCTTGGCACCTATAGCCATACCAAACAAACAAACACCAGAATGTAAATTGTTTCAACAAACATGATAATAATGTCATAAAAGTACTACCACCCGGACCCATGCCCATACCAAACCTACCAGTGCTGCTGCTCGTCAGTTACCCAAGTTATCCGGGTCAAACGGTCCCCACTGCCTATCCATACGCTCACTCAAATGGTTAATCTCTGCCATCGTCTCTGCATAGTCTGCGTCCCTTTGTGCAATTGAGTCCGCAATCTGTCCTGATAACCTGTCAAAAGAGGCGGTAGTGTGAGTCTGGAACTGGTCAATGAGCCCGTATAGGCCCTCAAAAGAGTACTGGTTGTGGTACGATGAGCTAGGGCCGGCTCATGATGATGATGGGCCGCCCTGCTGAGAGTAGGTGCGGCGGCGGGTCTGTCGGGGTGGTAATCCTCCTCTCCTCTCGGGTATGTCCTGGATGGTCATCTCAGCGGGGTCCTCAGGATCACAAACTTGATTGAGGGTATCCTGAAACCTCCACTGGTCCGGGTGTCTGCCTATTAGCTGGACCATCTGCATACTGATAAAGTAGTTAAGATCAAGTGCGATTGGGTTCGGGCTTCGTGTTCCTTCTGTGTCGGCACGATAAGCTTTGTAAAGCTTATAAATGCATGCACCACCAAAGATCGGGGTATTCAGGCCCTTAGCATTTGCATTGGTTCTGAATAGTTGACAGAACAAGAATGTGATGTTGCAAGGTATATCATTCTTGATGCAGTAAATGGCCCATAAATCCTTCAAATTCACGACCCCCTCGCTCTTACCACGTGCAGTTACTGTGTGGCTCAGCAAGCGGTGAATGTATCTCATGAGTGGGTCGCGTAAAACGGTGCTCTTTGTGCTACTTGCGCAATAGGTTTCTTCCCCAAAACTTAGTTCTTCCCATGCTTGTAATCTGGTGTTACCCGCCTCAGCTGACTCATAAGAATCTTCATATGCAAATGTGGTCATGGAGTCGTACCAAATGGGTCTGTCGGTTTCATCACTCGTATAAATACCCAAATAGATCCCGAGTTGGGCGACCGATGTCTTGTACCATTCTCTCCCACACCTAAACTCAACGACATCTTCGTCCCACATAGACAAATCCTTCGTTTTATAGAGAATGAGGCCAAAAACTCCTTGGTTAATTCAGTAACTGCTTTGCCTTTTGGTTTAGAACACGCGTCCATAGCCCGTTGACAAGGTCCTTGAATCTCCCCCATTGGTTTATTTTCTTTAAAGTTTCCTTACAAGCATAGAAGTTCGGTTCTGGGAGCCGATTGTTTAGGTAGCCCATTCTTTGTCGGGCGCGTTTGTATCTTTCTGTGTCCTCGTGAAAGATTAAGAACGCATGCTCGTCATCCCCGTATTCAGCCAAATGCAATTTTATAACCAGATCAGTTTAATTGTCTCAAAATTATCTGAATACGTGGAACAGAAGTCAAAGCAAGGTACTGTGCTTCTAGAAGCACGGCCCCATGCTGAGGCAAAGCATCATACCGTGCTCTTAGAAGCATGGTCCCATGCTGCAGGTGTTTGGCAATTTTAACAAGTTCGTCTGATTTTGACTTATGTTGACTTGTAGTTGACCACGGGTCGTGTTTTGCAAAGCACAGCCCGTGTTTTTAATCCTAATTCTTCAATTTTCAAGACCTGAACTTGCGATTCAAACCGGTTCTACATATTATTCGAGTTTGATTTTGTTATATGAATCATCCAAGATCCGAACCCGAATGGTTTTCCCCGACAAAAGTTTCTCAATCTTAAGTGTAAATCTACCTATCATATCAATACCCTAGATTTAAACCATTGACCCATCTATTTTTCGGGTTTAGACCCGATTTATCATCAATTGGCAAGCTTTGGGGTTTATTTAAGACCCAGAATAATGAATTTGAACAATAGAATCACTAAATTAACATACCTTTGGTTGAAAATCAAAGATTTGAAGCAAATAATTGAGTAATTGGTAAAGAGGCGCCGGTTTCGGTTGTAGACGAAGTTGTTTTAGGGTTAAGTGAATGGAAAATGTTATTTTATTGGAAAAATACGTAACTGCACTGTAGAGTGGGGCACGGCCCCATGCTTTGGGAAGCACGATACCGTGCTGCTTGTAGCAGTTAGGTTTTTCTTTGTTTGTTGTTTATTTGTCGAGCTGGTTCGTTTTTTAACTTATTTTATTTGAGGATTAAGGTAAAAATAAAAGTCTTAATAGATTTCATTAAAGTCATTAAACATCATAAAGAAAATTGAAACAACAATCCCAAACACTTAAAACATGAAACTAGCAATAGTAAATCCTAATAAGACAAAGTCCGAACTACTAATGACCACCATTCCCGAACAAGTCTTGAATGTGTGGTGGGGCTCTTTTGGCTTCCAAGAGTTCAGAAAGCATTTTGTCTAGCTTTGCGATCTCTCGGTTAAGATAGTTGAGCTTGAAATCCACATCTTTGTTGTGGCTATCAACAGCGTGGAAATTTTCGAACCTAAGTAGTTCGACTTTGTTTGTCAGCTCGATTAAGCGAGCTTCAGTTTGGATATTACTCTCGACTTGGTCTCTTACGATGCTTTGGATCCTAATGATTTCCTCCTTAAGGTTTGTGGAAGAATTATCATTCTTGTCCTTTCTCAGTGGTTTCCATTCCATTCTTTTGTTTTCCAATTCAGTAAATTTTTGTTGGTATGAATGGAATAATGAGTTTTGCATGCATTATATAGAGACTGAAACGTCGAGCACGAACCCATGCTTGGTGAAGCACGACCCCGTGCTGCTAGGGGAATAAATGTTTCTGATTCAGAGAATTGTACGGAGTTAGCGCGCATCATGCTGATGATTCTAGGGTGACCACGACCCCGTGCTTCAAGAAGCACGACCCCATGCTTTTTGTCACTGAAATTTTCTCTAATTTTTAGCAAAACGTGAGAGCAGGAATTCTTGGAATGATGTTTAACATGTTAATTTAACAATTTGATTTTCCTAACATTAATTTTTCATTGATTAAAGGTCCTAGTTATATATACGGTATAAGCCCGGTTTTCCTAGAACATAGATTTTGATCGGGTTAAGCCCGATGGTCCTAAACTTTGTGCCTATCGCACATGATTACACTTGAAAAACATAAAGATTAATGTCTCTAGATCCTACCGAAAGGCTCTCCTCCATCAAATGGCCCGGGCGGAGGAAAGTACGTGAAACGAAGGACTTGAGATTGGAGTTGCTCGTTGATGTCTCGAAGCTCCATTTTCATGCTCTTCACCGACTCGGTGAGTTGGATGAGACACATTTCCACAAGGAGATTCATTTCGGTGAGTTCCTTAATGAGCTCTTGGAGTTTTATAAGAAGCTCAGTTTTGGAAACGTGTCGGGTTTCGTTCCTCGGTTGACGAGGAACGGGAATTTCTTCGTTCATCTTAGTAGGCATTTTGTATTCTCAGGGGATAGTGTTTTGTGTTTGGTTTGGTGCAAGAAATGCATTGGCAAGAGGTGCAATTTATTTCCAAGCAATTGTCAGGCATGTCCCCGTGCTTGACGAAGCACGACCCCGTGCTTTTGTCCTGACAATTCTGTTACAAACTAGTCTGACTGAGTTTTTTGCAGTGAAGATTCCGGCCCGCACTTTGTGGCACGGGACCGTGCTCCTAGAAGTACGCCCCCGTGTTTGAGACACTAAAGTATATTTTTTATTTTTTATTCTTTTTAAGTAAAATAAAGGGACATATTTACAAGGCTTGGTTTAAATGAGGGTCTTGGCCAGACCCTACTTCCAGTATGTTCATTGGTTTTAGTGGAGGAATACTACCTCCTAGACATCTTTGATGGTCCATCGATGTACGGTTTTAATCGATGTCCATTAAATTTGTACTTGTGGCAGTCGGAATTTGAATTCTCAGCTGTCCCATAGTCAAAAACTAATTCAACTTTGTAAGGACCTGTCCAACGAGACTTCAGTTTTCCCGGGAAAAGACGTTGGTGAGGCAACAGTGGTCGTGCCACTTCTTAATGTAACAATCTTAGCTGTTGCATTCGGATTTGTGATAGTGTTGCTTGAAAGAGCGCTAGGTGGTATTTCAGATTGATTCATCGGCCTTTTTTCGAATCCGGGTAGGGTTTGAGTGTTACCTCCGTCCTTCCAGCTGAAATTCGGGTGGTTTCTCCATCCTGGATTGTAATTGTTGCTGAAAGCGTTGTTTTGTCGGGTGATGAAGTCAACTTCCTCCATAGCCATAATGACGTGTTTGCAATCACTTGTCTTATGAGTTTCTCCATTGGTGTCACTGATGATTTTGGTTTTTGATAATTCGGCTTGCAGTTGTTCGAATTTTTTTAGAGAGTGCTTCAAGCTGTGCGGTGACAGAGTCTTGGAATCGATGTGGTGCATTCCTTTATGTGTTGGTGTAGATCTTGGTGGGTTATAAGCGAAAATCTTCTCTGCTGCCTTTTCCATGATTTCAAATGCTTCGTTAGGTGATTTGGATCCCAGGTCTCCACCGTCGACTTGGTCGATGGCCTGTTTGTTTTGACTGGATTATGTGTCAAAGAACGTTTGTACTTGTAACCATACGCTCAGTCCTTGGTGTGGGCATCTTCTTAGAAGACTTTTGTATCTCTCCCATGCTGTGTGTGACGACTCATCATCATCGGTCTAGAATCCAAAAATGCTGGCTAGGTATTTGGCAGTTTATCAGGCGGAAAGTATTTGAGGAGAAACTGTTCAACCATCTGGTCCCAATTGGTGATGGAACCAGAAGAAAGAGATTATATCCATTTTAGGGCTTGACCCCTTAGAGAGAAAGGAAAGAGTTTGAGTTTGATCTGATCTTCTGAACAGTTTTGGATTTTAAAGGTTCCGTAGATTCGTTGGAATCGAGATATATGAGAAAGAGGGTCTTCGTCGAGGAGACCATGAAATTGAACTGAATTTTCTACCATGTGAATGGTGCTTGATTTTATTTTGAAATGTTCGGTGATATCGGGTGGAGCCATTGCATTGCCATAGACTTCGAGAGTCGGCTTGGCGTATTGGATCATGTTCGGCTCATTGTTTTGTGCCTCCATCATTTCTTCGGTTTAATTTTCTCCTGATGTCGTGGCGTCTACTGACTCGTCTTTGATTGTTTCAGCGGTTTCTGCAGTCCGTTTACATGTTCGTCGACAAAAGAGTCGTTCCGGTTCAGAAATTGGAGAAACAAGCTCAGGTCCGAATGTAGAGGACATACATGGTGTTAAATCAAATTTAAACTATTTAAACTAAAACTAAAGGTTAGTTGAAGTTAAACTAAAAATTAGGCTAAGCTAATTTAAAACTAAACTAAGGTACAAGTTAATTAAGCTAAAGTAAAGGTTAGGCTAGCCTTAAAAATTAATTTTAATCTAATAGTTAAAAAGGAAATAAAATAAAACTTTAAATTTGTACAATTTATAAACAATGATTAAATTAAAACTTGGATCGTTCTTAGAAACGTATCGTGTCCCCGGTAACAGCGCCAAAAAACTTGATGTGTGCTATGCGTGCGGTAAAAATGTAATGGTCTGGAAATTTAGCTTTCGCACAAGATCGTGTTTTAAATTTGTAAAGGTGATTTCTAGTAGGACTAAACACACAGAAAATAGGCATGTGTACCTATCGTATATGTAGACTAGTATTGGTAAGAACCTAGTATCTATTCGTGGACACAAATGTTTCTAAAAATGAATATTCGTTTTAATTCAATCCGAGAGTTTTAATCATTTTTAGGTTGATTTTTAAACTTTTAATAAAAATACTTATATATATATATATAATATAGGTGACAAGAAGAGAAATTCTAAATGAGTAATTGAATTATATGAAGGTTACCATCTAATATCATAAACCCATTCCATTCTTCCTTGATGATTATTAAATAAACATGTGATAAACTTGTCCTAATAATATATGATAGAATAGTCATTCATTTCTAAGCTAACATATTCTATGACATAAAAGAAAGTAGCATGCGTATTTTCAAGTCCAACCTATGCTTAATATCATGCTACCACGAGAATGTCAATTTAAGTAGACAAGTAGTTTGGTAAAGTAGAATGATTAGGATTGACTTCGATTTCTCAAACACCAATCCTAACAACTTCGAGTGGTTGTTGTTATCTCACACAACCTCCCCTCCGTTGATTTTATTATGTTATAGTTACACGTTTCATTAACATATGATTTCTTTAACTAGCATGATAACCTAAGCAATCGTGTTAACAATGTTATTTTAGAATTATCAAAACCAGAGAAATAGATAATAACTTATATCTCATCATTTCTGAGTCCAACATAAGGATCCATGTTTTATCTTTAATAAGTTATCAAAGTATTCTTTTTACCATTTCTAGTGTCCAAGAACATAAGTGAACATGAATGATTTTTAGTTATCAACCTTGATGTATTGAGTTAAAGTGATAAAACATTTTTTTTCATCAAAGGATAATTGCAAAATAACCATGTACTTTACCAAACTAAATCACATGGTAAACATAATCATCAAGTAAAACAAAGCTTCTTCATAGATTTTAGATGATAAATGGAGTTTAGCTCATATTTAGCATGGTTATGAACATTAAAAGAGATGGAGATAACAAACACATGATCAAACTAGAACAATCTAACCAAATGTGGATGAATCTTCCTTTTTCAATGGTGATGGATGTTGATGATGATGATGATGATAGCCTCCAAGCCTTCAAACTCTTCACAAGATCTTCAATATGAGTGTAATGTGAGTCTTTTTATAAGAGAAACCCGTATGGAACTTTTCTTCAATCACACTTGACCAATGCAACATGCTCCTCTATTTATAGGCAGTCTGGAGAGGTAGGCACGGCCCCATGCTTCTAGAGGCACGCCCTCGTGTCTAGGTGTCCAGTTGCATTAAATGCTATGTCAGATAGTACATGATAACTCACCATAGGGGTGTGCTTCCGGAGGCACGGCCCAGTGCTTTTGGTGACTTGTTATATTTCTTTTGTCTTTTATGAAAGGTGACCACGGCCCAATGCCTTCAGAGGCACAACCCCGTGCTTCTGTGTCCAGTATTTTGTCTTTTCTTGCAGATTTTTGTTTTTTCTTGCATCTAGAGGCATGTGGGCGTGTCCAGGGAGGCATGGGGGTGTGTTTAGGTGTTTTCTTGGGTTTTCTTTTGTTTTTCTTCGGCTTTTTTCTTGTTTCTTCGTTAAGGCTTGGGTTTACCTGAAAATACATTTTAATATGATAAGTAGCTATTTGAGCTATATTATTTGATAGAAGTTGCAGTTTTTAGAGATTATTTGATGCTAAAAAGATGTATATTTTTATATACATCATAGGCGTTCTTTATACAACCCATTGTGTTATCAAGCAGTGCATTCCGCACTGACCCCTCACCTGCAAGTGCTACATAAGCGAAAAATAAAAGAAAGCGTAAGGAACAGAAAAAATAAATCAATGGATACATACTCTCATCCGCATTCTGAAAGAGAGGCTTAAAGTCAGGATAAGGCCCTAAACGGCTCATACCAGCCCACACCAAAGATCCCTTAACGAGCCTGCATCGGGGTTGGAGTTTAGACTAATGTTGGTACCACACTTGACCTTCATAGGGAGCAAATTCTTAGGTCTGGAAGCTTCTCGTTGTGAAGGCGACAGACCGTGGTTATCGGAAACAGTTAAACTAGCCACCATGCCCAAAAGATCTTAGTCCTCCACCCATAGGCACTGCGAGGGGGTTCAGTACCAACGACCCCCTTCGATGTAGTGGAACAGTTAAACTAGCCACCATGCCCATTCATTTTGTAGAAAACGACAAATTTTTCTACAGTTGGCACAACGTTGTTAGCCCTACAAATAAATTAGAAATGACGAATTCTCATAAGGCCAAATGGGTGGATCTGCGAGAGATGGATCTCGTGGCTAGTAATAACGTTACCGAGAAACTTGGTTATCGGAAACCGAATGTTCCCGGTTGAAAAATACTCCGCATATACTGGCATCTTGCCGGTCAGAGGCTTGTCGGCAGTGGATTTGGCCGTTGGATATTCCGGTCCCCACTTTGACGCTATGTCCTAGGTAGTACCGAGTTTCCCAAACTCCGTCTTTTTCCAGGTTATCTCTATTATGTCGATGGATGGCGAGTTCTTTTCTGAAGCCATTATCTCATAAACAAATGGAAAACAACGAACAATGGTGAAAGATTGATGATAGATAATAGGTCTCAAAGAAGATGATGAAAGGGAAAAAGAAGGTGAAAGGATGATAAAATTTTTATAAGTACAAGAAACGTCCTATTTATACCCACCACAATTAATGCGATGAGATGGTGACAGTGGACCAATGGCGAAACGACACATCACGTGGGAACACCAAAAAAGAGAAAAAAGAGTACAATCTGGTACAGTTGACAATTGCAGAGACGTCATACCACCATACGACACCTGCAGATATGTCACGTCACTCGCCCTTATACTTATCTTCAAATGAAAGAAATATCTCCAAAGGCCCACACAAAAATTCAAAATTTTCATAAATATTTTAAGTCCAAAATTTCACCCGCATAAACACTTCACGTAGAAGAAACAATGGACATGGGGGAATATAGAGGTGGGGTACCGAAAAGCTCCAAGTACCCATAAAGCCGCGGAACATCCTCATCACCCGCATAACTCAATTCGGATGAAAGATAGAGAAAAGCTCCAAGGATCATGAAATAAGATCCGCGGTTCATTTCGGATCTCCTCAGAAGTCCTCTCCAGGATATTTCCATCATCCGTAGGATGACGGAAGGAAGAAGTCAGCAAAAACAGTTGTAACTAACTCTCTTCTTTAAGGTTTACATGAAGATTCTCTCGTAAAGGGTAAGTAATGTAGCAACCAATAAAAGAAGGACAGTTGGAAAGGATATTATAATCGTGCACATGGCCAGTTGCCCTATCCTATCAAATGCGGACACATGTCCAGTTTGTTACAGAGAATATCTTCTAGAAGAGAACAGTTGTACCAATAATATTCCTCTAACCACCGGCTATAAATACCCACTTCATCATCATGAGGTATTCATTCACACTTCATATATTACATTAATCACTTAAGTACTTTCTCTCTTTATAAGAACTGTACTTATTCTCACACTGAAGGATGGTTATTGGAAGACCCCCACCCTTGTCCTTCATGTAACGAGCTTACGGTGTTCTGTTTTGCAGGTTACCATCGTCGTAATTGTTGAGCTATTACTTGTGTTAACGTATTACTTGTCACATAATCCATACACGGTGGAATCATCGGTCTAACCCATTTGGGTTAGATCCGTGCTTCTTGACATAACTATAGAAGAAATTTCCCAGATCTTCATCAAAATTGCAATTATGACAATCCAAGTCACTATCTCCTACTTAGGTTATATCGCTTAAAATCTCACCAAAAAATCCAACACATGCGGTATATTCCAAGACGTCTATGTTTGTCCTCGCCTATTCCAGAAGCTGGATCGATATCCAGGCTCCGGCTCCTGTTTCATCATGTGTGACCATCACCGCCAATAAACCGTACACCCATATCCCACTAGTCACAACCACACAACAAATTTCCCATGCCTCATCGACATCCACATTTGACGCTTCTTCACTGAAGCTTTCAAGAACCCGATTCGAGTAACCAAGTGTGCGAATCCACATTCTGTTAAATTCACAAGCTTCAAAGTCCCGTCAATGGCATTAAAGTCTTGAATTAGGTCTTGGATTTATTTAGTTCGAAATTACGGTTTAAATTTTGGGATGGGAGGTTGGTGATGGTAGTGGTGGTGGTTGTGGCTGGTGGTTCTGGTTGAAGAGAGAGAGAGAGATAGAGAGGGAGGTTTATATGGTGTGTGTATAAAGTTTTTTAATTTGTTTTTTTATTTATTAGAATGTTTTTAATTAAATAGATAAAATGACAAATTTGCCCTCATGTGCAAGGCACATAACAATGAAAACTAACTGGGTTAGGGCCAAAGAACAAACATCGTTGGATTTGTAGACGTAAAGGATAAAACAAATCAAATTTAAAGATAAAGGACAATGAGTGAAATTGAGTGCAAACATAGAGGACAATTTCTGTAATTCTGTCTTTCGGATAACTTAAATACGGATTTTCGGATGATTCAGATTCAGTTTTTTCTGAACACCCCTACAAATGAGTACCATTTGATTACTTGGTAATCATATGAATTTTATAACAAGCGCATGGCTCCCCTACACTAGATATAGTCTACATTATGTAGCAGCATGTTGATATAGACCTCTCAATTCCATATCCGTTTGTAATCAAATTGTCATGAAACTCTGCCGAAATGATTATTAAGCTACAATGAGTTTTATTTACACCCTTCATGTGTTTTCACTTATCGATTAGCACCATAAACTACTTTTCACACGTTTATGGAGAAAATGTAGATTCGAATCGTGATTTCGGATTCGTATCGGTACCTATAGGTGGTAACAGAGCTATCGGTGTCTGATTAGGTTTTTAATATTCATATAGAACTTCAACAGAAGATCATTTCATGATTATAAATGTCGATTGGTGTGTTTTATGTGTTTTTTGATGGAACAATAGTTTGAGTAGGCTTTTAGGTCATATTCAGACTGATTTGTGCAAGTTAACGATTTTATTTACACACTTGAGCTTGTTACTCTGTCCAATTCTTTCCGTACAGACACACACACACTAATACTTGGTTTGTTACATTCGTCATTTTCAGTTCAGAATTGCATTCGTATTTGTATTGCAAACCTGACCAATTTTGATTTTCGATATTTGGATGTTAATAAAATAATGGACTTTATGTTATGATGTGGTTTCACATTTTTCATGTTGTTATATCATACTTAGCGGTCCTTAACTCGCATAATTCCCGCTAAATATAAACTTTCTAGAAAATACCTCTCGTCGGTCACACCACCAGGTCCCCCTTTGTTGACCGCGTGATACCACCAGATAGCTGCAGCAGCAGTCTCATTTTTGTTGTTCGGTTCTGCTCGTGTTTTAGCCATTCAAACCAACTAAGAGTCAACCCACAATTATTTTAGAAACTTCAAACATGTTTTTATCTGATCTATGGATGTAATTTATTTAATTCAAAAATCATTTAAACATAAGCATCAAAGTGTACCGGTTTATCCACCGGACAATCGCAAAATCCATTTCCTTAAACCCTAATCTCCCCATAAATCAATCTCAACCCTAATCTCCCCATAACAGGATCGGAATCATTAGTTATAATCAAACCATAAAAACAAAGTTTCAAAACCATGAAAACGTTTACGAGTAATTAAATGCGGAAGCGTAAAACCATAGAAACCAATGTTGCGTCACGCAGGACGACTTAAAACCCAATGATAACAGTTTAAAATAAGTTTGCATAATTAAAAATGTTTCAAGCAATGCATGTTCCTAAACCGCGCGCCCGCCTCGGCTACCTGAGAATAACATACTAAAAGTGTCAACACAAGGTTGGTGAGTTCACAAGTTTAAATAAAATAAAGCGTTTAGCGTTTGCGTTCAGCGTTTTGCGTTACAGCGTTTTGCGTTGCAGCGTTTTGCGTTACAGCGTTTTGCGTTACAGATAGTGTTATGTCAATTATATATCTATAGGTAGCTAGCCTATAAAACAAGTATCACTAAGTGTTCGACACCGAAGCTGACTGTTTATCATTTGCCTTGCCACCAGGTCATCCAGACCATGGTATGTGTTTAGACAAGATTACACCCGCTCGACCTCCAGTCGAGTTTAGCGTTGGGTAGGGTTTGTCAAACCCAGTAGTACTACTCAACAATGACTCGCTATTATCCAAATATTAACCGGTTCGATGTTATGAAGGACTTTAGTTATTGCGTTTGCCACTTAGTCTTTACAAGTGATATATAATCTATATTAACAAAATCTTAAATGCGTTTCGGAGTATGTTATCTCCCCCAAGTGAAAAGCGTTTGAAAACAGTTAAAAAAGGGAAAGTGAAACTCACTGTTTGCGAAGAAATTCCCAAATTAAATCACCAAGATACGCGTCACAGAAACACTCTCTCTAGCGTTCTAAAACAACAAAGAGACTTCTCTAAGTGTCGGAATATTATCGAGTCTCTAGACTCGGCACATAATACCTATGCACATAACATGTTTCATGTTTCGTTTGTGAATCGTGTGTGACTTTAGCAAATGTATTTGTGATACGTTACATGTGTAAGCAGTTATTTACGTGTCATGTATTCATAAAGTACATCACTAGCAATTACTCCCCGTAAGGGCATTTTGGTCAACAAATAACAATTAACTAGCCATTATTCCCCATGAGGGCAATTTGGTCAAATCATGACAATCAATTAGCAATTATTCCCCGCAAGGGCAATTTGGTCCAAACATAACAATTATATAGCAAGTATCATGTTTCATGCATTTTCACAAAACTCAGCAGCTAGTTTCACCGAGACAGAAATTCTACTTGAAAGATTGTACTATTCCACCGATCATAGCATCTCAATTAATTTACCAAAAATCATCACAGAAGCACATATGTCTTAGGTTTCCAGAACATATTTTATTATATTTTTATTCCACATAGGTTTCTCACAATCATCAAATCATTACAGCAAACTCATAACAGTCAAATTCATGCGCAACAGAATGTTATTTGAAATTCCCGTTAAACGAAAAATCCAATAAATGCAAGACCACTTGGGTTAGGTTCCTAACTCAATAAGTAAAATTCCAGAAGTGGAACCAACCCAATTGGTCTCGTAGTTCATGAGATATAACATTTACAAAACAACCTAACAGAAGGTCTAACAGCTCAGCTTTGCACAACGTTTTTGTAAAATCATAAAAGTTAACCTTTACTTGTCCAAAAATTACAAGTTTATATTCTTTAGAAACTAGACTCAACCTAGTTTACTGTAGTATCAATAATCTCAACCAATTGTCACATTTACACTTCGTTACAGTCACTTAAACATCAATAACACAATCTGTCCAGAAACTGTTTGCATCCAAACTCAACATATTAACTATCTATGGACCATCATGCATTCATATAACACTCTAGACTCCATAAACACTATCCATGCACATCAATTACACATTACATACATGATTAGGGTTTTTGTTTTGAACTCAAATCAAAGACACAACAATTAACGTGTAACAATATCAATTCTAGTTATCATATCATTATCAAATCAACAAAATCATATGAACACAAAACCATATAAAATCGGCAGCTAGGGTTTGAAATTAACCCAATAAAAGTCAAGATTAAGTATAAAGGATGCATAGGATAATCGATTATACCTTCCTTGCACCTAATTCTTCAATCAAAACTTGAAATTGGTGGTTGTATGTGTGTGTATTGGTGACGGAAGCCAAGGAGAGCCAAGGGGAAGTCCGATCGGGATGTGTAGGGAATGGGGTAGAGGTTAGGGTTAACATATTATAAATAATAATATGTTACACTTTGGCCCCTCAACTTTCAATTGTTGTTTTTCTAGCTTAATTAACTAGTTCTAGTACATTGAGTTAACGTTTATAACCATGTTATCACATAACACATAAGTCTAACACATAATTATCACATAATTACTGTTTTGACGTTTTTCGTTTATTCACCAATCGTTTGCGTCAACTCGTTTGCGTTTCGGTGCAATTCCCGAAAGACTACACATGTAGTAAGTGTTAAGCTTCATTTAAACCTAGTTTAAATGTAATGAGGTATGCGTTATAGATTCAATGATCTTAAGTTTGAATTGACGGAGTTGAGTTAACGGAGTTAACCTGAAATTGACGATTGTCACATCATTCCCATGTTAAAGAATTTTCGTCCCGAAAATTTGAGTCAAGTCGTGATGAGTGTCTGAAAAAGTAAGAAAAATTTTCAGTTTGTCATATCATTCCCTAGTAGAAAGAAATTTCGTCCCGAAATTTAATTCATACCTCCGGTGATGTCTGACGGTTTGCCGGGTTTCGTGGTTTTCTGTGTTTGGTCAGCCCTTCAAAAAGGTGAGGATACTTTTTCATCATTTGATCCTCGCGTTCCCACGTGAACTCCGGTCCACGTCTCGAGTTCCAACGAACCTTAACGATTGGAATTTTTGCTGTGCTTGAGCGTTTTGGTTTCCCAATCCAAAACCTCGACTGGTTCTTCAATGAAGCGTAACTGTTCATCAACTTGCAGTTCCTCCAAAGGGACTACTTGGGTTTCATCAGACAGGCATTTCTTCAAATTGGACACGTGGAATACATTGTGTACGCCACAGAGTTCCGTTGGTAGGTCCAGTCGGTACGCTACCGGACCAATGCGCTCAGTTATCCGGTAAGGACCAACGTATCGTGGGTTGAGTTTGTTTCGCTTACCAAAGCGAACCACACCTTTCCAAGGTGAGACTTTAAGTAACACTTGGTCATTCACTTGAAATTCGAGAGGCTTTCGGCGCTTGTCGGCGTAACTCTTTTGGCGATCTCGTGCTGCTGCCATGCGATTTCGGATTTGAAAAATCTTTTCCGAAGTTTCGAGTACCAGTTCTGGACCAGTGATTTGACTGTCACCCACCTCTGCCCAGCAGAGTGGTGATCGACACTTCCGTCCGTACAGCGCTTCAAACGGCGCTGCTTTAATACTTGCGTGGTAGCTGTTATTATACGAAAACTCTACCAAAGGTAAGTGAGGTTCCCAACTTTTTCCGAAATCCAACACGCATGCACGCAACATATCCTCCAGGGTCTGAATAGTTCGTTCACTTTGCCCATCCGTCTGAGGATGGTATGATGTGCTCATATCAAGACGGGTGCCTAGTGCGCTTTGCAGCGACTTCCAAAAGTGTGAAGTGAAACGAGAATCTCGATCAGAAATGATTGAGACAGGCACTCCGTGTCTAGACACTACTTCCTTCATGTAGACGCGAGTCAGTCTCTCCATTTTGTCCGATTCCTTAATCGCTAAGAAGTGTGCAGACTTAGTCAACCGGTCAACGATCACCCAGATGGTATCGCATCCCGTCGGTGTCTTAGGTAAACCCGTGATAAAATCCATTGAAATGTGTTCCCATTTCCACATTGGGAGTTCCGGTTGTTGCAGTAGACCAGATGGTTTCTGGTATTCTATTTTGACTCTGGCACAAGTCAAGCATTTGCTCACGTAGGTGGCAATGTCGACTTTCATGTTCGGCCACAAGTAAAGTGCCTTTAAATCATGATACATTTTATCTGAGCCAGGGTGGATAGAATATCGGGACTTGTGAGCTTCGTCCATCACCAGAGTTCTCAACTCTCCGAACCGTGGAACCCAAATCCGGTTCTCAAAATATCGGACCCCGTCCGATCTGGTTTCAAGTTGCTTGCTCATGCCCCGCATGAGTTCCGATGGAAGATTATCATCTTTCAAAGCTTCAAGTTGCGCATCGCGAATCTGGTCAGGTAAGTTGGCATGAATCGTGAGTTGCAATGCTCGCACTCGTCTGGGTTTATCTGTTTCTTTTCTGCTGAGAGCGTCGGCCACTACATTGGCCTTGCCAGGGTGGTACTTGATGGCACAATCATAATCCTTAAGCAGCTCGACCCAACGACGCTGTCGCATGTTCAGCTCCTTCTGATCGTAGATATGTTGGAGACTCTTGTGGTCGGTGTAAATGGTAAACTTGGTACCGTACAAGTAATGCCTCCATATCTTAAGGGCAAACACCACAGCTCCGAGTTCCAAATCATGGGTCGTGTAGTTCTTCTCGTGAACCCGTAGTTGTCGAGAGGCATAAGCTATAACCTTCTCGAGTTGCATCAGCACACAACCGAGACCTTGTATCGATGCGTCACAGTGTACCTCAAAATTTTCCGTTCCCTCGGGGAGGGCTAGAATAGGGGCGCTACAAAGTTTGGTTTTCAGCAGTTGAAAAGCGGATTCTTGCGCGTCACCCCAATTGTACTTAGTGCCTTTTTGAGTCAAAGCGGTGAGGGGTTGAGCAATCTTTGAAAATCCCTCGATGAAACGTCGGTAGTAGCCGGCCAGTCCTAGGAATTGCCGCACCTCAGTCGGAGTCTTAGGTGCTTCCCAGTTTTTGATGGCCTCTACCTTACCGGGATCGACATGGATACCATTCTCTTTGATCACATGTCCTAAAAAGTGAACCTCGCGAAGCCAAAACTCACATTTCGAGAGTTTAGCATACAGTTGTTCCTTCTTTTTCAATAATTCCAAAATTAACCTCACGTGCTCTTCATGGTCAGCCTCGTTCTTGGAGTAGACGAGAATATCATCAATGAAAACAATCACAAACTTGTCGAGGTACGCCTTGCATACTCGATTCATGAGATCCATAAATACGGCTGGTGCGTTGGTTAGGCCAAAAGGCATAACCGAAAACTCGTAGTGACCATACCGTGTTCTGAAAGCCGTCTTTGAGATATCTTCTTCGCGCACTCTTAGTTGGTGATAACCGGATCGCAGATCGATCTTCGAGTAGTAACTCGATCCTTGAAGCTGGTCAAACAAATCATCAATTCGGGGTAAAGGATAACGGTTCTTGACCGTCACCTTGTTCAACTCCCGGTAGTCGATATACATGCGGAAAGTCCCGTCCTTCTTTCGGACAAATAAGACAGGGGCTCCCCATGGCGATGAGCTAGGTCGGATAAAACCCTTATCCAACAAATCTTGCAACTGAGTGGACAACTCCTGAAGCTCCGCCGGTGCGAGCCGATACGGGGCTCGTGCTATGGGGGCTGCACCGGGTGTCAACTCGATTTGGAATTCGACTTGTCGTATAGGAGGGAGTCCAGGCAAATCCTCCGGGAAAACTTCCGGAAAATCTCGCACAATCGGTATATCTTCAATTCGCTTCTCCTCCGCGGGTTTCACAACAATCTGCGCCAAAATTGCCGGATGACCCTTTCGTAGGTATTTCTGCGCCTTCATAAGGGTAATGACGCTGGTGGTCATGCCGCTTCTCTCACCTCGGACCGAAATGATCTCGCCGGAAGGGGTAGTAATGTGAACTATCTTGTCGTGACATATAATCTCCGCTCGGTTCTCGGATAACCAGTCCATGCCGACCACGACATCGAAACTACTAAGCGTAAAAGGAATAAGGTCGATATCAAAGACATGACCTAACAGTTTTAACTTACATCCCGTAAGTACATGAGTCGTTACTATAGTCTTACCGTCAGCTAATTCAACAGGAAACTTAGCATCTAACGGAGTTGGAGTTAAGTCTAAGAGTTGGCTAAAGGCTTTCGACATAAAACTCCTATCAGCTCCAGTGTCAAACAATACAGAAGCAAAACAATCGTTCACAGGGAACTTACCAGTCACCACGTACGGATCATTGCGGGCTTGACCCGACCCAATAACGAAAGCTCTTCCTTTGCCACTGCTTCCACCACTACTGCCACTTCCATTACCTCCGTTGTTGTCGTTCTGTTTCAGCTTGGCACAATCTTTCCTGAAATGACCTTCTTGCCCACACTCAAAACATCCCTTCGTCGTCATAGGTGGCTTAGGAGCACCCTTTGCCGCAAGGTCTCCTCTACATTCCTTCGCCTGGTGACCCATCTTTCCGCATCTCTGACACTTGACACGGTCATACGGGCCAGTATGATGATAGTTGCACCTATTGCACTTCGGATATTTCCCAGCATATCCGCTCGAACCTTGCCCGCTACCGGTGTTATTGTTGTTGTGACTCTGATTGTTGAAGTTTCGGGTGAATTCGGGCTTGCGGTAGTGTTGTTGCTGTGGGAGGTTCGAGGACGAGGATCTGGTGTTGTCAAACTTTCTCTTTCCGCTGCTCGGGTTGCTGTTGCTGTTGTTGTCATTACTCGGGTTGTCACGGGCTTTCGCGGTTGAACCCCTAGGTGGTAACGCACCTTGGGTCACAGCTTGATCCGTCAGTTTGTGAGCTAAACGGATCGCTTGTTGAATCGTGGCTGGTCTGGAAGACGTCACCATGCCCTGAATCTGCGGTGCTAACCCATCAATATACATTTCAATCCTCTTACTCGGCGGATCTACCATCCGCGGACACATCACCGCTAACTCGTGAGAACGGGTAGTGTAGGCTTCGATTTCTGAGCCCACCATCTTCAGCGACCAAAATTCTGACTCCAACTTTGAAATCTCTTCTCTCGGACAGTACTCCTCCCAGTTCATCGCGTTAGCCAGTTCTAATCCAAGGATCTGTACGTTCGAATTCCACCAAGTGAGAGCAGAATCCTCAAGTGTTCCAGCAGCGAATTTGACCCTACTGGCAGGGGGACAATTGCACATCTCAAATGCCGACTCGGCCTTCTCAGCCCAACGCAGGAAGCCTATAGCTCCCTCAGTGCCCTTAAACGTAATGTGCTTGCAGTCAAGGTAATTCTTGAAGGTACACGTTCCACTTGGACCTCCAGCTTGATTCTGAACGTGTGCGGCTAGAACGGCCGCAGCATGGTCGTTCAGCAGAGTTTGGAGTTCAGCTGCAGTCAAGTTGATGTTACCACGTCCGTGTCCAGCGTTTCTTCCAGCCATTTCCTAGAATCACAGTATGAAATGTTAAACATGAATTTTTCTTTCATATACAACACACCATACATGTAATAAAAAGATAAGTAAGAAAGAAATAAGAAACAACATCACATCCCAACCATATATTAATCAAATTAATAATTCATGATTAAAACCATTGTATTCGCTACAAAGTATTTCCAATCAATCCTTAAAATCATAGAAAATAATAGTTCGGATGAAGACAACCCCTCCATCTAGGTGTCATCATCTGAGGACACCTCTGAGTGTGCCTCCTCCTCAGCCGGTTCTTCCTCAGGTTCCTCCTCGTGATCTTCCTCGGGGTCCTCCTCAGGCTCCTCTTCGGGATCTTCTTCAGGTTCCTCTTCAGGCTCTGCCTCAGGCTCGGCCTCAGGCTCTGCTTCAGGTTCGGCTGCGTTCTGAGCAAGTTGCATTTGTAAGACATCGCAACGCTCTAGAGCTATCTCGGTTCGGGTCCTTGCTACTTGGAGTTGCTCTTGCAAGTCTATCATCTCGGCTTGCATCTTTCTCATAATTTTCATCTGTTGATCACTAGCCTCTTACATTTCCTTCATTGCCGCTGCCATGCGGGCAATTTCCACCTTAGTCTCAGTTCCGTCTTTTAACAGTCCGGAAACGTTCGCTCTAGTATAGCGCATGTAACCCACGTCACGCTCCAAGCATGAAACAACAGCTGCGAGAACTCGCTCTATAGGTTCGGTTATGGGTGGTAGGGTGTTGGGGTAAGCAGGGTGGTTCGGGTGGGGTAACAGGGGAACTTGCTCGCGATAGACCATACGTCTGATCATGTTAGGGTACCAATCCCAGCTAACGTCGTTTTCGTATATGCCTCCGGATAAGCGGTACCTCTTCGGTGCGGGAGCTTCGAGTTCCGGGACTACTCGGGGTGGCGATGCGGTAGGTAACTGCGGTTCCTTCCCGTGAGCATGAGTCATCAGATCAGATGATGATGAGGGTGGCGGCGTCGACATTCCTACAGGTAAGCCGTGTATGCGCGCGCGTATGAGTGAAAGAGGTAAAGAGATAAGATTACAAGACTACACAAACCTATGCAGTGCGTATCATTATAACTAATGGGTCGTCGCGGTTATAGTCTAGTATGCATGCAGCTTCTAGTTCGCTATAACCTGGCTCTGATACCAATCTGTCACACCCTCAAAATCCACTAACGGAGTTTTGCCGTCAAAGGGTGTGAACTAACAGGATCGGAATCATTAGTTATAATCAAACCATAAAAACAAAGTTTCAAAACCATGAAAACGTTTACGAGTAATTAAATGCGGAAGCGTAAAACCATAGAAACCAATGTTGCGTCACGCAGGACGACTTAAAACCCAATGATAACAGTTTAAAATAAGTTTGCATAATTAAAAATGTTTCAAGCAATGCATGTTCCTAAACCGCGCGCCCGCCTCGGCTACCTGAGAATAACATACTAAAAGTGTCAACACAAGGTTGGTGAGTTCACAAGTTTAAATAAAATAAAGCGTTTAGCGTTTGCGTTCAGCGTTTTGCGTTACAGCGTTTTGCGTTGCAGCGTTTTGCGTTACAGCGTTTTGCGTTACAGATTGTGTTATGTCAATTATATATCAATAGGTAGCTAGCCTATAAAACAAGTATCACTAAGTGTTCGACACCGAAGCTGACTGTTTATCATTTGCCTTGCCACCAGGTCATCCAGACCATGGTATGTGTTTAGCCAAGATTACACCCGCTCGACCTCCAGTCGAGTTTAGCGTTGGGTGGGGTTTGTCAAACCCAGTAGTACTACTCAACAATGACTCGCTATTATCCAAATATTAACCGGTTCGATGTTATGAAGGACTTTAGTTATTGCGTTTGCCACTTAGTCTTTACAAGTGATATATAATCTATATTAACAAAATCTTAAATGCGTTTCGGAGTATGTTATCTCCCCCAAGTGAAAAGCGTTGGAAAACAGTTTAAAAGGGGAAAGTGAAACTCACTGTTTACGAAGAAATTCCCAAATTAAATCACCAAGATGCGCGTCACAGAAACACTCTCTCTAGCGTTCTAAAACAACAAAGAGACTTCTCTAAGTGTCGGAATATTATCGAGTCTCTAGACTCGGCACATAATACCTATGCACATAACATGTTTCGTGTTTCGTTTGTGAATCGTGTGTGACTTTAACAAATGTATTTGTGATACGTTACATGTGTAAGCAATTATTTACGTGTCATGTATTCATAAAGTACATCACTAGCAATTACTCCCCGTAAGGGCATTTTGGTCAACAAATAACAATTAACTATCCATTATTCCCCATGAGGGCAATTTGGTCAAATCATGACAATCAATTAGCAATTATTCCCCGCAAGGGCAATTTGGTCCAAACATAACAATTATATAGCAAGTATCATGTTTCATGCATTTTCACAAAACTCAGCAGCTAGTTTCACCGAGACATAAATTCTACTTGAAAGATTGTACTATTCCACCGATCATAGTATCTCAATTAATTTACCAAAAATCATCACAGAAACACATATTTCTTAGGTTTCCAGAACATATTTTATTATATTTTTATTCCACATAGGTTTCTCACAATCATCAAATCATTACAGCAAACTCATAACAGTCAAATTCATGCGCAACAGAATGTTATTTGAAATTCCCGTTAAACGAAAAATCCAATAAATGCAAGACCACTTGGGTTAGGTTCCTAATTCAATAAGTAAAATTCCAGAAGTGGAACCAACCCAATTGGTCTCGTAGTTCATGAGATATAACATTTACAAAACAACCTAACAGCAGGTCTAACAGCTCAGCTTTGCACAACGTTTTTGTAAAATCATAAAAGTTAACCTTTACTTGTCCAAAAATTACAAGTTTATATTCTTTAGAAACTAGACTCAACCTAGTTTACTGTAGTATCAATAATCTCAACCAATTTTCACATTTACACTTCGTTACAGTCACTTAAACATCAATAACACAATCTGTCCAGAAACTGTTTGCATCCAAACTCAACATATTAACTATCTATGGACCATCATGCATTCATATAACACTCTAGAGTCCATAAACTGTTGGTGCATGTTTTGTAACAGATGATCTTTTGTGTTTGTTAGAATTGAGAGCAACGGTCAAAGGGGAGTCTGTTGGTGCATTTTGTGACCGTCGCTATGCAATTCTGATCAGCGGATACGATGTACGAAGTTAGGACAACTTCGCCATAGGCGAAGTTAGAACAACTTCGCCATAGGCGAAGTTGTAACAACTTCTGCCATAGGCGAAGTTGTAACAACTTCTGCCATAGGCGAAGTTGTAACAACTTCGCCTACAGGCCCAAGCCCGTGAAGTTGTTTATATATATATATATGTGTGTCTTGGTTAGGTTTGTGTATCCAGAAAGTTAGAGAGTTTTGTGTTACAGTTCAATTGTCTAGAGAGAAACAGAGAGGGAGAGTCGTGTGGGACGAACCGAGGTAGAGCTCACCTCGGGTCGGCCGTGTTTCTGTTTATGTTCGGTATGTAACGTGGTTTTGATTATTAAAAAAGATCTGCAGATGTGTTTATCCCATTCGTGTGTTTGTTCGTGTGTTTGTATGTGTGTAATCGTGTTATTCGTCTTCTACACCATAAACGAGTCTAGGTGGATTCCGCACTCCTTGACCTCGTGCGGATCTCGTATCGTTCGGCGACGCCCCACGCGGAGGGACCTACATAAACACTATCCATGCACATCAATTACACATTACATACATGATTAGGGTTTTTGTTTTGAACTCAAATCAAAGACACAACAATTAACGTGTAACAATATCAATTCTAGTTATCATATCATTATCAAATCAACAAAATCATTTGAACACAAAACCATATAAAATCGGCAGCTAGGGTTTGAAATTAACCCAATAAAAGTCAAGATTAAGTATAAAGGATGCATAGGATAATCGATTATACCTTCCTAGCACCTAATTCTTCAATCAAAACTTGAAATTGGTGGTTGTATGTGTGTGTATTGGTGACGGCAGCCAAGGAGAGCCAAGGGGAAGTCCGATCGGGATGTGTAGGGAATGGGGTAGAGGTTAGGGTTAACATATTATAAATAATAATATGTTACACTTTGGCCCCTCAACTTTCAATTGTTGTTTTTCTAGCTTAATTAACTAGTTCTAGTACATTGAGTTAACGTTTATAACCATGTTATCACATAACACATAATTCTAACACATAATTATCACATAATTACTGTTTTGACGTTTTTCGTTTATTCACCAATCGTTTGCGTCAACTCGTTTGCGTTTCGGTGCAATTCCCGAAAGACTACACATGTAGTAAGTGTTAAGAGTCATTTAAACACTAGTTTAAATGTAATGAGGTATGCGTTATAGATTCAATGATCTTAAGTTTGAATTGACGGAGTTGAGTTAACGGAGTTAACCTGAAATTGACGATTGTCACACATATTTATGCATTTTAGGCCTGTTTAGTCGTTTTCAGATAGTTTATTCATTTAACCTTCTTATTTGAGTTTGAATATGGAAATTTTACTTTATATTAGTTCATGGTTTTGGACATGTGGTAACCATCCTTGGTCTCATATCGAGTGAAGGAATGAACCAAACGAACACTCGTTTAAGCACTTTATTTAACTTTTGAACGAACATGTTGTATGAAACACTTTAGATTCGAGTTTCCTTTGTATTTTAGTTATTATATGGTTGATATGGAAGTGTTTGAACAAGTATTCGCTTGAACCCAAGTTTCGGATAAAAACCAAGTAAATCGGACACTCGTTTTAACAAGTTAGTTAATGAGGATTTAGATTTGGTACTTAATCAAGTCTCGAACCATCTAAAACATTAAAAGTTGGATCTTGATGCTTACTGTCACACCCCGACTTAGGGCCTAGAAGTGTGACCA
Source organism: Bidens hawaiensis (assembly GCF_021521415.1). Taxonomy (NCBI): domain Eukaryota; kingdom Viridiplantae; phylum Streptophyta; class Magnoliopsida; order Asterales; family Asteraceae; genus Bidens; species Bidens hawaiensis. The sequence goes on from NW_027491024.1 coordinate 5,371,181, forward strand.
ATATTTGGTACCTGTTTTGTAAATATATCAGAGTTTATGGGTTAATTTTAGCGGGAGACTTTAGGTTGATATAATATTAATTTACAACAAAAATTTACTTGGGAATTAAATACCCAGGTATTCGTTTAGAAAATATGTGTTTCATATTACAAGGATTTAGTTTATCAAAAACGGGGCCATCTTGTAACACGCTTCTATCTTCATAAAGACTCCAATCCTTGCTATTTCTAATAATTCTTAATTACCTGCAATGGGTTGGAAAAACACGTCAGCTATATGCTAGTGAACACGTATGACTCTATAACACATTTGAATAATAGTTACAATACAAATATAGTTTTTCTGTACACTCAACAAGAAGTATTTCATTCTTGGGATTTGTACCACTATCCTACACACACAAAAGTGTTCCCCGAGCCACGTAGCCCATCATGGAGAACTTTTTATGACTGTTAGCGCGCGGCTACGTAGCCTTTGACTGTTTAGGCTGAACAGTTATGTATGGATCCAGACACATGTGTAATCGGTCTGAGTTGCTATTATTTTCTACTTTGTATTATAACGTTTTAGAGATCACGTAATCTCATGTAAACGTTGATTGACTTGTTAGTGCACGGTTTTGCGTCTTGAGTCTTTGTAATTATCGTTAAAGTATTTGTTTTATGTTTAATGTAATAAACAATTAAGTTATTCTCTAGTTCGTTATATGTAATGTCTAGTTCGCTAAGGTTGTTTAGCGAACTAAGACTTAAGTTTATTCCCTCCTGATTCGTTAGGGGATGTTAACGAATCAGGGGGTGTTTCGTTAAGTTATGTATGTAACGAAGTAGTGTCTAGTTCGCTAGGGAATGTTAGCGAACTAGACCTATCTTCTATTTATAGTGAACTCTGTTCACGTTTAATTTAAGTTTTGGGAGATAATTATCGAAACTCTGTTCAAACTCTCTCTCGATCTTCATCTTAATATTATACAACTACTAATATATATACTGATAATACATATATACATATATACAGATAACAATTAATCAAACGTAATTATGAGTTAGATCCATATTAAGGTATTAATTGTATTAACACAGGTCCGAGATCTGTTATAGTTATAGGATTGATTTACGGGTTCCAACATGACTCTTTAAGACAAATACCCGTTCATCTTATCGAGTAAAAATATGTTTTGACTGATTTGTAAATGTTAACGAATTCACCTGTACCTTTAGTGTGTTTGAAACCTTTTCTTTGATTGAGAATGATATTAACCTATACACAAATAGGTTTGTATAAATATTTGAATGGTGTTTCTTGATTAAGCTATGATTGTTAAGCTTAATCTTGAAATCAGTTATCTCTTTGACTGTGAATGAAAACACTTTGTTTTATGTGACGTTTTATATAGCATGCTTTGGCTTAGTAGGTTATAACATGTTGGTGAGTTTCTCCAGGTAAGTAAACGGGTCACTCGGTTGATTGGGATTTGTATGAATTACTTTTCCTTATGCAAGAAACTCACTACTAGTGATATCCCCCTTACAGTTTACTGCATGCCCGTCAAAATATATATTTTGTTAACATTACTTCATTAAGAAGTAACGTTTATGAAAACTCGTTTATAAATGTTTATAAAATACTTTCGAGGTTAAAGGCCATAGCCTTGATTGATGTTTAAGCCATAACTCAAATAACTTAAATGTAATTTCTACTTTAGTATGGATACTCGGAACAGTAATACTAAGAAAAAGGTGATGACTTGTTGGTAGGATCTTGATTTACTTGCTTATGTGATTGCTACTCGTTTATAACTTCAAAACTTGCACAAACTTCGAGAAAACGGAATGTCGGCTCATCACAGCGATGGGCACGATTCCCTAGGTTAACTATGTGTTTGTGAGAGTGATTTTAGGATGAGAATGGCTCATACCCGTCACCCCCTTTTATAGGAGAATTCAGTGACCCATCGTGATACGGTATGAGTTTCTCTTTACCCCATCGTGTATCGCAACGCCACAATATGACCCCGCCTTACCGGATGGTGACACGTGGCCTGTCATATCGTGCCACGTGTTGACACGTGGTTGGACACGTGTCCGGTTACTTAGCGTGGTCATCGTGCTAAGCGATGGTCCTTTAGGTTGAGCCATCGTGTATCGCTACGCCGCCTAAAACTAGGTCAAAGTGCAAGTCCATTGCTATACGCGATGGGCCTTAAGGGTAACCCGTTGCGTATCGCGATGAGTGTTAATTTTTGGATTTTCAAGTTTAGTCCCTATACTTTATGAGTTAGTCATTTTTGGTTAAATCCTATGAGGTATTTTACGCGGTGTTACACTTACATTAGTGGGATCGTGCACACTTGCACTTAACCCACTCTCCTATGTAAAACTTAACAAAGATTTAGTAAAACTAAACATCAAAGACCTGGTTTCATGTAAATCTCATTTCTTTATATTTGTTACTACATGGTTTTGTCATCTCGATGTTTGTTTATCTATTGTAATTATTTAATATTAATGTAAAGGGAATTTTGGTAATTGTGTATGCCAGTCGTTATGTATTATGACCGTGCGTTAAGGATGTTTAAACATGTGTCCATCCATTAATGTTAAAGGCCATTCTTTATGGAATGTATAACGAATGATCCCATTCGCTAAAGTATTAGTCCATTCGTTAAGGCTGTTTAACGAATGAGTCATTCGTTGTATGTTAAGTTAGTAATAGGGAATGAAGATGAATGGTCTCCATTTGTTATTAGTCCATTCGTTAAGGCTGTTTAACGAATGGGGTCGTCTTACATATATATGGTTTATCCCTATTCATAAATTAATAAGTGTGATTATTATTATTAAAGTGTCGTTACTTTGCTCGTTTGTTCTCTCATACTTCCTTAACGTAATTACTAATCGTATAGTATAATCACCTGTCTATATCAAGAACTAAATCTAACAGTATGAATTGAAGTCGATCGTTCATCACTCAGTGGTTTCTCAAGTGGTATCAGAGCCACCGTTCGACTAGTCAGGTGATATTGAGCATAATTGACATCAGTTTATGTTGATTTTTGTGTTAATCGTATGTTATTGAAACCTGAAACTGTACGACTTGATTTTGAAGCAATTATTAAGTGTTTAACTGATAATTGATGTCAATTTGAAGTATAATCGATTCGTAATCAATTTTATAAGCTTCATTACAGTTCAATTGGTTTATTGCTTATGAATTCAATGGAATTGATGTTGTAACTGAGTTTGGCTGGAATAGAGTGTGTTCAGACTGGTTTTGAGTGAATTTGGACTTGTTTAAGTGGAAATTAGATGTATGGATAGGTCAGGTTTTGTTCGGAATGTTGTGATGAGTAATTTGATATATTGATTGTTGAATTTAGTGTTGATCTGGACAAGTAATCCAAGTCTGAATATAGTTTGAATAGGTATTTGGATCAGAAATATGTGGAAATCTGGAAATCTATTTGAAGGTTTGGATATCCATTTGTTATAATAAATGTTCATTCGTTATAGTGTAACTACTCATTCGCATGAACAGTAGTAACCGTTTTATGCCACTTGTCAGTTTGTTATAACTGATCAATCGTTAATAATGATCATTCGTCATACAAACCTCATTCGTGATGTCCTTATTCATACACCCATTCATTAAGCTATTCGTCATGTAATTTGTTTGATCACTTGTGACTGTCATTCGTTACCTCATTCGTCACTTGGTCATTCTTGTGAACATGAAACAATTCGTTTCCAAAAACCTACCATTCGCTATAACCATTCGTTATAGTTTTGTGTTATTCATTACACCATTCGTTAAAACCATTACTCATTCGTTACAGAAGTTAAAAGTTTAACCCTTAATTTTATAATTTGGACATTTTCTACCCAAAACTTTTAAAAGTTAATCATTTGAACACATATTTCTGAACATGGCTAACTATTATGCGTTAGCGTATCAGAATATGCTGATGCAACATATGCTTCATCTAGACGCATATATAGGTTCACATTCAAAATATCCCCAACTCATGAAATTAAGCGATTTTGCTAAATGGGAACCAAGATTTAGAGCTAATCTAGGATCCGCGCATCCTAAATGCTCTAGAAGCCTTGATAATATTTATACCCCTCCTATGATTGGAGATGCAAGTACAAATTATGAAACAAATTCTGATGAATCTTATTCTCAAGAAGAGAAGAAGGCTTTAGAGATTGAAACCAAAGCCTATTCAACATTATCCATGGCTTTACCAGACAATATTTTTCACCAAGTGGGAAGTACTAAAATATATTCTTCTCTTTTCCAACATCTACGACTGAGAAATATGGGAAACACATTAGAAAGTAAAAAATGTTATGTTGAAGTTTCAATTTAGAAACTTTCGCTTGTTGAAAGGTGAGACTGTTGAAGAGATGCTTACAAGATTTAATCATGTTATTGCTGAAATGACAAAGCAAAAGATGGAACCATCTCAATCAGATCAATTTGATATTGTCAAGAATTCACTGCCGAATTCATATTCTATTTTCTTACTCGTGTTGAAAGAGAATTCATTTTTCAAAAATGAAGATTTAACGTCTTTAGAGTTCATGCAGGAAATCGAAGAGAGGGAATATGATATGAGATGTCAAAACTCTTTAAATAATAATCAAGATCCTACAATATATGGTGGATCATTACCATTAAGCAACAACTCAGCTCCGATCAATGCTTTCTATTCTCAAACCGCTCAAGAGATTCCACAATCACTTAATGAACCAATGCCAAATGTTTGTTTAATGGCTTTTGGATCTAATAACAATACTGGTGGGTTAAGCACTTCATTTCCTAGTGCTAGTAATTCTTCAGCTCAAACACCAAATGTTAACATGAAGGAAGTTGAACAACACTTTGCTTTTCTTAGTGCTTTTATGAGCTCTTACGAGCAATTGGTGGTGGTAAAATTTCCAAAAGTGAGCTAACTGACGAAGATTACGACCAAATCGATCCAGATGATTTGGAACTCATGGATTTAAAGTGGAACATGGCCTTGATTGTTAGAAGGGTCAAGCGGTTCATGCAGAAAACAGGGAAGGATCTGCCAACTCTGAACAACAGGGTTGGGTTTAATAAGTTAAAGTGTGAGATGCTACAATTGTCAAGTTTTTGTCCATTTCACCAAATAAAGTGATAATCCCAAAAAGGATTACACAGGACAACGTAACCAAGACAGAAGTTCGGGAAAGAAGTTTGATGACTCAAAAGAAAAGACTTCTGGGGGTGATTCTGTCAATCCTATTGGTTCACAAGCATTTCTTATTACTGATGGAATTGATTGGAGCTTGTAATCAAGCAAATCTTGCTCTGTTTGAGTTTTCTGAGCATTTTCAAGACGCTAGAGGCGAAGGATTATCTACCGAAAGTGAATCAAAAACTGAATCTGATTCTGATATCTCAAGTCAAATGCATCCAAGTACTTTCGTGTGCATGGCCAAAATTGACGAGGTTAGTCCTAACTCTGCTTCGGTTGTGTCTGAAAATCCATCAGTTGAATAAGTTAAAGTAACTTAAAATGTTTCGTGTGCTTATTGTGAGGAGTTAACGTCCAAGTTTGACTTAATTCATGATCATAACGAAACATTACTGAAAGATCTTGCTATAGTTCGTGATAACTATAGACAATCCTCAGATTTTGAGAAGAGATCAAAAGATAAAATTGAAGGATTGTCAAACAGTAATCACGATATGAATGCAGAACTTTCTTGCAAGTTAATTATAAACGATAAACAGTCAAGAGATACTCAAATCGAGAACAAAAATCAATGAACTTGAAAATGAAATTCTTGACTTAAAGAATAAGTAGGGAAAGTTTCGAAATTCATCCTTTCTGCTAAACAAAATAATTGAGGTTTATGGCAAGCAAAAAGGGTCGAAAACTGGTTTAGGCTTTGTTGAGGTGCCTCTATCATTTCATAATGACTATTCAAACAATCCATTTTTTTGATAAAGAAGAAAAGGTTATTAATAACAATTCTTACAAATGTTAAAATATCTAAAACTGAATCAGTTGTTAATATGGGGAAACCAAAACACATTAGTCAAGAAAAACCAACTTATACTTCATCAACTAAAGGACCTCATATTCAGAGTAATAAAGTGTTTGTTGAGACTGTTGAGGAGGTTTTAATCGAAGACATGTTTGAATCACAAAACATTCATAAAGAAAAGAATATTCCACATTCTAACCACATTTTATGTGAACCTTATGAATTTGAGGAGGCACTTTATGGTTCAAATACACCCAAGATCAACAACTCAAGTGTTAAAACCAAGAAATCAGAAAAGTGCACAATTTCTGATGAGGGTCTAATGAAATTCATTAATCCTTCAATTGATAAAGTAAACACTAGACATGTGTTTAAGTTAAAAGGTATAAACAGTGTATTTGAGGAGAAAGACATTCCTTTACACTTGATCAAGCCAGATGTGATCGAGTGTGTCTTTCAGAGCGAAACCTCAAGTTTACATGATCTGGAACAAGCTTTTGCAAGATCCAAATTGTTACACATGCCTGCCATTAAATCAATTTTGAAACTTCAAATAAAATATGTTAAACCTGTGAAGTTTGTTAGTTCTATTGGAACTGATACTTTACAAAGTTTCTCGATATGTTCTAATTTGAATTTTTACAAGAAAATGAAGGTTGTGTCTTTTGATGATTTGGATAATGTCAAAGTTTCAAGTGATTCTTGTCGATCTAATGTTTCACAATCAACTGTTAAACCACAATCTGCTTTTGTGAATATGAGAACTTGTTTCTTGTGTGGCGAACGTGGTCATGTTGTTAGAAATTGTGGAACTAGAAAATTTAAGAATGCCAAGCCTGTAACCAAGGAACAACCATCAACGGCTCATGTGGTTAAGGAAATTCTTAAGAGAAAACCGTCTCAAGTTGACGAGACTCATATTATGTTCATGATGTGAATCCACGCAAGGTGGTTCATGTTAATGTTAACTTTGTTAAATTATAGAACAAATTGTTTGTGTCTACACAACCAATCAGCAAGAATTATGACACAACTGTCATCAAAGATGCATATCTTAGACGGAAGTCATAGAGACCTGTGACTTATTCACAAGTGCATATATCACAATTAGGGTATGATGATATTAACATTCAAAATGGAAAGAAAGAGGTGTTTTCTATACGATCAATCGTGTTATGACGGTTAAGAAACTACAAATGAAAAGTTATGAGCTTCTCAACAATCGTAAACCTCATTTAACATTTCTTGAACCTTTCGGGTGTCCTTGCACGATGTTGAAACATGATGCGGGTAAATTTTATAAGAAGGCTATTGAAGGTTATTTTCTAAGTTGGGCGTCGCTTAAGAAACGAGTCTTTAACTTTTCTTCGGGTTGTGTAGAAGAATTGTACCATGTAGATTGTTAAAGCTAGACTACACCACCTGCTGGCAAGGGACCTGATTGGATGTTCGATTATGAGGAGTTATTTAATTCCTTTACTCCCTCAATTGAAGTACCAAACGAAGACTTGGTGCGTGCATATTTGGAAGAACAATTGTTTTCCACGCCAAGATCTTCTAATTATGATGCTACTACTGACCATGATCATTTTGAAACATCTGATGTTGTTTCTATATCTTTGGATGATGGTCATTTTGAAGATTCTTCTTCAACTCCATTTGTTGAGAATCCAAAAGTTACTGAGGTACTTTTTGGGGATTCGTCTCATATTGTGGATGATATAGCAGCTGAAGAAAATCTTATTAATTTAAGTGATAATGTTGCTGTTCCTGAAAATCCAACACTTCGGATTAACACGTATCATCCTCAGGATAACATTATTGGTGATCTTGATGTAGGTGTTCGTACACGACATCAAGTTGTTAATGCGAGTGATGATAATGTATTATATGCGTATGCTGATATGCATACTTCAGGGATCATGAGTATCGCCCGATACACTAGCTTCTTTACTCAAGTTGAGCCGACAAGTGTTCGTATTGCACTTGAAGATTCTTTGTGGGTTCAGGCGATGCAAGAGGAATTGCAACAGTCTGTATGACTGGGTGTTTGGGATCTCATTGATAATCCTGAACGGGTTAAGAAACCTATCCCGACAAAATGGGTATTTAAATATAAGAAAGATGACCGTTGGGTCATTGTGAGAAAAAAAGTGTGTTTAGTCATGCAAGGGTTTCATCAGCAAGAAGGCATAGACTGCACCGAAATGTATGCTCCTATTGCAAGACTGGAGGCTATACATATATTTCTTGCCTATGCTGCCTTCAAGAATTTAAAAGTATATCAAATGGAAGTTAAGAATGCGTTTCTTAACGGGGAACTTCATGAAGAGGTGTTTGTGAAGCAACCTCTTGGTTTTGAAGATCCAGACTATCCAGACCGCGTTTACCGATTACACTAGGCTTTTTATGGTTACCAAGCCCCGAGAGCTTGGTACAACACGCTTGCTGATCATCTTACTGATAGTGGCTTCAAACGAGGAACTGTGGATTGTACCCTTTTTCACAAGACTGCTAGAGAAGATCTACTCCTTGTCCAGATTTATGTCGATGACATTATATTTTGCTCAACAAACGACAAATTATGTAAGGAGTTCGAGAATTCTATGCAGACCAAGTTAGTGATGAGCTCAATGGGGGAAATGAGTTTTTTTCTAGGGTTGCAGGGTCAATAGTCTGGAAACGGAATTTTCATTCATCAGACGAAGTATGTGCATGATTTCTTGAGCCGGTTCAAGATAACTGTCGAAAAAGTCCCTTCTACTCCTCTTCCCGTGGGTCACAATTTGTCACCGGACGAATTGGAATATATTGTTGATCAGACCCTTTACGGAGATATGATTGGTTCTTTAATTTACTTAACAACACCACGCCCTGATATAATGTTTGTTGTTTGCTGTTTGTTTATGTGCCATGTATCAAGCGAGTCCCCAAGTGACTCATCTGGCAGCGATGAAACGTATATTTCATTATCTAAGTGGTAATCCTGACATCGGGTTATGGTATCCCAAGGATGATACTTTCGATCTAACTTCTTTTTCAGACTCGGACTATGGAGGATGCAAGATCAACTTCAAGTCTACGACAGTGGTTAGTCAATTTTTAGTGTAACATCCTAGGAAAATCCCACATTGGCCGTGGACAAGAGAGATCCTTGGTTCATAAGTAAATGTCCCGCCTCTTAAATCACCAACGCGTTTTGGGCTTAATGGTAGTGGACGAGAGGAGAGCACCATAGTTAAGCGTGCTCAGCTGGAAGTAGTAGCAAGATGGTTGACCTCCTGGGAAGTCTCCACCTGGGCAACCAAAAACAAATCCGTGAGCTCTTCGTGGGCAAAGCGGACAATATTGGTGGTGCGAGGGGCCGGATGTTACAAATGGTATCAGAGCCACTCTTGTGCCGTTCGGGATGGTGGGGCAAACCTCATCAGAGACGGTGAGTCCCCCAAGGGTGTAGTGAGGTACACCTTAGGCAAATCCCACATCCTGGATGGGATGGTGGGGCAAACCTCATCGAGGACGATGAGTCCAAAGAGGGGGTGTTTGTAACATCCTAGGAAAATCCCACATTGGCTGTGGACAAGAGAGATCCTTGGTTCATAAGTAAATGTCCCGTCTCTTAAATCACCAACGCATTTTGGGCTTATGTTAATGGACGGGAGGAGAGCTCCACATTTAAGCGTGCTCAGCTGGAAGTAGTAGCAGGATGGGTGACCTCCTGGGAAGTCTCCACATGGGCAACCAAAACAAATATGTGAGCTCTTCATGGGCAAAGCGGACAATATAGGTGGTGCGAGGGGCCGGATGTTAGATTTAGGAAGCCGGCTTATTTCCTGGCAGTGTAAGAAGCAGACAACGGTCACCACTTCGATCACAGAAGCCGAATACGTGGCAGCCTCGAGTTGCTGTTCATAGGTTTTATGGATCCAGCAACACTTGCGGGATTACGGTTTGAAGTTTCTTACTACTCCCATCTTTATTGATAACTCTGCTGCTATATGTGTCACGAAGAACCCTGTGCACCACACTAAAATGAAACATATTGATATCCGTTATCACTTTATCCGTGACTGCTATGAAAAGAAACTAATTGACATAGAAAAGGTGCACACGAAGTATCAAAAGGCAGACCTTTTTATCCAAGCATTTGATGAAACAAGATTTAAATTTTTTCTTGGTTTAAATGGTTTAATATCTGTTGTTGATATCTAAGCTCGGGTAATCATTTTTATTTTTGTATGTACAAATTTTGTTTTGTTTTTTTCTTTCTTTAATCTTTTCGGTTTGGGGGGAGAAAATGGGAAAATACAAAAATATTGTGCTTTCAGTATGTATAGATAAAATCCAAAAACATTCAAATATTTCAAAAATACAAAAACATTAAAAAATGTGCTCCTCAAAATGAGTTTTGAAGCAAAAAGAGAATATGATAGTACATTGATCATTTTATTCTGAAATTTTTGTATAAAAATAGGGTTGAAAGACTGTGTGCTTAACTTCATTGGTGCATCGGTAGGTCTTAAACAAACAACTAGGGTAAAATATGTGATATAAACATAAAAAAATGCCAGATTTAAAGAGGTGTTAGTCTCTTCCAAACATCTTGGTAATGAAGGCAGAAATGTAATAGCCTGTTATACTCAAGCCTTATGTCTATTTGATTACCAAAAATCAAAAACTCTAATTAAAGTGTCTAGTTAATGGTTAACACTTCAATGATGTATGGTTTTATGGCCTCAAATACTGTATTGATGGGATGCCTCAAGTTTCTGGACACTGTGAGTCTTTATATGATTTATCATCTGGGTATTCATATTCTGAATATTAAAATGCCTTAAGAGCGAACCCTTATAAGTCAATAAACTAGATCACTGTTGTGCTTCATACAAATTAACTACTGACTTGATCAAACACGTTGTTAGTCATACACTATTCCTCCCTTTCATGTTTCTTAATACCAATAAGAAACGAACCCCAGGGGATATAGTGTCTGCAAGCCAAACAGATGAACTCGTGCATACTCACTCACAGTAAAGGAAACTTGGTGTGTTTCTTGATAACGGGGGTATAACTTGTAGTTGGGATTATTTTTTAAGATTTCTAAATACTAAAAAATCATATATTTTGATCAGCAGGCGTAATGGTTTAAGTCAAGTTGGGGTGACATGGTAAAAATCAAATTAAGCTCGAACTGAGATTAGATGCTAATAGTTTATGATATTGTGCTTTAGTTGAAACTTAATCATATCACAGAAATACTTGAAAAGTTTGTTATAAGATTTAAGTGGATAACGATATCAATTACAGACTTAACATCAGTCATAATGAAGCTAAAGAATAAACATGTTATGGAAGATTTATTGATCAATATGATTATCTGCTCAACTCACAAAAAATATGTACAGTTTTCATAGTGTTAATTTTGTTTCTGTTTTTTTAATTCGAAAATATTCAGAATCCAAAAATATTCTGTTTCCACTTTATTTTCGATTTCTGAGCTAAGGGGTAATTTTTGAAAAGAAAAATACAAAAAGAGTTTTCCTACAATTTTAAGTCATATGTTTTTCCCGTAAAAACATGATAAGTTTTGGTGTTTACCTTTTGAGGTAAATATTAAGTTAATTTTTATCAAAATTTTGATAATTATTTATAGTTTGGAATGGTAAAATGGTTAATATTTTCCATTTTTATTTAATCCATCCTATTCGTTACACTGCTGTAACGAGTGGGAACACATTCGTTAAACTTACATGACGAATGATGGTCATTCGCTGCGTATTTGATAACGAATGGAACTCATTCGTTATTATCACATTCGCTTTCACTGGCCTGATAACGAATGAGCATCAATTATTATGTGTGGATAACTAATGACTAACGAATAGATGGCTATTCGTTAGGTTATAATGTATGTGTTGATTCGTTAATTTTTATTAACGAATGGGCAAACGATTGAATGCTCATTCGTTAGTTTAAATCTAACGAATTGATTCGTTCGTGCACATCGGTTTGCGTGCATATTTTGTAACGTATAAGAACCTAGACTAAACAGATGGTCCTCATTTGTTCACATTGAAAACTGCAAAATACAAAAAGAAACTCTGCTCAAAATTCTCCGAAATCCAAACTTCGTGAAAACAATTTTTTGTTGATTAAACCTTGATCCTAAGGTAATTAAGAGTTCAACGATGTATGATTCATCATTTTTAATCAATAACTGATAGTTTAATTAGATCACAGACTTAACAGATCTAAACTTAGCCTAATTGATGATATAAACCTTGATGTTTAATCAGTTTGATGATTAGGATTAAGTAACGATGATAATATGATTCTAATGGTATAATATTTAGGTTGGATCATGTAGTATTAAGCTTAATTGGATTTTTAACATGCATGTTCACTATGTGATGTTCAATTCAATTTTGACCTTGACCATTTGGAGTCAAATACCTAATTTATTTGTTCACGTTCGTTGGGTATAACGAATGGGAATCCTATTTGTGTCCACTGATGACGAATAAGTTCATTCGTGTGTTTTGATAACGAATGCTATCATTCATGAAATTATATGATGAATGGACTTATTCGTATATAATATTTAACGAATGAGGTCATTCGTTAACCTTAACGAATGAGATAAATCGTTATTATTCCGTATAACGGATGGACTCATTCGTTACTTAAACACTTAACGAATGAATAGCGAATAAGGTTTAAATTTATAAACAGATGGTACATTATTTCACTAAGTGTTGTGAAAAATTGTGATTCTTTAATGTATTATGATCGTTTTCTAATGAACGGGTTTTTTTTTAACAAAAATGGTAGATGAACAGATCATTGATGCACCAGCTCAAGAGAACCATGTAGCTCAAGTACAACAGAAACTACAAGTACAAGATGCACCTGCTGCTACGGAGATTCAGGTTGTTGAGTTGGCGTACGACATGAAGCATTATATATGTGCATTCTTGCTCGATGACTTTGTTTGACTAGACACCTTTGGTAATATGATTGCTTTCCTCCGCCGCTCGAGGATTCACTATGCCATATCTGTTGACGTTCTTGTACATTTTAGTATTATCCGTCCATTCTAGGATAGTGCTAAATATGTCGATGCCGAAAAGCATATTGAAGCAGAAATTTAGAACAAGAAAATATTGTACTACGGTTTCCTGATACCGTAGATGACCGTTGGGAGTTTGACAAGGATTTGACTAGAGGTTTATTTCAAAGGTTGAACTACAAGGGCAAGCTGGGCAAATCATAATATACAAGGCATATCTATGTGAACAATATAAGTACTTGCTACACGTACTTATTCATTGCCTTGAGGGAAGAAAGGGTGGATATGACGAATGCAGAATCATGTTGCAATCTGCTTTGTGGCTCTTGTTCTCAACAAGCCATTCTGATGTATCCAAGATTTCTGCTGTTAATTATTGTACACTTGACACCTGATTTGATATGTGATCCGACGTTGGTGGATGATGTGATGGTTTTGGAACATATGACTGAGGACACTATGAAAAGGATGAATACTGTCACACCCCGACTAGGTAGTTGCGAAAGCGTAATACGGGAATGTAACAGATAACACTGGTATCAACCACATTGTTTATAAAGAAATTCAACAAACTAATCTACATCATATTACATTGGTAGGTACTAAGTTTACAAACTAGATGAAAATCACATAACCAGTTCACGGGCTTCTTATTCATTACTACGTATTTGCATCTATTCACAGCTATTCAACTTTCCTTCTAACACCAAGCACGTAAGCAAATAATTCCAACTTCGGCTTACCTGAAAAGCATGTTAAAACGGGTCAACTACGTCTAGTTGGTGAGTTTCAAGTTTCACGAGTATCAACGAAATCAGTATACGAGTTCGTAAAGTTTACAGTGTGTATGTATACATGTATGTGTATGATGTATTATACTAAGCCACAAGTGAAACCGAAACGAGTTAAAACACATGGCCACCCCTGCCCATGCACTCCCGTTGGCATTTAACAGCCACTTTGCCCCAAGTATGTACTATGTCTAACACCACATAGCAGTATGTAATAAGTTTAAATGACAATGTGCAACTGGGTTAACATGTTCCGGCATACCCCACCGGCCCAGTCAGTTAGGTTTGTCAAACCGATAGTACTATCCACACGTCACCGGCACGAAGTTAATCACTTGTGTTTGTGGGGACTTTCAAGTGTTAGTACATAGATAATTCACATCATCACACGTTTTCAAGTATATAAGTATATGCAAACATGCTTTCCACCCCAAAAGTTCGTAAAACAGTTTAGAAAGTGGGGTCGTGAAACTCACCTTATTGTAGTTCGAGCAGGTAATATACGTCAATAAGTGTTATGCCTCGATTATACCTCGTATCCTATAATCGGTATCGTACTGTTAATACTAGTACAATATTTAAACCAAATTGGGCTGTATAACTAGTATGGTTAAAGCTGTTAGGCCCAAAACATGACCATAGTCTTAGATTGTGACGTTGTATACTGTGAAATACTTAAACTCAGTTTGGCTCAGTTTCATCATTTTCCGAGGCTAGCCAAGTTGATCGTTTACGCGTTTCGGGAATAGGTAAGATCATAAAAATTTAAGTAAACATATTGATTGATAAAATGATTTAATTTATAAAAGAATTTTAAGGTTTCGGTATCTGGATTGATCGCAAGGTTCGTTTCCGTTTTCACACGGGTTTAATTATACAAGACGCGTACAATCCACCCGAATTGTCAGGAATTCTCGTAAAAAGTTAGTTTTTATCAATTTCATCCAAAAATAAAATATTTGACCACTTTTGATATTTTGACGTACCAGTCAGTCCGTTAAACATCAAACTGCCGGTTTCGTTAAAACAATAATAATTTAAATTTTTGATTAATCATAACTAAATATGTACTTATATATAAATTATGTAAATTTTTGTAAAAATACATTAAAATATGGAGAATTTTATAAAAATATTTTCAGAAATTTTATGATTAATTATTTATTTATAAAAAATCATTTAATAGGTTATAATCGTGTAATAAATGGCCCGTTTATATCAAACGACCTCCGAAAAATCCGATAATTTTTAAAAATGGCTTCAATATTATTAAATAGCCCCTGCAAAATCTCCAGAACCTAACTCTTTTGACAAAATGCCTTTTTGTGTGTTTTTCGGCTGTTAAAATTCGGTTAAATAATAATTGCACAAACCATACTTAGGCATTTCCAATGATCCTCAAACTTTACCAGTGATCTTACCATCACATATTAATCTCCAAAACCAAATTTCATAATTTTTCAATATGTTTAGTTATTTTTCCCAAATAAACGCTCATAAACGGAAATAAATTCACCAAATATTCTCCGTTTATCGAAAAATTACCAAATTTGAACAGGGACTCATTTATATGATCCCTAATGTTCCTGAAAATTTTAAAAAGCTAAAAACAAGCACGTCACAACCTAATACTAAACAGCCCTTAAACGAGTGTTACGGGTTTACCTTGTCGGTTTTCGATGAGTTTTGCTAGCTTAAACGACTTTCCGGGTTTCGGGTTGCAAACTCAGTGTATCAACATATCATATAATATCAAACCAAGCATAAATCATCCATTGAACAGCCTTGTTAACTAGGGTTTCGGTTTTGGTATCAAACCGATCTTTCAAACCGTAAAAACGTTGTATTCATGTTCTAATCCGTGTTTTTGACCAAAATTCAATATGTTTCTGCTTTGTAGACATGTTTAACATCAAAACAAGATTTTACTTAATTTATATGGTTAAACATGTTTAATACTAATCAAGAACTAATTTTCTATGTTTAAATCTTACTTAACAAGCTTGAAATCTTCATGAATTTAATGTTTACCTTTTGGGTTTTGGACAAGAAATGAAGATGATCAGCTGGATATTGAGTTGGTTGGTGTTTGGAATGAGAAAATATCTTTTTCCTTAGCTTATTTAACAAGCTAATCAAAAGGGGTCCCCCCAAGTTGCGACCGGAAACATTAAGGGCCCATTGGGCCTCCTATTTGGCCCAATGGTTCCTCGGTATTCGTGCCATACGCAAACGTCGGTCCAAAATTTTGTTCGGGTTTGGTTTTTCGCAAGAAAACTAGTTCGGGTGCGAAAACCAGCGCGAAAACGAGTGTTTTTCAGCTTCTTTTTGTAAAATAAGAAAAACGTACTGACTCGTTGTAAAAATCCAAAATATTTTCACGGATTGCCTAGAACATGTCATATAAGTGTTTTATAAATCTTTTTCGGCTTAACGGATGCTACAATGCTCGTTTTGATGTTAACGATTGTGTTTAAACTTATAGCGTATCAATAAACGAACCTTTTTCGTTTAAAGAGTTTTAAACGTACTGGGGCCTAAATATCAATATGTTAACCTCTACAATATATCTACAACTCGTATATGACCCCTCAGTATATATATACGGGTCATAATTAGTTTCGGTCGGTTACTCGTTTAAGCACTACGAATTAACCGATTTATCGTTTACTTGTTACGTAGTGAATATAGTATACCTCGTTTTGTCACGAATGTCACATTCTCCCCCCGTTAAGAAATTTCGTCCTCGAAATTTAATGTGTCATTGGTTTTCTTTTTAGGGAACAGGTGTGGGTATTTCTTTCGGAATTCGTCCTTTCGTTCCCAAGTATATTCGGGTCCTTGTTTTGAATTCCACCGAACTTTTACCAGAGATATTTTGTTGTGTCGTAACTGTTTGGTTTTCCCGTCCACAATTTCTACCGGTTCCTCTAAGAAGTTGATCTTTTCATTGATCTGAACATCTTTTAGTGGTACTATTGCCGTTTCCTCAGTCAAACACTTTTCTAGATTCGATACGTGAAACACATCGTGAATAGTGCTTAGTTCTAAGGGTAGTTTTAATCGGTAAGCTATGGGACCAATTTTTGCAATAATCTCAAAAGGACCAATGTATCTCGGGGCTAATTTACCGGTCTTTCCAAACCTTATAACTCCTTTCCAAGGCGATACTTTTAAAAACACATTGTCTCCTATTTCAAAAGATAACGGTTTTCTACGAATATCGGCATAACTCTTCTGTCGGTCCCGGGCGGCTTTCAACTTTCGTTTAATCTTATAAATTTTATCGGTTGTTTCTTGAATCAAATCGGATCTTGATATTTGAGTATAAGGCTTCGTCTTGTGCAACAAAATTTATAAGTGGTGATCTACATTTTCGCCTTGTGCAACACGAACTTGTTCGATTAGGCTACTTTGGACAAAGTGGTGATCTACATTTTCGCCCGTATAAGGCTTCATAAGATGCTGCTCGTATACTGCTATAGTAACTATTATTGTAAGGGAATTCAATAAGCGGGAGGTGTTGATCCCAATTCCCTTTGAAGTCCAGTACACAAGCACGAAGTAAATCTTCTAAGGTTTGGATGGTTCGTTCGGATTGACCATCGGTTTGGGGATGGCAAGCCGTACTTAGGTCGATTCGGGTTCCCAAAGCTTCTTGTACTGCTTGCCAGAAATGTGAAGTAAAGTGACTATCTCGATCGGAAATAATCGAAAGAGGTACTCCGTGTCGAGATACAATTTCATCGATGTAAATTTGGGCGAGTTTTTCGGTAGAGTAATTGTTACGGATTGGGATAAAGTGTGCGGATTTGGTTAATCGATCCACAATTACCCAAATTGCATTATGTCCTCGGGAGGTTTTGGGTAGATGTGTTACAAATCCATGGTTATTTGTTCCTATTTCCACTGTGGGATTTAGGGTTGTTGTAACATTCCCGAAGGTTTTTGATATTCCGCTTTCACCCTTGCACATGTTACACACTTACTTACATACAAGGCTACATCCTTTTTCATACCAGGCCACCAGTAAAATTCCTTAACATCTTTATACATCTTATCGGTACCTGGATGAATAGAATATTTGGATTTGTGTGCTTCATCAAGAATAAGCTCGCGGAGTTTATGAAGTGTAGGAATCCACACCCGGTTTTTATAATAGAATATTTCATCAATTTTCATCTCAAAATTCTTTTCGTTCCCATGTAGTTCTTCCTTCTCTAACTGATCTGCTTTTAAGGCTTCGTCTTGTGCAACACGAACTTGTTCGATTAGGCTACTTTGGACAATCATTCCAAGTGCTCGTACCCTCAACGGTTTAACTCTGTCTTTTCGGCTTAAAGCATCAGCTACTATATTGGCCTTCCCCGGATGGTATTTAATTTCACAATCATAGTCATTTAAAAGTTCTACCCATCTTCTTTGTCTCATATTCAGCTCCTTCTGATCAAATATGTGTTGTAAGCTTTTGTGATCGGTATAAATGGTACATTTGGTGCCGTACATGTAATGTCTCCAGATTTTCAATGCAAAAATAACTGCTCCGAATTCCAAGTCATGGGTCGTATAATTCTTCTCATGTATTTTTAATTGTCGGGAAGCATAAGCTATTACTTTCTTTCTTTGCATCAGTACGCATCCTAAACCTTTACGAGATGCGTCACAATAGACCTCCAATTCATCAGTTCCATCTGGAAGACTTAATATTGGAGCTTCACATAACTTTTGTTTTAACGTTTGGAAGGCCATTTCTTGTTCTTCTCCCCAATCATATGTTCGATCTTTCTGAGTTAGGAGGGTTAAAGGTTGAGCAATACTTGAAAAATTTTCAATAAATCGTTGGTAATACCCGGCTAATCCCAAAAATTGACGAATTTCCTTCGGGGATTTAGGTACTTGCCAATTCTTAATGGCCTCAATTTTACCGGGGTCTACTTGGATTCCGTGTTGATTCACAATATGCCCTAAAAATTGTACTTCTTGTAACCAGAATTCACATTTGGACAACTTGGCATATAACTTTTCTTGCCTCAATAACTCCAAGCTTACCCGTAGATGTTGTTCGTGTTCCTCCTTACTTTTCAAATATATCAAAATGTCGTCGATACACAGTATCACGAATTTATCAAGGTAAGGTTTGCAAACTCGGCTCATGAGGTCCATAAACACTGCAGGGGCATTGGTCAATCCAAACGGCATAACAAAAAATTCATAGTGACCATATCGAGTTCGGAAGTCTATTTTTGGGATATCTTCTTCTTGAATTCTTACTTGATGGTAACCCGATCTGAGATCAATTTTCGAAAAATACTTCACACCCTAGAGCTGATCAAACAAGTCATCAATTCGGGGTAAGGGGTATCTATTATTTATAGTCACCTTATTCAATTCCTGAGAATCAATACACATCCGAAAAATTCCGTCTTTCTTTTTCACAAATAACATCGGTGCTCCCCATGGTGAATAACTTGGTCGGATAAAGCCCCTGTCTAATAATTCTTGCAATTGGTTAGATAGTTCTTGCATTTCAGAAGGTGCAAGTCGGTAAGGTTCCTTAGCAATGGGAGCTGCTCCCGGTATCAGATTGTGACAATCGTCAATTCCAGGTTAACTCCGTTAACTCAACTCCGTTAATTCAAACTTTAAAGATCGTTGAATCTATAACGCATACTTCATTACATTTAAACTAGGGTTTAAATGACGCTTAACATTTACTACATGTGTAGTAGTCTTTCGGGATTTGCACCGAAACACAAACGAGTTGACGCAAACGATTGATAAATAAACGACAAACGTAAAAACAATAATTATATGATTATTATGTGTTAGGATTATGTGCTATGTGATAATACTATGGTCATGTTAACTTATTGTCCAAGTATGATGGAATGTTCTAGAAAAACAACACTTGAAAGTAGAAGGACTAGAGTGTAACTTGTTTGCTTATAAATATATCCTAAACTAAACCCTAACCTATTATTATTATTCCTTCCAAATCCCGATCGGAGCTCTCACCTCCCCTCTCCAAGGCTGCCGTCACTTTCATACACACATACAAACCCTAATCAAGTGTTTAATCCAAGAACTAGGTGCTAGGAAGGTATAATTGATCATCCTTTACCTTCTTGTTGTTTAATTTTGATGTTTAATGGGTTAATTAAGAACCCTAGGCAGCCGATTTTGATAAGTATGTATGAGTTAACATGATGGTTGTTGAATTCATGATGATTGATAAACTAGATTGATATTGATACATGATTGATTGTTGTTCTTGATTTGAATTAAAACACAAACCCTAATCTTGTATGTATGGTGTGATTGATATGCATGGATAGTAGTTATAGTGTCTAGAGGGTTATATGGATGCATAATAGTTCATAGATTGTTATTTTGTTGAGTTTTGATGTGAACAGATTCTGGACAGAATGTATATACGATGTTTAACTGACTGTAACGAAGTGTAAACGTGAAAATTGATTGAGATTGTGGGTACTGCAGTAAACTAGGTTGAGTCTAGTTTCTATGAAGTATAAATTCGTAATTTTTGGATAAGTGGAAGTATACTTTTATGATTTTACAAAAACGTGATGCAAAGCTGAGCTGTTAGACCTGCTGTTAGGTTATATTGTAAATTCTATATCTCATGAACTACGAGGCCAATTGGGTTGGTTCCACTTCTGGAAGTTGACTCACTGAGTTAGGAACCAAACCCAAGTGGTCTTGCATTTATTGGATTTTTCGTTTACCGGGAATTGCAAATAACATTCTGTTGTGCATGAATCTGACTGATATGAGTTTACTGTAGTGTTTTGATCATTATGAGAAATCTATATGGAATAAAAATAATATAAAATATGTTCTGGAAACCTAAGACATGTATGTTTCAGTGGTGATTTTTGGTGAATTAATTGAGATGATATGATCGGTGAAATAGTACAATCCTTCAAGTAGAAATTCTGTCACAATGAAACTAGCTGCTGAGTTGTGTAGGAATGCATGAAATATGATAGTTTTTATATAATTGTTGTATTTTGACCAAAATACCCTTGCGGGGAATAGTTGCTAGTTTGATTGCCATGAATTGACCAAATTGCCCTTATGGGGAATAATGGTTAGTTAGTCTTTGTTTGTTGACCAAAATGCCCTTACGGGAATAATTGCTTGTAAGTATGTTATTAATACATGACACGAAAGTAATTGCTCACTCGTGTATCGTATCACAATTGTACTTGTTTAAATCACACACGGTTCACAAACGAAACACGAAACATGATACGTGCATAGGTATTATGTGCCGAGTCTAGAGACTCGTTAAACGTTCCGATACTTAGAAAATCTCTTTGTTATTTTAGAACGCTAGAGAGTTTTCTACGACGCGCATCACTCGGTGATCTAATTTGGAATATTCTTCGCAAACAGTGAGTTCACTTACCCCGCTCTTTGAACTGTTTTCAAACGTTTTTCACTTGGGGGAGATAACATACTCCGATAAACGCATTTTTGAGATAAACACATATTTAAGATTTTGTTATAAATTATATATATCACTTGTAGAGGCTAAGCGGCACGTAACCCTTGAAGTCCCACGCATCGAACCGGTTAATATTTGGAATAGCGAGTCACTGTTGAGTAGTACTACTGGGTTTGACAAACCCCACCCGACGCTAAGCTCAACTGGAGGTTGAGTGGGTGTAATTTTGGCTAACACTTACCATGGTCTGGGTTGACCTGGTGACGGGCACTTGATAAACAGTCAGCTTCGGTCTCGAACCACTTAGTAATACTTGTTGTATAGATTAGCTACCTATCGATATATAATTTGACATAACACTATCTGGTAATGCAACACTTAAACGCTGTAACGTGGTTACACACTCAAACGCCGTAACAGGGTTACGCAACACTTAAACGCTGTAACGTGGTTACACACTTAAACGCCGTAACGTGGTTACGCAAAACTTTTAAACGCCGTAACGTGGTTACGTAAAACACTTAACGAAAACGCTGAACTCAAACGCTAAACGATTTATCTTATATAACTTGTGAACTCACCAACCTCGTGTTGACCCCTTTTAGTATGTTATTCTCAGGTAGCCGAGGCGGGCGCGCGGTTTAGGAGCATGCATTAATTGTTAAACATCTTACTCTGCAAACTTAATTTTAACATTTACATTTGGTTTTAAGTCGTCCTGCGTGACGCAACTTTTGAATTAAGGTTTTACGCTTCCGCACTTATTTTTCATTTAAACGTTTTCGTTGGTTTGGTTATAACTAATGATTCCGATCCTGCCAGTTCACACCCTCTGACGGTAAAACTCCGTTAGTGGATTTTGAGGGTGTGACAGATTGGTATCAGAGCCATTGGTTATAGCGAACTAGAAGCTGCATGCATACTAGACTATAACCGCGACGACCCATTAGTTATAATGATACGCACTGCATAGGTTTGTGTAGTCTTGAAATCTTATTTCCTTATCTCCTTCACTCATACGCGCGCATATACCCGGCTTACCTGTAGGAATGTCGACGCCACCCTCATCATCATCCGATTCGATGATGCATGCTCACGGGAAGGAACCGCAGTTACCTACTGCCTCGCCACCCCACGTAGTCCCGGAACTCGAAGCTCCTTCACCGAAGAGGTACCGCCTATCCGGAGGCTTGTATGACAACGACGTTAGCTGGGAGTGGTACCCCAACATGATCAGACGTATGGTCTACCGTGAACAAGTTCCCCCATTGCCTCACCCGAACCACCCTGCTTACCCTAACACTCTACCACCTATAACCGAACCTGTAGAGCGAGTTCTCGCAGCTGTCGTTTCTTGTTTGGAGCGTGATGTGGGTTACATGCGCTACACTAGAGAAAATGTTGCCAGACTGTTTAAAGATGGAACCGAGACTCAGGAGGAGATTGCCCGCATGGCAGCGGCAATGAAAGAAATGCAAGAGACTAGTGAGCAACAAACCAAGGTTATGATGAAGATGCAAGCCGAGATGATAGACTTGCAAGAGCAACTCCAAGAAGCAAGGACCCGAACCGAAATAGCCTTAGAACGTTGCGATATCCTACAAATGCAGATTGCTCAGAACGCAGCCGACCCTGAGGCAGAGCCTGAGGCCGAGCCTGGGGCAGAGCCTGAAGTAGAACCTGAAGAAGATCCCGAAGAGGAGCCTGATGTAGAACCTGAAGAAGATCCCGAAGAGGAGCCTGAGGAGGATCCCGAGGAAGATCCCGAAGAGGAGCCCGAGGAGGAACCTGAAGAAGAACCGGAGGAGGAACCAGCTGAGGAGGAGGCACATTCAGAGGTGTCCTCAGATGACGACATCTAGTGAGGATGACACTTAGATGGAGGGGTTGTCTCCATCCGAACTATTATTTTTCTATAATTTTAAGGATTGATTGGAAATACTTTGTAGCGAATACAATGGTTTTAATCATGAATTTTTAATTAGACTAATAAGTGGCAGTGATGTGTCCGCGGATGGTGGATCCGCCGAGCAAGAGAATAGAGATGTACATTGATGGGTTAGCACCACAGATTCAGGGTATGGTGACGTCTTCCAGACCAGCCACGATCCAACAAGCGATCCGTTTGGCTCACAAACTGACGGATCAGGCTGTGACCCAGGGTGCGTTACCACCGAGGGGTTCGACTGTTAAAGCCCGTGACAACCCGAGTAATGACCACGCCAGCAACAGTAACAACAACAGCAACCCGAACAGCGGGAAGAGAAAGTTCGACAACACCAGATCTTCATCCTCGAACCTCCCACCGCAACAACACTACCGTAAACCCGAGTTCACCCGGAGCTTTAACACTCAGAATCACAACAACAACAACTCCAACAACAACGGTAGCGGGCAGGTTTCGAGCGGATATGCTGGGAAGTATCCAAAGTGCAACAGGTGCAACTATCATCATGTTGGCCAGTGTGACCGTGTCAAGTGTCAAAGATGCGGAAAGATAGGTCACCAAGCGAAAGAATGTAGAGGAGACCTTGCGGCAAAGGGTGCTCCTAAGCAACCGATGACGACTAAGGGATGTTTTGAATGTGGACAGGAAGGTCATTTCCGGAAGGATTGCCCCAAGCTGAAACATAATGACAACAATGGGGGCAATGGAAGTGGCACTAACGGTGGAGGAAATGGCAAAGGAAGAGCGTTTGTGATTGGATCGGGTCAAGCCCGCAATGATCCGCATGTGGTGTCTGGTAAGTTCCCTGTAAACGATTGTTTTGCTTCTGTTTTGTTTGACACTGGAGCTGATAGGAGTTTTGTGTCAAAGGCCTTTAGCCAACTTTTAAACCTTACTCCAACCCCGTTAGACGCTAAGTTTCCTGTTGAATTAGCTAATGGTAAAACTGTAGTAACAACTCATATACTTGCGGGATGTAAGTTGAAACTGTCAGGTCATGTTTTTGACATCGACCTTATTCCTTTTACGCTTAGTAGTTTCGATGTCGTTGTCGGCATGGACTGGTTATCCGAGAACCGAGCGGAGATTATATGCCATGATAAGATAGTCCATATTACCACCCCTTCCGGCGAGATCATTTCGATCCGAGGCGAGAGAAGCGGCATGACCACCAGCGTCATTACCCTTATGAAAGCACAGAAGTATTTACGAAAGGGTCATCCGGCAGTTTTGGCGCAGATTGTTGAGAAACCCGCGGAGGAGAAACTAATTGAAGACATACCGGTTGTGCGAGACTTTCCGGAAGTTTTCCCGGAGGATTTACCTGGACTCCCTCCTATTCGTCAAGTCGAATTTCAGATCGAGTTGACACCCGGTGCAGCACCCATAGCACGAGCCCCGTATCGGCTCGCACCGGCGGAACTTCAGGAGTTGTCCACCCAGTTGCAAGATTTGTTGGATAAAGGTTTTATCCGACCTAGCTCATCGCCATGGGGAGCCCCTGTCTTGTTTGTCCGAAAGAAAGACGGGACTTTTCGGATGTGCATCGACTACCGGGGGTTGAACAAGGTGACGGTCAAGAACCGTTATCCTTTACCCCGAATTGATGATTTATTTGACCAGCTTCAGGGATCGAGTTACTACTCGAAGATCGATCTACGATCCGGTTATCACCAGCTGAGAGTGCGCGAAGAAGATATTTCAAAAACGGCTTTCAGAACACGGTATGGTCACTACGAGTTCTCGGTTATGCCTTTTGGCCTAACCAACGCGCCAGCCGTATTTATGGATCTCATGAATCGAGTATGCAAGGCGTACCTCGACAAGTTCGTGATTGTTTTCATCGATGATATTCTCGTCTACTCCAAGAACGAGACTGACCACGAAGAGCATTTAAGGATAATCCTGGAACTACTGAAGAAGGAACAACTGTATGCTAAACTCTCGAAATGTGAATTTTGGCTTCTCGAGGTTCACTTCTTAGGACATGTGATCAACGAGAATGGTATCCATGTCGATCCCGGTAAGGTAGAGGCCATCAAAAACTGGGAAGCACCTAAGACTCCGACTGAGGTGCGACAATTCCTAGGATTGGCCGGCTACTATCGGCGTTTCATCGAGGGATTTTCAAAGATTGCTCAACCCCTCACCGCTTTGACTCACAAGGGCACTAAGTACAACTGGGGTGACGCGCAAGAATCCGCTTTCCAACTATTGAAAACCAAGCTTTGTAGCGCCCCTATTTTAGCCCTCCCCGAGGGAACGGAAAACTTTGAGGTACACTGTGACGCATCTATACAAGGTCTCGGTTGTGTGCTGATGCAACTCGAGAAGGTTATAGCCTACGCCTCTAGACAACTACGGGTTCACGAGAAGAACTACACGACCCATGATTTGGAACTCGGAGCTGTGGTGTTTGCTCTTAAGATATGGAGGCATTACTTGTACGGTACCAAGTTTACCATTTACACCGACCACAAGAGTCTCCAACATATCTACGATCAGAAAGAGCTGAACATGCGACAGCGTCGTTGGGTCGAGCTGCTTAAAGATTATGATTGTGCCATCAAGTACCACCCTGGCAAGGCCAATGTGGTGGCCGACGCCCTCAGCAGAAAAGAAACAGAAAAACCCAGACGAGTAAGAGCATTGCAACTTACGATTCATGCCAGCTTACCCGATCAGATTCCCGATGCGCAACTGGAAGCTTTGAAAGATGAAAATCTTCCATCGGAACTCATGCGGGGCATGAACAAGCAACTTGAAACCAGATCGGACGGGGTCCGATATTTTGAGAACCGGATTTGGGTTCCACGATACGGAGAGTTGAGAACTCTAGTGATGGACGAAGCTCACAAGTCCCGATATTCTATCCACCCTGGCTCAGATAAAATGTATCATGATTTAAAGGCACTTTACTGGTGGCCGAACATGAAAGCCGACATTGCCACCTACGTGAGCAAATGCTTGACTTGTGCCAGAGTCAAGATTGAATACCAGAAACCATCTGGTCTACTGCAACAACCGGAACTCCCAATGTGGAAATGGGAGCACATCTCAATGGATTTTATTACGGGTTTGCCTAAGACACCGACGGGATGCGATACCATCTGGGTGATCGTTGACCGGTTGACTAAATCGGCACATTTCCTAGCGATTAAGGAAACGGACAAAATGGAAAGACTGACTCGAGTATACATGAAAGAAGTGGTGTCTAGACACGGAGTGCCTGTCTCGATCATTTCCGATCGAGATTCTCGTTTTACCTCACACTTTTGGAAGTCGCTGCAAAGCGCACTGGGCACACGTCTTGATATGAGTACCGCATACCATCCTCAGACGGATGGGCAAAGTGAACGGACTATTCAGACCCTGGAGGATATGTTGCGTGCATGCGTCTTAGATTTCGGAAAGAGTTGGGAACCCCACTTACCCTTGGTAGAGTTTTCGTATAATAACAGCTACCACGCAAGTATTAAGGCAGCACCGTTTGAAGCGCTGTACGGACGGAAGTGTCGATCACCACTCTGCTGGGCAGAGGTGGGTGATAGCCAAATCACTGGTCCGGAACTGGTACTCGAAACCTCGGAAAAGATCGTTCAAATCCGAAATCGCATGGCAGCAGCACGAGATCGCCAAAAGAGTTACGCCGACAAGCGCCGAAAACCTCTCGAATTTCAAGTAAACGATCGGGTGTTACTCAAAGTCTCACCTTGGAAAGGTGTAGTTCGCTTTGGTAAGCGAAACAAACTCAACCCACGGTATGTTGGTCCGTACCGGATAACTGAGCGCATTGGTCCGGTGGCGTACCGACTGGACCTACCAACAGAACTCAGTGGCGTACACGATGTATTCCACGTATCAAACTTGAAGAAATGCCTATCTGATGAAACCCAAGTAGTCCCTTTGGAGGAACTGCAAGTTGATGAACAGTTACGGTTCATTGAGGAACCAGTCGAAGTTTTGGATTGGGAAACCAAAACACTCAAACACAGCAAAATTCCAATCGTTAAGGTTCGTTGGAACTTGAGACGTGGACCGGAGTTCACGTGGGAACGCGAAGATCAAATGATGAAAAAGTATCCTCACCTTTTTGAAGGGCTAACCAAACACCGAAAACCGCGAAACCCGGCAAACCGTCAAACATCACCGAAGGTATGAATTAAATTTCGGGACGAAATTTCTTTTTACTAGGGGATGATATGACAAACTGAAATTTTTCTTCTTACTCTTTCAGACTCTCATCACGACTTGACTCAAATTTTCGGGACGAAAATTCTTTAACAAGGGAATGATGTGACAATCGTCAATTCCAGGTTAACTCCGTTAACTCAACTCCGTTAATTCAAACTTTAAAGATCGTTGAATCTATAACGCATACTTCATTACATTTAAACTAGGGTTTAAATGACGCTTAACATTTACTACATGTGTAGTAGTCTTTCGGGATTTGCACCGAAACACAAACGAGTTGACGCAAACGATTGATAAATAAACGACAAACGTAAAAACAATAATTATATGATTATTATGTGTTAGGATTATGTGCTATGTGATAATACTATGGTCATGTTAACTTATTGTCCAAGTATGATGGAATGTTCTAGAAAAACAACACTTGAAAGTAGAAGGACTAGAGTGTAACTTGTTTGCTTATAAATATATCCTAAACTAAACCCTAACCTATTATTATTATTCCTTCCAAATCCCGATCGGAGCTCTCACCTCCCCTCTCCAAGGCTGCCGTCACTTTCATACACACATACAAACCCTAATCAAGTGTTTAATCCAAGAACTAGGTGCTAGGAAGGTATAATTGATCATCCTTTACCTTCTTGTTGTTTAATTTTGATGTTTAATGGGTTAATTAAGAACCCTAGGCAGCCGATTTTGATAAGTATGTATGAGTTAACATGATGGTTGTTGAATTCATGATGATTGATAAACTAGATTGATATTGATACATGATTGATTGTTGTTCTTGATTTGAATTAAAACACAAACCCTAATCTTGTATGTATGGTGTGATTGATATGCATGGATAGTAGTTATAGTGTCTAGAGGGTTATATGGATGCATAATAGTTCATAGATTGTTATTTTGTTGAGTTTTGATGTGAACAGATTCTGGACAGAATGTATATACGATGTTTAACTGACTGTAACGAAGTGTAAACGTGAAAATTGATTGAGATTGTGGGTACTGCAGTAAACTAGGTTGAGTCTAGTTTCTATGAAGTATAAATTCGTAATTTTTGGATAAGTGGAAGTATACTTTTATGATTTTACAAAAACGTGATGCAAAGCTGAGCTGTTAGACCTGCTGTTAGGTTATATTGTAAATTCTATATCTCATGAACTACGAGGCCAATTGGGTTGGTTCCACTTCTGGAAGTTGACTCACTGAGTTAGGAACCAAACCCAAGTGGTCTTGCATTTATTGGATTTTTCGTTTACCGGGAATTGCAAATAACATTCTGTTGTGCATGAATCTGACTGATATGAGTTTACTGTAGTGTTTTGATCATTATGAGAAATCTATATGGAATAAAAATAATATAAAATATGTTCTGGAAACCTAAGACATGTATGTTTCAGTGGTGATTTTTGGTGAATTAATTGAGATGATATGATCGGTGAAATAGTACAATCCTTCAAGTAGAAATTCTGTCACAATGAAACTAGCTGCTGAGTTGTGTAGGAATGCATGAAATATGATAGTTTTTATATAATTGTTGTATTTTGACCAAAATACCCTTGCGGGGAATAGTTGCTAGTTTGATTGCCATGAATTGACCAAATTGCCCTTATGGGGAATAATGGTTAGTTAGTCTTTGTTTGTTGACCAAAATGCCCTTACGGGAATAATTGCTTGTAAGTATGTTATTAATACATGACACGAAAGTAATTGCTCACTCGTGTATCGTATCACAATTGTACTTGTTTAAATCACACACGGTTCACAAACGAAACACGAAACATGATACGTGCATAGGTATTATGTGCCGAGTCTAGAGACTCGTTAAACGTTCCGATACTTAGAAAATCTCTTTGTTATTTTAGAACGCTAGAGAGTTTTCTACGACGCGCATCACTCGGTGATCTAATTTGGAATATTCTTCGCAAACAGTGAGTTCACTTACCCCGCTCTTTGAACTGTTTTCAAACGTTTTTCACTTGGGGGAGATAACATACTCCGATAAACGCATTTTTGAGATAAACACATATTTAAGATTTTGTTATAAATTATATATATCACTTGTAGAGGCTAAGCGGCACGTAACCCTTGAAGTCCCACGCATCGAACCGGTTAATATTTGGAATAGCGAGTCACTGTTGAGTAGTACTACTGGGTTTGACAAACCCCACCCGACGCTAAGCTCAACTGGAGGTTGAGTGGGTGTAATTTTGGCTAACACTTACCATGGTCTGGGTTGACCTGGTGACGGGCACTTGATAAACAGTCAGCTTCGGTCTCGAACCACTTAGTAATACTTGTTGTATAGATTAGCTACCTATCGATATATAATTTGACATAACACTATCTGGTAATGCAACACTTAAACGCTGTAACGTGGTTACACACTCAAACGCCGTAACAGGGTTACGCAACACTTAAACGCTGTAACGTGGTTACACACTTAAACGCCGTAACGTGGTTACGCAAAACTTTTAAACGCCGTAACGTGGTTACGTAAAACACTTAACGAAAACGCTGAACTCAAACGCTAAACGATTTATCTTATATAACTTGTGAACTCACCAACCTCGTGTTGACCCCT
Source organism: Bidens hawaiensis (assembly GCF_021521415.1). Taxonomy (NCBI): domain Eukaryota; kingdom Viridiplantae; phylum Streptophyta; class Magnoliopsida; order Asterales; family Asteraceae; genus Bidens; species Bidens hawaiensis. The sequence goes on from NW_027491024.1 coordinate 5,401,264, forward strand.
TTTAGTATGTTATTCTCAGGTAGCCGAGGCGGGCGCGCGGTTTAGGAGCATGCATTAATTGTTAAACATCTTACTCTGCAAACTTAATTTTAACATTTACATTTGGTTTTAAGTCGTCCTGCGTGACGCAACTTTTGAATTAAGGTTTTACGCTTCCGCACTTATTTTTCATTTAAACGTTTTCGTTGGTTTGGTTATAACTAATGATTCCGATCCTGCCAGTTCACACCCTCTGACGGTAAAACTCCGTTAGTGGATTTTGAGGGTGTGACACAGATCAATACCGAATTCAACTTGTCGGATCGGTGGTAAACCATGCAACTCATCGGGAAATACATCTGAATACTCGTGTACCACTGGGATGTCTTCTATTCGCTTTTCATCGGGGTCGTTGACTGTTACGCTTGCCAAGTATAATGTACGACCTTGGCGCAAATACTTTAATGCCTTAAGTTGGGATACGAGAGGCATCATAGTACCAGATTTCTCACCTTGAAAACTCATCGCCTCATCATTCGACAGAGGTATCCTAACAGTCTTATTCTTACATACAATTTCAGCTTTGTACTTAGATAGCCAGTCCATACCGACAATAACATCGAAACTTCCTATTACTACATGCGGGTCTTGTCGCGCTTTGCCCGATCTATTACAAATGCGCGTCCCCTAGCTGCGTTGGAGGTTGATGCTTGTGCTTGGTTCTGCCTTCTCACTGCACCCTGGTTCAGCTTGGGGCAGTATCTCCGAAAATGTTCCGTACTACCACACTCGTAGCAGGTACGGAGGTTCATGGTGGGTGGGGTTTGTTGATTGAGTCGTGGTCGGGTTGGGTGAGGTCGTAGTTGGGTTGGTTGTTGTGGTCGGTTTACATTGTTGGTGGGGGTTCTGCAATTTGGGGCATAATGTCCCGTTCTTCCACACTTGTGACAAACTACTGATTTACAATCACCCATATGATGAAGATTACATTTCCCACACTTTGGTAAAGTTCCCTTATAAGTCTCTTGTTTCACATTCGAACTGGTCATGACATAATTTCAGGTATTCGGACGGGATCGTTTATTTTGAGGGTTCTCTTTCATCCTTGTCCCATAGTCAGATCATTTCAAACTCGATGATTCCCCCGGCATTCTTATCACACCACTTCTCATAAGATCAAAAGTAACAACACCCGCTTGAGATACAGCACTTTCAATGTTGGGTGGGCTACTGAATTAACTATACTCCTCACGGCAGGAGTCAATCCCCAGATGTAGCGTTCAATACGTTTAGCTTCTGAAGTAACCAACCACGGTACTAAGCGAGAGAGTTCATTAAAATGGTTTGTGTAACCCACGTGGTCAGCACCTTTCATTTCCAAATTCCCCAATTCATGTTCCAGTCTTTGAATCTCACTTTTCAGGCAAAAATGTTCTAGCATAAGGGTTTTAAGTTCGGTCCATAACATACGGTTTATAGCATCTTGTCCCCTTATTTGGACCACTGTGTTCCATCACATCAAAGCATGATCCAGAAACATACACGTAGCGAATTTGACTATACGGACCGGTGGACATTCACTAATATTTATCACGGACTCGGTCTTTTCAATCCATTTGACCAATCTGTTCCGTCTCTCAATACCTTTGAATTCAGTCGGTTTACACGATGTGAACTGTTTATATGCGTAATCCTTACGTTGGGGTTCGGGATTATTAAGATCATTACCAGTATTTGGTTGGGTGTTATTATTAGCAGTTGTGTTAATAACCGATACGGGGTTTGGATTCGTGACATTATCGGTGTTCAAAACGGTCTCAGGGTTCCAATGACATTAACAGTCGGGTGAGTATTATTATTAGTATTAATAACATTATCAGTAGTCAGCGGGGTAGTAACACCCGGGGCTACATTAGTGTCCGGCGGGGGTATATTAGCAGTGGCCGTAGTGGTGCTCGTAGGTTCGTTAACAATATTGTTGGCGCGTATGCCTGCAGTGACTTGTTCTACAATAGTCAGTATCACTGCTTGTAGATGGCGAGAAATCATTTCGCCCACCTCCGCCTCAAATATAGTATTAGTTTTCTCCGGGACCATTCTATAACATAATCATAAACACACAACTTTGCCAAAGAACACATTTGTATTACACATAACTGTTACTGTACGTATGTAATCCAAACCCAGCACATAGACTTAACCTGGTGTAGGCCAGCTCTTAAATAGATATACTAAAATTTGTCACTATATAGAGGCTTAACCCAGTAAGGGTCAGTGCTTGTAACAATAGTAGATTAAAAACATCCTCCATGTCAGTGCAATATGCTACTACTAGTGCTGCATGGGGGTATCAAAAGATTACGTATAACAAACCATACTACTTTTATTTATATTTATCCACATGTATATAATACAATAACCAACACAAACAACCATTTAAGCTGCAATAATTGCTTGACAACCGCATGTCTTGGTTGTGACTCTGTATAAGAGCCGTCAATAATGAGTATCGGATCAATGTGTGTTCACCAATACCTGTTGTATATCCAGCATGTAATCATATAGCTCACGTCTTCTATATATGTTGGTGATTATAGATACTAAGTGCTTTAGTATCTGATTAGTCAATACAGCTAACCAGGCTGGGTCGGCTAAATGGGAAGGTTCTGGATCAAGTACATGTATACTCCATGTAAGGAAAGGTATCTCGGTAACATAGATACTGAAGGTTCTTCCCCTATGATAAGTCAATATGGGTGAGGAAGGCATACTATCAGGTGATGGTACACACGTACGGTCAGTCTGACTAGCTCTATGAGTGGGTGTAGTCACCGGGGTATGGTGTGATAATGGTGTGGTAGATCTCGGAGCTCTAGAAAGAGAGTGGTAAGTATTGGTGGCTCTTTCTCCTAAGTCATTTCTAGGGGATTCCCTCGGGGAATTAGTGTCACAACGATAGCCCGAATCAAGCTGGTCAGTAGGTACCTCGAGCAGGACCACAACATCCCCTAAGCGTTCACTCGTTTCCTCCTCTGATTTCTCTTCGGGGTCCTCTTCTGGGTCCTCTTAGTCATCATGCAATACCGGTATTTTGTTTGACAGACGATATTGTAGTTCTTGACATATTTCTACACAAGGGTTAGTAATAATAATAACGATTCTTAATAATATTAATTATAATAATGTATAATATTAATTACGATTTAGTACATACATGTATTCGTACACATTAGCACAAATAATCTTTTATATATATATTTATATAATAATATATTTTACACACATATGTTGTTGTTTTTACCTATCAGATTGTTTATCGATTTCTTCTCGAATTCCCTCGTACAAACAAGTCCGTTATTACGTTACGGACCATAATAACCCACTTGTCCATTCGAGCTCATCCCGAGAATCATCAGTATATATTATTTAATATTATTTTATTCCCAGAGCTAATCGAGCCTAAGGTTATCATAGGGTATCCTATGGGACATCCTAATTCTTTATAACCAATGGCTCTGATACCAACTTCTGTCACACCCCGACTAGGTAGTTGCGGAAGCGTAATACGGGAATGTAACAGATAACACTGGTATCAACCACATTGTTTATTAAGAAATTCAACAAACTAATCTACATCATATTACATTGGTAGGTACTAAGTTTACAAACTAGAAGAAAATCACATAACCAGTTCACGGGCTTCTTATTCATTACTACGTATTTGCATCTATTCACAGCTATTCAACTTTCCTTCTAACACCAAGCACGTAAGCAAATAATTCCAACTTCGGCTTACCTGAAAAGCATGTTAAAACGGGTCAACTACGTCTAGTTGGTGAGTTTCAAGTTTCACGAGTATCAACGAAATCAGTATACGAGTTCGTAAAGTTTACAGTGTGTATGTATACATGTATGTGTATGATGTATTATACTAAGCCACAAGTGAAACCTAAACGAGTTAAAACACATGGCCACCCCTGCCCATGCACTCCCGTTGGCATTTAACAGCCACTTTTCCCCAAGTATGTACTATGTCTAACACCACATAGCAGTATGTAATAAGTTTAAATGACAATGTGCAACTGGGTTAACATGTTCCGGCATACCCCACCGGCCCAGTCAGTTGGGTTTGTCAAACCGATAGTACTATCCACACGTCACCGGCACGAAGTTAATCACTTGTGTTTGTGGGGACTTTCAAGTGTTAGTACATAGATAATTCACATTATCACACGTTTTCAAGTATATAAGTATATGCAAACATGCTTTCCACCTCAAAAGTTCGTAAAACAGTTTAGAAAGTGGGGTCGTGAAACTCACCTTATTGTAGTTCGAGCAGGTAATATACGTCAATAAGTGTTATGCCTCGATTATACCACGTATCCTATAATCGGTATCGTACTGTTAATACTAGTACAATATTTAAACCAAATTGGGCTGTATAACTAGTATGGTTATAGCTGTTAGGCCCAAAACATGACCATAGTCTTAGATTGTGACGTTGTATACTGTGAAATACTTAAACTCAGTTTGGCTCAGTTTCACCGTTTTCCGAGGCTAGCCAAGTTGATCGTTTACGCGTTTCGGGAATAGGTAAGATCATAAAAATTTAAGTAAACATATTGATTGATAAAATGATTTAATTTATAAAAGAATTTTAAGGTTTCGGTATCTGGATTGATCGCAAGGTTCGTTTCCGTTTTCACACGGGTTTAATTATACAAGACGCGTACAATCCACCCGAATTGTCAGGAATTCTCGTAAAAAGTTAGTTTTTATCAATTTCATCCAAAAATAAAATATTTGACCACTTTTGATATTTTGACGTACCAGTCAGTCCGTTAAACATCAAACTGCCGGTTTCGTTAAAACAATAATAATTTAAATCTTTGATTAATCATAACTAAATATGTACTTATATATAAATTATGTAATTTTTTGTAAAAATACATTAAAATATGGAGAATTTTATAAAAATATTTTCAGAAATTTTATGATTAATTATTTATTTATAAAAAATCATTTAATAGGTTATAATCGTGTAATAAATGGCCCGTTTATATCAAACGACCTCCGAAAAATCCGATAATTATTAAAAATGGCTTCAATATTATTAAATAGCCCCTGCAAAATCTCCAGAACCTAACTCTTTTGACAAAATGCCTTTTTGTGTGTTTTTCGGCTGTTAAAATTCGGTTAAATAATAATTGCACAAACCATACTTAGGCATTTCCAATGATCCCCAAACTTTACCAGTGATCTTACCATCACATATTAATCTCCAAAACCAAATTTCATAATTTTTCAATATGTTTAGTTATTTTTCCCAAATAAACGCTCATAAACGGAAATAAATTCACCAAATATTCTCCGTTTATCGAAAAATTACCAAATTTGAACAGGGACTAATTTATATGATCCCTAATGTTCCTGAAAATTTTAAAAAGCTAAAAACAAGCACGTCACAACCTAATACTAAACAGCCCTTAAACGAGTGTTACGGGTTTACCTTGTCGGTTTTCGATGAGTTTTGCTAGCTTAAACGACTTTCCGGGTTTCGGGTTGCAAACTCAGTGTTTCAACATATCATATAATATCAAACCAAGCATAAATCATCCATTGAACAGCCTTGTTAACTAGGGTTTCGGTTTTGGTATCAAACCGATCTTTCAAACCGTAAAAACGTTGTATTCATGTTCTAATCCGTGTTTTTGACCAAAATTCAATGTGTTTCTGCTTTGTAGACATGTTTAACATCAAAACAAGATTTTACTTAATTTATATGGTTAAACATGTTTAATACTAATCAAGAACTAATTTTCTATGTTTAAATCTTACTTAACAAGCTTGAAATCTTCATGAATTTAATGTTTACCTTTAGGATTTTGGACAAGAAATGAAGATGATCAGCTGGATATTGAGTTGGTTGGTGTTTGGAATGAGAAAATATCTTTTTCCTTAGCTTATTTAACAAGCTAATCAAAAGGGGTCCCCCCAAGTTGCGACCGGAAACATTAAGGGCCCATTGGGCCTCCTATTTGGCCCAATGGTTCCTCGGTATTCGTGCCATACGCAAACGTCGGTCCAAAATTTTGTTTGGGTTTGGTTTTTCGCAAGAAAACTAGTTCGGGTGCGAAAACCAGCGCGAAAACGAGTGTTTTTCAGCTTCTTTTTGTAAAATAAGAAAAACGTACTGACTCGTTGTAAAAATCCAAAATATTTTCACGGATTGCCTAGAACATGTCATATAAGTGTTTTATAAATCTTTTTCGGCTTAACGGATGCTACAATGCTCGTTTTGATGTTAACGATTGTGTTTAAACTTATAGCGTATCAATAAACGAAACCTTTTTCGTTTAAATAGTTTTAAACGTACTGGGGCCTAAATATCAATATGTTAACCTCTACAATATATCTACAACTCGTATATGACCCCTCAGTATATATATACGGGTCATAATTAGTTTCGGTCGGTTACTCGTTTAAGCACTACGAATTAACCGATTTATCGTTTACTTGTTACGTAGTGAATATAGTATACCTCGTTTTGTCACGAATGTCACATTCTCCCCCCGTTAAGAAATTTCGTCCTCGAAATTTAATGTGTCATTGGTTTTCTTTTTAGGGAACAGGTGTGGGTATTTCTTTCGGAATTCGTCCTTTCGTTCCCAAGTATATTCGGGTCCTTGTTTTGAATTCCACCGAACTTTTACCAGAGATATTTTGTTGTGTCGTAACTGTTTGGTTTTCCCGTCCACAATTTCTACCGGTTCCTCTAAGAAGTTGATCTTTTCATTGATCTGAACATCTTTCAGTGGTACTATTGCCGTTTCCTCAGTCAAACACTTTTCTAGATTCGATACGTGAAACACATCGTGAATAGTGCTTAGTTCTAAGGGTAGTTTTAATCGGTAAGCTATGGGACCAATTTTTGCAATAATCTCAAAAGGACCAATGTATCTCGGGGCTAATTTACCGGTCTTTCCAAACCTTATAACTCCTTTCCAAGGCGATACTTTTAAAAACACATTGTCGCCTATTTCAAAAGATAACGGTTTTCTACGAATATCGGCATAACTCTTCGGTCGGTCCCGGGCGGCTTTCAACTTTCGTTTAATCTTATAAATTTTATCGGTTGTTTCTTGAATCAAATCGGATCTTGATATTTGAGTATAAGGCTTCGTCTTGTGCAACAAAATTTATAAGTGGTGATCTACATTTTCGCCTTGTGCAACACGAACTTGTTCGATTAGGCTACTTTGGACAAAGTGGTGATCTACATTTTCGCCCGTATAAGGCTTCATAAGATGCTGCTCGTATACTGCTATAGTAACTATTATTGTAAGGGAATTCAATAAGCGGGAGGTGTTGATCCCAATTCCCTTTGAAGTCCAGTACACAAGCACGAAGTAAATCTTCTAAGGTTTGGATGGTTCGTTCGGATTGACCATCGGTTTGGGGATGGCAAGCCGTACTTAGGTCGATTCGGGTTCCCAAAGCTTCTTGTACTGCTTGCCAGAAATGTGAAGTAAAGTGACTATCTCGATCGGAAATAATCGAAAGAGGTACTCCGTGTCGAGATACAATTTCATCGATGTAAATTTGGGCGAGTTTTTCGGTAGAGTAATTGTTACGGATTGGGATAAAGTGTGCGGATTTGGTTAATCGATCCACAATTACCCAAATTGCATTATGTCCTCGGGAGGTTTTGGGTAGATGTGTTACAAATCCATGGTTATTTGTTCCTATTTCCACTGTGGGATTTAGGGTTGTTGTAACATTCCCGAAGGTTTTTGATATTCCGCTTTCACCCTTGCACATGTTACACACTTACTTACATACAAGGCTACATCCTTTTTCATACCAGGCCACCAGTAAAATTCCTTAACATCTTTATACATCTTATCGGTACCTGGATGAATAGAATATTTGGATTTGTGTGCTTCATCAAGAATAAGCTCGCGGAGTTTATGAAGTGTAGGAATCCACACCCGGTTTTTATAATAGAATATTTCATCAATTTTCATCTCAAAATTCTTTTCGTTCCCATGTAGTTCTTCCTTCTCTAACTGATCTGCTTTTAAGGCTTCGTCTTGTGCAACACGAACTTGTTCGATTAGGCTACTTTGGACAATCATTCCAAGTGCTCGTACCCTCAACGGTTTAACTCTGTCTTTTCGGCTTAAAGCATCAGCTACTATATTGGCCTTCCCCGGATGGTATTTAATTTCACAATCATAGTCATTTAAAAGTTCTACCCATCTTCTTTGTCTCATATTCAGCTCCTTCTGATCAAATATGTGTTGTAAGCTTTTGTGATCGGTATAAATGGTACATTTGGTGCCGTACATGTAATGTCTCCAGATTTTCAATGCAAAAATAACTGCTCCGAATTCCAAGTCATGGGTCGTATAATTCTTCTCATGTATTTTTAATTGTCGGGAAGCATAAGCTATTACTTTCTTTCTTTGCATCAGTACGCATCCTAAACCTTTACGAGATGCGTCACAATAGACCTCCAATTCATCAGTTCCATCTGGAAGACTTAATATTGGAGCTTCACATAACTTTTGTTTTAACGTTTGGAAGGCCATTTCTTGTTCTTCTCCCCAATCATATGTTCGATCTTTCTGAGTTAGGAGGGTTAAAGGTTGAGCAATACTTGAAAAATTTTCAATAAATCGTTGGTAATACCCGGCTAATCCCAAAAATTGACGAATTTCCTTCGGGGATTTAGGTACTTGCCAATTCTTAATGGCCTCAATTTTACCGGGGTCTACTTGGATTCCGTGTTGATTCACAATATGCCCTAAAAATTGTACTTCTTGTAACCAGAATTCACATTTGGACAACTTGGCATATAACTTTTCTTGCCTCAATAACTCCAAGCTTACCCGTAGATGTTGTTCGTGTTCCTCCTTACTTTTCAAATATATCAAAATGTCGTCGATAAACAGTATCACGAATTTATCAAGGTAAGGTTTGCAAACTCGGCTCATGAGGTCCATAAACACTGCAGGGGCATTGGTCAATCCATACGGAATAACAAAAAATTCATAGTGACCATACCGAGTTCGGAAGTCTATTTTTGGGATATCTTCTTCTTGAATTCTTACTTGATGGTAACCCGATCTGAGATCAATTTTCGAAAAATACTTCACACCCTAGAGCTGATCAAACAAGTCATCAATTCGGGGTAAGGGGTATCTATTATTTATAGTCACCTTATTCAATTCCTGAGAATCAATACACATCCGAAAAATTCCGTCTTTCTTTTTCACAAATAACATCGGTGCTCCCCATGGTGAATAACTTGGTCGGATAAAGCCCCTGTCTAATAATTCTTGCAATTGGTTAGATAGTTCTTGCATTTCAGAAGGTGCAAGTCGGTAAGGTTCCTTAGCAATGGGAGCTGCTCCCGGTATCAGATCAATACGGAATTCAACTTGTCGGATCGGTGGTAAACCATGCAACTCATCGGGAAATACATCTGAATACTCGTGTACCACTGGGATGTCTTCTATTCGCTTTTCATCGGGGTCGTTGACTGTTACGCTTGCCAAGTATAATGTACGACCTTGGCGCAAATACTTTAATGCCTTAAGTTGGGATACGAGAGGCAGCATAGTACCAGATTTCTCACCTTGAAAACTCATCGCCTCATCATTCGACAGAGGTATCCTAACAGTCTTATTCTTACATACAATTTCAGCTTTGTACTTAGATAGCCAGTCCATACCGACAATAACATCGAAACTTCCTATTACTACATGTGGGTCTTGTCGCGCTTTTCCCGATCTATTACAAATGCGCGTCCCCTAGCTGCGTTGGAGGTTGATGCTTGTGCTTGGTTCTGCCTTCTCACTGCACCCTGGTTCAGCTTGGGGCAGTATCTCCGAAAATGTTCCGTACTACCACACTCGTAACAGGTACGGAGGTTCATGGTGGGTGGGGTTTGTTGATTGAGTCGTGGTCGGGTTGGGTGAGGTCGTAGTTGGGTTGGTTGTTGTGGTCGGTTTACATTGTTGGTGGGGGTTCTTCAATTTGGGGCATAATGTCCCGTTCTTCCACAGTTGTGACAAACTACTGATTTACAATCACCCATATGATGAAGATTACATTTCCCACACTTTGGTAAAGTTCCCTTATAAGTCTCTTGTTTCACATTCGAACTGGTCATGACATAATTTCAGGTATTCGGACGGGATCGTTTATTTTGAGGGTTCTCTTTCATCCTTGTCCCATAGTCAGATCATTTCAAACTCGATGATTCCCCCGGCATTCTTATCACACCACTTCTCATAAGATCAAAAGTAACAACACCCGCTTGAGATACAGCACTTTCAATGTTGGGTGGGCTACTGAATTAACTATACTCCTCACGGCAGGAGTCAATCCCCAGATGTAGCGTTCAATACGTTTAGCTTCTGAAGTAACCAACCACGGTACTAAGCGAGAGAGTTCATTAAAATGGTTTGTGTAACCCACGTGGTCAGCACCTTTCATTTCCAAATTCCCCAATTCATGTTCCAGTCTTTGAATCTCACTTTTCAGGCAAAAATGTTCTAGCATAAGGGTTTTAAGTTCGGTCCATAACATACGGTTTATAGCATCTTGTCCCCTTATTTGGACCACTGTGTTCCATCACATCAAAGCATGATCCAGAAACATACACGTAGCGAATTTGACTATACGGACTGGTGGACATTCACTAAAATTTATCACGGACTCGGTCTTTTCAATCCATTTGACCAATCTGTTCCGTCTCTCAATACCTTTGAATTCAGTCGGTTTACACGATGTGAACTGTTTATATGCGTAATCCTGACGTTGGGGTTCGGGATTATTAAGATCATTACCAGTATTTGGTTGGGTGTTATTATTAGCAGTTGTGTTAATAACCGATACGGGGTTTGGATTCGTGACATTATCGGTGTTCAAAACGGTCTCAGGGTTCCAATGACATTAACAGTCGGGTGAGTATTATTATTAGTATTAATAACATTATCAGTAGTCAGCGGGGTAGTAACACCCGGGGCTACATTAGTGTCCGGCGGGGGTATATTAGCAGTGGCCGTAGTGGTGCTCGTAGGTTCGTTAACAATATTGTTGGCGCGTATGCCTGCAGTGACTTGTTCTACAATAGTCAGTATCACTGCTTGTAGATGGCGAGAAATCATTTCGCCCACCTCCGCCTCAAATATAGTATTAGTTTTCTCCGGGACCATTCTATAACATAATCATAAACACACAACTTTGCCAAAGAACACATTTGTATTACACATAACTGTTACTGTACGTATGTAATCCAAACCCAGCACATAGACTTAACCTGGTGTAGGCCAGCTCTTAAATAGATATACTAAAATTTGTCACTATATAGAGGCTTAACCCAGTAAGGGTCAGTGCATGTAGCAATAGTAGATTAAAAACATCCTCCATGTCAGTGCAATATGCTACTACTAGTGCTGCATGGGGGTATCAAAAGATTACGTATAACAAACCATACTACTTTTATTTATATTTATCCACATGTATATAATACAATAACCAACACAAACAACCATTTAAGCTGCAATAATTGCTTGACAACCGCATGTCTTGGTTGTGACTCTGTATAAGAGCCGTCAATAATGAGTATCGGATCAATGTGTGTTCATCAATACCTGTTGTATATCCAGCATGTAATCATATAGCTCACGTCTTCTATATATGTTGGTGATTATAGATACTAAGTGCCTTAGTATCTGATTAGTCAATACAGCTAACCAGGCTGGGTCGGCTAAATGGGAAGGTTCTGGATCAAGTACATGTATACTCCATGTAAGGAAAGGTATCTCGGTAACATAGATACTGAAGGTTCTTCCCCTATGATAAGTCAATATGGGTGAGGAAGACATACTATCAGGTGATGGTACACACGTACGGTCAGTCTGACTAGCTCTATGAGTGGGTGTAGTCACCGGGGTATGGTGTGATAATGGTGTGGTAGATCTCGGAGCTCTAGAAAGAGAGTGGTAAGTATTGGTGGCTGTTTCTCCTAAGTCATTTCTAGGGGATTCCCTCGGGGAATTAGTGTCACAACGATAGCCCGAATCAAGCTGGTCAGTAGGTACCTCGAGCAGGACCACAACATCCCCTAAGCGTTCACTCGTTTCCTCCTCTGATTTCTCTTCGGGGTCCTCTTTTGGGTCTTCTTAGTCATCATGCAATACCGGTATTTTGTTAGACAGACGATATTGTAGTTCTTGACATATTTCTACACAAGGGTTAGTAATAATAATAACGATTCTTAATAATATTAATTATAATAATGTATAATATTAATTACGATTTAGTACATACATGTATTCGTACACATTAGCACAAATAATCTTTTATATATATATTTATATAATAATATATTTTACACACATATGTTGTTGTTTTTACCTATCAGATTGTTTATCGATTTCTTCTCGAATTCCCTCGTACAAACAAGTCCGTTATTACGTTACGGACCATAATAACCCACTTGTCCATTCGAGCTCATCCCGAGAATCATCAGTATATATTATTTAATATTATTTTATTCCCAGAGCTAATCGAGCCTAAGGTTATCATAGGGTATCCTATGGGACATCCTAATTCTTTATAACCAATGGCTCTGATACCAACTTCTGTCACACCCCGACTAGGTAGTTGCGGAAGCGTAATACGGGAATGTAACAGATAACACTGGTATCAACCACATTGTTTATAAAGATATTCAACAAACTAATCTACATCATATTACATTGGTAGGTACTAAGTTTACAAACTAGATGAAAATCACATAACCAGTTCACGGGCTTCTTATTCATTACTACGTATTTGCATCTATTCACAGCTATTCAACTTTCCTTCTAACATCAAGCACGTAAGCAAATCATTCCAACTTCGGCTTACCTGAAAAGCATATTAAAACGGGTCAACTACGTCTAGTTGGTGAGTTTCAAGTTTCACGAGTATCAACGAAATCAGTATACGAGTTCGTAAAGTTTACAGTGTGTATGTATACATGTATGTGTATGATGTATTATACTAAGCCACAAGTGAAACCGAAACGAGCTAAAACACATGGCCACTCCTGCCCATGCACTCCCGTTGGCATTTAACAGCCACTTTGCCACAAGTATGTACTATGTCTAACACCAATAGCAGTATGTAATAAGTTTAAATGACAATGTGCAATTGGGTTAACATGTTCCGGCATACCCCACCGGCCCTGTCAGTTGGGTTTGTCAAACCGATAGTACTATCCACACGTCACCGGCACGAAGTTAATCACTTGTGTTTGTGGGGACTTTCAAGTGTTAGTACATAGATAATTCACATCATCACACGTTTTCAAGTTATAAGTATATGCAAACATGCTTTCCACCCCAAAAGTTCGTAAAACAGTTTAGAAAGTGGGGTCGTGAAACTCACCTTATTGTAGTTCGAGCAGGTAATATACGTCAATAAGTGTTATGCCTCGATTATAACTCGTATCCTATAATCGGTATCGTACTGTTAATACTAGTATAGTGTTTAAACCAAATTGGGATGTATAACTAGTATGGTTATAGTTGTTAGGCCCAAAACATGACCATAGTCTTAGATTGTGACATTGTACACTGTGAAATACTTAAAATCATATTTGGCTCAGTTTCACCGTTTTTCGAGCCTAGCCAAGTTGATCGTTTACGCGTTTCGGGAATAGGTAAGATCATAAAAATTTAAGTAAACATATTGATTGATAAAATGATTTAATTTATAAAAGAATTTTAAGGTTTCGGTATCTGGATTGATCGCAAGGTTCGTTTCCGTTTTCACACGGGTTTGATTATACAAGACGCGTACAATCCACCCGAATTGTCCGGAATTCTCGTAAAAAGTTAGTTTTTATCAATTTCATCCAAAAATACAATATTTAACCACTTTTGATATTTTGACATACCAGTCAGTCCGTTAAACATCAAACTGCCGGTTTCGTTAAAACAATAATAATTTAAATCTTTGATTAATCATAACTAAATATGTACTTATATATAAATTATGTAAATTTTTGTAAAAATACATTAAAATATGGAGAATTTTATAAAAATATTTTCTGAAATTTTATGATTAATTATTTATTTATAAAAATTCATTTAATAGGTTATAATCGTGTAATAAATGACCCGTTTATATCAAACAACCTCCGAAAAATCCGATAATTTTTAAAAATGGCCTCAATGTTATTACATAGCCCCTGCAAAATCTCCAGAACCTAACTCTTTTGACAAAATGCCTTTTTGTGCGTTTTTCGGCTGGTAAAATTCGGTTAAATAATAATTGCACAAACCATACTTAGTCATTTCCAATGATCCCCAAACTATACCAGTGATCTTACCATCACATAGTAATATCCAAAACCAAATTTCATAATTTTTCAATATGTTTAGCTATTTTTTCCAAATAAACGCTCATAAACGGAAATAAATTCACCAAATATTCTCCGTTTATCAAACAATTACCAAATTTGAACAGAGACTCATTTATATGATCCCTAATATCTCTGAAAATTTTCACAAGCTAACAATAAGCACGTCAAAACCTAATACTAAACTACCTTGTCAGTTTTCGATGAGTTTTGCTAGCTTAAACGACTTTCCTGGTCTAGGGTTGCAAACTCAGTATATCTATATATCATATAACATCAAACCAAGCATAAATAATCTATTTAATAGCCTTGTTAACTAGGGTTTCGGTTTTGGTATCAAACCGAACTTTCAAACCGTAAAAACGTTGTATTCATGTTCTAATCCGTGTTTTTGACCAAAAATCAATATGTTTCTGCTTTGTAGACATGTTTAACATCAAAACAAGATTTTACTTAATTTATATGGTTAAACATGTTTAATACTAATCAAGAACTAATTTTCTATGTTTAAATCTTACTAAACAAGCTTGAAATCTTCATGAATTTAATGTTTACCTTTAGGGTTTTGGACAAGAAATGAAGATGATCAGCTGGATATTGAGTTGGTTGGTGTTTGGAATGAGAAAATATCTTTTTCCTTAGCTTATTTAACAAGCTAATCAAAAGGGGTCCCCCCCAAGTTGCGACCAGAAACATTAAGGGCCCATTGGGCCTCCTATTTGGCCCAATGGTTCCTCGGTATTCGTGCCATACGCAAAATTCGGTCCAAAATTTAGTTCGGGTTTGGTTTTTCGCAAGAAAACTAGTTCGAGTGCGAAAACCAGCGCGAAAACGAGTGTTTTTCAGCTTCTTTTTGTAAAATAAGAAAAACGTACTGACTCGTTGTAAAAATCCAAAATATTTTCACGGATTGCCTAGAACATGTCATATAAGTGTTTTATAAATCTTTTTTGGCTTAACGGATGCTACAATGCTCGTTTTGATGTTAACGATTGTGTTTAAACTTATAGCGTATCAATAAACGAAACCTTTTTCGTTTAAAGAGTTTTAAACGTACTGGGGCCTAAATATCAATATGTTAACCTCTACAATATATCTACAACTCGTATATGACCCCTCAGTATATATATACGGGTCATAATTAGTTTCGGTCGGTTACTCGTTTAAGCACTACGAATTAACCGATTTATCGTTTACTTGTTACGTAGTGAATATAGTATACCTCGTTTTGTCACGAATGTCACAAATACGTATCGTAATCAAACACCAGATTACATGCCCAGATACAAGAGGTTGATAGGTCATGTGGTGCGACCTGATTATGGAAGCACCGGTGGTTTCTATTGTTGTTAGTACCCTGAATGTTAGTTTGATGACAACAATGTCGTCTGATCCAAGGTTTGCATCTATTCCACAATCGATGCTATCTCTGATGCCAATGTCTCTTATTACTACAGTTGCCACAAGTCCGTCACCAACACCGATGACTATGCAATCAACACCGATGACTGTGCAGCCAATTCCTCCGTCTTTCCACACTATGATTGTTCCTCAACAAATGAACATGTTGTTGAGTTTGATACATCTTCAGGAAAGTCAAATGCCCGTTGACCACCAAAATCAAGATCATTTGCGGTTAGATCAACGAAAGTTAGTTAGCCACATTTCTTACTGTCAACATGAGAATCGTGAACTACGGGCTATTGTTACAGCTCATGGGGAGGAGATTAAAGAACACGAAGACATCATCCTTCAGCTTACTTGCAAAGACGATATGCTGAAAAAGCTTCAAGGTAAAGATGATGACAAAGACCCAGATGCAGAAACTAGTGGAGGTGGGCGCCAATATAAGACCGGTGTGTCTGGTTGCTATGCTGGTGCTGAGGCTGTAGGTGGAGATTAGCAGTTAGTAGTATTTCACGACACTACTAACATGCAACCTATTGAGTCTATAAAGGCCAATACGGTTTTATTCATGGATAAAGAGAAGGGTATCGTTATGAGTATGGTTAACGATGACGAGATACAGGAAGGTGAATTCAATGATCAATCATTAACCAGAGATCAGATCGTGTTACTGCTCAGATTGAATGATGAGGAGTTAGACAAGTTGGAGAACAAGGAGGACGTTGAGGTGATAGATGACGATGAGTTCAGGTTTGATACAAGTATCCCATCTTGGGATACGTCGTTTAATTATGACCAGGTAATAATGGAAGACGTGACAGCTGAGGAGTATCCTGATCTGTACGTGCATACTAATACAGATCAAGGTATTCCATTCTTTACTACTAAACATGTGCAAGCAACTGAAGAATGTTTGTGAAAGAAGAAGAACAACGATAAAGTAAGTGAATTTGGGCCGGGTTTGAAGGATCCAAGATTTAAAGGGATGTTTGGACACAATATGATTCGATTCTCGAAACTTATTTATGTGTTAAGGTATGCAGAGCAAGAGGACGATAGGCAGGTCAAAGGTCGTGAAACTGCTCACCAAATGACTTCATTTAAAGCTTTGAAGACTGTCAAAGGTGATATCGTCTCTTATCTCTATGACTATGAGCTTAAGGTATGTATCATCAAGTGGGAACACAGCGTACAATATTATTAAGATATTGCTAATGTTCTTACTTTGCCGAGGTGGGACGTGCGTACATTGGAAAATAGGCCTTTCGTTAATCGTGGTAAAAGTAAGATGGCGGATTGGTTCTATCGAAAATTACAGTTTGAGGTACGTCACGGTTTCAGATTCTTTAAATCTCAGGTCCCTACTCGTAAATATATTGACGAGATAGATCCAAGAAACAGTTGGAGAAAACTCGTGTTAAAGGTATACTAGCTGCGGACATTGAAGCGAGTGCCTTCCCCAAAGTCTTTACAAGACTCTAAATTAGTGGTATTACGACAACCGCACTGGTGAAGCCGTCATCGTACTTGGTACGGGGTTGAAGACAGAGTTCATTCGGGTAATCGACCCGATGTGGTTGGTTAACTTATCAGAATCTGATAATGATACCTTATTCAACAACGAGATCCGATTTGCTGACATGAAGGATTACGATCTTACTATGCAATTTCAACGTGTGGTGAGTGTTTTCCATGCGTTTAGAGTTCATAGTTGTGCTAATTTAAGACAAAAAGATTCAAGTAATCGAAGACAAAGAGCACGAGACGAGGGGTAGTTTGTTAGTGCATGGTTTTGTCGTCTTGGTCTTTGTTTATCTGTTGTAATTATATTATATTAATGTAAACGGCATTTTGGTTATTGTGTATGCCATTCGTTATGTATTATGGCCATTCGTTAAGGATGTTTAACGAATGTGTCCATCCGTTAATGTTAAGGGTCATTCGTTATGGAATATATAACGAATGACCCCATTCGCTAAAGTATGAGTCCATTCTTTAAGGTTGTTTAACGAATGAGATACAACGAATGAGTCATTCGTTGTATGTTAAGTAAGTTAGTAATATGGAATGAAGACGAATGGTCCCCGTTTGTAATAAATTAGATTTTTCGTTTATTATTTTGTTAGCCGTTACCTGACCCGTTCCTATGTTCGGGTAATTTTATCAATAAAATATCACATTTATTGAGTTATTATTATTTTATTATTGTTTATTATATTTATTTAATTATCCATAATAACTATGAGTTATAAACATTTTTACCCCTAAACTCAAATTCTAACTCAATATGTATCATCACCTAAAGTTTAGGGGTCTTATTGCAATTTATCTAATAAGTATATTATATCATTTATCCAACCCGTAACCTATACCCGTAGACCCATTTTTGAACCAAACCCACGACCCATATTGATTCCTTGTGCCTTAATCGTCGTTGTATAACCAGAATTAATCTTCCAAGATCATTTATACATATATTACGATCACACTTACACAACTAATTAGGAATATACGATCAATTTGATACGGATCAACAATAATAACAAACCCTCTTTAATATTTTAGGTGTTATATCATCTACAGGTTTTAATAATACAATTAATCACGCCTGCATCTCCACTGTGACCTCGCGAAACAAAGCCTCATAGTTAATTACATATTCGCAGCCTGCTGATATCCATTCTTATTTGAGATTTTGTCCGACCATAGTTGAAGCATTATAACTATCAATTGATCACTTTTAAAGGTAATTCTTTAGTGTTTCTGGTTCGTTTATGACCCCCAATCAATAACCCTATGGATAATTGGTTAAACTTTAATCAATTAAACTAATTGTAAATTCTAGTGTTCTTGATTCGGGGGAACAATGATCTGTGTGTTTAAATATTTTTGTTTTTGTCTAGCACTTGGTTTATATGGGTTAAGACACTGGACGGAAGGGGACGCGGGTTCGAGTACCCCTTCCACGGCCCGTTTTTTATTTTGTAAACCTTTTTTTTATTTTATTTACATTTAATCAATAAATTACATTACAAATGATATAAGAAAAATAATAATTAATTAATGTTTTCATGAAACCAACAGTTGAGTGTCGTTTTCCGTACTCTTTATTAAAAACTAAACATGTGTGTGGATGTATATAAATATGTTTTAAACTAATAAGGCTTTTAACAAATAAAAATTATTTGATAAGTCTTTGATTTAAAATAAATATTTAAAACAAATATTATTATGTAACATATATAAATATAATTATTGGTCTAAGTATTGTTAAAGAAGTATATTTAATATAGTTATTAGATTTTATATAATCAAATAAAAGTGATATTTTTATAAAATAACTTAAATAATTTATTATTTCACAAATACACCTGATCATCATCAAATCCCGAATCCTTATAGAATCCGTTTGAATCTATATTTACCTTTCTGCAATCATTCTTAACTAGGGTTGTTCATTGGTAATTTCCGAATAGCGTGACTTATAATATCTTTCTTATCAAATTCGTTCTCTTTAGCTTATTTGATAAGGTGAGTAACTCATTTCCCATTTTTACTTATTTTTAATCATTTTGGGGACATATGCGTATCTTATAGTATTTACATATTATTTAGTATTCTCATTAGCAAACTGTTAACCTTGTGTGCTTATCAATTATTTGCCTAATTTGCTATATGTTTAATTGCTTATTTGAACGCATTCGGAGAGGTCCATCATAATCACATTAATAGTATGATCATACGGCCGTCGTAGTAGCCAAAGCCCACTTCGCAAGCGAATGGTTTTACCGACACTCGTTATTTTCTCATTGGCTTAATTGTTCACAAAGGACAGTTTTGCTTTTTTATATTATATTATATTTAAAATGACTAGTGTTTTACTCACTCAACCTTGTGTTGACAAATCTACTTTATTTTATACGCATATGCAGGTTTTCGTTTGAATTGATTGCAAGTTGGTGAAAACTTAGGGATGATTTATGTTAGAAGAATTAGACAAGACTTATCTTAATTTTGAATTTGAATTCTTATTGTTGTTTTTATTTCAAGACTACGTACGTTGTTTGTTTGGAATGTTTGAATTATTAAATAAAATAAATAGATATTGTCACATTTAATATTGCATGATAGTACCTTGTGAGCTGTGAACAATCAATTCGCGCCTCGGCATTTTTGCCTTAGATTGGGGTGTGATGCCATTCGTTATAAGATGTATAGCGAACGGGGTCGTCTTCTATATATATATATATATATATATATATATATATATGGTGTATCCCTATTCATAAATTAATAAGTGTGATTATTATTATTAAAGTGTCGTTACTTAGCCCATTTGTTCTCTCACACTTCCTTAACATAATTACTAATCGTATAGTATAATCCCCTGTCTATATCAAGAACTAGATCTAACAGTATGAATTGAAGTCTATCGTTCATAACAAAGTGGTTTCTCAATATTCTTGCTTTATTTAATTGCCTTTTAGAAAATATAACTTAAGAACCCGAAAACTCAAGTATTGTTTTTATGAACTATTATACCATTTATTTTCTATCTTCGAGTCTCAATATTAGCTCAAGGTCTTTCAATCTATGTCACGCACGTTAAAACCGGAACATTGGGCTCGCTTACTTGTGGATTTATTCTAAGTTTTCTTCATCAATGTCACCTTGTCCAAGTAAGTAATCACACTCCCTTTTTTGCATTCAATACTTTTGGGGATAGTATACATACCATATTCAAACTTACACATTTTAAGACCTCAATACTAAACCTGCAATTCCTCAATATGTGTTCATATGAATTTTGCACTATTATTGTTTATACCTCAATTTGATTACGTGCTTAAGTGTTTATTTTTAAATGTTGGTGTTGTGCCTAATCCTCGATAAGTATGATCATATCCCTCCCCCCCCCCCCCCCAAATATTGTGGATTTGTTCCAAATAGAATAAGGCTTCATTTACATCCTCCTTGTAATATGGTTGTTACCTATTAGAAAGGAGTCTCAATTATTTACATTATATAAACAATGGTTGTTGCGATGTTCTGTTTACACCTATGAATTGTGACTTTGCCTCATCATATACATATATCAAACTAGTGTATTACTCACCAAAATTCGTGTGGATCAAAATTATGTTTATGTATGTTACATGAATTATTATAGGTTGATTATGAAGACTTGAAGGCACGCTTAGTTATACCATCAGGGTATTTGAAATAAATAAAGCATTGTGTTGTTGTTGTTAGATTATTGTATCTGACCTTTTTGAACAATTTGTACTTGATGTTGAATAAATGAAATGAGTTGATTAACTATTGTCACTTAATAGTGTCATTGTGCTTATGTCCAATCAAATGTCTCGCTCCAGCATGTCCCGCCGCCTTTTAGTCGGGGTGTGGCAGATTGGTATTAGAGCTATGACTATAGGATAGGTGGTTAGATGTAACAACCTAGTATAGTTTGTGCCTTAGGGTACCGATACGTGAAAAGAAAGCATTGAAACACTTACATCGACATTATCAATTGTATTTGAGAAATACAAGATGTCAAAAGATTTATGGAATGCTCTTGAAAAACAATATACTAAGATTGCACAAAAGATTCAATTTTGTACAAATAAACTTGATACTTTCACACAGTTTCCACATAAAAGTCTAACCGAGTTGATTAAGGGATTTAAAGATATGTTAAAAGAAATAAAAGAAAACAACATTTATGTTCCTGGCAAAATGATGAAAGAAAGATTGTTTGATGCTTTACCATCACAAAATGGTAAGATTTTATATTAAGAATTTCCATTGTGGACAGTAAAAGACTTGATTGAGAAGCTAAAGAAAACGAGAGTGATGTGAAGAAGCATATTATATTTGTTCAAGTTTCAGAAATTGTTCAGGAAAAGACTTCTTTAGCATCATCATCTGAACTTTCTCTTACGTCAGGGTTATCTGTTGAATCTTTGATCACAGAGGAAAGTAAATCTACATATACTTCATCGACCTGTGATATTGTAACCTTTGATTCTGAAGTTGATAAAAAATGGTTGATGAATTTGATTGTAGCATTTCGAAATTTTCGATCCAAATTTGACAACATAGTAAAGATGACGGACCAAAGATATTCACAAATTAAGTGATGAAGAAATATAATAAATAAAAGTGGAAGTATGCCACATTGAAAAAATAAAAAAATGGGTTTCTCCCACATTGATGTAGGAAGAAAATGGAATTATTCCACATGGGTATATAAAGAAAAGAGAGCATGTCCCACATCGTTATAATATAAAACCTGCGAGATCCTTATAAGGAGATGAGTTCACAAAATAATATTCTTATATTCCTAGACACACTCAGTAGTGTTATCGAGGGTGCGAAGCACCCGAGGCACACGTGCATGGGAGATGGGCGCAATGTGACGCTTTGATGACGCACTTTGCCCACTCGTATCGCCGCTTTAGAGCCGCCTTAGTTTTTTTGGAAAGTTGAAGGACTAAAAATGATATTTTGAGTTTTATAACCCGTCTCACTACGCGATGAGCAAAGGAAGAGCCCATCATGATACATGACGAGCAAAGTAAAAGCCCATCGCGATACGTGATGAAGCTTCACAAAACCCGATATTTGGGTGTCTCGCTACGCGACAACCAAGTTAATTGGGCCATCACGATGCGCGATGACCCTGTTAAGTAATAGGAGACATGTGTCCCACCATGTGGCACACGTGACAAGCCAAGTGTTAACACGTGGTAACACGCACAGACGTTGAGTCATCGAACTACACGATGGCTACCCTAAAGGGCCATCACGATACATGATAGGTCTCAGAATCAACCTATATAAGGAGTTCCCTGGCTCATTCTCATCTCATACCAAACACCTTCATTTACACACATAGCCTCGGAAATTATGCCGCGTTGCGAAGCAACGAACTTCCGACGGTTTTAGCCCTAGTACGCAACGTAGAATAGAAGTGCTGCTTGTTCAAGCGTAGGTATTTAACTCCGAATACCCATGTAAGGAAGGTTTTCCACTAAGCTATTATTTTATTATTATATGGCTTAGACCCTAGTCGAGAATACAACCCAAACCTTGATTAAATTTATGTTTACATAAGCTTTGTATATACAAAGGTCATAGTTAAAATAATATTTCTTGATAATTAAAAAACATAGAAAATTGTATTGTAGAGGATAAAGTCAAAATATTATTTATTCATGACTAAGAAACATGAGATTTTACATTTAAAGGTTATAGTCAACTGACATTTCTTCTTGAAGAAGAAACATATCATAGATGTTTCTTGATGAAGAAGAAACTTAGCACATGCTTGACAAATAAACAAAAATACTACATGTCCAAATATTTTCTTCAAAACAAATGATCTATCAAGGTTTAAAGCTATTAAAACCAGACTAAAGGCATGTAGCTGGATCAAGAGACGATTCGGGTATTTATATATCAATCAATCAATCATACCCAGTGGAATCTCACCAATAGCAAAGCTATAAGTAGGGTATGGGGCGGTGGGTTGTAGGCACACCGTACCTCTATCCAATGGGATAGAGATGTGGCTTCCAGGGAGACCCTCAGCTCAAAGAAACATATGTATGACAGAATATAATAGGGCATCAAAGTTCAACAGTAATATAATTGTTATAGCACGTAGTTAAAATAATAATACTAATACATGTATATATAACAATATAGAAATTATGAAAAGAGAAAAACATAATGGTGTGTGACCAAAATAAAGTAAAGATAAACCCCTAAGGTATTCCTTTCTCCTTAAAAATCCTAGCCTTAATTCTAAGTCTCCAAGAATTCTTATCCTCAACCATGTCCTCTGAGAGGTTTAGGTCTAGCAAATCATGTCTAATCCTCTCATCCCAAGTCAATTTAGGTCGGCCTCTACCCCTCCTCCCCTCTATAGTAATGTTTTCTACGTATCTAACAGGATTCGTCGTCTGTCTTCTCTTCACATGTCCAAACCATCTCAATCTCCACTCTCTTATCTTGTCGGATATATTAGGTACCCCTAATCTCTCCCGAAACACACTGTTTCTTATTCGATCTAACCTTGTGTGCCCATACATCCAGCGTAACATTCTCATCTCTGCTACCTCCATTTTCCGCTCTTGTGCCTTCTAGATGGCCCAACAATCTGTTCCATATAGCGTTGCGGGTCTAACTGCGACCCTACTAAAATTTTCCCGTTAGTTTATTTGGGAATCTCTTATCGCACAATATACCTGTGGCTGCTCTCCATCTACACCATCCTACCTGAACTCTATGGGCCACATCACTGTCTGATTCCCCATCGCTTTGAACAAGTGATCCTAGATACGTGAACTTCGTTACCTGCGTAACCACTTGCCCTTCAATGGTGATCTAAACGTCCTCATTGTCATTTCCCACTAAAGTCACAGTGGAGGTACTGCGTCTTAGAGCGACTAATCCTTAAACCTTTTGTCTCTAAGTTTTTTCACCTCTCCTCTAGCCTCACGTTTAGATCTTGTTTACTAACACAATATCGTCTGAGAACATCATGCACCACGGGAGTGTCTCCTGAATCGACTTTGATAGCTCATTCAAGACTACTGCAAAAAGAAACAGACACAACACTGACCCCTGGTGAAGGCCTACCTCCACGGGGAAGAAATCGGTATCCCGCACGGGCACACGAACACGTTTATATGCAGGTATTTATGTAAACCTATTTATTGTAGGTTAAGCATCATTCATTCACAAAGGATTTCAAACAAGATCACCACATCATTCAGAAAAGACAATCACATGTGAATATGTTAAACCATTTACATACAGTCAATATGATAAACGGGTTGTTTATCTTAAAAAGTCAGTGAAATATTTATAAGCGATTACATGATCTCTCATATACAAGATAGTGAATAAAAGTAACTCAAACAAAGTACACATGTGTCTGTATCAAAACATAACTGAACAAGCAGTCATAAACAGTTCTCCATTAGGCATTAGTTCCTGAAGAACCTTTAAATTGTGTGTGCATGGCAAGTAGTACAAATCCCATGAAAAAGAGACGTTCTTGCTGATTTTGTTTAAGAAACCTATCTTGTCAATTAAAGATTTGTTAAATTATTATAGAGTCAACGATTCACCAGCATATCCCTACGTATTTTCCCCTACATTTCAGTGAAAAAAGTTAGCACTGGTAGCAATGAATTAGAGTTACTCATGGAATTATGCTCGCTTTATGAAGATGGCTAATTTTTTAATCATTAAAAAAATATAATCAGATTAAACATGTATTGATAATTAAATACTCGAATATTTATTATCCGAGAAGTTTTCAAAAAAAATAATATTTTATTATTAAACAAAGTCTTCCACTAAAATAACCCGCAACTCTAATATATTTACAAAACAAGTGTCAGCTATTGGTTACACTTCTAGACCCTAATTCGGAGTGTGTGACATTGATGAAACCACAAGGTGAAGATTATGAATGGTCTATTCCTGTTGATGATATATTCATGACCACATCATAAAGAATTGCTAATGTAGAACCAGATGCAATGGAGATTATCATGCCTACCAAGGTGATTCTTCCCTATGATATTTACGAGTCTTATAATTCCATGCCAACGTCACCTAATGTATTTTCTAAATCTGTTTGCTTAAAGTGTGTTGATTTTCCTTTGAAGGCTAAGATACTGTTAGAAGTTAATAAGCCTCAAAAAGATAAGATCACTAATTTGATAAACGAACTCAAAGAACTTAAAATCATGGTTTTAAATAAACAAGATATTGCTAATATGAAACAAGAAACAATAAAACAATTAATGATAACAGTGAATCGGGCTTGTGTTTGACACAATTTCCTTAAACAGATTCAAGGTCTGTTCCCAAGGTACTCCGGTTCGAAGCAGCAGCGGACTACCAGACTATATCACTTGCCTGAAACGAAACCGTGGTAATGTTGTAGCAGAGATTGGAGAGAAATGTGATATTTGGTGTGTCTGAACTACTACATTTCATAAGGTTTTATAACAATAAAACCCATAATTGATTATTGACCATTAGTGCATAATAATACTGAATAATGATCGTAATAAGGGTCATTAGTGCAGTTAAAACGAAAATAATAATAATCATCATTATGAAATAATGATCATAAACAATCATTGGCTAACAATTATGAAATGCATTAGTGAGCAATCTCAAAAGCGAGTGCAAAAAATTGTCTCACACGGGCATGGGTGTTTGGAGTTGCATTCATGTTTGCAGGACATGCGAGCACGCACGAGTTCGAAGAAATTCTATTCCAGAACCCAAATTTGCACCCCTCTGTCTGCGGGTAGGACTTGTGGTAAAACACATCATAAAGCTTCAATGGAGTAGTGGAGGCTAAACCTTATAAACAACTCTTCATTTTGTTCCAAAATCGATGTAGGGACAAGTTTACCACTTTTATATTTAAGACATTCATTCACACACATATACCCAAAACTTCCGACAATCCCCCACATGAATGGAAATCGAAACAACATTATTCCGATTAGATTTCAGCAAATGAATCTTGCATAGAATAGGTAGGCGTTACCCTTTGAACCTTTGCTTATGAAGCGCACTTAGCCCAGTAGCTCTGAGTAGACAACGATGTCTTTGAGCTCGTATGTCATTTGTGACAATACACTTCACACAAGACTCTCCCTAACAAAGTCAAGTCCTCATAGTTATGTTCGTTATGGTCATGAACATGAGCCTGGTTCTGCGAGAGCCATTAAGTATTGTTTCCCAACAATACCCTTCAAAGCGACCCCACTCTCTCCAAGGTTGGAGCCTTTCCCATGATTCTTCCTTCCACCGTTTTTATTACCTTTTGAAGATTGGCCATGTCAACAACATTGACATTTGCTGTTCCATGACCATCAATCCTTTTTAGTGAAATTTTATTATCTTCTTCAATATGAAGACGGACAACAAGATCTTCAATGGCCATCTCCTTTCGCTTATGCTTGATATAATTCTTGAAATCAACCCAACTTAGTGGTAGCTTTTCAATCATAGTAGCAACTTGAAATGTCTCGCTTAGCGACATTCCTTTCGCATGAATATATGAAGAATAACTTGCAACTCTTGGACTTGGATCATGACAGTTTTTGAGTCTATCATTTTAAAGTCAAAGAACTTAGCCACAACGAATTTCTTAGTACATGCATCTTATGTTTTGTATTTGCGGTCCAAAGACTCCCATAATTCTTTGGCAATCTTGGCCTTGCAATACACATTATAGAGTGCATCCACCATACCATTCAAAACATAATTCCCACACCATAAATTCGAATGATTCCAAGCCTGAACCTCACTCTCTGATTTAGCATCCATTTCCCCTTGATGAACTTGGAGAATGGTTTCAGTCAAGAAACTCGCTACGTTCAATGTGGTTAGATAAAAGAACAT
This sequence comes from Bidens hawaiensis, assembly GCF_021521415.1. NCBI lineage: Eukaryota > Viridiplantae > Streptophyta > Magnoliopsida > Asterales > Asteraceae > Bidens > Bidens hawaiensis. The sequence goes on from NW_027491024.1 coordinate 5,428,520, forward strand.
CTTTTGCTGCCACTATTTGAAATTCACACAGGTGATTTTTTCTGGTTTCTCAGCATGAGATATAACATTAGACAATGGTGCAACCAAACTGGTTGTGACAGCAATAGCATAAGTCATGATCGCAGAAACGGTAGTGCTCATGGGCTAGGATTCCATTTTGAAATGTGACATCCCACATCGGTTGGGAAGGAGAACTAAGCCTTCTTTATAAGGAGGTGGATACCTTCCCCATCATAATGCGTTTTGGGCGCTTAATGGTAGTGGATGAATGGAGAATTCTACAGTTAAGCGTGCTCAGGTGGGGTAGTATGAGGATGTGTGACCACCTGGTCAACCAAAAGCAAATCCGTGAGGCGATGGTGGTATGTCCAGGCCAAAGCGGACAATATTATAGTGCGGTGGTAGTTGGGTTGTTACAGATGGTATCAGAGTCAGGGCTGGACCAGTGGTGCCAGGTCCCGCGAGGACCTTGAACCCCTAAGGAGGGTGGATTGTGATATCCCACATCGGTTGGGAAGGAGAACTAAGCCTTCTATATAAGGAGGTGGATACCTTCCCAATCATAACGCGTTTTGGGTGCTTAATGGTAGTGGATGAGAGTAGAATTCCACACTTAAGCTTGCTCAAGTGGGAGTAGTATGAGGATGGGTGACCACCTGGGCAACCAAAAGCAAATCTGTGAGACGATGGTGGTACGCGCCTGCCAAAGCGGACAATATTATGGAGCTGTGGTAGATGGGCTGTTACAGATGGTATCAGAGCTAGGGCCGGACCGGTGGTGCCAGGCCCGCGAGGACGCTGGACCTCTAAGGAGGGTGGATTGTGACATCCCACATCGGTTGGGAAGGAGAACTAAGCCTTCTTTATAAGGAGGTGGATACATTCCCCATCATAACGCGTTTTGGGTGCTTAATGGTAGTGGATGAGAGGTGAATTTCACAGTTTAGCGTGCTCAGGTGGGAGTAGTATGAGGATGGGTGACCACCTGGGCAACCAAAAGCAAATCCGTGAGTGTTCCCTCCTTAAAGAGGTTTCGTCCCTGAAACCTAGCTTATTCCTTGTAGGAGGAACACTTCCCGTATTCACGCACTTTCTTGGATCGTCTTTGCTCTCTGGGTTATCATTCTTACTCCTGGCTTGCAGTCACCGAGTGGTGTTCATGTGCTCTAGCTATTCAAGGTAGCTTGTCCATGAGGCCCTTGATGTTTCAAGTCTCGTCTCGCCCTTTCAAGGAACCTTGTTTCGTACCATTTAACACTATTGTCTATAACAACATTTACCATAACATAAATAATCACTCATAACAAAACTCAATGTATTACACGTCATATATAAGCATAAGTCTTAAACCTTAACACAAAACAAGTTCTCAGGAAATCATACTTTGAACGAAATAAACTATTACGTAAGAAATTATTCGTCCATCGAGCGCTCCTCTCTGCAGTTTCCTAAGCCTTTACCCTTTCGCACCTCCCGCCTCTGTTTCCTTGCAATCCATAGCTATGTGACCCGACTTACCACACTTGTAACATTTCTGGTCCTCGGTGCATTCACGAGAGATGTGTTCCTTCTTCTTGCATTGGTAGCACTGGTTGGGACCAGCCTTGCAGAACATTTGGTTCCCTTCCCTCCTTCCTTGTCTTCCACTTCCACATCATCCGCCGCCAGGTCATCATAAACCATTTCTGCTAACTCAGCTGCAGAGTCAAAGGTATCAAGTTTGTTAGCCTTGACTAACGTGCGGACCTTCTGTGGAAGCCCCCTGACGTAGCATTTGATCCGTTTTGCCTCAGTATTCACCATGTCAGGCACTGACCTAGACATGTGGTTGAATTCAGTGGTGTACTCGCGGTGCGTCATCTTGCCCGCCTTCACATTCAAAAACTTCATCTCAGCCCTCTCCACCTCAGCATCAACACAGAACCTTTTCATCACCAACTCATTCAGGTCATTCCACTTCATCGCTTTAATCTCATCTCGGGTCTTCCTCTGCTCCACACTCTCCCACCAATACATAGCTTCATCACCAAATGACTAAGTGGCATAACCCACTGCTTGGTCGGGGTGGTACTCGCTAATCCGGATAACCTTGTCCATTGCGGTTATCCATTGAAGGGTGCGATTGCGTCTCCCAAACCAGTCAGCTTCAGGGGGTCGCATCCCTTGAAGGACTTGTAGTTACACCCGTCGTGGCCCTTCTTTCCATCTACGGTTTTCACAAATCAAACCTCACTTGAATCACTTTCCCTCCTCCTCCATCTCCCTTACCATTCCCTCCTGACCCCTCAGCAATTCTTCCATGACTTCCAACAGACCCTACAGGAGTCAAGTTCTTCACAGCAGCGGCTACAGCTTGAACAATGGCTGATTGGACTACTGGATCAAGTTGATACCCTTCGTTGTTGCTCGGGTTTCGACCAGCTGCGCTTGCTTCTTCCCCTGTGTTAGAGCTGACTCCAAAGAAGGTTGTCGGGCCATGCGTGGCCTACCACGACATCCAGTGCGACCTCCTGTTCCAACAATCTCCCTAGATCCAGCCATTCGTGCTCTATGAGGAAATATAAACATCGTCACTCAAGGAACTATTTAGTACAAGGATAGTAAGGCTAACAGGTAATAATAGTGGCCAGCTATGTTAGCTGATCACGTTACTTTCTGTGTCCTATACACTTCCCCTTATGATTCTATTTGTGTTGGGTTCTACTTTTAAACAGTTAATCAATCAAACAATCAATTAATCATATCCCTAACATTCGCATACCCTTTCTTTAGCAATGAAGCTAATATTAACATTCATTATTTAACCATACACTTTACCTTTACTGCGCTTGCTTGAGTGACACATGGCTTATCTTGAACTGGCATATTCTTTCTTTCTCCTTTAAATCTCATTCTCTGTTCAAGTCTAAGCATGTAGGATGCTTAAATCTTTCAAAATTTGCTCTGATACCAACTTGTAAGGCCCCGGACCCGGTGCCTCACTTTAACGTTGGATTTACTCATATACACAGTTCTTTAAAAATCAAAGTTTATTAAAACATTCGCGGAATACATAAAACTTCGATCATTTAATTACAAACATGCAAACTTGTCTTGAAATTATATAATAAATCATCATGTTTAAACTTTATTTTTTGATCTTCAGATGCCAGCCGTTCAATCCATGCCATATGTCATCCTCATGCTAGCTCTTTGAACCTGTTCACCTGCAGGCATACTAAAAGTCAGCTACGCATAGTGAGTTCTAGTTAATCAAGCAACTTACCATACAACCATTACATGCATTATATACGTATCCGAAGACTCATAGTCCACTATCTATACTGCTCACCTTACCGCTTAACCACTTACATGTCACTTACGTCTTAGCCACTTGTTTACGGGAGTACGTAGAGGCTTACCCTCCCATGTTCTCTCATTATGCCACTTTAATAACGGAGGCATGTAGAGGCTTGTCCTCCCATGTTCTCTCGTTATGCCACTTTAATAACGTAGGCACGTATAGGCTTACCCTACCACGCACTATCGTCATGCCACTAACACCATTAGTAGACTCCTTACCACTTCTATCACACTTAATCTAATTGTCTACAACACAATTCCTATCAGTTTATCATTTACATAATAAGCAAGTCACATCATAACATTCACACACTTATAATCACTTGGAGATCATTTCCTTTGCTGACACGTGCAATATCAGAAGATCGTTCACGCATCGTCAAACATTCACTCATAACCTCTACATGAGGACTAACTCATACATCATTTATAGCATACACTTACCACTTAAGGTAAGTGTATTCAAACTTCACATCGAGTAAGCACACAACCCCGAAAACATAACAAGGAAAATGGGGCTAGAAACTCACCTTGATCATGTTTCTTTATCCGTTAATCGTTATTCCTTTCTTTTGTTGAGCTAGGCTGACTGTACGTTAATCATATGTATCAATACATATCCTATTCACATTATTTATATCTCAGCCAAAAACGGCTAAGTCAGGTCTAATCTAATGGTTTTATGTTAGAATACATTTTTACTTAGATTGTTTTCATCTTTAACGCTAATGTATTTGAATGGTATTAGAATACACTTATATCTAATGATCACATCGTAAGCTAATGAACATTGTAAGCTAATGTAAGCAAGTATACATTGTAAGCGAGTATACATGTAAGCGAGTTTATGATTGTAAGCGACTATCTTCATTGTAAGTGAGTAAAGCATTGTAATCGAGTCTTGGGTATTATAAGCGAGTATAAGCTTTGTAAGCAAGTCTGGGGTTTGTAAGCGAGTGAGCTAGGTAACTTGGTCACGGGTTAGCTCTTTAAAATCATTATTTTTACTCGTTTTAATGCTAACATCTTATTATGGCTCGGTATTGATCCATAAATGTTTTCCTTAACCGTTTTCGGCCAAACCTCGACCCGAATGACCATAGATCTTGAATCTTTATGGCTAAAGATGTTCAAAACTAGATCTAGGGTTTCTTCTACAAGCCGTTCATAACCATAAGTTCGTTATGTTCATTTTATTCATCAAGTTCGCTACTTTATGGTTCGTTTATACCCGATCTACTCTAGGGCTTGGTCTCATGGTTAACCGTTAATAAAAACATAAACTTTAAAGATCAAGAACATACCTTTACTCGTTTTTAGGTTACAGTTAGCTTGGTTATGAACAATGACCTTTTATCTTGCTTGTAAGGTTAAGATTTATCAAGATTTAGGCTAGGTTTTGATCTTGGATCCTCTTCTTCTTCTCACGGCCTTAAAGAAGGGTTTGCGTGTGTGTTTTGAGTGTATAGAGATTAAGATGGATAAGATGGATGGAAATGGAAAGGATTAGGGTGTAAGGGGTATCTATACTCCCTTAAGCCCATGGACCTAAGGCCCATCTTTCCTTTTTGGTCCATAACTCATTCCATCTAACTAGCCTACTTAACCTTTCATATTTATTATGTTATTAATTCTTTATTATTTTGCTACTAATCCGAGTAAACTATTACGCCATAATTAAATAATGTATTAAATATTATTCTAGAAAATTTCGGGATGTTACATGAAACACACAGGAACAATTAATAGTTTGTTTAAGTTTGTTGGTACTCATGTATTAGAACCTGAAACAAGAAACAATAAAACAATAAACGATAACAGTGAATCGGGCCTGTGTTTGACATGATTCCCTTAAACAGATTCGCGGTATGTTCCCAGAGTACTCCAGTTCGAAGCAGCAGCAGACTGCCGGAATCTATCACATGCTTAGAACGAAACCGTGGTAATGTTGCAGCAGAGAATTAGAGAGAGATGTGATATTTGGTGTGTATGAACTGTTACATTTCTTTTGGTTTTATAAAAATAAAACCCATAACTAATTATTGACCATTTGCGCTTAATGATACTGAATAATGATCATAATAATGGTTATTAGTCCAGTTAAAACGAAAATAGTAATAATCATTATGAAATAATGATCATTAATAATCATTGACTAACAACTACGAAATGCATTAGCGAGCAGTGTAAAAAACAAGTGCAAGAAATTGTCTCACGCGGTCCCGGTTTTTTGGAGTTGCATTCGTGTCCTCTGGACGTGTGGGCACACACGAGTTCGAAGAAATTCAATTCTAGAAACCCAAATTTGCCCCCCCCCCCCCCACGCGTGCGCGCAGGTAGGACTTGTGGTAAAACACATCATAAATGAAGTAGGCTAAACCTTATATACAACTCCTCATTTTGTTCTCAGACCCATGTGGGAAAAGTTACCACTTTTATAGCTAATACATTCATTCACACACATATACCCAAAACTTCTAACACAAGATACATTAAATATTTAAATGGCGAAATTGAACTTTGTCATAAAGATATGCAGAAGTTTAGAGTGATATTCCAAGTTTAAAACAAAAACTTGACATGTTCAAAAGTCGGCATACATTTTAGAGAAATTTGATAAAAAAAAAAGATTCCGGTCGGTTCTAAAACAAGAATTGTTATGATCAAGTTTCCAAACCAGGACTTGGTTTTATGGAGAATTTTTCACCACATGTGCCAAACAAGTGAAAGATTTGGCTCGGAAGGATAAGGTTTTTAAAACAAAAAATAAATCTGATGCAAAAAGGACAACCACATACCAACAAAGAATTACATTTTGTGTGACTCTATTGATGCAAAAAGTCAAATTGACAATTGTCTCATATACAAATGATAGATTCTGATGTGTGGTATTTTGACAAAGTAGGGATGAACAAATTTGGCACAAGTACCGATTGGTACCATACCGAACTAGTACCAAAATCGATACCGATTTGGTACCATCGGTACCAAAGTTGTAAGTTTCGGTATCGGTACGGTCCGGTACCGGTATTTCCCTAATTTTACCTTAAATACTAGTACCGTCCCGGTACCGAACCGAAAATTTTGATACCGGTACCAGAATTTGCGATTTTCGGGATCAGGATTTACGGTACCGGTACAGAGCCGATCTCATCCCTATGAAAAAAAATACCCGATTGCACACTTGAAACCAGATTCAATTGCCGAAACTTGTTATGTAGTTGATTCTTTGAAAATTGACAAAAGTGTCAGACTAGTGCAAAGTGTTAAAACCAAGAAGAAACATGTTAAAATGGAAAAAACTTTGAAAACTCCATATTTCAAAACGTACAACTATTAGAGAGAATTTTTTTAAAGTCTACGAGGAGTGATGAAATTAAGAGGCTTGAGAACCAGTCAAATATTGACTTTGTTTGACTAAAACGTTTTGAATCCTCCATTTGTGCACATGATTCAAAATATCAAACCTCGGCATCTAAGCCTTTCACATAATCATCATCTCCGTGTGTTGAAATATGAAAGTGTTTTCATTGCAATGTTCAAGGACCTTTGATTGTTGTTTGTCCTTACAGGAGAAGATCAAATTGTCATGTGCTTTAAACGAGGTTTCATTAAGTTTTAGGAAATTTGAAACACTCAAAAAGAAAGCTAAACAATAAAGAGCTTATATTAATTCATTGTTGAAATCTCCTGAAAAGTCTCATTGTTTATATGATTTTGATTTGTTGAGACAACAAGTTGACAAATCATTACTAGCTTGGAAACCAAAAATCCCATATGCTTGTATCGATCATGTTGAGAATATTGGTCGACCTAAGACTTTGGAATAAGATAAACAGGTTGTTTATCTTAACAAGCCAGTGAAATATTTGTAAGGGATTACATGATCTCTCATATACAAGATAGAAAATAAAAGCAACTCAGACCGAGTACACATGTGTCTAGATAAATGAACAAGCACTCATAATCAGTTTTCTAATGGGCATCAGTTCCCAAAGAATTTTTGTATTGTATGTGTATGAAAAGTGGTACAAATCCCAAGAATAAAAGACGTTCATGCTGAGTTTGTTCAAGAAAATTATCTTGTCAATTAAAGATCTGTGAAATTTTTTTAGAGTCAACGATTCACCAGCATATCCCTGATGTATTTTTCCCCTACATTTCAGGGAATAAAGTTCAGCACAAATAGCAAGGAATTAGAGTCACTCGTGGAGTTATGCTCGCTTTATGAAGATGACTTAGTTTTTAATTATTAAAATATTATAATCAGATTAAACATATATTGATAATAAAATACTTGGATATTTATTATCCGTGAAGTTTTCAAAATAAATTATATCTTATTATTAAACAAAGTCTTCCGCTAAAATAACCCGTAACTCTGACATATTTACAAAGAGTGTTGTGTGTGCATGTGTTCATTTTGCAAAGAGATTCAGCTTATGTTTTCTTATTTTATTTTGCAAAAAAATTCAACTTGTTTCTTTCTTTATTTTTGCTCAAGCCTTGATTTCTCTCTCTGTGATAAGACTATCCGACCTTAGAGTTAAGATCCTGAGTATCCTGCATTATTTTCTTTGGTGTTTCGTATAACTCCTTGAACTTTCTCTGCGTGATAAGAAATTATCCAACTTGATTGTTAAGGCCTTATACACTTCAACTTATTTTATATTCTTATTTCGTTAAAATGGACTCTTATCTGCGTCTAGAAATACCGATCTTAAGGGAAAATTTTTAATATTTTTTTTTATATTCATTTTATTATTTTTGCATGGTACACAATTAATCTGTCTATATGAAGAAATTGAAATACATGTGAAATACATGTTATTTACTAGAGTCTTGTCTGATAGTTGGGGTCGACATATTATTTGTGTTTAAATCTTACTTAATTGCATATCATAAGGCTACTGAAAGATTATGTTGAGTTTAAAGTGTGCAACTATATCTACAATCGTCTTTGAATTATATGCATAATAATGTTGAAATGGAAATGTAGCTTGGGATGTTTATAGTCAATATGATCACATGTTGTGATCTTTCTCACAAAATATAGACTACTTACTTTTGCTATTATATTTTCAATTGATATCTTAATAAATCCAAAAAAGATTTTTGGTGTTTTATAGCATAAACTTTGTAAAAGTAAAAAAGATTTTCTTTCCATTGATCTTTCGAAAACTGATACACATTTTCAAATTGATTTTCCAGATTACAAAAATGTTTTCATCATTACACATTTCTGTTCATTCAGTTTTTATATTAAAATGTTAAATCAAGATTATACAGTTTATGATTTATTGATGGAATGTATTGATTGACTGCAGTTGAAAGACTTATCATTTATTAATCCTTGTATCTTTTGAATTGAAGATAAGAAAGAGAATTCAAGTTAAGGAGGAGTGAATATTAGGGATGGAAATGGGTTGGGTTTGGGTCGGGTTTAGGTATTCTCAAACCCATACCCGGTTATGAAAGTCCACACCAAACCCGTCGGGTTTTAATCGGGTAATTACCCGTCGGGTTTCGGGTTTTCCCATCGGGTTTCGGGTTTCTTATTGGGTTTTGATAAAATACTTGTCGGGTATACCCGGCTCAAAACACGCAAGGTTTCTACCGGGTTTTGACATAATATAAGTAATCGATTACAAAGATGGTTACCATAAAGATAAAATGTCTCAAATAAATGACATAAACAAGTTTCGACAAATAATATATTTGAAATATAATATGTATATAATATAATAAGTTATATCGGGTACATCGGGTATATAATTGGGTAAATGGGTTTATGTTATCGGGTAATCGGGTCGGGTAATCGGGTATATTAGAAATCCCAAACCCGTGAAAAGTTTCAAAACTAATCCCAAGCCCGTCCCAAACCCTAAAGGGTCGGGTATTACCCGTCCCATTTATGTCGGGTTTTGGGTTTTCCCATCGGGTTCGGGTTTCATTGCTGTCCCTAGTGAAGATATTGATCATGTGTACAAGCTTGAAGTTTATAAAGTTTGAAGACATACAACTAATGCCAATGGGGAGTTTATTAGTGCATTTTCTTTATGCCATTACATGTATAAAGACACATGTGACGATTAACTAAATGACCAATTGAAAGAGACAAAGACTAAAGTTTAACGAACTCCAGAAATTGTTAAAGGGGGGAGGGGTTTATTACACTCAATGTGACAAGTGTATGAGAGTTTAACCGTCTGATCATTTAGTCTTTGTAATAGGTATTTGAATAGTGTCCATACGCTTATAGTTTGAGGACCATATGATTCCATATGCTTACTTGTATGTATATGGATACCCATTTGCTTAATAGTAATCAAATGAATGCACATTTGCTTAATAGTAAGCAACTGATTTCCCGTTTGTTTGCTTAAAAGTAAGTAGATGAGTGTCCATTCGCTTAATAGTAAGCAAACGGAGTTCATTTACTTACTTGGCAAGCATAGGAGTTTTATAACAAGCATATAGCTCCCCTAGACTATATATAGTCTTCGTTAGGTAGTGTATGGATATAGAGCTCTCATTTACATATTTGATTGTAATCGAAATGTAACGTGTAACATCTTGGAACTTTCGGGCGACTTCTGTCAACTTTTGAAAGATGAAGGACCAAAAGTTTCTCAAAATTATTAGGGACCAACACCCCCAATACATACAATGAGAACCAGCACGGAAAATCATATCTAGCTATCCATAGCGCTATGCGAGAAACATGACCTAAGTCCATCGCGATACACGATTGACAGTAAAATATCTTATATTTTGGGCAGTGTTGCGCTACACGTGACCAAACCTATTTCCCCATCGCGATACGCTATGACCTTGTTAAGTAATTAGACACATGTATCGACATGTGGCGAATGACTCAGCTCCACATGAAAGACAACGAAGTCATGCGTGAAGTCGCATATCGTGACAGCCTCCCCAAGGACCTATCGTGATACGCGACAGATCCCAGTTTTTGCCTATAATAGAAAGAGCTCGGCATTTTGGTTCTGCATCCCAAACAAACTCTTTATACATACACTTTACATCGATATATGTGACAAGGAGCCTGATCCCCGATGTTCCGACGGTTTGGTCTCCCATACACAACGTATAAGTAGAAGTGTTGTGCAATCAACCTTAGACATTGCCCATGTTAAGGTAGGGGTTTCGTTTAAGTTATTTCATTATATGGCTTAAACCCTAGTCGGGGGTATAGCCTAAACCTTGAAAAAATTTAAAGTATAAAACAGCTTTTCATATACAAAAGTTAAAGTTATTGTCAAAATAATGTTTCTTCATGACTAAGAAACATAAAGCTTTACATATAAAGTTATAGTCAAATTGACTTTTCTTCTTGCAGAAAAAACCTAGAATAGAGTTTCTTCATGAGGAAAAAACGTAGCACCTAATTGGTAAATAAACAGAAATACTACATGTCAAAACGTTCTATTCATACAAATGATTGATCAAGGTTAAAGTTACGCAAATCAACTGAAGTTCTAAAGCTAGATCATTGATCTAGATATTTATACAAAGTAATTCTCGTACTATATGTCCGAGGTAACGCAGAAGCATGATCAGTAATAAAACTAAACAGAATGGTGGATACGCTAAAACTTTTATAAATCTTTAAACTGAGTCATTAAAAGTTTGCATGGGACCAAGTTGTTGGGTTTTAGCAAGATTATCAAAGTCCAAATAAACCCTTTTATTAGGAAAACGCAGCGGAAAATATAGGTTTTAAATCTTGTTTATCAATATACATAAAACCCATTTTATGTCAAAAACCCAATCCAGGATCCATATACAATCAACATGCTATCAAGAACAACCATAGAGTGTTGTAAAACATACCTTCAAGTGCAGAAATTGAAAGGGATGAATGAGTTTGAATGACGAATCTTCAAGAGAGAAGACCTCAAGCTTGTATACCCTTACAAGCTACCAACAAACACCAAGGTTGCTAGGATCCTTACACTTCTTGTAATCTCCTCTTGTTCTTCCCTTTTGGTTCTCGGCCAAGAGAAAGAGTAGAGAGAGTTTGTGTGTGAGAGAGAAGGTGTTTTGTTGTGGTTGTTCCAAGAAAAGTGATCTCCCAACCAAAACACATGCATGCTTTGAAAGAAAACAAAAGGAGAGAGAGGGAACCGGACCATGGGGTCTTTTCCCCCCAAAACTCAAAACCAATTTGTTTTATTTTCTTTTAAAACATATTTGTTATTTATCCAAAAAAATAACATCTCTCAAATAAATTATCCACATAATTTACTTAACACACAAATGCAAATATTTAGAAAACCCATTTTCCAAATATTTTAAGTGTTGATAATTATTATTTAGATCATATCTAACAATAAATATCGTGGCGTTTGTCTAGCTGTTATTGGGTATGACCCGACTTGGATCATTACGTACTAGCCACATCAACTCAAATATGTATCTTGGGCAGATAGATTCCAACAATCTCCCACTTGCACAAGATACATAGAAGATTGATGCAAATAGCAAATACTGCCTAACAATGGTTTACTATCCCTAATACGCATAACCGAAGTGCCATTCAATAACATCATCCCCTTCAAGTCCCTTACTTAAATATGATTTAGGTGAAACTATCATTTATCCTTTTGCCACAAATGTCATGTTAAATCCAGAGATACGGAGCGATCATTCTCTATTGATTTAACTTATCAGGCCTTAGACATTTAATTCTCAACGAATAAGAGGGACAAATCCCCTATTGACTACATATGTTTCTCACTATCACCTTGTACTACACTTGAGCTTAGCCTTATGTACTAACATATTTCAGAGCAGCGAAGAACTAAGTCAAAGTATAATAGTCGGTGAATATCAAGAACCAATATGTATCTCAGGTCGGAGGACACTATGATGTTTGCCTTTACTCAAATTTAATTATGACCATAAATCACAAGGATTCCATGCAGTAAAATTGAGGGCGGGTCAGTCCAATATTTATCCCATAAATATCTATGAACCTTGGAAGCAAACCCTTGCTATATTCATACCTCATGAATATCTACCAATCCAAGTTCATATAGTATTTCTTTCACATTTGTTCCCACAAATATGATCGACTACGGATATTTAGAATAATCAAATTATTCACGGATTTAAACATGCAAAAATGGAACATAACTCAAAAACATAATCATAACCAAAACCATATGATTGAGTTAAATTAACAATTGTTTCGATATCAAATACAAAATTTTGATCAAATCCAATCACTAGAATATCGAAGTCCTAAGGCACAAGTATGACCTTCATGCTTTGGACTTTCTAGGAGCTTCGTGAGTGGATCTGCAATGTTTTGATCAGTGTGAAATTTGTGAATACATATCTTTCACTTTTCAACTTCATCCCTTATGTAGTTGAATCTCTGCTCAATGTGCCTAGTCTTTTTATGTGCACGGGGTTCCTTGATTTGAGCAATCGCACCCTCGTTATCACAAAAGATTTCTAGAGGGTCCTGAATGGTACGGACTACCCCTAGGTCGGCAATGAACTTTCTAATCCACGCAGCTTCTTAAGCTGCCAAGGAGGCGGCGATGTATTCTGATTCAGTGGTGGACAAGGCTACCAAGTCTTGTTTTGCGCTCTTCCAAGAGACAACACCACCATTCAGAACGAAGACATATCCCGATTTTGATCGAGAGTCATCTCGATCAGTTTGGAAACTCGCATCCGTGCAACCCTTTATAACGAGTTCCTCCTCACCAGATCCATATATTAGAAACATATCCTTAGTCCTCCTAAGGTATTTCAATATGCTCTTAACCGCCATCCAATGGCTGGTTCCCGGATTTTGTTGGTATCTACTTGTCATGCTCAAAGCGCATGACACATCCAATCTAGTGCATATCATGGCATACTTGATGGTTCCTATAGCAGATGCATATGGGATTCCATTCATTTTGTCTTGCTCATCCTTTGAGCTTGGACATTGAGATGCACTCAATATTGTTCCTCTTTGAATAAGTACCAAACCTTTCTTAGAGTTGTCCATCTTGAACCTTTTTAAGATTTTGTCAATGTATGCACTTTGATTTAAACCTATTAACCGCCTTGATCTATCTCTATAGATCCTTATTCCTAGAATATAGGCGGCTTCACCAAGATCCTTGATGGAAAAGCAATTTCCAATACAGGCTTTTACACCTTCCAAGGTTGGAATGTCATTTCCAAATAGTAGTATGTCATCGACATATAATACCAGAAAGGTAATGATGCTCCCACTAGCTTTCTTATACACACAAGCTTCATCAGCGTTTTTGATGAATCCAAATTTCTTAACTTCATCATCAAAACGGTGATTCCAACTTCTAGATGTTTGTTTCAATCCATATATTTACTTCTTCAACTTGCATACTTTATTAGGATGTTGTGGATCGACAAAACCTTCAGGCTGAACCATATAGACATCTTCCTCAAGATGCCCATTTAGAAAAGCAGTTTTGACATCCATTTGCCATATCTCATAGTCGTAATATGAAGCTATGGCAAATAATATCTTTATAGACTTTAGCATCGCCACCGGCGAGAAAGTTTCATCATAATCAACCCCTTGAGTTTGAGTGAAACCCTTTGCTAAAAGTCTAGCTTTATAAGTATCCAAGTTTCCATGCATATCAGTTTTCTTCTTGAGCTTGTGGTTCTCGATCCTCCTCGAGTTCCACAGTTCTATCAGTTCCTTCCATAAGGAATCTTCTTTCCAAGAACTCAGCCTTTCAAGCAATAAAAACTTTATGCTCGTTTGGATTGTAGAAATAATATCCCATCGAATCTTTGGGATATCCTACAAAGATACACTTAGTGGATCGGCTTTCAAGTTTGTTTTGGGTGTTGTTCTTGACATAAGCCTCACAACCCCATACCTTTAAATAAGATAACGATGGAACCTTTCCATGCCATATTTCAAAAGGTGTCCTTTCCACTTTCTTGGTTGGTGCCATATTTAAAATACGGGCTGCGGAGATCAATGCGAAACCCCAAAATGATAGAGGTAATGTGCTTCTAGCCATCATAGATCGAACCATATCCAATAGAGTTTGATTCCTCCTCTCGGACACACCATTATCTTGTGATGTTCCAGGTGGGGTAAGTTATGAGACAATCCCGCAACTCCTAAGATGTTCTAGAAACGCATCATTGAGGTATTCACCTCCTCTATCGGAATGAAGTACTTTGATTGTTTTATTGAGTTGATTTTGCACTTCATTTTGGAAGACTTTGAACATTTCAAAGGCTTCATATTTGTGTCTTAACAAGAACACATACCCATAGCGACTATAATCGTTGGTAAAGATAATGAAGTATCTTTCAACATTCCTTGTCATCGTCTTAAAAGGACCATATACATCCGAATGTATGATACCTAATAAATCTTTCACCCTTTCATTAGTTCCACTAAAAGGATTCTTGGTCATCTTTCCTAATAAACAAGATTCACACTTATCAAATAAATCATCATTTGATTCCGAAAGACCATTCTTTTGAAGTGTATGAATGCGATCCTTGTTTATGTGACCTAGGCGACAATGCCAAAGAAAAGTTTTACTCAAATCCAATTTGAGTCTTTTGGTGTTAGCTTGGTACAACGAGTTATCAATGGATATATTATCATGAACTAATTCATAAATGCCATTAGACGGCATCGCTTTAAAATAAAAATACATCATTCATGAAAACATAAATACCATTGTTGACAAACTTAAAATCATAACCAAATTGTCTTAATAAAGAAACATTGATAATATTCCTAGTCAAACTAGGAGAATACAGAATGTTTTTCAAAATAACTTCCAAACCATTTGGAAGCTTTAAAACATAATCTCCTCGGGCTTGGACGTCAACATTTGCTCCATTGCCCATGAAGAGACTTATATCTCCCTTCTTGTAATCATTTCTTCTTTTGAACTCCTACAATGAATTGCATATGTGAGTTCCACATCCGGTATCCAATACCCATGTGTTAGAAGAAATAGTATTAAGATCAATATGGATCATGAAAGTTTTACCTGAGGTTTGCCTCGCATCCCTCTTAGCTTTCAAATCCTTGAGATAGGTCGGACAGTTCCTCATCCAGTGACCTATCTCTCCACAACCAAAGCACGGATCCTTAGAGCTAACCTTTAGCTTCTTGGGTTTAGGTTCCGTCTTTGCCTTTCCCTTGAACTTGCCCTTGACTTGTCCTTTACCACTAGCAACCTTTGCCTTGGGTTCTGGATGATGCCTCTTCTTCAAGACACCCTCATTGATTGCAAGAACGGGTAAAACCTTTTTACCCATGCCAGCTTCGGCTATTTTGAGCATTGCGTGAAGCTCACCAATGTTCTTGTCCCATCCGTTCATGTTGTAATTCATGACAAATGTCTTAAACCTTTTAGTTAAGCCATTAAGGATCAAATTCGTGGCTAACTCTCTTGAGATGGGACAATTGAGTCGTTCAAGCCGATAAATGTGGCTTTTCATCTTAAGCACATAAGATGAGAAAGATTGGGTTTCTTCCATACGACATGCATGAAACGCTCGAACCGTTTCGAAGCGCTCCACCCTTTCTTGAGTAAGGAACATTTACATAAGCTGATTGATCATGTCATATGCCCCATGATTCTCGAAATCCTTTTGGATCTCGGGAATCATTGTTCCCAACATGAGGCAATAAACTTGCACCGAATCCTCAGTCTATTTTAACCAATCCGCATAGGCATCTAAGTTATTGACATCAAGTTCATCGGGAATAGGATCATCCAAAATATAGGATTTCTTCTCTTGCTTGAGAACAACTCTCAAGTTTCGATACCAATCCATAAAGTTACTGTAATTCAGACGATCCTTATTCAAAATGGATCTCATTGATAGATTATGCACAGGTGGGATAATAGCATTCTGTGAATTGTTTGCGGCCATCTATAAAAGAATTTAACAAAGCTCAATTTTAGTATTTTCGATATCAATAAATTTTAATCGTTAATACCCTTTAATGTCTCCAATACAATTGATGATTAAAATCTAGAACCCAACGTTTTATTCAAATAGTAGTTAGGTGACATTTATCCTTGATATACATCTATTCTCGAATCCCTTGTAAAGTTGTGTATGTTTAATGTTTTGAGTTAGGTTTAGTTCGTGTTTTGATAATCTTTTATTAATTTTGGTTTTGAGTCAAGTTTATTTGATATTTATCATGTTTTAAATCTTTTGGTGTCTTACATGTTAAGCTCTAATTCTTTCTATCATTTCATGTGAAGTCTATGTTCGTTTTTTGCTTATCAATGGTTACATGATCACTTCACTTAATGTTTTGTTATGTTTTCATGTAGATGGTGGCTTGAGAATCAAGGAAAAGAAGGTCTAGAAGTTTCTAATCGTTACTTGGAGTTCAAGAAAAAGAATTTACAAGATTTAATAATAAAAAAAGCAAGAAAATGAAATTCCATTTTGTACACGCCGCGCCGCGCGACGGGGGAGGCTAGGCCCGGTCGCGCGGTGCCTAGGTCCACTGTTTAGCCAAATTTTGCAATTCAAGCCCGTTTCCCGTTATATAAACTTAAGGATTGCAAACCTAGACGAATTCATTCACTTTGGCAGCCGTTTTTTAGAAGGAAAAGAGAGTTTTGGAGGAATTTTGAAGCTAGGAATCAAAGAGGATCATAGAGCTTTCATACGAATGTTCAAGGGTCGATTAAGACGGGTTCTCTAGTTCTTTTTCATTGTCTTTGTTCATTATCTTTCATGAATTTACTCTTTGTTATTTGTTCTAGTTCTTTGATTATGATTATATGTCTACCTAGGTTTGATGAATATGTGTTGATTTGATTCTTCCTTTGGACTATTGTTTTGATTATGGTTTCGTTATATTAATAGTAAAAGACTTGATTTTTCTTTCATGATGCATATGAGTGTTTATTATGTTGGTTGATTATTAATTATTGCTTCACATGGATCTTGTTTTCTATTGATTGTGTTCATTAGATATTAGGGTTCATGTTTAATCATTACTTGGTGTTTTGATTATTGTGATTGAATAGGCCTATTAGATCATAGAAGCTTGTTGATCGTTGATTAGGATTTAGAATGTTTTGCTAAATTCCAATAGCTGTAAGGTGAGGAGTTGTTCATGTTTCTTGGTCAATCGCATGCTAGGATAGATTAGTGACAATATTCATGCTTATTGTGTTGATCCTTGTTCATGATGTCGTGTTTAGCTTATCAAGTTATCTATGGTTTAGTGTTTTGTGAGATTTCTTGCTTTAGATACTATTAATTAACCCTATTTGATAACTGTGAGGAAATCAATATAACTGATTGCTTAATAATCTAATAATTATTCTTTGGGATGTCATTTGATTCGGTCAAGGGTCCTTTAGGGTTTGTTAGATGAATATGTTTAGAAATAAGTTTCCATATCATGTTATTTGTCCATTGCTTGATGATTGTTGATACATGGGATTCTTACCGAGGTAGATTCCTTCTCTTATTGGTTTCGATCTTGTGTTTAATTTCTTGTTTCTAGTTTACTTGTTTATTTAATTTCTTAGTTTAATATTAGTTTAAAAACCCACTTAAAACATTAATAATAAATAGTCGTGTCGTAAGTCGAGTCTAATTAGCTAATTTACGTAATTTATAGAGTTTTGTGGGTTCGATATTCCGGACTTACTTAGCTTTAGTACAATTGACCCGTTCACTTGCCGGTTTTTTGTGTAGTTGAGTCTTAGGTCTAGTTTTTATTACTTGTTTAATTTAATTAATATTTAATTGACTGTTTTTAGCACATCAAGTTTTCGGCGCCGTTGCCGGGGATTCTTAGCAATTGCTTTATTAGCTTTACTTGGACTTATCTGCTACATCCGTGCTATTTGTTTTATTTTTGTTTGAGTCGTAGGAGTCTAATTTAAGTTTTAGTTGATTTTTAAGTATTCGAGTCTACTCACTTGGTCTTTTGCGTTTTTCAGGTTTATGCCACATCTTCGTTCGCAAGGACCACCGCTGGATAATCTTAGATCTTCTCCGTTGAAGACCGAGGCTAGTTCGTCAGTAGAAAAACAACCGTCAGAACCCGCATCTACACCAAATTCGTCACCACCCAATTCACCACCCGAAAGTCTTAGACGTCAAGATAAAATGGCCGACAATAGGACAATTGCTGCTCAAGCCTTCGATGGCATAACCGGAAACCAATCATGCATCGTCTTCCCCGAGATCAACAATCCCAACTCGTGGCAGATTCCGTCATACGTCATGAACAATATCGTTCAAACTAATCAGTTCACGGGGCGTGATGACGAGGATGCACCGACTCGCATTAACAGACTTTACCGCGTTCTAAAAACTTTTAATTTACAAGGTGCTACCGAAGATGCTATTTTCTTACATCTGTTTCCGTTTTCACTTGCAGGTAAAGCAGCTACTTGGCTTGACACTCAGCCACTTGGCACGTTCACCAGTTGGGAAATGCTGCGTTCTGCATTTATCAAGAGATACTTCCCACCGGCTAAAGCGGCTATTCTTCGCGATCAGATTCACTCGTTCCACATGGAGCCGGGGGAGCAATATTGTCATGCTTGGGAGAATTTTCAGAACGTGCTAGCTCGTTGCTCACAGAATGGTCTCACACCATGGGATCTCGTGGATAAATTTTACAATGGGTTGAACTACGAAACCCAAGTTCGGTTCGACACCGCCTCGGGAGGAAGTTTACTGGCGAGGAAAAATGTCACCGAGTTTAACGAGATGTTTGAGAGCTTTGCTCAATCCGATTATGCCAAAGTTCCACATCGCGAGAATTCCACTCCCATTAGCAATACATCCTCATCCACTCGAGGAGTACACCGGGTTAATCTGGATACTAGTGTGGCTGCTGCTTTGGAATCACTAACTCGAGAGGTTAAGGAGCTGAAGGCCAAGGTAGACAGGTGTGAGTTTGTAGAGGTGGACATGGTACGTTGGAATGCCCGGTGATGACTCAAAAGGTCGATTTTGTTGCTGGTCAGAATAGGTTTCCCAACAATTATAACAACAACAACAACAATCAGAGTTGGAACGCCTACAAGAACCCGAATCAGAATAATGCTAATTAGCGTCCATCAGGTGCACCACCCGGATTTCAAAATTCTTATACTCCAAGGACAAAGTTCATATTTTAATGATAATAATACTAATGGCACTAATGTTCAAAATAATATGCACGATTCGAATGGTGGAATTGGACGTTTGGAAGAGATGATGAAGCAAATCCTGGAGAGGGACCAAGCTACACAGAAGATGTTTTCCGAGCATGACCTCCTTTTTAAGAATCAACAATATGCTATTCTTGATATTCAAAGGACTGTTGGTGATATTGCTCGGCGTTTAGAAAAGAGGCCTCCAGGTCAGGTTTCGGGTATTCCTCAAAATAATCCGGTTGCTCAATTGAAAGCCGTCTCCACTTTTAGTGGAAGGGTTTTTGGTCCGGAGAGAGTTAGAAGAGAAATTGAGAAAGATGGGGACGATGAGTTGGTAGATGAGGAGATAGAGGTAGAGGATCCAGGTAAGTCACAAGGTACAACACCAATTATTGAGCCGCATATTGAGAAGAAGCGGTTGAAGTACGGCCACCACCACACATCATTAACCCTGCTTATGTCTAGTATCCCGCCCGTCTAAAGCATTAAAGGTATACAAAATATTACGGGCATTGTCTCAATATATTTAGCCAATTGAATGTCAACCTCCCGTTCGTCGAAGTCCTCCAGCATATGCCTAAATATGCCAAGTTTTTGAAAGATCTTCTTAAAAGAAAGGATAAGTTGGAGAAGCTGTCGACTGTTCCACTAAATGGAGAGTGTTCTACGGTAGTTCTTAATAAAGTACCAGAAAAATTACCCGGCCCCGGCGTTTATACCATTATATGTCTTTTCGGAAGTGAGACGACGTGTCAAGCATTGGCCGATCTTGGAGCTAGCATAAACCTCATGCCATATTCTTTATATGAAAAGTTGGGCCTAGGAGATCTCACCCCCTACTCGTATGACGTTGTCTTTAGCTGATCGTTCCGTTAAGTATCCGAGGGGTGTCGTGGAGAATTTGCTCGTTAAGGTAGATAATTTGGTTTTTCCCGCAGATTTTGTTGTGTTAGATATGGAGGCCGACGAGAGATTTCCTAGCATTTTTGGTCGTCCATTCTTACGTACCGCTAGGGCGGTCATTGACGTGTTTGAGGGTAAGATCACTCTTAGAGCCGGTGATGAAAGTGCCACTTATTTGACGAAGTCCATGAGACATCCGTGTGGTCAAGACGGTCTCATTGATCCATGTCATCCAGTTTATTCGATAGAATCATTTATCTCGGGCATGAGTCCTAGTCTTGACGATTCCTGTTCGGTGAGTATTAGGGTGAAAAAGGAGCGAGAGGTTTTTAGTTCTTGAGAAATGGTAAAGGGTGATGGAGAAAGAGGTGGTGGAAAGCGAAAGATTGAAAGGGTTCATGGAATTAAAAAGAAGAAGACCAAGATTGATGAATGGTCGGATCATGATTCGATATCTTTGAGGGCATTGGAGTTCTACCGAGGTGGAGGAAGCTCCACTCGGTCCGCCACGTGATTCGCATAGCATGGGTTCTTGAGTGAAAACTCAAGTGTAGAGTTTGTATATTTTATTTTTATTTCTATTTTCTTTTTCTTTGAGTCACTAACGTAATTTTTTGTAGTTCTTCTTTGTTTTATGTTTTTGAGTTTTGCTAGGTAAAGGAGAGATTGAATGAGCTAGAGAGACGATCCCCAAGGAAGAATATATTGAAAAAGATAAGTGTGGGGATGGAGCAGCTGAGCCATATACTTTATATTTATTATTTGCTGCTAATTCAAGTTTTATATTTTTTGTTTGGTTGTTGAAGTACTTTAATTGCATAATATCTATCAGTTTGATAAGATACATTTTTAGATATGTTTGTTTTGTTTTAGCGCTTATGTTCGTGAGAGAATGAGTTACCATTTGCTGAGCATGTTCGTAGTTGGAGGGCATTCATGGAAGAAGACCTTGGCATCATGTTTCATGCGCATATTACCAGCTAAGTCTTTTTCATTATCTAGCTTATTAACTTTTTATTTTGTTTTTATTTTAATTTTAATTTTTAGTTTTAGTTTTTTATAGTTTTTGTAGTCCGACTTTATTTTATTTTATTTTTATTTTATGTCGTCCTTATCCTTGCATTGAGGACAATGCAAAATTTAAGTGTGAGGATAGGATATTTGAGTCGTAGTTTAAATTTAACTAATTAAAAATAAAAAAATTAAAAAAAAAATTGAAAAATGTTTTAAAAAAATGTCCCTTGAAGTTAGTTTTTTGCGTAAAAGTAGGAGATGATGATATTTATCGGAAATTGGTTTTTCAAACTAATAATAATATGAGATAAATAAAAGAAAGCGCACTTAACTTGGGATGTGTCGGTAGGCTCAGTCTTGAAAATGAAAGGGCAATTTGATAAAATGGGTCGAAAATCTCTTGTGGGTAAAGCGTTTTATTCGTAGAAAATAAGTAATGAAAGGTCGGGCCATACTCAAGCCTCAATTATTGGTATGAAAAGTGGAAATATTATAAAGTTTGAAAAGTTTAAAAAATTGAATACGTTATCATATGATGCTTGGGTAGGTTTAACCTTAGAGTATGCGGTGTAGCCTGTGATATAAATCTTAAACTGCTAGCTTTAGTGTTTTACACATCATTGGCGTATGGTTTGATAACGTTAAATCTTATATTGATGGGATGCCTCGGGTCCGGAGACTATGGGTCTGTATGCAGTCTATTCATCTGGGTATTCACAATTCCAAATGGGGTTGTGAATATTTAAAATAAAGATAAAAAAAGAGCAAACCCGCAGTTTTCTGCCAAATAAGTCTTTAAACATGATCAAAAAAGTACAAAGTACAAATACATTACAGACTTGATCATCCACGCTGTTAGCCATGTGGGGTCCCCTTGCTCGCGTCCCATTGAGAAACGGACCACAAGGGACACGCCACATGTAAACCCTACAGATGAAATTTTGCATACTCACCTATGGTAATGGTTCGGTGTATCGCTTGATAACGGGGGTATGTCATGTTGTGAGGAACATTAGCTATAAATTAATTGAACCTTAATCATATCTAATGGCTGCTTGGTAGACTTTGATGCTTAAGTTTAAGTGGATAAACAATACCCTTGATCGTCTTAACTATTCATAAAAAAAAGAGCAACAAAAGTTTTTAATCTGCTAATTTTTAGGTTTAAGTTAAGTTGGGGTGGTCTGGTCCGGTAAGAGCTGAAAATAAGTGGGTCTTAATTGTGTAAACCACTGAGTAATATTATCGTCGGACCATATTTGTCCCGGTAAATATTAAGGCATGGGTTTAAGTGGACAACAATATCGGTGATCGCGGTTTTTGCGTTCTTCTAAACTTTAAAAATTAACCTATATGTTTGTAAGATTGTAATTTCCCGATTCTAATCCAACTGCATCAGACTTTTTCAAGGACGAAAAAAGAGTAAGTGTGGTGATATTTGATATACGTCTATTTATACATCTCGAATCCCTTGTAAAGTTGTGTATGTTTAATGTTTTGAGTTCGGTTTAGTTCGTGTTTTGATAATATTTTATTAATTTTGGTTTTGAGTCAAGTTTATTTGATATTTATCATGTTTTAAATCTTTTGGTGTCTTACATGTTAAGCTCTAATTCTTTCTATCATTTCATGTGAAGTCTGTGTTCGTTTTTTGCTTATCAATGGTTACATGATCACTTCACTTAATGTTTTGTTATGTTTTCATGTAGATGGTGGCTTGAGAGTCAAGGAAAAGAAGGTCTAGAAGTTTCTAATCGTTACTTGGAGTTCAAGAAAAAGATTTTACAAGATTTAATAATAAAAAAGCAAGAAAATGAAATTCCCTTTTTTACGCGACGCGCCGCGCGACGGGGGAGGCCAGGCCTGGTCGCACGGCTCCTAGGTCCACTGTGCAGCCAAATTTTGCAAGTCCAAGCCCGTTTCTCATTATATAAACTTAAGGATTGCAAACCTAGACGAATTCATTCAATTTGGCAGCCGTTTTTGAGAAGGAAAAGAGAGTTTTGGAGGAGTTTTGAAGCTAAGAATCAAAGAGGATCATAGAGCTTTCATACGAGTGTTCAAGGGTATATTAAGACGGGTTCTCTCGTTCTTTTTCATTGTCTTTATTCATTATCTTTCATGAATTTACTCTTTGTTATTTGTTCTAGTTCTTTGATTATGATTATTCTAGGCTAGACTCCATGTCTACCTAGGTTTGATGAATATGTGTTGATTTGATTCTTCCTTTGGACTGTTGTTTTGATTATGGTTTCGTTATATTAATAGTAAAAGACTTGATTTTTCTTTCATGATGCATATGAGTATTTATTATGTTGGTTGATTATTAATTATTGCTTCACATGGATCTTGTTTTCTATTGATTGTGTTCTTTAGATATTAGGGTTCATGTTTAATCATTACTTGGTGTTTTGATTATTGTGATTGAATAGGCCTATTAGATCATAGAAGCTTGTTGATCGTTGATTAGGATTTAGAATGTTTTGCTAAATTCCAATAGCTGTAAGGTGAGGAGTTGTTCATGTTTCTTGGTCAATCGCATGCTAGGGTAGATTAGTGTGACAATATTCATGCTTATTGTGTTGATCCTTGTTCATGATGCCATGTTTAGCTTATCAAGTTATCTATGGTTTAGTGTTTCGTGAGATTGCTTGCTTTAGATACTATTAATTAACCCTATTTGATAACTGTGAGGAAATCAATATAACTGATTGCTTAATAATCTAATAATTATTCTTTGGGATGTCATTTGATTCGGTCAAGGGTCCTTTAGGGTTTGTTAGATGAATATGTATAGAAATAAGTTTACATATCATGTTATTTGTCCATTGCTTGATGATTGTTGATACATGGGATTCTTACCTAGGTAGATTCCTTCTCTTATTGGTTTCGATCTTGTGTTTAATTTCTTGTTACTAGTTTACTTGTTTATTTAATTTCTTAGTTTAATATTAGTTTAAAAACCCACCCCTTAAAACATTAATAATAAATAGTCGTGTCGTAAGTCGAATCTAATTAGCTAATTTACGTAATTTATAGAGTCCTGTGGGACCGATATTCCGGACTTATTTAGCTTTAGTACAATTGAGCGGTTCACTTGCCGGTGTTTTGTGTAGTTGAGTCTTAGGTCTAGTTTTTATTACGTGTTAGTTAATATTTAATTGACTGTTTTTAGCACATCAATCCTACTATTCACATTAACAAGGTAGATAACGTTTGACAATTGCAACCCTTCGCAACTTCTAGTTTTATGGGATCGCTTAAACATCATATGTTTAGTTGGCATGTTTAATCCCATCAACACCATTGTACGCCATGCTTCGGTGACCCTATTCACATGGTTTCCAAATCAAGTCGTCCTACTTACACACACGTGTGTGTTTACACATAAAAGTGGTTAGGTGACCTTTATCCCACAAGTATTGTAAATTCACCTCAAGATCACAAGTTTTCTTAAATGTGGTTAGGTGACCTTTATCCCACATCAAGTCTCCAAGTGATTCGAGTGTCGTATAAAAGGATGGTGTTCAACTCGTTTTAAAAGGGATTTAAGTTTTCAAAATTCTAGATTGGAAAACTATATTATTTACCTTCCATAAGCATGCATTCAAATGTATGGTACCTTTTGAAAACCAATTTTTCAAATTCCTTTTAATAAAACCCATTTTATTATGAAACCATTAATAGTTAATAAAACCAATTTATAACTCAATAATTTCAAGGAATCAATTTTATGCAAGTTGTTGGTTTTAATATTTAACAACATATACAAGTATGATAAAACATAATTAAATCAACCACAAAAGCATAAAATACAATCAAGTCCATAACCATAGCCACCTAAGGTTGACAACACTTGTTGACCGAAACAAGTGTGTCATAAGGTCTCTCCTAAGGGACGAGCATGACACAAGGTATGAGATGGTGAACTCTCATTTGATTCCGCATCCATATGTTTCAATCGTTCACATCTTGTTGTGATCCTTCTTCTTATGTGGGCTTCCACTTGGCATCCTCCAAAGTGGTGTTGTAGTTGCATCTTCTTTTACAAAATATATCCTAATACATTTTTCTAATAAAAGAAATACAAGTATTCTACTTATTATTACAAACCAATTGAAAGAATAAATAGATTACAAACCCGAATAAAGAATATTACAACCAAATGAATAAATCACAACAAAACTCCTCAATATACACAAGGTCATGGCTAGATTATTGATGACCGTCGTTTGAGTCAATCAAAAACCTAATTATTCTAAATAGTTAGAGAAAGTAGGGTGTCGTATCACAAGGAGTATGTGGTCAATGCAATTCGTGTAACAGATTTAATATTATGAAGTAAATGATTTTAGTGCTGATCAAGCAAGCAATTATTAGTGAGTTTATAGAACTAAGCAACGAACGAACAAGCGAGTTGTAAACAGTTAACAAAGCAAATCACACACGGAAATTCAAGTAAGCAACCAAACAGTATCTCATGCAACCTAACAGATTTATTATTAACGATTAACTAAAAACTGGTCAACCAGGCAAACCTTAGACGTCAACAATTACTTTACACACGGCACTGGTTATCAAACAGTCCTTGCCAGTGTGACTCAGTTAAGGGTAATTGTACGTTTTATCATATTCAATCTAACCAAACAGTTATATGACTAATTATTTAGCAACTGGTAACAGATCGTTCAGACCAACGTAAACCTAAACCGACCGAACACACAGAAATACCAAACATCAATAATCATATATTAATCATCAATAATCAAAACATAAGTATTCTTAATCACAAGAGAAAAACTGTAAAGAGATACAAACTATACATCCCGGGTGCGATTCTAGGAGATTAGCCGAGCCTAGACATCATTGAATCTTCGATATGGATGATAGAAATCATATGTAGGGTCTTGACACGAGCTAGGATAGTGTAAATCGCCTTCTTGGACTGTTGGAATCGCCTCTTGGTCGTCAAAAACGAAGTTAGGGTTTTCCAAGATGAAAAATACGATATAAACCAAAAATCCCGCCTGCACACCCCATCGCGATACGCGATGGGGTCTTCAATGGTCCATCGCGTATCGCGATGGACCAGAAAGTCAACATATTTTTAACCCCATAGCGATACGCTATGGGTCTTCAAGGGAGCCCATCGCGTATCGCGATGGGTCTCCTCACCAGCAAATATCATTAAGCTTCTCGTTTCGCGTGCTGGACATCCCGGGTCTTCATTCCGTGCTACAACAGGTCCATATTGAATACTTTAACGCCTGTGACCTGAAATCCAATAATACACGTATGAAGTATCGATAGTTCTAGAATAAACAGTTAAAACTAAACAATAAACAAACTAAAACATATACAAATTAACCGACCATCACATCCCCACACTTATCTTTTGCTTGCCCTCAAGCAAAACTCTAAAGCAAACATCGACCTCCATCATAGGTATGTAGATTATCGCCATTAATACTAGTAAGGTTTAAGGTCATACCCAGTTTCCCAAACTGACACTGTTTTTAGATTGACATCTCACAAATACGGTTTAATGATATAATAAAAACAATAGAGCCGCCCAGACAGGTGTACTTTGTTTCCGGTTAAGGCACACATGCTCATACCACTCGTAATATAACATCTCTCCTCTCAGTTTAATATCTGGACTAGCAAAAGATGTGCCAGTATCACTCAGCTCTCAATATCACTCAGAAGTACATATTAATCCATCAAGCTGCTTTGGCACAAATTCAAATCAAGAGGTCTTTAAAAGGGTTGTAACGGGGCCAAGTGTAAGGGTATGGAAGGGAAATATTTAAGTAGCTCAAACGATCCAACCCGGCTTATTACAAAACATCTAAATAAATGAAACAACTGTACAACTAACTGACCGATTATATACATCTAAATAAGCAAACTATCAACATACTGATTTCACAATTTTTTTTTTACATAAACGAACTTCAACGAACGAACTATAGAATACATAACTGAATATAAACAGACATCTTTTTGTCTTTTTCTCAATTTTTTTAAGCATAATAACGTGATGCTTAACCATGAGATAAATACAAATACAAAACAAAAGCAAATACAATTACAGTTACAAATAAACCTAGTAAGCCGGATCATCTCGTAACATAATGTCGGGGTTAAACAAACGAAAAATAAGTCCAAGAAATGTTTTCTAAGGGACCCAACCCCCCGCCCCTCACATTAACCTCACCTCATATGTGTAATAATAAGGCCCCAACCCCCCAATACCCACACTCACGCTCATCCAAACGAGGCTTAACCTAGTTGCCTCTATCACTTTTGCATTTTGCCAACTGTGATCCCGAAATCCATGAACATCAGTGAAAGCACTCAAATGACATGTGTGTACAATATATTATATGTGTATTATATATATTTGGGTCAACTCACACACGTACCGGAGGAATAGGATTGACGATATAAACATGTGTACCTGTCCCCATGACTCGTTATCCCCGCCTAAATGACCCCATTTTCAACCTCTCGTTATAAAAACATTTGTGAGTAAGACTAATGAGACGCTGAAAAACCAACCATGACCAGAAACCTATGACTTGGGATTAATGGCAATAATTAACAGTTAACAACTTTGGTTTCTGAACACTCTTTGAGGTACTATCGGGCTAAAAATTTTCAAATTTCCCTCATCCCCACACTTGAGGTTTACATTGTCCTCAATGTAAGAAAACTTAACATTGTCCTCAAAGTTAAAAATGATAGAACGATTAACGAACATTTGAGGGATGGGGTTGAAATTGAGTTTTTGACTATTAAGCAATTATAAAATTTCGGGGCTCATGTGTGGCGGTTCTACTAACAATTATACAATTACACTTTTAACGTTTAAAGTAATAAAACAAAATTAAACTATGAAACTTAAATCACCTGATATGAACGTGACTGGAGAAGGACCAGTCGGCTCGTGAACTCTCAAAAACACTCGTGTACTCTCGTCTCATCCAATTACCAAACTGACAATCGAACCTGCAAAATCTCGAGATGTGTAGAAGCAAGCTTCTCACAAGTGTAAGGCATAGGTCTTTTAAGAGTTATGAAAATGAATATTTGTTAATTTTATTAAAACAATTACTGAATCAAATTAATTCGTTTCATAATAAAATCTGTTAAGTTAGTTAAAAACGTTAAAAGACCTAACTCACTTTCGTAGGAATCACGATTTCATTTAGCGTATGCAACAAGCCCTGTAAACCCCCGGTAGCCCGGGAGGACGAGTGGGGTCTCGTGAGGGTTTATAGTGAACTACACCCACAAAGTTCGGTTACAACAAAATGTACAAATAAAGTCAAAAACAGCAGCAATCAAATGATATATAAACATATAATCCCAACCAGTTACCCAAACATGATCCCCCAAAATATAATATAATATAATACAGAACATGATACTAATAAAAACAAAATAAAGTGAAAAAGGGTAACCAAAATGCTACTGTGCGGGTGGATCATCAGCTGCCTCGTCCTGCGGGTCCACAGGCTGCTCCTCTGTAATAGTCAACGAGTCTGGGAGCGGTACCACGAATCATCCTCAAGGAGAATGGAGTAAAAAAGGCGGGATTTCATAAGGAATTTCCTGATTAATAATCGTCATAGAGTTTTGAAAACAATTTTGAGAGTGAGGCATGGCCTCGGATTAAGTGTGTGCTTTTGTGTACAAGAATAATATTAAATTATTAAATAGTATTTAAGCTACTACAATCAATAATATAATTCATGGTGTAAACACGTAAAGGCATATCACGTATAGGGACCCTAAGCATGCTACTAGGTCGTTATATCTAACTACCTATCTTATAGCCTCCGGCTCTGATACCAATCTGTCACACCTCGACCAAAGGCGGCGGAACATGCCGGGGCGTAACGTATTGATTGGACAGTAGCTCAAAAGACACTAATTAAAGTGACAATAATTATTTAATTCATTAATTTCAAAACAAGTACACAATTATAATAATCAAAACAATTACATCATATTTATTTGTTTGTATAAATATCCTAAGGTAAAAACTAATATCTTCAATCTTGATCAATGTAAATTACTTGTACCTGTAGCATGTATAAAAATAAGTTTGTCAACACGAATGTTGGTGAGAATACATAAGTTTTATTTGAGACACATATATAGATAAAAACCACAATTCATATGTTAATGTTGAGCATCACAATTCCCATGAAAAATGTACAACTAAATAGATGTGGACCCGTTCTTATTGATACGAAATCAACGTACTTGGGTAAATGTATGATCATACTAGATGAGGATAGATGAGGATGAGATACCAACCACCAAACATAAGATAAACAATTAAGCACATAGAGCATTTATCATAGAGAATGCAATAATCACACATAAACATATATTGAATTGTGTTTTAAATAGATGCGGGAATAAAATGAGTAAAATAAGGTATAAATGCTACCCCCAAAATATAAAAGATGGAAAAAGGGGGATATGTAAACTCACCTCGATAAAAGAGACGATAAACTAGACTTTGGATCAGGTATGTTTTGATGCAGAGAACCACGACGGATTTTCCTAGATATGTGTATGCATATTAATAA
This sequence comes from Bidens hawaiensis, assembly GCF_021521415.1. NCBI lineage: Eukaryota > Viridiplantae > Streptophyta > Magnoliopsida > Asterales > Asteraceae > Bidens > Bidens hawaiensis. Next base: position 5,458,578 of record NW_027491024.1, read on the forward strand.
CAAGTCTAATTCAAAGGAAAAATCAATTCGAACACGAATTTTTTTAAAATTTGGTTAACGATTTGAGGTCGTTGGAGTTTTGATAAAGTTGGTATAAACTATTTATAATGAGTTTAGAACTATTGCAAATAATAGTTTGTAACTAGTTGAACTTATTAGTTTGAAAACGATGATTGAATGATAGTTAATATTTAACAAAAATTAATTAATCCTAACTTGAGTTTTAAATAATAATTTATTTGAAATAAAATTAGTTTAGAAAGTTCTGTCGATTTCTCTTTGTTTATATAAAATGATTTAGAAACAATTAATATAATTTAGATGATTATAAAAGTCAATTTAGAACTGATCCAAAATGATTTATACATAACTTTTAAACAATATTATTTGTAACAAAATAAGTAAAAAAAATGTAAATAATAAATTGAGGATGGTGGGACTCGAATCCATGTCTGTGGCCAGTTCGGGTCCTACCATACATGCATCAACTAACCAGAACAGGCGACTTATTCGTTACGATTTAATTCGAAAAGGTTTACGTACATTCGTTCAGGATAATCCCCGATCGAATAAAAAAAGCTATATTCCTCAACTAAAAAGACTAACACTTCATAATTAATATGTATTATAAAAAAGAATAATATATAGATCATCGCACCTTAAACACGTAGATTCAAGCTTCACAAGACTTCAAGGTGTTCTTTAGGATTAGAACATTATCTAACATTGACGAACAAAGGAAGCGTTGGAGGTATGGCTACTTAAATTGCAGTGATGGAATATATATAGATGAGAAAGTATGGAGGGGCGGTTATGGGGTCGTTTGATAAACAAACTGAGACCAAAATCCTTTTTTTTTAATAATGAGAGACGATTGAATGCATGATTTATAGTAGTTAAAATGGTTTGCATTTAACTTTTCAAAGAAGAAAATGATTGTCGGTTATATATTAATGAATATAGTCAACTCTCCATTATAACAACATTGATAATCAAAAGTTGGAAGGTAAGTAAAGATTCTATGTTATTGGCTTGTAAAATACTATAAATGAGGAGATTTTCTCTTTTTAAGTCTAATAAATTTTAATGAGGAAGGTAAATAAAAAATTTAAAAGAGCATAAATTAAGTTTGTTTCAACACCGTTGACCCACATTTAATTCTTGAAAAATTTGTTTTGAGATTTCATTGCATTATTATATACTAACGTTTATAACTAAAATCCTACATGTAATTTCTTAGCACACAAAAGAATAACACCCATTTGATCATTTATCGTTTTAATTAATACGCGCACCTTCAAAATAATAACATATATTTATTTTTAAATGGTTCGGGTTTCGATTTAAAAATTAACGAATGTTACATCCCTGCTGTTAATCATGGAAAGGAGGCACAACAAATCGAAGTTGCTACACTTATCGCGGCCGAATGACGACCAGTGATAGTGTAAGCAACGATGCGGTTTAAGTATCGGTGGACGGGGTTCCTGATAGCGGATGCTACCACAGAACTTGAATGGGCTCCGTCTGCGATCTGCTCCCAAAACTGAGCCAGATCAGACTCAGTGAGCCAAAACGGTCGACCCTGCTGCTGATGGGTCGTGTATCCGCGGAAGCTCTGTAAAAACGCGGAGGTCTGAACATCCTCCCGCGTGTAGAAGGCCGTCGCGACAGCAAAATCAGGGACCGACATCTCATACACATGTCGTCCGAGTGAGAACGACACGGCATGCGGCTCGTCGAAATCGGAGGCGGTGTATGAGAATGTCGAGTAAAACTCGCGTGTGAGCTCGACATATGAAATCGAGTCACACTCGAGTACCGCCCGCCACCGATCCGACATCAATCCCTGGATAGTGGTATCTGCCCCCAAAGTACCTAATAAAACCTAATCAAACGTCCTCATACGTAAAAGATGCATACCTCTCATCCGCGTATACCTGGTGTACTCCTCGGACGGATCATAAAATCTAAGCACCTGATGAGGTGTGCGGTGTCCATCGCCCACGATATCCGCTCGCTCAACGCCCTCGATAATCGGCACATCGTCACTATCGTAACGTATGATGCGGGGCCCGGTCCTTTGTCTCTTGCGCCTCGAAGATGCTGATGCCCTAGACATATCTGTAAAATCAAACATATAAGTTAGATATGTCAACGGTCAATATGGTGACAACCGTATAGCATTTCGGTCGCAGTTGTTCCACCTAGGCATGTTCAACGAAACCGGTTCCTGGAACCGAACCGGTGGACCCGAACCGGTGTGGACCCGAACCGGTTCCTACCCGTTTTTTGTAGGAACCGGACCCTATCTGATTCAACCCGATGATCCGTGACCGGTTCTTGCATTTCTGAGTGGGGGCGGGTATGAACCGGAACCGAACCGGAACTGGTTCTGGAACCGAACCATCCGGAACCGGTTCCTAACCGGTTCTAGCCGTTGGATTGAATATAGCCGTTGGAAATCGTTTTTTTTGGCCATTTTTTGACCGTTGGGGTCAAAAATAGCCGTTTTTTGGCTCCCCCAAGCACCCCACTACTAGTATAAATAGGTATTTGGTGTCATGGGTTCATCACAACACTCAAAACGCAAACCCGAACGCAAAAAATACAAAAAAACGCTATTACAACGTTTTGAGTTCTCTAATCTCTTGTTTTCTCTTCTTCTATATTCATATTTGTTGTTATGGCTACCTCACAATCATCGGTTGGTCAAGGTTCCAACGCCGAACCAAGTTTCGTTCGTATTGTACCTCATAATCGTAATCAAGAGATTTGGTGCAATTGGGATTTGGTTGAATTGAGTGACTATTCATTGAAGGCTCGGTGCAAGTTTTGTGTGATTTATTTAAACCCACTTTCGAATTCAAATTTGAAGAAAAACATATCGAAAAACCGTATTGCAAGGCGTTGAAAAAGAACGTCGATTCGCAACAAACGCAAATGGATAATGAAGGCGGAATATTTACATACCAAATTGATCGAGTTCAAGATCGTATGGCGAAGTTTGTGATTCAAGAAGCTTTGCCGTTTAGCCACTTCGACAACCCTCGCTTAACCGCCATGATTCGATATACGCTTCAACCACAATACACTCACGTAAGTCGTCATACTCTTAAACGTTATTGTTTAAAATTGTGGAAGAAGGCCAAAGAGGTACTAATTGCATATTTTGAAAATATAAATACGGGAATAAACTTAACTAGTGATATTTGGTCGGCTCCACATGGTCTACCTGAATCTTATCTTTGTGTCACCGCTCATTGGGTAGACCCGTCATCGTGGGAAATGATGAAACGCACCATTGCTTTCGAACTCTTTGAGTATCCACATACGGGAGATAATTTGTTTGAAATTTTAGATTATGTTATAAAAACTTATAAACTAGAAAATAAAATATTTTCAATGGTATTTGATAACGCGTCGAATAATACATCGGCGGTTGATAAATTAAAATTAAAATATACGCCGATTTGCAATGGTGTATTTTTTCACTCAAGGTGTGTTGCACATATCATTAATTTAATCGTGCAAGACGGACTTGCTTCGGATGAGGTTACATCGGTTATAAACAATTTTAGACTAATGATACATGAAGTTTTTAAGAAAAGTAAAAAAAGACAAATGGAATATAGAAAATTTTGTAAAGATACGGGAAGAAAAGCTTTGGGAGCTAATTGGGATGTACCTCATCGATGGAATTCCACTTGCATAATGTTTCAAAGTGCTTTGAAACGAAGAGAAACTTTACAAATTTTTCATTCTAGTCTTGCCGAGAATGATTTGGCAATCCCCTTTTCAAATGAGAAATGGGAAATTATCAATGACTTATCGACTTTTCTTTAAGTTTTTAAAACATCAACTACGAAACTATCGGAAACGTATTATCCGACAAGTCCCTTGGTTCTTTCGGAGTTATTTTTAATCGTTAACAATCTTAAAGAATTTGAAAATAAAAGTCCAATGTTTTCAAACATCATATTACCAATGAAGTTTAAATTAAAAAAAATACTTTCTTGAAGATTTTAACTTGAATTTTAAATTTATGTATGACTTTTATTTATATAAATATGGGTCAAACATACACATGCCTATGTCGGGGGGGGCTTCATCAAGTTCAAGTGCTACTAGAGTACGAGATCCCATGATTAGCCTTATGAACACCGTTCGCAACGTAACGGCTAAAAAACAAAGGGGTAACACCCCTTCAAGCGAACTAGGAAGGTATAGTGCAAATGATTACTCTACCGGTTTATCCGAAGAGGAATATGGCACTTTTGATGTTTTGGCTTGGTGGAAGGTAAAGGAAACCGAGTTTCCGATTCTTGCCACCATGGCCCGTGATTTACTAACCGTCCAAGCTTCTACGGTAGCTTCGGAATCCGCTTTTTCTCTTAGTGGCAGGGTAATATCGGTGAGAAGAACAAGACTAAATTCGGAGTCGGTGGAGATGTGCATTTGCTTAAAGGATCACTTGGACTCAATCGATCGTATTCAACACGTAACCACTCTCGAAGATGAAACACCACTTGATGTTCGAGTGCACGACGAACAAGAAGGCGTTTCTACAAGTAATTCCGAGGAAGAAGTCGCCGCTCAATAATTACGACGAACAAGAAGGCTTTTCTAGAAATAATATGTCACAACTTTATATTTATAAGTTTAATGTTTTGTTAGTTTGTTTTAGAAGATTTTAAAACATGTAACCTTTTTTTTTGAACTTTTTAAAGTAAATAAAATGAATTTTATGTTAATTGTTTTGTTTATTTTTCATGCTATACAAATACGAATCGTAGTTTAGAATCCAAATCGCAAACGAAAAACGAATAAAAAAAACTAAATGCACTTGTATTGCAAATCCAATGAACAAGTTTACATTGTACAATGGTTACATATTTAACTGATGATGTTCCAACTGATGAAACTCTGCAACTGATGTGTCACTGATTCATATTTTGCATCAGTGACAACAAACTCTGCAACTGATGAATGTTCCCACTGATGAGTATTCCTCATCAGTGGCAACCTTCAGTAGTTGTCATCAGTGGCAACCTTCAGTAGTTGTCTTCAGTGGCAACCTTCAGTGGCAAACATCTTCAGTAGTTGTCTTTTCTTCATCAGTTGATTGTTTATTTTTATGTTAATTGTTTTTTTTTATTTTTCATGTTATACAAATACGAATCGTAGTTTAGAATCCAAATCGCAAACGAAAAACGAAAAAAAAAAAAATTTACACTATAACCGGTTGGAACCGGTTACGGTACAGGAACCGGGTTAGGAACCGGTAAGAACCGGTTAGATAGGTTAGGGGTCCGAGGGTGGGAGAACCGGTTCGGTTCCCTAACCGGTTCGAGACTGGAACCGGTTTAATTGAGGGTTTTGAATATAGGAACCGGTTAGGAACCGGTTCCGGTTCCTAGTCCCAAACCGTTTGAACATCTCTAGTTCCACCTAATTATATAATATTAAAATAGTAATAAAATATTAAAATAAAAATAAATAAAGACGAAAAATTCCGGGACACCCTGTGTGTATATCTAAAAACCAGATTAACCCGCCCGAATGGAGATTGAGTACGGGCGGGTAATCAATTAACAATTCAAACTGCAACTGTATCCCCGAGACTCGATTAACAAGCACACAATCAAACGCGACTCGACAAATGACAAACAGACGCTATAAACAGACAGACTCCAATAAACAAGACAAAACACAAAACAAACCCTTGACTCGAACTAGTTAACATAAAAAATACCTGTCTCGAAAAACGTGAACAGCAACCACTGAGATGCCGATTCAGGTTTTGAAGTATTAATAAAATATTTAAAAATATGTTCACATAAATCGTTTAATATCGAACAAACACTATCATTAGTTTCATAATAAAATGATGATTTTTAACTGTGAACATCAAAACCCGACTCGTCACATTGAACAATCCCGATTAGTCAACCGAATAACCAACCCGAGCAACCCGACAAACATAAATCCCAATAAACAAATAATAACCCGACAATCCCGCAAACTAAGGTAACAAAGTAACATACAAACCCTTCCCGACATCCAATATCGAACTAAACAAGTAACCAACAAATTGAACAAGCTATATACGTACCTCGATGTCGGGAATAAAGATTGAGAGAAAATTAGAAAACTGAAACGGTGGTGGCGGGGACGGCTGGCAGTGGTAAGGGTGGTTAGTGGGTGTGTTGGTGGTGGTGGTAGGCGAAGGGTGTTGGTAATGATTGGTGATGGGTGCGGTGGCGGGGTAGTGGTGGTGATGGTTGGTAGTGGAAAGAGGGCAGCGATGGTGTGGTGACTGTGGTGATGATGACGGCGGATGGATGGTGACAGGGAGGACGGAGGTGAAGGATGGTGGTGGAGGTGTTCGCCGGAAAGAAAGAAAGAGAGAAGGAGAGAAGACGGGAGAAGAGAGTGAGAAGAAGAAGAAGAAGACAGTTTAATGTAATTGAATCGGGTCAAAACCCGACCCATCACGATACGCGATGGGTTAAGTTGGAGGGTATCGCGATACGCCGCCTTTCCAATTAGGGTTTGACCATATCGCGCTACGCGATGCGAATTTTTGTGACATCATCGCGATACGCGATGACGTTATTGACCAGGAGTGCCATCCTCCATCGCGATACGCGATGGAGGTAATAAGAAGCCCATCGCGTAGCGCGATGGGTTGTCTGACAGACTCAAAAATTTTATAAAAATGCAGCTTTTTGGCATCCCGACACATCACCCTGAACACGTACAAAACTCAAAATACCGTTACATACCTGGAATGACGTCTGCATAAACAATGCTTACCGAACTTCTCTATTTTCTGAATCTTCAACGAGCTTCCCCACACTTGACGTTTACTGCACAAATCTCGAGACGACACTAAGTACAAGACTTAATAAAATAATAACAAAACTGGACAAACACTTACAAACCCCGGGTTGCCACCCGTAAGCACAGAATTTGAAGTCTACAGCTCGACAGTGCCTCGAATTCAGTTATCTTCATAAACCGGTGAAGTTACAATAAAGTTCACCGATTCCTCATCCAGCTCGTGTATGTCCTTCATCTCCAAATATGGCTTCAGTCTATAGCCATTTACCACTTGCCTCAAATGATCATCGAAATCTTCAATCTCATACTGACCATGATTTCCAACCCTTACAATTAAATACGGGCCCGTCCACTTACTTTTCAACTTACCCGGGAAGAGCTTTATCCTTGTGTTGTACAACCACACTCGTTGACCAACTTCAAAATTCTTCAACCGGATATTAGCATCATGAACTTTCTTCATTTTTGCCTTGTAAGCGGACGCGCAATCGTATGCCTCGTCTCTCAATTCCTCAATCTCACACAAAGCCAATTTTCTTGCTTTACCTGCATCAACATAATCCATATTAACCTGTTTAATAGCCCAAAACGCTCTTTGTGCATTTTCAACCGGTAAATGACAATCCTTTCCATACACAAGTCTATAAGGAGTGGTTCCAATTGGCGTTTTATACGCGGTTCGGTAGGCCCATAGAGCATCGGTCAACTTAGTTGACCAATCCTTTCGGTCCGCCCGAACAGTTTTCTGCAAAATCTGTTTAATTTGCCTATTGGAAACCTCTACTTGTCCACTCATTTGGGGATGGTAAGGAGTTGCAATATCAACACCATATCGTTTAAGCAATTTCCCGAATTTAAAATTCTTAAAATGAGATCCCCCATCACTTATGATGGTTCGGGGGACTCCAAATCTTGAAAAAAATATTACTTTGAACAAAATTGCAAACGACTATGAGATCATTTGTCCTAGTGGTTATCGCTTCAACCCATTTAGAAACGTAATCGACGGCCACTAGGATATACAAATTACCGTGCGAGTTCGGAAACGGGCCCATGAAATTGATCCCCCAAACATCAAAAATGTTAACTACTAGGATCGGGTTCAAAGGCATCTCGTCCCGCTTAGAAATACTCCCGAGTTGTTGACACTTTAAACAGTGTGCCGCGAACTCATGAGCATCCTTAAACACTAAAGGCCAAAAGAAACCACTCGTTAAAACTTTTCGAGCGGTTTTCTGGCCACTAAAATGACCACCACACGCAGACGAATGTGCGTGTTCCAACACCGATCTGACATCCTCCTCGGGTATGCATCGCCTGATCATCTGATCTGCACCAATTTTAAACAAATCCGGATCATCCCAGATGTATTGTTTTGCCTGTGAAATTAACTGTTTCTTCTTTCTTCGTGGCCAGTGCTCCAGTAAATCACCTGAATCTTTAAAATTAACAATATGAGCAAACCAAGGATTTTGTGAAACTGATAAAATATGCTCATCCGGGAAGGACTCGTTAATGGGCCCATCTGTGTTCCCATTTTCCACCATAATTCGGGACAAGTGATCTGCAACAACATTTTCACTCCCTTTCTTGTCCCGAATCTCTAGATCAAATTCCTGCAACAGCAAAACCCATCTAATAAGCCTCGGTTTTGCGTCCTTTTTATCCATGAGTACTCGACAGCAGAATGGTCAGAATATATAATGACTTTACTACCCCAAATATAAGACCGGAATTTATCTAGAGCATATACTACTGCTAGCAACTCCTTCTCGGTTGTGGTATAATTTAATTGAGCATCCGAGGGGTTTTACTTGCATAGTATATAGCAACGGGATTCTTGTCAACCCGTTGACCCAAAACAGCCCCGACCGCGTAATCACTTGCATCACACATTATTTCAAAAGGTAAACTCCAATCGGGTGATTGCAAGATCGGGGCTTCAACTAATTTCAATTTCAGAATGTCAAAGGCCTTAGCACATTCATCATTAAAGTCAAACGGGGAATCCTTAAGTTTTAAATTACATAAGGGTTTGGTAATGTCACTAAAACCCTTAATAAACCGTCTATAAAACCCGACATGCCCCAGAAATGATCTAATGCCCTTGACATTGGTGGGATGAGGTAAAGTGGAAATAACTTGGACCTTAGCCCGGTCCACCTCGATCCCCCGAATCGAAACAACATGGCCCAATACAATTCCCTCTTGGACCATAAAATGGCTCTTTTCCCAACTAAGAACCAAGTTCGTTTTGACACATCTTTTCAAAACTCTTTCGAGTTGGTTTAAACATGACTCGAAAGATGTGCCGAAAATCAAAAAATCATCCATGAAAATTTCCAAAGACTCCCCCACCATATCTGAAAAGATACTCATCATGCACCTCTGAAAGGTAGCAGGGGCGTTACATAACCCGAATGGCATTCGCCTAAACGCGAATGTGCCATACGGGCACGTAAACGTGGTCTTTTCCTGATCTTCAGGATGAATAGCTATCTGGTTATACCCGGAATACCTGTCTAAAAAGCAATATAATTTTTGACCAGATTGTTTTTCGACAATTTGATCGATAAACGGAAGCGGAAAGTGATCTTTTGATGTTGTCGCGTTCAGTTTACGATAATCAATACAAATGCGCCACCCGGTTACCGGCCGGGTGGCGACCTCGTTACCTGAGTCGTCCTTGACGACCTGGATGCCCGCCTTTTTCAGTACTGCCTGTGTCGGGCTCACCCACGTGCTGTCTGATATGGCAAAGATAATGCCAGCATCTAACCATTTCAGCACCTCCTTCTTCACCACTTCCCTCATGTTCGGGTTCAACCTCCCCTGAGCATCATGCGCGGGTTTGACAGCCGGATCTATTAAAATTTTGTGCATCACAATTGAGGGACTGATTCCCTTCAAATCCGCTATCGTCCACCCGATTGCTTCTTTATTCACAACCAGCACCTCCATCAAAGCATTTTCCTGTTAAACAGATAAGTTAGAAGCTATAATAACGGGCAGTGTATTATCCTTACCAAAAAAAAGCATTATTTAAATGCTTTGGGAGCTCTTTCAGCTCGACTTTCGGTGCTTCCAGCATTGACAGTTTCAACCCGGTATCAATCTTCTCAGGAAGCGGTTCCACCTGAACTGACTATGGTGGACGGTCTCCTCGCACAGCTGCGATCTCCATCTGTTTCTCTTCCTCTTCCAGCAACTTGTCTGTTTCCACCTGTAACCTGTCAAACAAAAAACACGTCTCTGTTGTGCCATCCGAACTGACGACAGAGTCGTATAGTGGGATGCACTCGTCAATGACATCAGCCATGAAGCACTCGTCATCGACCGGAGAATTATTTCCACGAGTGAAAACATTAATTCTCAGCTTACGGTTACCGAATGCCATGTCAACAGTACCATTTCTACAATTAATGTTGGCATTTGCGGTAGCCAAAAATGGTCTATCGAGGATAACCGTAGAATGTTTAGTCCTCTCACCCGAAAAATAATCGAGGACTAGAAAGTCAACTGGAAAGTAAAAGTCTTCCACCTTGACAATAACGTCAGTTAATATTCCTCGGGGCAGTTTCGGTGTCTGATCAGCCAAGACAACCGTGGTGGCAGCCGCACAAAGAGGGCCAAAATCGTACTAGTCGTATAAACTTCCTGGGAGAATACTGATGCTAGCTCCAAGATCTAGAAGCGCCCGAGTCATTTTAAATCACCCACTTGAATGGGTATAATGGGCGTTTCCGGATCTTGTAGCTTGGGTGGAAGAGCACCCGAAAGAATTGCACTCACATTATCGGTAAAATCAATTTGTTTAGGAATCTTATGACTCCTTTTCTGTGTGGGCAATTCTTTTAAATACTTAGCATACGCGGGAATTTGTTTTATGGCATCTAAAAGAGGAATGTTAATTTTGACTTGTTTAAACGTTTCCCACATTTCTTCTTGTTGCGGGCCTCGTTTTGATGCCATCTTCGCCTTTGATGGCGCCAACAAAGCATAGGGATATGGAACAGTTTTCACCTTTTCCTTATCCTTAGAGTTGTTGGTGTCATCCTTCGGAACCGATTTATTATTTTTAGTTTCACTTTTGTTAGGTTTATTTAATTCAATCGGTTCCGGCTCATCATCACTGACGAGATTTTCATCAATCTCTTCCACCACCCCATCAACCAAAGGTGGTGGACCCCCAACCTTATTATCATACTTCTTACCATTACGTAAAATACTTACCAGATTGACATGCTTTTTCGAACTGGAACTGTGATGATTCGGGTTGACTGTGGTGTCGCTCGGAAGTTGGCCCGCATTCATTTGTAATTTCGCCATGTCTGAAGCGAGCTGACCAATTTGCTTCATCATTGCCTCTGACGAGTTATCTCGTAACTCAAACTGTTGTTTTGTCTCAGCCTTTTGATCAGTCATAGCTTTCAATAACGCATCCAAATTCGAGTGTACTGACTCGTCCGAATTACCCGAGGACCGTTTCTGCTGATCCTGATTACCCGAAATATTTTCCCCCCGGTTATCGTCTCTGTTATACCCCCGATTCTGATTACCCGAGCCCTGCAGATAACCGCTCTGGCGATAATTGCCCTGCGATCTGTTCTAACTCGATCCCTGAAAGTTCGGGTTCAACTGAGAAGACGCGTTCCCGTAACGAAAATTCGGGTGGTTCCTCAGGCCCGGATGATATGTGTTCGAATTGAACCCTTGGCCTTTGGAATCCCCGTAAGCATAACTGACTTCCTCAGTATCATCCTCCGCGTCATCATAAAACTCGGGGCAATTTTCTTCTTTGTGCCCGAGTTCACCACAATCTTCACAAACCGGAAATTTTACTCCAACTTTCCCGACTTCTTTCTTCTTACCCTTTCTGTACCCAGCCAGATCACGTTCTAACTCAGCAATTCTTTCAGACTCACTCGTGACTGACTTAACCGATTTGGATATAATTGCCCCGTTTTCGTCTTTCAGCTGCTGCTTTGCCTTGGAATCTTCACACATGAACTCTAAATATTCCCAGTCATCATCCTCAGGCTGATTCAACAACTAACTATTACACGAGGCCTTAAGATGCTTTCGGTCCTCGTATGTCAAACCATCAACAAAGCACTTTACCAGTTCCCACAGTTCGATTTGGTGATGTGGGCATTTTCTGATCATATCCTTATACTTGGTAAAAGCTTCATGGAATAACTCACCCGGTAACTGTGAAAAGTGACGAATGTCTGAACGGGCCTCGGTAGTCTTCGACTGTGAATAAAACTCATTTAGGAAGAGTTGTTGCATCTCAGCCCAGTTTCTGATATTGTGTGTTGGTAACGAGTTAAACCACAGTTTCGTTTTGTCTTTTAACGAGAACTGGAATAATCGCAACCGGACTTCATCCTGATCGAATGTACCATCACCAATAGACCCGCAAATAGCCGAAAAATCGGCTAAGTGTGAATACGGTCTTCCGAAGCCATCCCGTTGAAATGAGGAACGATGTTGATGTAAGATGGCCGGGGATTGAAAGTTTGTTGTCCCGGCACTCGTTCCTGTGGGACCAACGGGGATGCTCCGTCTGAGATAGCCGGTCTGAACCGACTGTTAACACCATGAGTCGGGGCTATGTAATTTCTCCTTTGCCCACCGGGGTTTCCCATACCGCCCCGGTTAACCGGAATACCATGAACTCTCTCGGGCCGTTCCGCCCGATTTACCCTTTCTCGATCCCTTCGATGTCTGTTAACGGGTTCAGCCCGTCTTCGAATTACCGGCTCTTCCACTTCTTCTTCATACTGATTATCACCCTCAGCCTCTGGTTCATCAACCTCATTCTCGGGCTCAACCGCCCGATTCCTCCTAACCCATCGATCTACCTCGTCATCAGCTGCCCGAAAACCTTCATTTCCATTATTATCTTCACCCTCATCCTCATCTTCAGTCGGAACACTCGATCGAACATCATCAATATTTATCCGAACTCGACAGTTTGGGTTGTTGTTTGAAGCGGATGGTCCGGCTTGGTCAAAGTTGAGGTTTAGCTTTTGGTTAAAGTTTCGGTTTCAGTTTTGATTTCGGGTTCTGGAAGCATGAGCTGAGTTGTTTTGGTTATTCTGGTTATTGAAGTTTGGTGGATCGGGTATGTTTTCTAGGTGAAACATGTTGGTTTGTGGAAATGGATCTTGGTTTTGGTTATTGTTCTGGTTCTGGTTTTCATTTTGGTTCTGGTTCTGGTTCTGGTTCTGATTCTGGTTCTGGTCTTCCATTTGTGAGTTTCTGTTTTGTACTCGGTTCTGCTGAGCTACTCTCTCGATTTCGGGCTCGTAAACTAACGGAGACTATCGGCCCGAATAGCGGGTGCGCATAAACCTGTAATCTGCACAACTAACACAACCCGCGTAAAATACAGAAAAATAAAATTAAAAATAAAAACTGAAAACAAAAATTAAGACTAGAATTAAAATTAGACACAAATATCAAATAACACGAAAACACTAAGCGCACTAACTCCCCGGCAACGGCGACATTTTGATGACCGTCGTTTGAGTCAATCAAAAACCTAATTATTCTAAATAGTTAGAGCAAGTAGGGTATCGTATCAAAAGGAGTATGTGGTCAATGCAATTCGTGTAACAGATTTAATATTATAAAGTAAATGATTTTAGTGCTGCTCACACAAGCAATTAATAGTGAGTTTATAGAACTAAGCAACGAACGAACAAGCGAGTTGTAAACAGTTAACAAAGCAAATCACACCCGGGAATTCAAGTAAGCAACCAAACAGTATCTCATGCAACCTAACAGATTTATTATTAACGATTAACTAAAAACTGGTCAACCAGACAAAACCTTAGACATCAACAATTACTTTACACACGTCACTGGTTATCAAACAGTCCTTGCCAGTGTGACTCAGTTAAGGGTAATTGTACATTTTATCGTATTCAATCTAACCAAACAGTTATATGACTAATTATTTAGCAACTGGTAACAGATCGTTCAGATCAACGTAAACCTAAACCGACCGAACACACAGAAATACCAAACATCAATAATCATATATTAATCATCAATAATCAAAACATAAGTATTCTTAATCACAAGAGAAAAACTGTAAAGAGTTACAAACTATACATCCCGGGTGCGATTCTAGGAGATTAGCCGAACCTAGACATCATTGAATCTTCGATATGGATGATAGAAATCATATGTAGGGTCTTGACACGAGCAAGGATAGTGGAAATCGCCTTCTTGGACTGCTGGAATCGCCTCTTGGTCGTCAAAAACGAAGTTAGGGTTTTCCAAGATGAAAAATACGATATAAACCAAAAATCCCGCCTACACACCCCATCGCGATACGCGATGGGGTCTTCAATGGTCCATCGCGTATCGCGGTGGACCAGAAAGTCAACTTATTTTTAACCCCATAGCGATACGCTATGGGTCTTCAAGGGAGCCCATCGCGTATCGCGATGGGTCTCCTCACCATCAAATATCATTAAGCTTCTCGTTTCGCGTGCTGGACATCCCGGGTCTTCATTCCGTGCTACCACAGGTCCATATTGAATACTTTAACGCCTATGACCTAAAATCCAATAATATACGTATGAAGTATCGATAGTTCTAGAATAAACAGTTAAAACTAAACAATAAACAAACTAAAACATATACAAATTAACCGACCATCAGTTATGAGCATCCACACAAGCAGGTCAACCTTTGACCAAACAGGTCAACCTTTTGACTAGAGTGGTTCCCCTTGTGACCCTTAGTTCTCGGCCTAAAACAGAGAACATAGAGTTCTTGGCCAAAACCAAAGTTTTAGAGTTTTCGGCCCGAAAACTTTGGTCCACCGAGAACCTAGTGTTCTCGGTTAACACCGAGAACTAGTTTTCGGTCAAGCGAAATCTCATGGTTCCCAGCCATGAGTTCTCGGCCAACCGAGAACAGGGTTTCGGTTGTCTTCGGCCAGACTGAGAACCATGGTTTCCAACCATTATGTTCTCGCCCAGAGCTAAAGAACACAGATTTTGTCCAAAACAAAATATCATCCAAATGATTCAATTTTTCCCAGGTTTACCACATGCATGTAGTTCTTGCCCAAAACCAAAGTTATAGAGTTTTCGGCCCAAAAACTTTGGTCCACTGAGAACCTAGTGTTCTCGGTCAACACCGAGAACTAGTTTTCGGTCAAGCGAAATCTCATGGTTCCCAGCCATGAGTTCTCGACCAACCGAGAACAGGGTTTCGGTTGTCTTCGGCCAGAACGAGAACCATGGTTTCCAACCATTATGTTCTCGCCCAGAGCTAAAGAACACAGATTCTGTCCAAAACAAAGTATCATCCAAATGATTCAATTTTTCCCAGGTTTACCACATGCATGTATGGTACAATCTTGAAAAACCAAGGGGCAACCAATATGCCTAAAGTTTTTGGCCAAAATGGTAGAGAATACCATCAAACCCGAATACTTTAGATCCCATTTTGAAGCATGTAATCGTATAAGCGGCTCTTGATGCCATTGTTGGGTTTTATCAAGATTATCAAAGTCCAAATAAACCCTTTTATTAGGAAAACGCAACGGAAGTTATAGGTTTTAAATCTTGTTTATCAATATACATAAAACCCATTTTATGTCAAAAACCCAATCCAGGATCCATATACAATCAACATGCTATCAAGAACAACCATAGAGTGTTGTAAAACATACCTTCAAGTGCAGAAATTGAAAGGGATGAATGAGTTTGAATGGCGAATCTTCAAGAGAGAAGACCTCAAGCTTTTATACCCTTACAAGCTACCAACAAACACCAAGGTTGCTAGGATCCTTACACTTCTTGCAATCTCCTCTTGTTCTTCCCTTTTGGTTCTCGGCCGAGAGAAAGAGTAGAGAGAGTTTGTGTGTGTGAGAGAAGGTGTTTTGTTGTGGTTGTTCCAAGAAAAGTGATATCCCAACCAAAACACATGCATGCTTTGAAAGAAAACAAAAGGAGAGAGAGGGAGCCGGCCCATGGGGTTTATCCCCCTAAAACTAAAAACCAATTTTTTTTATTTTCTTTTAAAATATATTTGTTATTTATCCAAATAAATAACATCTCTCAAATAAATTATCCATATAATTTACTTAA
The DNA here is from genome assembly GCF_021521415.1 of Bidens hawaiensis. Taxonomy (NCBI): domain Eukaryota; kingdom Viridiplantae; phylum Streptophyta; class Magnoliopsida; order Asterales; family Asteraceae; genus Bidens; species Bidens hawaiensis. The sequence goes on from NW_027491024.1 coordinate 5,474,543, forward strand.
CACACAAATGCAAATATTTAGAAAACTCATTTTTCAAATATTGTAAGTGTTGATAATTATTATTTAGATCATATCTAACAATAAATATCGTGGCGTTTGTCTAGCTTGTTATTGGGTATGACCCGACTTGGATCATTACGTACTAGCCACATCAACTCAAATATGTGTCTTGGGCAGATAGATTCCAACACAAGTATCCCTAAAACTTTATAAGCAAAAGTAATGCTTGACCCTCAGGCTATTGTATACATTTGTCTGGATCCTTACATATGTGGGCAGTCGGTGGGCACACCGCACCACACTTGGTCGTTCCTCCTCCATGAAAGGTCGGGTATAAGTTTTACCCACTCAGGGAATGGACTTGTGTATATTTGTCACACCCGGCCCTGAACGGCGGAAACAGCCGGGCGCGCGCGAGTGGGGATTGATAATTAAGCACGGGCCATTGCAAACATTCAAAGTAAGATTTTCATTGCGCATGAAATGTTTAATACAAATACATTACATTGTTTAAAAATTACATAAAAACATCCAAGTATGGAAACTGTTGAAGATTTCCACGCCATATCCCCTTGCGCGGCGGGAACAACCGTGCGCATCGAAGGGATAGAACTAAAATCTTCCAAAAAGCTAGTTTTAGATGTTCAGCGTGAGGTGCTCTAAGTGTGACTCCATGCGCTACCTAGTTATCTCCTGAAAGACACGTAAAACATTTGAATCAGTATAAACTGAGTGAGTTCACAAGTTTTAGTAACTTGATAAATCGTATTGCATCATAATCTTGATAAAAATCATTCTGAAACATAATTCTGATAGCATCATTAAAACATATGCTTGGTAAAACATAGTTCTATCAACATATTCTGATAAAATCGTTCCGCGGGTTACGCGCGAACATTTCTGGGAACTGTGCTCGTCTGTGTAAGTGGCGCTGCCACTACGAGCGAAATAAGTAATATCGTCCCGCGGGTTACGCGCGGACACTTCTGAAAAACCGTGCTCGTCTGTGTAAGTGGCGCTGCCACTACGAGCGAAATAATACCGTCCCGCGGGTTACGCGCGGACGTTGTGCCGGAAAACAAGGCGCTCGTCTGCGTAAGTGGAGCGACCTCTACGAGCGGGCTCAATCCCATAGTACTGCCCCGTGCTAGGCACTCGTCTGTGTAAGAGGTGCGACCCCTACGAGTGGGTGGATCAAACCAGCAGTCCCTACCCTTAGATTTCCAATGGTAAAGTGATCACTTACTCGTATCTTGCGCACTCATATCGAAACCCATAGATAACCGTTTGCATTGCTCGTAAATATACCATAATGAAACATTATTTAAACACATAATTGCTTGCATTGCTTGTAAGAGTATCATGATAAAACATAATTTAGGTACGTGTCCCTCGCCCCGAAAACAGTTTAAAAATAGTGAAAACAGTGAAAATAGGGGCTGTGAGACTCACCTGTGGTTCTTGTTAAGGGATTAATCGAGATTCGGGTTTTCTTGGTGTTGGCCTTTGAATTGAAGGTCTAGAATACGATTAAATAACAAGAAGTATATATATTAAGATCAAGAAATAGGAGAATATAAGGGTTGGAAAGTAGATCTCAATGTTATAATCTCGGCTTACCTAGTAACAGGAACGGAATTGAAAATAACGGATGCTTGGGAGATGATTAGTGCAAGTTTGCAGTTCTTAAGAGAGAAGTTTGAAGTGTGTTTTGGGTGATAATTTAGGTTACATATTTATAGGCAAACTCAAGGGAACACAATCCCTTGCTTTAGGGGATTGTAATCTTTTCATATCTAGGTGTAATGATGATAAAGTATGGAAATTATTATTATTTATTTAAAAGTGGAGGAGTGGATAAAAGATTTTGATTTGATTTGGACAGGGCATGCAGGTATGTGGTTGGTGGGAGTAGGGTGGCTGACAGTTGACTTTTCATGTTACAGTATGCTTTTTCAAGTGCTTTTGTCAGTGTACAGTTAAAAAGTAGAAATTTCTGAAACACGCTACTGTTTCCTTTTGGGCGGGAATAATCCTCCTTAAATCTGGAGATTAGGCTAAGTGTTCTGCGCGTATAACTTTGTGCGCATAGCTTTCTGCGTGAAGGACATTTCTTTGCTGCGGGTAGGTGCGTAACCTTCTCGCAGTTAGGGACATTGAGTTTCATTTGTAGATTCTCCAGGTGGTCTTGGTATTTCAACATAGTGATCAGTCATGTTGAAGTCATTTCCATCTTGGAGCTTCAGACAAACTAGCTCACAATGTTCCCGCCATGCGGGGAGGTTAGTTCCCTTCCGCACGCGCATAAACGATTTAGGATGCACCCGCCTTAGCATCATGCGGGATGGTCAACCCATTAGACAACATAACGTTAAGTTACATGAAAACATAAAGCCAAAACATTCGCGCATGGCGCATATAACATATGCCCACGCTGGTTCTTACATCGCGCGCTCGCGCAGGGCGCACATAACACATGCCCGCGCTGATTCTGACACAGGGCGCTCGCGCAGGGCGCTCATAACATGCCCGCGCTGATTCTGACATAGCGCGCTCGCGCAGGGCGCACATAACATGCCCGCGCTGACTCTAATATAGCGCACATAATATTCACAATCACCTAATTATTAGGTTGATTACTTAGTTTATAGGGTTGGGAAATTACCGGGTGTCACATTTTCCCCCTGTTAAGAGAATTTCGTCCCGAAATTTAGGAGACGTCGCTGGCAGAAGCCATGCTCTGAAAGAGGTGTGGGTATTTCATGCGCATCTGGTCTTCTCTTTCCCAAGTGAATTCAGGCCCACGCCTTGAGTTCCATTGAACCTTTACTAACTTGATTCTGCTTCTGCGTAACTTCTGTTCTTTCCAATCGGTTACGGCTAGAGGCTCTTCTACGAAGTGTAGTTGTTTGTCGATGTGAATCTCGTCCAACGGTAAAATTAACGTTTCGTCAGATAAACACTTTTTGAGGTTGGACACATGAAACGTATCATGAACTCCACTGAGTTCGGCGGGTAAACGGAGTTTATAAGCAACCGGACCGATCCTTTCCAGGATCTCAAATGGTCCAATGTAGCGCGGATTCAACTTTCCTCGCTTGCCGAAACGGGGGACTCCTTTCCATGGAGAGACTTTCAAAAGTACTCTATCCCCTACTTGAAACTCCAACGGTTTCCTTCGCACATCTGCGTAGCTCTTCTGTCTGTCGCGCGCTGTCTTAAGGCGATCCCGTATCTGAAAAATCTTGTCTGTTGTTTCTTGGATCAATTCTGGACCAGTCATTTGCTTGTCACCCACTTCAGCCCAGCACAGTGGGGATCTACACTTGCGCCCATACAAAGCTTCAAACGGCGCAGCCTTGAGGCTTGTGTGATAACTGTTGTTGTAAGAAAATTCAACCAATGGGAGATGAGTATCCCAGCTACCTCCGAAATCGATTGCGCACGCGCGCAGCATATCTTCCAATGTCTGGATTGTTCGCTCGCTTTGTCCATCCGTTTGGGGATGATATGCCGTACTCATGTCAAGACGAGTACCTAAAGCCCTTTGTAACGATCTCCAAAACCTTGAGGTGAACCGACTATCTCTATCAGAAATGATGGACACTGGGACTCCATGTTTTGAAACTACTTCTCGAATATACAATCGGGCTAACTTTTCCATCTTTTCGGTTTCCTTGATCGGCAGGAAGTGCGCTGACTTAGTTAGCCGATCTACAATAACCCAGATCGTGTCATAACCCCCAGGTGTCCTTGGCAGTTTGGTGATGAAGTCCATAGAGATTTGTTCCCACTTCCACATGGGAATTTCTGGCTGTTGAAGCAACCCTGATGGTTTCTGGTATTCAGCCTTTACCTTCGAACACGTCAGGCACTTACTGACATACGTCGCGATGGCGCCTTTAAGATTGGGCCACCAATACAGCGCTTTAACATCTTGGTACATCTTGTCTGCGCCAGGATGTACGGAATACCGCGTCTTGTGAGCTTCGTTTAATACTTGCTTGCGCAATCCTCCCTTGAGAGGGACCCATATGCGGTTAGCAAAATATCGAGTGTCGTTCTCTTTGAGCTCCAAATCCTTAATCATACCCCCAAGGGATTCGTTTTTAACAAACTCTGGTTTCAAGGCTTCTTGCTGAGCGTCTCGGATGCGGGTAGAGAGATCTGCGCGAATGGTCAACCTTAGAGCCTTGACTCGTAGCGTTTTTATTCGCTCCTTCCTACTTAGCGCGTCTGCTACCACATTCGCCTTTCCAGGGTGGTACTTAATTTCACAATCATAATCATTCAACAACTCCACCCATCTTCGTTGTCTCATGTTTAAATCCTTTTGATCAAATATATGTTGAAGGCTCTTGTGATCCGTAAAGATTATACACTTTGTACCATAGAGGTAATGGCGCCAAATCTTTAGCGCGAAGACAACCGCTCCAAGTTCCAGATCATGCGTTGTGTAGTTCTTTTCATTGGTCTTGAGTTGGCGCGAGGCATATGCTATGACTTTGTCTCGCTGCATAAGGACACATCCGAGTCCCTGATGTGAAGCGTCGCAGTAAACGACGATGTCATCCGTCCCCTCGGGCAGAGACAAAATTGGCGCACTACATAACTTCTGTTTTAACATTTGAAATGCTGCTTCCTGATTTTCGCCCCAAACAAACTTCTTGTCTTTCTGAGTTAGCGCGGTCAGTGGTAGAGCTATCTTGGAGAAGTTCTCAATGAAGCGTCGATAGTAGCCAGCTAGTCCTAGGAATTGCCTCACCTCAGTTGGGGTTTTTGGCGCTTCCCAGTTTTCGATGGCCTTGACCTTGGAAGGATCGACGTGTATTCCTTTCTCGTTTACAACGTGACCGAGAAAGTGAACTTCTCTAAGCCAAAACTCACACTTGGAAAACTTCGCATACAACTTTTCTTTTCTTAACAATTCCAAAATCAATCTCAGGTGTTGCTCATGCTCGGCCTTGGTCCGGGAGTAAATCAGAATATCATCTATAAACACAATCACAAACTTGTCCAAGTATGGTTTGCACACGCGGTTCATCAGATCCATGAATACAGCCGGCGCATTAGTTAGCCCGAAAGGCATCACTAAGAACTCATAATGGCCGTATCTAGTTCGGAAGGCTGTTTTCGGCACATCTTCCTCATGGACCCTAAGTTGGTGGTATCCTGACCGTAGATCTATCTTCGAATAATAACTGGATCCCTGCAACTGGTCAAATAAGTCGTCAATCCTCGGTAAGGGGTACCGATTCTTGACTGTCAGTTTGTTCAGCTCCCTGTAGTCAATACACATTCTGAACGAACCATCCTTCTTCTTAACAAACAGTACTGGAGCTCCCCAAGGTGAAAAGCTTGGGCGTATGAAACCCTTGTCCAATAGTTCCTGTAACTGATTGGATAGCTCTTGCATCTCAGATGGAGCTAATCGATAAGGCGCTCGAGCTACTGGCGCAGCTCTTGGGACTAAATCAATACGAAATTCGACTTGTCGCGGCGGCGGTAATCCGGGCAAATCTTCAGGAAAAACTTCTGGAAATTCGCGCACTACTGGTAAGTCTTCAATTCTTCGCTCATCTCCTTTCTTCTCTACTACATGCGCCAGGAAGGCATAGCACCCTTTCCTTAGGCACTTGCGTGCCTTTAGGCACGAAATCAGTTTCGTCGCAACTCCCCTTCTTTCCCCTTGAATCACCAAGGTTTCTCCGTTCAACAGTGGGATCCGAACCTGCTTCTCATGGCAAATAACCTCTGCGTGGTTCTCGACTAACCAATCCATACCTACCACAATGTCAAAACTTCCCAAGTCTATTGGCAACAAGTTAATATTGAACCCGTGACCTCCCATGACTATTACACATTGTTCAGTTCTTTCGTTCGCGCATAACTGCCTACCATTGGCTAGTTCTATAGTATAAGGTGTGTCTAGCCTACTGCTCGCTAGGCCTAGGGAGTTTTTAAACTCAGCGGATATAAAACTTAGGTCAGCGCCAGTATCAAATAAGACAGATGCAAAATGGCCGTTAAGCAAAAACGTACCGGTTACCACAATCGGCTCTTCTTTAGCTTCGCTTGCGCCGATCACAAAAGCTCTCCCGCGAGCTTGGTTTCCCCTTTGCAGGCAATCCCGACTGAAATGCCCTGGCTTTCCGCATGCGTAGCAGTTGTCACTGGCTCCAGCTTCTTTAGCACGGCAATTCACCGTCTTGTGCCCTGGCCTGTTACATTTGGCGCACGTGACGCTCGCGCATTCACCCTCGTGGTGAAACTTGCATTTGTTGCACCATGGGTAAGGCCCGCTGTATCCTTTCCTTGATGGCTCCGCGGCTTGGATCGCGTAAACCCTTGCGCTTTCCTGCTTCTTGAACGGTGGCTGCTTGGAGTCGGACCCTCGGTGGTGAGAGTTCCATTTCCTCTTGGAGTCAGAGGTTCGCTGCTCGTTTCCGCGCATAGTCAACATACCCGCACGGACCGTATCCCTTGTAAGGGTGATGGCCCGCGCTACCGCCTCATCAAAGGTTGGAGGCGCTGCGGCGTTGAGCGGAACCCTAACAACAGGAGGTAACCCAAAGATATACCTCTCGATCTTCTTTTCCTCCGTGTTTGCCATGTCTGGCACCAACTGGCAAAGCTCGTTGAACCGGTTGTTGTAGGCGTCGATATCCGTTCCTACCATGGTGTGGTTCCAGAATTCCTGTTGTAGGCTCTGAATTTCTGCGCGAGAGCAGAACTTTCTCATCATCATTTCCTTCAGCTCCTCCCAGGTCTTGTGAAGAGCAACTTCTCGCCCCAAGGTCTTCACTTGAAGCTTCCACCAAGACGAAGCTGCTTCTTGGAACATGCAGGTCGCGTAAAGGACCTTCTGGTTCTCACTACATCTGCTAATGGAGAGAACTGTCTCCATCTTGTCAATCCAGTTGTAGAGCCCAATGGCCCCTTCGGTACCCTTGAATGGCCAAGGCCTACAGGCCATAAATGTCTTATAGGAGCACCCTTTGTCCAAGGCTCCTGATTCGGGTTCTGGGGTCTCGTTCTGACGACCCTGACTTGATTCGGCCTTGCTGGCCTCATGAGTTGCGATCGCTTGCGCGATTATTTCCGCGAGTTCCTCGGGTGTCATGGTAATTCCCTTGGCTCTAGTTGGAGGCATTCTCGCTTTAAAAGAGTGAAAATATATCAAACTTAGCGCATGTACTCTGAGCACATAATGTTCTTATCTTTATTCACTAGACACTGTGTGACCCGTGTTCCTAAGTGTGTGTATAGTTTCTTTTGAAAATATTTTCTTTGAAAAATATTTCATGCGATTTCCCCAACGGTTATAGTCTAGGTTAAAACTTCTTTTCCTAGTTCGCTATAACCAGTGCTCTGATACCAATCTGTCACACCCGGCCCTGAACGGCGGAAACAGCCGGGCGCGCGCGAGTGGGGATTGATAATTAAGCACGGGCCATTGCAAACATTCAAAGTAAGATTTTCATTGCGCATGAAATGTTTAATACAAATACATTACATTGTTTAAAAATTACATAAAAACATCCAAGTATGGAAACTGTTGAAGATTTCCACGCCATATCCCCTTGCGCGGCGGGAACAACCGTGCGCATCGAAGGGATAGAACTAAAATCTTCCAAAAAGCTAGTTTTAGATGTTCAGCGTGAGGTGCTCTAAGTGTGACTCCATGCGCTACCTAGTTATCTCCTGAAAGACACGTAAAACATTTGAATCAGTATAAACTGAGTGAGTTCACAAGTTTTAGTAACTTGATAAAACGTATTGCATCATAATCTTGATAAAAATCATTCTGAAACATAATTCTGATAGCATCATTAAAACATATGCTTGGTAAAACATAGTTCTATCAACATATTCTGATAAAATCGTTCCGCGGGTTACGCGCGAACATTTCTGGGAACTGTGCTCGTCTGTGTAAGTGGCGCTGCCACTACGAGCGAAATAAGTAATATCGTCCCGCGGGTTACGCGCGGACACTTCTGAAAAACCGTGCTCGTCTGTGTAAGTGGCGCTGCCACTACGAGCGAAATAATACCGTCCCGCGGGTTACGCGCGGACGTTGTGCCGGAAAACAAGGCGCTCGTCTGCGTAAGTGGAGCGACCTCTACGAGCGGGCTCAATCCCATAGTACTGCCCCATGCTAGGCACTCGTCTGTGTAAGAGGTGCAACCCCTACGAGTGGGTGGATCAAACCAGCAGTCCCTACCCTTAGATTTCCAATGGTAAAGTGATCACTTACTCGTATCTTGCGCACTCATATCGAAACCCATAGATAACCGTTTGCATTGCTCGTAAATATACCATAATGAAACATTATTTAAACACATAATTGCTTGCATTGCTTGTAAGAGTATCATGATAAAACATAATTTAGGTACGTGTCCCTCGCCCCGAAAACAGTTTAAAAATAGTGAAAACAGTGAAAATAGGGGCTGTGAGACTCACCTGTGGTTCTTGTTAAGGGATTAATCGAGATTCGGGTTTTCTTGGTGTTGGCCTTTGAATTGAAGGTCTAGAATACGATTAAATAACAAGAAGTATATATATTAAGATCAAGAAATAGGAGAATATAAGGGTTGGAAAGTAGATCTCAAGGTTATAATCTCGGCTTACCTAGTAACAGGAACGGAATTGAAAATAACGGATGCTTGGGAGATGATTAGTGCAAGTTTGCAGTTCTTAAGAGAGAAGTTTGAAGTGTGTTTTGGGTGATAATTTAGGTTACATATTTATAGGCAAACTCAAGGGAACACAATCCCTTGCTTTAGGGGATTGTAATCTTTTCATATCTAGGTGTAATGATGATAAAGTATGGAAATTATTATTATTTATTTAAAAGTGGAGGAGTGGATAAAAGATTTTGATTTGATTTGGACAGGGCATGCAGGTATGTGGTTGGTGGGAGTAGGGTGGCTGACAGTTGACTTTTCATGTTACAGTATGCTTTTTCAAGTGCTTTTGTCAGTGTACAGTTAAAAAGTAGAAATTTCTGAAACACGCTACTGTTTCCTTTTGGGCGGGAATAATCCTCCTTAAATCTGGAGATTAGGCTAAGTGTTCTGCGCGTATAACTTTGTGCGCATAGCTTTCTGCGTGAAGGACATTTCTTTGCTGCGGGTAGGTGCGTAACCTTCTCGCAGTTAGGGACATTGAGTTTCATTTGTAGATTCTCCAGGTGGTCTTGGTATTTCAACATAGTGATCAGTCATGTTGAAGTCATTTCCATCTTGGAGCTTCAGACAAACTAGCTCACAATGTTCCCGCCATGCGGGGAGGTTAGTTCCCTTCCGCACGCGCATAAACGATTTAGGATGCACCCGCCTTAGCATCATGCGGGATGGTCAACCCATTAGACAACATAACGTTAAGTTACATGAAAACATAAAGCCAAAACATTCGCGCATGGCGCATATAACATATGCCCACGCTGGTTCTTACATCGCGCGCTCGCGCAGGGCGCACATAACACATGCCCGCGCTGATTCTGACACAGGGCGCTCGCGCAGGGCGCTCATAACATGCCCGCGCTGATTCTGACATAGCGCGCTCGCGCAGGGCGCACATAACATGCCCGCGCTGACTCTAATATAGCGCACATAATATTCACAATCACCTAATTATTAGGTTGATTACTTAGTTTATAGGGTTGGGAAATTACCGGGTGTCACAATATTGGTTGTTGCTAAGTACTCGAACGTTGCGATATTCGCTAAGTGGTTTCGAGTTGAGCTTGAGTTTATAATAGAATTTCAGAATTTGATAATTTCCTTTGACATGACGGGTCAGGTCTCAAGATACCTGCAAGGAATAATGAAGTATAATAATGTTTTAGACACCAGCAAGTGTTGCTGACGTATTTTATAAACTGTTTTACAGTTAATGAGGAATAGAGGTTAGAAGATGGTGGTGTTAGCCATTAGACGATCTAATGACTCGTATGTTTTAATAACGTATAGATATAAATTATAATTTTTCAAGTTAAACACTTTTGCACTAACTATCAGATATTTAATTCCCAACATTTTGAATATAATCTTATTTTAATAGAAAGACTTCCTCTTTGAAATCTATACTCAGATTATTTACAAAACTTCTAACATTTTGGTTTTTCGTTTCTTATTTTTGTAAGTGTTACCCGACCCGGGTTCATATTCGGATTATTAATCAATAAGCATTGCATCTGTTTAGTATGATTATGTATTTTATTTATTTATTTATTGCTAAAAACATGAATAATGTGCAAAACCAACCCTAAATTAACAATTTAACCACTTTTGAACCCACAACCAAATCAGCCGAAATAAACAAAATAATCTTCTTCTTCCTCCGCTCTCCCCGTCAGCCGAACACCCCCCCCCCCCCCCTCCAACCTTTCTTGAACCTCAATTTTCAGGCAAAATAAACGAAAGTTATCTTGCCAAATCAATTGTTAACCAAAAACGCTTTCTACCGACACTCTAATCATGGAAATTGATAACCAATTGACAGCAAACAAATTCGTTTATAAAACCTTAACAACAACGGTTGGCTTTGATCTTAATATAGTGAGATTAGAAGAAATTATAATGCTACGTACTTGGTGTGCTTGGTGAAGGATGATCACTTCCTTTGAAGAGTGAGGCGTTTGTATTGGTGATCCCTATGATTTTAGGGAAATGACTAGTGAAGAAAACCTCATCCGAGAATCAAATGTAGATTGAATTAGTTAAAATTCACTTGAACCTTTATAAATCCGGTTGTGTTATCTCTAACCTTTAACTCTTTACTTATTTGTGTTTGTTTTTATAAGTTGTGAAAAGAGCTTTAGCAAAAGTCATTAGCTCATTAAAATCAGATTAAAAGATAAGAAAAATTATCCTTATAGTTTTCTAAACTTAACATAAAAATCTTTAGTCTCTCTCTGATTCTATAACACAATTTCTTCTTCTTGAAGGACAATCTAATCTATATTAATAATGCTAAATCAATATCAATCATGAAACTCGAACCTACAACATAAAAAAATGAGAACTTATTTATAAAAATAAACTCTCACCAGAAAATGAATGATACACGAATTTGTTAAGAGTATGAATGAAATCTAAAGCTTCTTATTACTTGTTTACCAACAAGAAACTTTAAATGATCACACATTTTAATATAACATTTATCCCTTCACTCCTCTAATATTGTTCTAAGATGTCTTTATTTTTTGCACTTATTAAAAAAAATTATAAAATATGTTAATTTATACTTAGACACTGTTATTTGTTCAGATGTAAAATATATGTAGTCTATGGACCACATCTGCAGGTATCTGTACAAGAAGAAGTGGATTAAATATATGCAGTCTACAAGAAGAAGACTGCTTGTTTTTAAAGTCTGTAAATTGCTAAAATAAACTGGTGGTAGTGGGCGGTGGTGGTGATGGATGGTGATAGTGGTAGTGGTGGTGGCAGATGGTGAGTGGTGGGTGGTGGAGGACGGTGGTGGTGGTGGTAGATGGCGGTGGTGGTCGAAGGCGATGGTGGGTGGTGGACAATGATGGTGGTAGACGATGGAGGTGGCGGACGGTGGTGGTCGACGGTGAGTGGTGATGGTGGTAGGCGGTGGCGGACGGTGAGTGGTGGGGGAGGACGGTGGTGGTGGGGAATGGTGGGTGGTGGTGGTGGTGGTAGACGGTGGGTGGTGGTGATGGTGGGCAGTGGGTGACGGTAGGGTATGGTGTTTTAACCTTCTGCAGATCTTAGAAGATTTCAGAATTAAATGGGCCAAGTCTGCACCAAAAATCTGCACCAAAAAGAGCTTGTGCAGACGTTTTTTAATACAATGTTTTCGAGAAAACAAACAGTTTGTAGACGACAATGCCTGCGCGTGATCTGCACTGCACAGACATTTTTCAAAAAAACAAACGACGCCTTAGTTTCATATAAATAATTGTTTTCTTTTATATTCCCTATATGTCACAGGAAATAACACCATTTAATTGACTTATCAACAAATAGTCTAATTCCTCACAACCCAACCCACCAATTACAAAACCGGAATGGGGTAGGCCTGAAGTCTACCTAGTTGGCTTTTCGTTTACCGTTATACGCCTATTTATCTAATAAGCCTCAACTCAAGGTTGTTACTGCCAACTTGAACAGTTGAGCTGTGTCGAAGCATGAAATGAATCTGACCTGATCCATGACGATGTTCCCACGGATTTTCGAGATGAAACGAACCACGACTTGATCTTCTTCTTCGATTGCCTGAGACCTGTAATGGCTTTTCGGGGGTGTGGAGGTGACTGCTAAGAAATCTTTAGGATCTCTTGTTTACAGACACAAAAATAGGGTGGTGGCTCTTATTGAGCATGACCCCTTAACAAGGAGGTGGAGACCTCCTTATATAGAGAGCCTCATGGCCACCATCATGGTACCCTAATGGGCCTAGCCCAGTTAGGGTTACCTCCACAACCCCCTCAGCCCAATAACATTGTATTAGTCCATATAATAAAATAAGCCAAACATAATAAATTTAGGGTTGTAAAACCGGGTTTAGTACCATACCCCTACAAGCCCCCCAAGTCCAGTGTTGCTCCTAGGCGTGCAAGCGTTTAGGTGGAGCGCTGAACTTTATAAGGTGTGTTAGGACATGAGGCGGTTTTTTCCCTTTTCTTCGGCCTTGTCTTTATGGTCTTTGAGTTTTGGGAGGTTTTCTCCATGAAGGTGACGTGTTGTGATCTTTATGATAATGATGGTGCACTGGCATGAATAAGATATAGCACGAATCATAACAATAGTGGCGCGAGGCCTGATAGAGCGCGCATCTCGATAATGATGCTTAATAGTTTGCGCGCGAGGTAGCTTACGAGCTATAAGAATAATGAAGCTTGCGCGCGAGGCGACTTACGAGCTATAAAAATAATAAAGCTTGCGCGCGAGGCGACTTACGATAGTGGCGCGAGGCCTGATAGAAGATAGAGCGCGCATCTCGATAATGATGCTTAATAGTTTGCGCACGGGGTAGCTTATGAGTTATAAGAATAATGGAGCCTGCGCGCGAGGCGACTTACCAGCTATAAAAATAATGAAGCTTGCGCACGTTGCGGCTTATGAGCTATAATATGACGATAATGACTGGCCCACAAGGGCCTCTTCTACGCAGGATGACTATCCCAGCTTGTTTTCAAAATAATAATGGAGGCGCAATCGGCCAGATAATAATAATGTCATATGTGCTTGTGCGACTCGTAGCCGAACCTGCAAAAACATATCAAATTAGCGCGTGGCCGTTTGGGATATTGTTAGGCTCCCGCCCTAAGATTCGGATGTCTTCCATCGCGATAATGTAGTGGTGGTATACCACGATAGTCCCCTGGTTCATTGCTGCTAAAATAAAGTTGTCCTTATCCTGATTTGGGATTAGACTATTCTCATTTGTTGTGTCGCTTACGCATAGGTTTTGGCTTTGTGTCATGCGCAGATGTTTCATGCGCTTGCGCATAGGCTTTGGCTTTGTGTCATGCGCCATGCGCAGATGTTGCATGCGCGTGCGCGTAGACTTTGTGTCATGCGCCACGCGCAGATGTTGCATGCGCGTGCGCGTAGACTTTGTGTCATGCGCAGATGTTTCATGCGCTTGCGCATAGGCTTTGGCTTTGTGTCATGCGCCATGCGCAGATGTTGCATGCGCGTGCGCGTAGACTTTGTGTCATGCGCCACGCGCAGATGTTGCATGCGCGTGCGCGTAGACTTTGTGCCATGCGCCACGCGCAGATGTTGCGTGCGCTGATGTGATATGCGACTGCGCTCAAGCATCATGGCGGTGCGCATGTAGAATGGCGGAATGGTTGACCCGCGGTGGCGCGCATATGACGTGGCCTGTGTTAATAGGTTTAATTATGACGGCGTGTTGAGCGGAGCGGAGCCGCGTTCGGTCTTGTATTCGGCGAGAAGCCGTATGGGTTTATGAGGATTCCCAACCTTTAAGTTTGGCGCATGGCCTTATGGGCTTATGAGGATTCCCAACCTTTAAGTTTGGCGCGTGGCCTTATGGGTTTATGAGGATTCCCAACCTTTAAGTTTGGAGCTTGGCCTTATGGGTTTATGAGGATTCCCAGCCTTTTAAGTTTGGCGCGTGGCCTTATGGGTTTATGAGGATTCCCAACCTTTAAGTTTGGCGCTTGGCCTTATGGGTTTATGAGGATTCCCAACCTTTAAGTTTGGCGCGTGGCCTTATGGGTTTTTGAGGATTCCCAACCTTTAAGTTTGGCGCTTGGCCTTATGGGTTTATGAGGATTCCCAACCTTTAAGTTTGGCGCTTGGCCTTATGGGTTTATGAGGATTCCCAACCTTTAAGTTTGGCCCTTGGCCTTATGGGTTTATGAGGATTCCCAACCTTTTAAGTTTGGCGCTTGGCCTTATGGGTTTATGAGGATTCCCAACCTTTTAAGTTTGGCGCTTGGCCTTACGGGTTTATGAGGATTCCCAACCTTTAAGCTTGGCGCGTGGCCTTATGTGCGCATGCACGGCGACGGAGTGGTGACTCGCGAGCGCGCGTGCATGGCAGAGAGTTGCGCACACGCATGGTAGAGGGTTGCGCGCACCTGCATGGCGTTGGAGACTTTTACGTAAAACCAAAAGCATTGAGTCGTCTTTCGAACTCACATGGTGGTTCCCGCGGTGGTTTCCACGGGCGCTCACGCATGTCGGCGGAATGGTGACCCGCTGGCGAGCATGCGTGGTGGCAGTCTCCTGCGCAAAACCCACATGGTGGAGGTCTTTTGCGCGAAACCCACATGGTGGTTCCCGAGGTGGCACATGCATGGCTGCGGAGTGAGAATCCGCGAGCGCGCATGCATGGCGACGGAAGTCTGGTAATTTTTGGAACTACAATTTGAGAGTTAGATCTGTAATTTTAAACCTAAAATCCAGGTCTGTAATCTAGATCTAGATCTGTAAATCAGATCTAGATAGATCTGAAGCTCGTAGCGGAGAGAATTTAAAACCATCACAGATCCGGAGGCTTGATCATCCGAATCAGGTAGTTTCTTTTTTGCACAGATCTGGAAGCCTCTTTTAGATCTATGGATCTTTTTGAGCTTTAATAGAACAAGCCTTGAAGCCTTTTTCTGTAAACTTCCAGATCTGGGTTTTTTCTGGGAGAGATCTGACAGCCGAGACGAAAATCGAAGGGTAGTTCATTGCCGTCCCACGGATGGCGCCAATGTCGACTTACGATAGTGGCGCGAGGCCTGATAGAAGATAGAGCGCGCATCTCGATAATGATGCTTAATAGTTTGCGCGCGGGGTAGCTTATGAGTTATAAGAATAATGGAGCCTGCGCGCGAGGCGACTTACCAGCTATAAAAATAATGAAGCTTGCGCACGTTGCGGCTTATGAGCTATAATATGACGATAATGACTGGCCCACAAGGGCCTCTTCTACGCAGGATGACTATCCCAGCTTGTTTTCAAAACAATAATGGAGGCGCAATCGGCCAGATAATAATAATGTCATATGTGCTTGTGCGACTCGTAGCCGAACCTGCAAAAACATATCAAATTAGCGCGTGGCCGTTTGGGATATTGTTAGGCTCCCGCCCTAAGATTCGGATGTCTTCCATCGCGATAATGTAGTGGTGGTATACCACGATAGTCCCCTGGTTCATTGCTGCTAAAATAAAGTTGTCCTTATCCTGATTTGGGATTAGACTATTCTCATTTGTTGTGTCGCTTACGCATAGGTTTTGGCTTTGTGTCATGCGCAGATGTTTCATGCGCTTGCGCATAGGCTTTGGCTTTGTGTCATGCGCCATGCGCAGATGTTGCATGCGCGTGCGCGTAGACTTTGTGTCATGCGCAGATGTTTCATGCGCTTGCGCATAGGCTTTGGCTTTGTGTCATGCGCCATGCGCAGATGTTGCATGCGCGTGCGCGTAGACTTTGTGTCATGCGCCACGCGCAGATGTTGCATGTGCATGCGCGTAGACTTTGTGTCATGCGCAGATGTTTTATGCGCTTGCGCATAGGCTTTGGCTTTGTGTCATGCGCCATGCGCAGATTTTGCATGCGCGTGCGCGTAGACTTTGTGTCATGCGCCACGCGCAGATGTTGCATGCGCGTGCGCGTAGACTTTGTACCATGCGCCACGCGCAGATGTTGCGTGCGCTGATGTGATATGCGACTGCGCTCAAGCATCATGGCGGTGCGCATGTAGAATGGCGGAATGGTTGACCCGCGGTGGCGCGCATATGACGTGGCCTGTGTTAATAGGTTTAATTATGACGGCGTGTTGAGCGGAGCGGAGCCGCGTTCGGTCATGTATTCGGCGCGAAGCCGTATGGGTTTATGAGGATTCCCAACCTTTAAGTTTGGCGCATGGCCTTATGGGCTTATGAGGATTCCCAACCTTTAAGTTTGGCGCGTGGCCTTATGGGTTTGTGAGGATTCCCAACCTTTAAGTTTGGCGCATAGCCTTATGGGTTTATGAGGATTCCCAGCCTTTTAAGTTTGGCGCGTGGCCTTATGGGTTTATGAGGATTCCCAACCTTTAAGTTTGGCGTTTGGCCTTATGGGTTTATGAGGATTCCCAACCTTTAAGTTTGGCGCGTGGCCTTATGGGTTTATGAGGATTCCCAACCTTTAAGTTTGGCGCTTGGCCTTATGGGTTTATGAGGATTCCCAACCTTTAAGTTTGGCGCTTGGCCTTATGGGTTTATGAGGATTCCCAACCTTTAAGTTTGGCCCTTGGCCTTATGGGTTTATGAGGATTCCCAACCTTTTAAGTTTGGCGCTTGGCCTTATGGGTTTATGAGGATTCCCAACCTTTTAAGTTTGGCGCTTGGCCTTACGGGTTTATGAGGATTCCCAACCTTTTAAGTTTGGCGCTTGGCCTTACAGGTTTATGAGGATTCCCAACCTTTAAGCTTGGCGCGTGGCCTTATGTGCGCATGCACGGCGACGAAGTGGTGACTCGCGAGCGCGCGTGCATGGCGGAGAGTTGCGCACACGCATGGTAGAGGGTTGCGCGCACCTGCATGGCGTTGGAGACTTTTACGTAAAACCAAAAGCATTGAGTCGTCTTTCGAACTCACATGGTGGTTCCCGCGGTGGTTTCCACGGGCGCTCACGCATGTCGGCGGAATGGTGACCCGCTGGCGAGCATGCGTGGTGGCAGTCTCCTGCGCAAAACCCACATGGTGGAGGTCTTTTGCGCGAAACCCACATGGTGGTTCCCGCGGTGGCACATGCATGGCTGCGGAGTGAGAATCCGCGAGCGCGCATGCATGGCGGCGGAAGTCTGGTAATTTTTGGATCTACAATTTGAGAGTTAGATCTGTAATTTTAAATCTAAAATCCAGGTCTGTAATCTAGATCTAGATCTGTAAATCAGATCTAGATAGATCTGAAGCTCGTAGCGGAGAGAATTTAAAACCATCACAGATCCGGGGGCTTGATCATCCGAATCAGGTAGTTTCTTTTTTGCACAGATCTGGAAGCCTCTTTTAGATCTATGGATCTTTTTGAGCTTTAATAGAACAAGCCTTGAAGCCTTTTTCTGTAAACTTCCAGATCTGGGTTTTTCCTGGGAGAGATCTGACAGCCGAGACGAAAATCGAAGGGTAGTTCGTTGCCGTCCCACGGATGGCGCCAATGTCGAAGCATGAAATGAATCTGACCTGATCCATGACGATGTTCCCACGGATTTTCGAGATGAAACGAACCACGACTTGATCTTCTTCTTCGATTGCCTGAGACCTGTAATGGCTTTTCGGGGGTGTGGAGGTGACTGCTAAGAAATCTTTAGGATCTCTTGTTTACAGACACAAAAATAGGGTGGTGGCTCTTATTGAGCATGACCCCTTAACAAGGAGGTGGAGACCTCCTTATATAGAGAGCCTCATGGCCACCATCATGGTACCCTAATGGGCCTAGCCCAGTTAGGGTTACCTCCACAACCCCCTCAGCCCAATAACATTGTATTAGTCCATATAATAAAATAAGCCAAACATAATAAATTTAGGGTTGTAAAACCGGGTTTAGTACCATACCCCTACAAGCTGCAAATACCGGTTAAACGTTTTTTGGAATGTTGGTTACCAACTGTAACTGTTATTGACCGAAAGGTCAAAACCAATTACTGGTCACGCTTCCTAACCGGTTTTTAAATGGAAATCCCTAACCTATATAACCGGTTCGGTTTGGATATTAACCAGTTAACCAATAGTAACTTATTGGACATGTTAACACTAAGTGTATTAACCTATGTTCAGTTAACCGGTTACAAATCGGTTCCTGTCTCGAAAGTCCAAAACGGTTCCTAACCATTGATTATCAACCGGCTTCTATTGTACTTGCTAACAACCGGTTTTGGTTTGATTCAGTTGACTGGTTAGGATTTACGCCTCTAGCTGCACCCATGGCCACACAGAATATGAAATTATTACTAACTATTATATATTTTAAAAAACGATTATTTAATTGGTTGCAATGATTATATAATCTATTAAAAATTATATGTAAAATACTCTAAATGTAAATAACTTTCCAAAGAATTTATATATTCTGGGGGAGTTAAGTGTCATTTTGGTACCTGTGGTTTGTTTAATTACGCAACTTTAGTACCATTTTTGAATTTTGTGCAAATGGCTACCTCACTTTTCTAAAACTTGCAAATTTAGTACTTTTTTCTAACTCTGTCTATGTTTGTCCGTTAAGTCAGGGGCATTTTGGTAACTTTGTTATTTATTTATTTTTTCTTTTCTTTTAATAAAATTCCACCTTAACTTGTTTCTTTCAGAAAGTCAAAATCACAAATGTTTGAAGCTTGGGTCAAAGCCTAAACCTAAATCCCAATCTATCCGATCCCTGCAAAAAATCAACCAGATTCATTATAAAATTTTTTAATACTTATCGCATCTTAATTCTTTTTATATCAACATTTTATATATTCAATACAATATATTTAAAAGTATCAGTTTAACAATAACGTGCACCACCGCTCTCCGACCACCATTGGTGTTACGATACAAACCGTAATCGAGCTAAAGAATTGTAGAAGAAGAAGAATCACAGAAGAAGAAGGAGATAATATCTCAAATCAATAGCTACTGTTACATTCACGACTCCTGCTTATGTATATGAACATATTAAAACTATAACCCTGCACTATCTAACATTTACAGTTTAGTCCTATTATTTACTACCTAACATTACTCCGCCCTCAAAAATCAAAATAAGGAAAAGGAAAAAAAAACAAAGTTTAAGCAATCACACAAATGGTGAGAAAAGAAAAATCAAGGACCAAGTGCAAATGTAAAAGTGAATCCAATTCATTGCTTATAAAGACCCAAGCAATCTCCAATTGGTACAACTTTGCACCCAGAGACAAACTTGCAGGTTGAGTCACTTGTGACGGATCACGAAACTTTTCCTCTTTTGAGTATGTAATAAAATCTGAATTTGCCATCCATTGGTCATCAAGCTTCACCACTCGAATTTTATCTTTTCGCCAAATACTTAAAAACAAATCTAGCTTGTTAACCAAATCAAATAAATGTTTCCTGAATCGGGACTTTTGATACACTAATCTGCAAATTTCCCAATCTATCCGCTGACTTTTACAACCTGTTCCCCATCTTTTAGCTTTCACAGTTTTATTAATTCTTGACTTTCGATAAACAACTTTTGACTTCCAAGCATTTGACATTTTATATTCATTTGGACTTTGGTGATCCCTTCCAGCCATCACAATCCCACTTGACCAAAACTTTATTATTTTGGCAGTAAGTGTTTTATCAACTATAATTGCTTTCCACCATGGAAGATTTCCAAGCTTGTGTACATGTGCAGCTGCATGTACAACTCTTCCCACCACCCCCTTCATGACTATAATGAGAGACAACTCTTTAGATTTTGTCATCCGAGAAGATAATAAAATTTCTATAATTTTCCCGGCCATATTTTTCATTTTTGCATTAATCTGCGGGTTTGTTTGAGATTCTTGCAGCTGCAGTTGCAACTCATTCTTCTGTTTCCACTTAACTAGCCATCTTTCCAGAATTAGTTGGTTGTATTTAGCCCTCATTTTGCTTAGCCAAGTAAGAATATAATCATGACCATTTGCATTGAATTTAGGGAAGTTAATCACAAATATTTGCAATGTATCAAAGCTGTGAAAAACCTTCTGAAAACTGTCATATTTCAATTCATTTGAAAATATATTGAAGGCGTCACTGAAATTGAATTTATTCATTACTTCTTGACTCGTCCATTCTTGCTTTAGAGAATCGATTTCGTTGACAAGCCCGCTAATATCATTTTCATTATCATTTTCATCATTAGATTCTGGAACCACATTTTCTTGTATAAAAGTGTGACTAACATGATCACTAGTGCTCACAATATCCTTCAACCCATCGAATTCACAACTTGCATTGTGTAGGCTGTCCGCAACCGTTCCTGCATCAGATTTATTTCCTGACATATCAATTGGAACCTCTATTGAAACAGACTTTCTATTTATTTTTTCTTGATCCACAACAGGTTCCTTTGTGGTTTTCTGTTGATCAGCCACTTCCATTTCGATACTCATATCTTGATTCAAAGTGTCATCTATATGTGCAGCTTTAGAAGAATCAATATGATCCTTGGTGGGTACATCCAAATCCTTATTTTTATTCACAATATCAAGAAAATCAATTTGGTTCGTTGCCTTTTCATATGCCTCCTCTAGTGTTTTTGGTCTCAACAACTTAATCCACCACTTAATTTCAGGTTTCAAACCCTCCACGAATAGACTTATAACATAACCCTCACTTAGAACTACTCTAGTTAGGAGAAAATCAAATGAGTTACAGTAGTCTTGAAATGAACCTGTTTGTTGTAAGTTCTTGATGTCATCCATGGATGAAGTAGTATTTAGGATTCTTGTTTCTTTATATTTGGTTTCGAATAAGCGAGGACTTCGTTTTCCCCATGTTGATGATCCCATCCATTCATCAACACATCTATAACCACTGTAAAGTTCCCAATCAGTTGGTGGCTTTGAATAATCTGGTATGTAACCACAACAATGGCCCCTGCCTTCGTATTGTAACCAACCGCAAGAACACCTACGAGTCGCACAAACATGAAACTTGTTTTCCCATATCATCCCCCACATGAACACAAGAACACCATTATTACCTTGATCGTTGCCTTCAATTATTGCTGCCAAGAACCCGTTGTTGCCCTAATTTGATTGTTGACTTAGAAACCTGCTAATGCTAATGTCTAATCTGACTGTTGCTGAAATACCTCAAGAACATCTGACATACAATTGCTACTTTCAAGAATAAGTTGTTTCCCTAATTCAATTGTTGATGTATCTAATTGGTAGATTGATTTGCTTCTGTTTATCGCCTATGCCATTCATCACCATGGATTGAATCAATGGCCACCGTGATTGGCTAATTGTTTCTAGAAACTGGATTTACCATGAACTGATGTTATCACCGGAATTTGATTGTAGTTGAGATGAAATTAATCGGAACAATGACCAATTTCAGAGAATCCACACAATTTGGGGAAATCGAGTGAATTAGGGTTCAAGATCTAGAGCGTCCAAGGATTGAACAGCTTTGATACCACTTGTTACGATACAAACTATAATCGAGCTAAAGAATTGTAGAAGAAGAATCACAGAAGAAGAAGGAGATAATATCTCAAATAAATAGCTACTATTACATTCATGACTCTGCTTATGTATATAAACATATTACAACTATAACCTGCACTATCTAACATTTACAGTTTAGTCCTTCTATTATTTACTACCTAACAATTGGACGCCGTTGTGAACGGAGCACTAGAAGAAATATGCTTACAACTTCGTCGGAATTTACAACATTGAAGCTTCTGATGCCGTCGTTTCTCAGAAAACATCGTCAGTGAAGAGGAGTTGGGTTTCAGGTGAAAACTTGTGAGGCTTTTAGATCATTTGGATCTGAGATTAACTGCTTGATTCATTGCCGGACTGGGAAAGGGGAGAAGACGGTGATGATGGTGGCTGGTAGCGATGCAGGATGGAGATGGGGTGAAGATGGTGACTGGTGGCGACGCAGGACAGAGATGGAGGTGGGAGAGGGATATTGATTTGGTTGCAGGAGATGAAGAAAAGGGGATGAGAGTGTTTGGGATTTTAGTTTAGGGTTTAGGAAAGTATAAAAGGGGTTGGAGGTGGATTTGATTAAAAGAAAATAAAAAATAAATAAAGTATCAAAGTTATCAAAGTGCCCCTGATTTAACGGACAAACATAAACAGAGTTAGAAAAAATTACTAAATTTGCAAGTTTTAGAAAAGTGAGGTAGCTATTTGCACAAAATTCATAAATGATATTGTAGTTGCGTAACTGAACAAAAAATGGCACTTAACTCTAGGATTAAATAGGAGAGGAGCACAAAGGTAAGCAGTACTTGTTTTTGAATTCAATAGACAAATGGTCAAAAGCATCTCCACATTTAATATTTAGCCTGGTACTGAAATCAATGATTATAAAACAAGTCTCACTCTGTTTGTTTCTCCCTACCCTACTTTTGTTATGTTATTATTTGATACTTCTCTACCATATCACAGATACCAGACCCCATGTGCATTCATTGCTGGTCCAGGTCCAGCTCCAGCTCCAAAAGAAATATATTTTTCAAATGACATTCTAACAAATATAAATATATTTTATAATAAATCAATATAGTATGTACCCACTATATACAAAAACTCACCAAACATGGTCAAAATTCAGACATGTGTCGCACTTGCATGTCAATGGTCAAAACTAGTCAATTTAATGGCAGCAATTAGTTTTGATTCTTATTTCTCTTCTTTAAAATCATTGATATGATATCAATCGTTTCACAGGCCGCATAATTACCACCCAAAAGCCAATCCAAAGCCTTGGAAGCTGCATCCTTTTCAGCTTGTTTCTTGTTGTTACAAGGACGGCCAGTGATTTGCATCCCGTTGAATTCACAAACCGCCACAAACTGGTTGTTTGACAAGCCAGTCGTGTAGGTTGGCGCATTGTATCCCGCTCTAGCAAGTAATGTTTGGAGTTGACTTTTCGAATTGTCACCTCCCGGTCCACTTTCTAAAACTAGAGGCGGTGGTGGTGGCAGAGGTGATCTACATATCACCTGGTGGTTGTATACAAACCTGCCACTGCATTGATCCTCTGAGAGTAATAACTGTATGGCAGACAAAAGGTTGTGGTGGGATTGTAAGTTAACTTTTGGGTTCATTAATTTGATCTGGAATAACTCGCTAAGCTCTCGTTTTATAATTTGATACATTGTTGCCACTTCAGGTTCCATGAAGAACTCCAAGTATCCTCCCAACATTTTCATGTGTCCCTCAACATCACCTATTGAAATGTTTCCTCCAAATAAGAGCAGCATTGAATCAGATACACCTGTTGAGTCTTGAAGGTAAACAGAGTTGACTTTGACTTTTTTGTTGAAGACCAGCCATGGGTATGGTATTTTAGAATCACGTGCTTTAACTGATTTCTGAAGTAAGAAATAAGAATATGAGAAGACAAACATATCAAATTTATAGATGACGATGATGATAGAAAGTCTTTAGCTTACCGAATGTAAACACACCGAACCGTCTTCCATTGTTTTCAGCGATAACGAGTTGTCCTTGTGCTGGAAATGTATTCATTTTATCAGACATAAAGATAGGATTGAATAATGAAATATTCTAATATAATAAATGCTTGTAACTACCAGAACAGAGCAGACTCCTGGATACAATCCAGAACAGATAACTGCACGGATGAGATTTTCATTATGGCTATAAGTGTTGTAACTGCTAGCCTTGCTGTCAATAAGACGAATACTTTTAAGCGCAGATTGAAATTCCCTTCGAAGAGAATCAATAGCTTTCATTGATTGAGAAGAGAGGAAGTTCTTCCAACAGTATTTATAACCAATTTTCTTTCGTTCAGCTACTTTCCAACCGTTGTATGCTCGTAAAAGGGCAAGATGGTCACTAAATCCATGGGAAAATTGTGCTTTAGCAGCCTCTGCCAACTGTAAAAGGCATTAGAGTTAAAATATTATAAAGTAAGCATTTAACTATGTAATGAAACAGGAAGGATAACGGGTAATAAACCTCCTTCATTTCCAAAGGTGCTAAGAAAGGATCCCTAACAGTAAGACCAGCCACAATGGTCAATATCGGGTCAAGGCAGTTTAATAGTGCACCCATTACTAGCATCTTTCCATGTTAGGGCTCCATTGGAAGATTTGCCAAGTAGCCACCTGCAACGCCTCTAGTTTAGTAAACTTTGTAAAAACACAAATTTTAAAGGCAAAACCGTTCATGTGATCAAAACCGCTCCGGGTTGAAAAGGTCATTTCTATTACATGCTGAGACAAACCAGGTCAGACTGGATTGACCCACAACTAGGACTGTTAAATGGGTTGTGTTTGCAGGTAGAACCCGAAAATCAAGACATGTGAACTTGAACATGACATGAAACGTGTATTTGCGGGCTGACTCGAGCACGATCTGTTTAACCCGGAAAAACTTTAAACTATGCCAATTTATTCTTAAAAGTTAAAACTAAACACTTGACATCAAGAATTCACAAATAGTTAAACTTATTATACAAAACACATTTTAAACGGGTTAATGCGTGAACCCGCCGGGTTAACATGAACACAATCCCTCACTGACTCGACCCGAAACTGACCCAATCACGTTTAGACTTTGGACCAAAACCAAACCCAAGAATTTCATGTTAGGTTCATGTCATGTTTTCGTATCGTGTCACAAGTTCACATCCATATTTGATCATTTTCAAACTGTTATAAAATAGTTAATGTGTCAATTATGGTTTAAAAGATATTATAATTACATTAATAATCTTTATCATAGATAAAAACGACCTCGGAGGTTGTATGCACTAAAAAATTAAGTAAACTATGAATGACTTTCAATTATCAAACCATTTGAAATTTGACCAATTGACCGCTTGGTTATAAAAAGTTGTTTTGGCCCCTTTGAAATAGAAACACAACCTAAACCGACCCAAATACAAGTAAACTGGTAAAAAATGCACCCACTGACGAAATCCAACATACCCAAAACGGTCATTTGTTCACTCCCATCCAAAGCACCAATTAGCTTGAGATATTCAATAGCATTTTGAACCTACAAACAAAGGAATAATACTGTTAGCTTACAAAATTGTGCAAATAAACTCTTCACCAATTTTGAAATAAACTGAACGTTAACATTACCGCTAATAACTCAGGTGAATGCATAGCCCTAGATAAGAATCCATAAATACTACCAAGATTCAAACTTTTGATTTGCAGACAAAGGGATTCCAAAGGAGTCCTCAGTATTTTTGGCAGTTGATAATCAGCAAAAGAATCATACACGCATTTCGGATATAAATGGTAGCATTCTCCTGTTTGAACACGGCCCGACCTTCCTCTCCTCTTAATATTCAGTAACAGAGTAACAGTACATCAATATATGATCTCAAAACTCATTATTTTAATTAAATAATAGACAGAATTACAAATTTTGTCCTTTAAAATAAGACGAATTACGGTTCGTGTCCTTTTCTAAGTTTCCTTGCAGGCGGTGTACTTTAAACTTTTTTTTTCTACACGTTATGTCCTTTACGCTAACTGGGTTAGAAAAACCCAGTTAAATGCCCTCACGTGAGGCACATGTGAGGGCATTTTTGTCTTTTCACCTGTACCTGCAACTTCTTCTTCCTCTTTCCCTGTGTTTCTTAAAACACAGAGATGAACACCACCACAAAGCCTCTTTCCCTGTGTATCTGATTTTAAGGGGACTGCCATGCCACCACCAACAGCCATGAACACCACCACCACCAACAGCCATGAACACCACCACCACCACCACCAAAAAACCACAACCATTCGATCTCCAACCGCCATCTCCGCAAACACCTCCGTATGGTTCCATCATCATCTTCATCTTCCCGTTGAAAACCCTAATTCAACCCAATTCCGTACAGATTTCAATCTCCGTAATCCTTCAATTCCAACCCAATTCAACCCAGATCTGACACTATCACCCAACTAATTGCAATCATACGCCTTCAATTTCACGTCTTGATGCTCAATTTCTCGTGATTTTGAAACCCTAGCTTCGTTGACCGGTTCGATTTCTTGATTTCTTTTGGGGGAATTGATAACCCGGTTCGGATTTTATAGGACATCAAGACGTGAGGGCATTTAACTGAGGTGGTGACATCAAGACGTGAGGGCATTTCTTTTGGTGGTGACATCAAGACGTGAGGGCATTTAACTGAGGTGGTGACATCAAGACGTGAGGGCATTTCTTTTGGTGGTGGTGGTTTTCATGGCTGTTGGTGGTGGCATGGCAGTCCCCTTAAAATCAGATACACAGGGAAAGAGGCTTTGTGGTGGTGTTCATCTCTGTGTTTTAAGAAACACAGGGAAAGAGGAAGAAGAAGTTGCAGGTACAGGTGAAAAGACAAAAATGCCCTCACATGTGCCTCACGTGAGGGCATTTAACTGAGTTTTTCTAACCCAGTTAGCGTAAAGGACATAACGTGTAGAAAAAAAAAGTTTAAAGTACACCGCCTGCAAGGAAACTTAGAAAAGGACACGAACCGTAATTCGTCTTATTTTAAAGGACAAAATTTGTAATTCTGTCTAAATAATAATCTGAAAGAAGCTTACTTGCTTAACAGAATCCTTGGATATCCAGGAAGGAAGCAAGCAAGGAGTATTGTTAAGTGCATCATACGATGACTCTTTGGCCTTTCCACAATCAATGACAAAAACCAAGTCATCAATTGTAATACTGGTTTCAGCAATATTTGTAGCCAATACAATTTTCCTCACCCCACTATCCACCTTCTCCAATATTAACTTCTGCTCTGAGCTGGACATAGGACCATGACACGTCAGCAACAAAACTCGATTTGGATCTCCCAAAACTGAATGAGCTTGTAGCTTCTCCTTCAAAGAGATGATGTCATCCCACCCGGTCATAAATACCAAAATACTCCCGGGTTTTTCATTCTCACAAATCTTGCATAGTAGGTATTCTATGAGGTTAAAATTTAAGCAATCTGGATTCCAGCAGAGCAAAGAGTCTTGTGTCTGTTGACTGTATTCACTGTAGTCAGCAGATCCAAGTGCGTCCTGGTTTCAAATTTACACAACATGTTATACTTCAGAAACATAATCCATGAAGAAAAGTAAGTAATAATTGTATACCACGACAGCTGAAGCAATTTGGCTCTTCCTTTTGTTTGAAGTCTGTTTATTTTGTTTCCATACTTGACCATATTCATCAATTTGATTGTCGGCTGTCAATCTGTATCCGGTTGATTCCAAAATATCTTCCAGATAATAGGTACGCACAGGATGTGTCACACCCTGCATGCAAGGGAAAATAATAAATACAAAAATAGAAGAGGCAGTTTTATATACTTCATGAAAAAAGTTAATAAAGATTACCGGTATCTGGATAACTGGAGCGCCATTAAAGTAGGAAGAGAAAATTTCTGCATTTATGGTTGCGCTCATCAACACGAGCCTTAGTTCAGGGAGAGAAGGAAGTAACTCTTTCATAACAGTAAGCAGAAAATCTGGCACGTAGAAGAAAACATATTAAAAATGCACTTCAAAATCATAAGCTCATATCCAGAAATACTGTTTTCTGGTATAAGTTTACCTTCATCAATTCCACGTTCATGAACCTCATCAATGATAACATGAGTCACACCTTTCAAATCTCTATCAACCAGCAATCTTCTCAATAAAACTCCACTTGTACAGAACAGCAGGTGAGTATTTCTTCCTTTCACACCCTCTAACCTAACTTTATATCCAACATTTTCACCCAATTTCTCCCCTCTTTCAATGGCAATTCTTTCAGAGACAGACATAGCAGATATTCTCCGAGGTTGAGTGCATATGATGCTACATGTGGCCCCACGTATAGAATTAATCTCGGATTCTAAAATAAACTGGGGAACTTGTGTTGTTTTCCCGCAGCCGGTTTCACCTGAGATGATAACAACCTGTAACATGTACACTATCTTACAATGAAATTGAACCACAACTAATTATTGATAAATCTGGCACAAAGATCTCAAACTCTGAGATACCTGATTGTTCGAAATAGTATTCAATATTGCATCCTTCTCTTTGTAAGCAGGGAGACTACTCCGGAACTCAAGCATCTTCTGACCTTCAGAAGATTTCTGTAGAGAAAAACATTATTCCAACAGCATCATATATTCATATCCTTGGTAAATAACACATAAGCACATGAAGAATAACAAATACATGTGAATGACCAGTTAAATCTTGAAATTATATAACATTGTTTACGATTAACTAACCTGCCAAGCTTGTTGCTCCAAGTTCAATTGCATACTTTTTCGCCAAAGTGCATTGTCCGATACACCTTTATTTTTTGGGATTGACTCTTTTGCCTCAACGGGTCCATTATTAGCAATACTGTCACTATCAATTGCAGTTGGAAACAAAATATCTCGAGAATCATCTATGCTCTTAGTCTTCTGGGAAAGATACTTTCCAAGATGATCATTAACTCTTCTATGCAAACCAGGTGACAAAATCACCTGCTTGCAGAACGCAGTATTAAATAATCACATGTAATATATTTATATTTTATTAGGAAAAGCATATCTTAAAAATTATACCTCCCTCTGTGGCCGTTTATCATCGAGGTCAAATCTGTAATTTGGCAATGGGACTTTGCTGACAACAATCGTTTTGGCATACAAACGGCTGAAAACAATTACAGTCAAAAGGCCGCTTCAAAGTACATAAAAAGGCATGTAACAAAGCTGATGGTGGTGCTTAATTACCTATGCAATCCTAAACTACTTGCCAGAGATGCTATTTGATCATAATCACGCCTGTCCTTCTTTTCCTTTGACACCAGCTCTTGTTCATCCTTGCTTTGCACTAATGCTGTTAGCCTCCGTATCAAAGAATCTATGTCATCAGACCCCAAAACACCCTAAAAATATATGTTAGATTGTTTACAAATATATGATGATACCACATAATGCAGCTAAAATACAAGATGTGTGTTACGCTGACTTAAGCAATAAAAAAGGATAACCGAATTCTCATGGAGTATGGATCATTATTATCAACAGCGCATGCGTGAAAACCAAAAATCATATAACACGGGGTTGCTCAGATACTATTTCTCTCTTTTGTAACTACTCTGTAAATACTACTTGACTTAGCTCTTTTCTTGGAAACATAACACTTGTTTTTCAACACGATAGAGTGTGATCGTTAATTGACTATTACTCTATGTAAATCTAAGTAGTTAGCTCACATACATGCACATAGCCTAATAATGTAGGTGTAAAGATGAAACATCATACCACATAGAGTATACATAACTAAAAAATGTTTACTTCAAAATTCAAAACGGTATTAAAGGCAAATGACTAGTTGACTAGTCAAAGTAACGTTATCTCGAATCAAAATGTAGTTTTCTTAGCGGCAATGCAACCAAACCTAGAAACCCAAAGTTAAGCCTGACTGTACTTAAAACAACTTAATAATTCTTATTATAATAAACAACATATATAATGAATAAGTGTTGGACAGAAACTCACATTGTTAACGGATAACTGGAGGTCACGAACATAATCTACATGAGGAAGCGATTGGTGGTCATCAACAGGCAAGTACGGATAAACAGTTGATAAAGTATCACAGGATGAAATAATAATGTTAGCGGATGAGGAGGAATTAACAAAGCGGCGGTGCGAATAATAATAATAAGAAGAAGAAGAAGGCCTGAATTTGAGGCGGTGTAATAAGGAGGAAGAGGAAGAGGTTGTTCGAAGGCAGGAAAAGTCAGTGGCAGTAGTTAGATGGAATGCACCGTGTTCCATAACACACACGCCTGCTGCTGTCCCAGCGATGGTGATGGTTGGGGTTTTAGCCAGGGGATACGGTTATTTTTGTTCCCGTCGAATTTAATAATGCTTTATTTATGCCTTCAATAATATTAATATCACACTTTTCTCTTTTATTATCGTGCTTTCAACTCGTTTTATTATCCTGCTTTCAACTCGTGTATTAGTTGATACCCGAGCTCATTGGCATCTATATGACATGTTGAGATGAAGTAAACCAACCTCCACATCCACACCCACATCCTTATGGTTCACATTATGAGGTTGATGGCGTTTCTTGGAGGATCTTTCTACTACTAAGCTCGACAGACCCGACATGTTTGTTGAAGAAACACGTGTTGTGATCGTAAAGATAAAAATTAAAATAAAGATTATGTCATTGTGTCTTTCGTTTGTCACTGTGTCTTTGTGCTCAACATTTGCTTTATGTTGATTGTGTATTACGTTCAAGCCATTGTGTAATATGTAGATTCCATTGTGTTATATGTATTTACCACTGTGTCTTACGTTTAAGGTCATTGTGTTATATGTATTTACCACTGTGTCTTACGTTTAAGGTCATTGTGTTATATGTATTTACCACTGTGTCTTACATTTAAGGTCATTGTGTTATATGTATTTACCATTGTGTCTTACGTTTCAAAGTTTCAAGTCATTTTGTTATATGTATTTACCATTGTGTCTTACGTTTCAAGTCATTGTGCTATATGTATTTACCATTTTGTCTTACATTTAAGGTCATTGTGTTATATGTATTTACCATTGTGTCTTACGTTTAAGGTCATTGTGTTATATGTATTTACCATTGTGTCTTACGTGTAAGGTCATTGTGTTATATGTATTTTACCATTGTGTCTTACGCTTCAAGTCATTGTGTTATATGTATTTTACCATTGTGTCTTACGTTTCAGGTCTTTGTGTTACATGTATCCATTGTGTTTTACGTTTCAGGTTAATGTGTAATATGTATTCATCATTGTGGTTAGTATTAGATAATTTGTTGGTATTTTTCATTACATTTACATATTATTATTACACAACGGTGTTATTAGTATTTTAAAAAAAAACACAATGATCAGTTGAAAGACACAATGGCGAAAAAACACAATAATAAACAGAAAAACACAATGACAAAAAAAGACATAATGGTAAGCAAAAAAGCACAATGAAATAAATTATTTTTTATTCTTATATAACAAAATTATACTCATATTAAAGGTAAAAAAAACGCTTGTTATTATGGTGAATTTTATTTTAAAAAAAAATATCATATGAAAAAGTTATAAAATGATGGAGGTATTAACATGTGCCTTGCATGTGGAGAGAGAAAATGTGTACAATTACCTCTATACCCTTTTTTCTTTGGTCTCTACTTGACACATGTCAATTAATTATGGCTTCTCATCCTTCTCATTTTTATTCCCTTTTGTTGAATAACTTTACCCTAGTCTATACATGGATGAATGAGAATATATAGATCATCTAGTCTAATACTTGCATAAAGCTGTTTTTTCACGTGACAAATTCTTCAAATTGGAGATAAATTTGTTTGGTTCCTCTACACCTAGGACACCCATATAATAGTGATTAAAATAAACTGGCGATCGAGAGACGTAAAATTATAATAATAAATATTATCAGTAATATCTATTCTAATAAACTAAAATAATATAGACACATGTCAGTTTGTGATTAATTCTCACAATTGTTTTCCCTCTAAAACTAATATATGTTATATATTAATAATTATTCACTTTTCTTTTAAACTATATTTATATTATATCTATAACATGATTAAATTATTTATTTTTCTTTAAACTATATTTATATTATATCTATACACTTTATATATCAAAACATACTTGGTGAAATCTAAAAATTAACAACAAATCGTTAAATATTAAAAATAATTTAATTTTAAATGTTATCATTAACATATTATACTATGTATATTGTTGAATATTGTAAATAAAAAAACACTAATATGCTTTCAATTTACGAAGTAATTTTTTTAATCATTAAATTATAAATATGTGTTTAAAAGTTGATCCATTTTTTTATAAATAAATCAATTTATCTGTTGTTTTTTTTGTACATTGTCTTATAATTTTATAAATTATAAATATATGATTTAAATCTATCTATTTATTTTTTCGATTAATTTAGTAAACTATACATATATGTGTTAAATTGTAAGGAGAGTATATACCAACACTTTCAAATATATTAAAGTTTATCATATTTAGTTTCGTGTGGTTTTTTTTATCAAGGATTGCTGCGGGTTTTTTGTGGAACTTAAGTTTGATTGTTATGGGTTAAAAGTTGGTTAATAGATCGTTTGGTACAAATTAACTACATTTGGCTCAAATTTGTTACGGGTAAAAAGGGGTAATATGAATATTTTTAAAATTTTGATAATGCAAATAGATTTATTGTTAAATTTGTTACGTGTTCAAAGTTTTGACTTGAAAATGTATGACAAATGAAAGTTAGAATTTTAAATGTGATTGGGTTTCGAATTTATATTTAATGACATTTTTGGAAATAGTCAAGATTCGGGATTTTGCACGTTGGGTATTTTTCCCTTGACTATTAAAATTTAAGAAAAAATGACAAACACTTCCGACATGCCACCTCAAGGCCTATCAATGCTTCTAACTTTTATCAAATTAAAAAAAATGTGTCAACATTGAATTTTCCTTGAATAGTTATCAGAATGTTTTATGTGAAGCATGACATACAAAATTATGTTCAAGTGAAGCAAAACATTCACAAAATTGAACGGGTTAACATGTTATTTTTTTTTTGTCAATTGGCAAAGTCGAGAAACCCCGTAAAATTATCAAACTGTTTTTTATTATGTCGCTCAAAACTATTATTATATGAGAAGTATTCTCCAAAATTGGTTCATAACTAAATTTATTTCAATTAAACATATATGGTACTGAGAATAATTTTTCAATAGATGAAGTGTTTTTTAGTATGCTTTTGCAGGTGCATTATTTTTTAATTAAGTTCATTTTTATTAGTAAATTGTATTTATAGCAAATTTGTATTATATTTATATCTCATTATTATTGTCATTATTGTGTAACAAATCTCCCAAAAATATGGAGATCTCTTGTATTATATATTGATTGAAAATCAATGAGATGAGGGAGGAAATTAACATTCCTATATGGTATCATTAACCTAATCGATCCTCTTCTTCCGCCCAAACCACCGCATGCGTCTTTCTTCTTCGCCGGCCGGTCACTCTTCTTCTTCAATCTTGTCTCATTCTCCTTCATCTACCCTACGGTTGCTTCATGGAATCGTCAACCCTTCTTCCCGCCCTTACCGTCACAAATATAAAATCCCATATCCCCATCTCCCTCGAAAAAGATTCACCGGCCTACTCTACCTGGAAAACCCTTTTTCAGGTACACTGTGAAGCATACGAGGTTGCAGACCATCTGTCTCCTCGAATCCCGCCTGCTGCTCGCCCCTCTGTTTCTGACCCGACAGCCGCTACAGCAGAGGCTGCGAAAGCAGAGGCTGCCGCGGTGGCCGCCGATAGTTTATGGAACCGCATCGATGCACTTGTCAAGCAATGGATCTATGCTACAATTTCTCAGCCCCTGCTACGAATCATTATCCAGTCGGGTCAAACGGCCTACGACGCATGGACAGCGGTCGAACATGAGTTCAATGACAACCAAAACACTCGGGCGGTATTTCTTGGTCAAGAATTCGCTAACTTATGTCTTGATAATTTTTCTTATATGGCAGATTATTGTGAGCATGCCAAACATCTGGCTGACCAACTTGCAAGTGTGGGTGCCCCTGTTGAAGACCGCATCCTTGTTCTTAAGGTATTAACCGGCCTCACTGAGCAATATGAGAGTATCTCAACGGTCCTTCAAAACCGTGAGCCACTACCATCGTTTTCTGAGGTTCGGTCCTTCAAAACCGTGAGCCACTCCTTGACGTTTGAAGAAAGCAAAAAGAAACGACATGTTACTCGGAACTCTCAATCGGCCTCCACCGCTCTTCATACAACCACCACAACTAACCCACGCACCACACCCCAACAAGCCTACTCTACTGCTGACTCAAACCGAAGCCAAAACAGGCCCAATTCCCGTCGTGGACGTGGAAGAGGGCGGCCCAATAACACCCAAAACAGGCCCAACACCACTGCCTCATCTAACCCGAGCCACCCCTATATTGTTTTTCCGAGTAACTGGACTGCATCTCAATGGGCCGCCTTACTAAAGAACAATCCCACCACATCTAACAACTCGGCACACCCACCTTGCTCATACCCGTCTCGGCCCAACTCGCAAATTTCACAGGGAATCCTTGGCCCTCGCCCTGATCAGGCTCACCTCACAGGGTACTCTCCAACAGATATTGAACAGGCCCTTTATTCTCTGGCTCTCAACCCACCGGACCATGGGGTAATGGATACTGGCGCCTCCTCTCACTCTGCAAATGAGCAAGGTATATACTCTCCGTCTACTTTTAATACTTGCACTAACAAATATATTATTGTTGGAAATGGCATGACCATACCCGTAGTGGCCCAAGGCAACCAAGTCTTCCCACCACCATACCCTCCCCTCAAGCTTAACAATGTCC
Organism: Bidens hawaiensis; assembly: GCF_021521415.1. Taxonomy (NCBI): domain Eukaryota; kingdom Viridiplantae; phylum Streptophyta; class Magnoliopsida; order Asterales; family Asteraceae; genus Bidens; species Bidens hawaiensis. Next base: position 5,509,131 of record NW_027491024.1, read on the forward strand.
TTTTTGCCCCTAATTTAATTAAAAACCTAATTTCTGTGCGTCGCCTTACCACCGAAAATTTGGTTTCTATTTAATTTGACCCATTTGGCTTTCTTGTGAAGGATCTCAAAACACGGGCTCCTATCCTACGATGCAATAGCACAGGCGTTCTATATCCCTTGACTCAACCACTCCCCCTCAAGACCACTCAACCTTCTTCTTTTGTTGTTGTTTCTCAAGATCGCTGGCATCAACGCTTGGGACATCCTGGAGACAATCTACTCAACGCCTTGAAATTGTCTTCATTTATTGATTATGGAAAACTTAATAAGTCACTTTGTCAATCGTGTGTTTTTGGCAAAAGTGTTAAACTGCCGTTTTATGATTCTATTAATTACACTTGTTTTGCATTTGACATTGTTCATCGTGATTTATGGACCTCTCCTATACTTAGTACGGGAGGCCACAAATATTATATTTTGTTTCTGGATGATTTTACTAATTTCTTGTGGACTTTCCCCTTATCAAATAAATCTCAAGTCTTTCAAACCTTCACCACTCTTCACAACCACATAAACACCAAATTTAAAAGTAAAATCAAACAATTTCAATGTGACAATGGAACCGAATATGCAAATCAAAACTTTTACAATTTTTGTGATCATAACGGCATGCAATTTCGTTTTTCATGTCCCTACACCTCGTCTCAAAATGGTAAAGCGGAACGCAAAATCCGCACCATTAACAACATGATTCGTACTCTTCTTGCCCAAGCTTCTTTACCTCCCAACCTATGGCATCACGCCCTTGAACCCGCCACTTATCTCCTAAATATCTTACCAAGCAAACTTAACAACTTCAAATCCCCCACCACTCTCCTTTACAATTGCACTCCAGAATACGATCACCTTCGTGTCTTTGGATGCCTCTGCTACCCTCTCGCCCCATCCACCAAAATACACAAAACTTGACTATAGATCTCATCCTTGTGTATTTTTTGGCTACCCCACCAATCATCGTGGATACAAATGTCTTGATCTTACTTCTCACCAAATTATTATTTCAAGACATGTTCACTTTGAAGAATCCATTTTTCCCTACACCATTCAATCCCCAACAAAATCACCCTCATACGATTTTCTTAATCCCACAATCAATTTCTTGGTTTGGGACTATCTCCAATACAAAAATACAACCAACCCCCCTCCTGCTACCCCCGTACCCACTACCCGTCCTTCCTCCGAACCCAACCTTTCCACCTCTTATCGGCCCACTATCAGTCCCTCTCAGCCCACTATCAGTCCATCATCCACCAACCAAATACCCACTGACCAGCCCAACTCTTCTCCCACCCAGGCCCGACCCACTGGTCCGACCCCCTCTCAGCCCGTTTCACCCTCCGAAGCCCAAATAAACCCTCTGTCCACTCCACCCATATCGTCCAGCCCACCCCCTCCTTCTGCTCCTTCTACGAACCACCCGTCTACCACCGTACCAACCCAACCTCTTATACCTACCACCCGTACCATACACACTCGCTCCATGAGTGGTATTCACAAACCTAAACACCACTTTAACCTCCACACTGCCACCATCGTTCCACTACCCAAAAACCCTCAGGTTGCCTTATCCACTCCCGAATGGCACAATGCCATGTCCAACGAATTTAGTGCTCTTATTAAAACAAGACCTGGGAGTTAGTACCTAGAACACCTGACATGAATATTATTCGTTGCATATGGTTATTTAAACATAAATTCAGGTCGGATGGCGGTTTGGAGCGTTACAAAGCTCGTTTAGTATGTGATGGTCGTAACCAGCAGACGGGTATAAATTGTGGCGAAACTTTTAGCCCAGTGGTTAAACCATCTACCATCCGGTTGGTTCTTTCCTTGGCCCTCTCCAAGTCTTGGCCCCTTCATCAGTTGGACGTTACTAATGCGTTCCTACACAGCAACTTGGAGGAGACTGTATACATGCACCAACCCATGGGCTTCCGTCACCGTGACTTTCCGGACCACGTTTGTCGCCTACGAAAGTCACTTTATGGTCTCAAACAGGCTCCTCGAGCCTGGTATCAACGTTTCACAGACTTTGTTATCTTGCAGGGATTCACACAAAGCAAATCAGACAATTCTCTATTTATTTATAGCCACGGGACTGAACTCACGTATCTTCTGATTTATGTGGACGACATTATTCTTACTACGTCCACTGAGGCATTACGCACACGGCTTTTGCACACATTGTCTGGTGAATTTGCTATGAAATACTTGGGCCCTCTCTCCTACTTCTTGGGTATTCAAGTCACTCGTACTGGTAATCAAATGTTTCTCTCTCAACAGGCATATGTCCAAGACATCATTCATCGTGCTGCCATGGATTCCTGCAAACCAGCTGCCACTCCTGTTGATACACAGTCAAAACTTTCTGCCACAGCTAGTCCGCCACATGACGATCCTTCTACATATCGAAGCCTAGCTGGTGCTTTACAGTATCTCACGTTCACCAGACCGGACATATCATATGCTGTTCAGCAGATCTGTATGCACATGCACGATCCTCGCCAGGACCACTGGAATGCATTAAAACGCATTATCAGATACCTTCAGGGTACCTCTACTTACGGTCTTCATCTCGGACCGGTACCTAATATTACTTTAGTGGCGTATACCGATGCGGATTGGGCTGGTTGCCCAGACACGCGACGCTCAACATCTGGATATTGCGTGTATTTTGGTGATAATCTTATCTCCTGGTCCTCCAAGCATCAAGCTACCATCTCCAGGTCCAGTGCTGAAGCTGAATATAGGGGTGTTGCGAATGTTGTGGCAGACATTTGCTGGCTGCGCAATCTTTTACTTGAGCTTCATCATCCTCTGTCTCGAGCTACGCTAGTCTACTGCGATAACGTCAGTGCTGTCTACCTCTCCGGCAATCCAGTACAACACCAACGTACGAAACATATCGAACTTGACATTCACTTTGTCCGCGAGCAGGTTCAACGTGGACATGTTCGCGTTCTACATGTTCCATCTCGTCATCAGGTTGCTGACATCTTCACCAAAGGTCTCCCTCGGGTCCTTTTTGATGATTTTCGATCCAGTCTCAGCATCGGTCCTCCTGACGCTTCAACTGCGGGGGTGTATTAGTAAATTGTATTTATAGCAAATTTGTATTATATTTATATCTCATTATTATTGTCATTATTGTGTAACAAATCTCCAAAAAATATGGAGATCTCTTGTATTATATATTGATTGAAAATCAATGAGATAAGGGAGGAAATTAACATTCCTATAATTTTTCTTTTCTTTTTTGGAAAATTCATTTTATGATTTAAATAAAATCAATTTATGTATAATGATACAAGCATATATGTAATACATTTTTCTATGCACGTTATATATTGCTTAATTTGTAACTTAATTATTTAGATCATTCTGTGTGCTATACGGATTTTAAAACTAGTGTGCTAATATTTCAATTTAATGTCAAATATAAACTATTATTATTTCACTCAATTCAGTATTATATATGTTAGGTAAAGGTTTAGGTTGGCTGTTTCTAAATCATTTCTCTGATATGTATTTGTTATGGGTTATTTTGCATAATAAAATTTGGGCTGACGCTAAGTTTGTTGGTTGTTGTTAGTGGGCTTTTCTACTGGGCTTGTTGCTGGGTTAAAATGCTAAGTTGGTTGGTTGGTAAGTTGTTGCTAGTGGGCTTTTCTAACTTTCAATCCCCATCAATTGGAATTTGGAAGTGCTCTGAAGTCTGAACCTTACCATCGATCAGATTATAGTGGTGAGTTTTTATTTAAAAGTCGGGATCTTGTCCAATTATATGGAGATAATACCACGTGTTGTAGACTTTTGTTTAAGAAACTTGGTTGGAAACTTGATTTTTTTTATTATGGAAATTTATTTAACTTTGGATTATATTTTGACTTGAAGTTGTATTTTATGACATTATAGTGTTAACTAGTCAATACGGTTGAACCACTTGGTACACGCAGTTGAATATTTTCTAAGAGTAAAAAATTAAAAACATGTTTTTAAAACCCATGTATCAAATCATCACAACGGTGATATGAGTTTCAGACTCTTTAGTCTCGTTTTGAGAATAAAGTTTTGATGTAATCATTCTTTGTTTGGGATTCAGTTTTCAATTTCATGACAAGTATAGAGGTAGGGTACTAAAAAGACCCAAATACCCTTAAGTACCACCCGCGGGTTACAGAGAATGCTCTTATAAGCCACATTCGGGACAAACGGATCACCCGCATATCAATATAGAGGAGGAACGTCCTCATAATACGCGCGGAAGCATCCGGGCGTCCTCAAAAGTCGTCCGCGGGACAAGACATATGTCCGCATAAATAACTGGAGGACAGTGCCAGTAGGACAGCTGTCACCATTCAAATACTTTCTAGAAGAAAAGCTCATGATTCTTACTTGAGGAATACGTGACATACTAACCAATGAACAAAGGACACCTGACCAGGTTGTTATAACCGTGCACATGGTCAGGGTGCGATCCATCCTATCAGCTGGTGACACGTGTCCAGGTTGTTATACCCATGCACATGGGACGTATAGCCCAACCTATCACAAGAAGACACGTGTCCAGGCGGTTATCAAAGATCTTCTAGAAGAGGACAGCTGCCCCAATCATCTTCCATCATCCTTCGACTATAAATACCTTGTCAAACGGTATGAGGTATTCATTCACTCACCTATATTCTGACTACACTTAGTCTCTGTACTTCAGTACTTTCTTCATTACGAACGTTACTGATTCTCACGCCGGAGGGTGGTTACAGGAAGACCCCCATCTTGTCCTTCCTGTAACGAGACTCACGGTGTTTGTTTTGCAGGTTCCGGTCACTGGACTTTAGGGAGCTTTACTCATATCGTGGTAGTAGTTACCGTATTATACCATGTGGACTCATTGGATCCAGGAGCCATACCCGGGGAGTGGATCCGTGTTTCTTCATTGGCGCCATCCGTGATTTGTGTTAGAACAGCAATAGTTTTAGTTGGTTTTTTGGTTCGTTTGATATGAGTAAACTTCTTGAAGGGCCGACGGGAACCCCTGCAACTGAGTCACGTGTAACTAACACAGAAGCACCTCCGGGTCTTATTGTTTTTGCACGCATCACGACTCCAAGTGGTCGTACTCTTGAGCGAGTCACAGCTCCAGGGTCACGGAACATTGACGTAACACCTGGGGGTTTTACCCTAGAGAACGTCACAGTACCAACCGGTACCACCCCCCGGATATGGGACGGGCCTCGGCAACGGAAGGTTCTAATTTGGGTAATCTCAGACGGATTACGGAAGAAACTCGCCGAAAGCGGTCAGTGTTTGATCTAGAAAATGATTCAGGTGACTCTGACGTGGCGAGATCTCATAGACGTAATTCCAGATCCAGAGGAGCCTTGACTCCTGAAGAGTGGCTCCATGTGCAACAACAAAGTTTGGTGGCTGAATACGAGCGTAGAAAACGTAACGAGCAACTTCACGCCCGCACTTTGGATTATGAGGAATCCCCTAGGGGATCTCCTTCTCCTCCACCAACAGTGCGAGGAAGTCAAACCCGTTACAGTCAACAGACGGAGCTAGAGTTTGGCGAACTTCCGAGGCTACGTCCTCGTCCTCGCATAAATATGTGGATGCCATCTTACTTAGATGAGTTTGATAGTTACGATTCATCCTACCACCCGGGAGATTACAGTATATATACCGGAGACAGTAGGATGAGTTCTCAGGCAAAAAGCAGCCGTCCACATGACATAGTTCGCCATACCGAATACCATAGCAATGCGGAATGACACTTTACTAAACCAAACCGACCCGCGGCCTTCGCTGAAAAATCAAAGTTCATAGCAAGTATTGCCACAACACCCTTTCCCGTTAATGCTAAGATACCTAAATCGGTGGGTAAGTATAATGGTATGACTGATCCAAATGATCATCTCCAGAACTTTATTGCGGTAGGTGGTGTTAGTGATTGGACGCTGCCTTATTGGTGTCACATGTTCGCATTGACACAAACAGGGGCAGCAAGAGAATGGTTTGAAAAGTTACCTAACAGTGAAATTTCTAGTTGGGACGATCTGGTGAAAAAATTTTCCCAACACTTCAGTCAACAGAAAAAACATACGCGAGACCAATCAGAAATTTTGGATGTTGTCCGCCGCGATAACGAGTCCATAGAAGATTTTATCACCAGGTTCAATGACGAAAGTTTGAACATCGGTGGAATCAGTAAAGGCATGCTTCGTGGTGCCTTCCGCAAAAACGTCAAATGTGACGATTTAGTCCGCACGCTTACGGGCAGAGATGGAATGCCAAAAGAGTGGGACGACCTGATGACTGCAGCAAAGGTGTATGCTAACACTGAGAAAACATTGAGAAATGGTAACACGAAACAAAAATTTAAAGTTGAGTTTCAGAATCAGAGACCTAATAGACAGGCGAAAGGCCCTATATGGTCAAGGCTTCAGCCAAGTGCGGAAGCGTCAAAACCGTTTGAGGCAAGATCCCTCATAGGCAACAAGAACAAAGCGGGACCTGTGAACCGAGGTCCCAACAATTGGACTCCTCTTTCAAAGACTCCCGCTGAAATTCTCACCACAGAGAATATAAAATTTAGAAAGCCACAGCCATTAACAAGAAGATCATTCTTGGATGCTACTAAGCACTGTTCGTATCATGACGACATTGGTCATAATACGAATGAATGTAGAACATTGAAAAATGAAATTGAGACGGCTGTGAAATCTGGAAAGCTCAAACACTTGGTAAAAAATGGAAAACCGGACAATGGAAAAACACCTGTTCGGGACATTCAAGGCCCGAGTAAGAAACAAATTAAAGATTTGAATGTTCATATGATACAAAGAGAGTTCTATACAGGGAATAAGAGAAAAGAATCTGATGATGAAGAGTGAAAGAATGAACCAGTGATCTTCCCTCGAATTAAAGGAGGCCCGAACAATAAGAACCCCCTGATCATCACTGCTCTCTTCGGACACTATCGTTCTCATTACGTCTTCTTCGACACCGGCAGCACATCAGATATCAAGTATGAACAATGCTTTGATCAGCTTGACGAAGAAGATAAAGAAAGATTGAAACCCATTCACGCTCCAATATCGGGATTTGGAGGAGAAATAATGCATCCGCGAGGTGTAATCTCATTCCCAGTTACCCTGAGTGATGGAATTCATTCGAGGACTGAGGAGGTCGAATTTCTGGTTTTGCCAGCAACATCAAGACATGATATTATCCTTGAACGAGAAGCGATTGGCGATTTCAATGCTCATCCGTCCACAGCACACGGTGCAGTAGGAGTCCCAACTTGTACTGACATCGCAATAATTCATGTTAATAGGCACTGCTTTGCAACCGAGAGCTCAAAGCCCAGCAAGATCCCAAAACAAACTTTGAGAACTGAACCGGAAAAGTGGGTCTTTTTGAACAAAGATTTCCCTGATCAAACTATAACAATTGGACCTACTATCTCCGAGATAGTGCGGACTTTCTTGAAACAGTTATTATCAAAGAATGTCGATGTTTTCGCATGGAAACCTGCGGACATGACGGGTGTCCCGCGGAACATTGCGGAACACAAACTAAGGGTAAACCCGTTGTTTACGCCAATTGTTCAAAAACAACGTAAGATGGGTCCGGAACAAACAAAAGCAATGAATGAACAAGTCCAGGACCTCTTGCAGGCAGGGATCATTCGTCCAATTCGTTACCAAACTTGGGTCGCCAACCCAGTTATCGTCCCCAAAAGCAATGGGGCATGGCGAATGTGTATCGATTTCAAGGACTTAAATAAAGCATATCCCAAGGATTGTTATCCTTTACCCGAAATAGGTCTCAAAGTTGATGTTGTGGCACCATTCAAATTCAAGTGCTTCTTGGATGCTTACAAAGGCTACCATCAGATCCGCATGGCAGCGGGTGATGAGGACAAAACAGCATTTCGTACCGATCAAGGCACTTTTTATTACAAAATGATGCCTTTCGGACTAAAACATGCGGGAGCCACGTATCAACGATTGATGGACACAACATTTAAAGGACAAATTGGTCGAAACTTAGAGGTGTATATGGACGATCTTGTAATCAAAAGTGTTGAGGAAGATCAAATGCTGAGAGATATTGAAGAGACTTTCGAAACATCGAAAGGTATTAACATGAAGTTAAATCCAGCCAAGTGTTCATTCGGAATGGAAGAGGGAAAGTTTCTGGGTGTGATTGTCACGGATGCAGGCTTCAAAGCTAATCCAGATAAAGTTCAAGCCATTGCCCGCATGCCTTCCCCGTCCTCCCTCAAGGAAGTTGAGACACTCAATGGGCGTTTGGTTGCTTTGAATCGATTCTTGGCAAACCATGCAGCCAAATCTCACCCATTTATCTCAACACTAAGAAATTGCCTTAAGAAAGCACATTTCAATTGGACTACGGAAGCAGAACAAGCTTTTTTGGAAGTTAAAAATGTTTGATGGAGCTGCCCACGTTAACAGCACCCTGTGCGGGGGAACCATTAACATTATACCTATCTGCGTCAGACATTGCCATCGGGGCCGTCCTCCTGACAGATCGAAAGAATATTCAAACACCGATCTACTATGTCAGCAGACATTTATCAACGAAACGATTTTTAGTTTTCTTTGTACAATTCGGTTTCAGGGAATTACCTTGACCATTATACCATTGAATTCCACCATGGAGAAGATTTTAGGAAATGTCTAGAAACTAAATATAAAGGGGGGGGGGGTATGATTACTGTTGTCAAGAGAGTAAATGCATACCAGTATTTGAGGTTGCTCGATGGTTTTGGGTTTGAATTATGCTCTTCAGGGTTATAAACAAAAAAAAATAAAAAATAAAAAATCTGAACATTAAATTGACAAATTTTCAAACTTTGGACTGAATTGGCAAAAATATCAAACCACGGGGACTAAGATGACCATTAACTCAAAATTAAAAGGAGAAAGACAAAAATACCCTTAAACTAACGGCATAGCTGGATGCCGTTAGACGAGTGGGACGTAATTGGCTAATATTTAAAATTATGAGGACTAAATTGACAAAATTACAAATTTTGGACTGAAGTGGCGAAAGTAGCAAACCACATGGACGAAAATGACGATTAACTCTTTGAATATTATACAATTTGTATATTTTGAATTATGAAAAGATAAACAATTAAATATAATTTTGAATTAAGACATATTTATATATGTTAAGTCAATAAAACTAACATAATTACCACTTAGGTGGAGTTATTAATATTATATATATAAATTATAATTTAAAAATCAGTTAAAAGTTGAATAATTTAATTACTAAATAATAAACGAGTCACTCGTTCCTCTAAGTTAAAATGAGGCCCGCTTGTCTGCACCCATAGTCCACCGGCATTCAAATTTAAAAAAAATCAAAATATCCGAATTTAGGATTTTTAGACGAGAGTTTCAACGAATCACGTTGTTCCAAATGAAAACCTAAAATCGTTATCACAGTCACTATCCGATGACTTAATAAGATGATATTGAAACGTGGAGGAATTTGAGAAGGAAAAAAATACTTCACTTACGAGAGATCGCGATTTAGTTCCTGCTTGTAACCGAGCTGGTTCAGTCTCGAATCATCGCATGTATCGGTGATTTCATTAATCCGGTGATACACACCACCTGCTCCGTTTCCGATTTCCATTTTTTGTTGAATCAATTAGGTGAGAATTCAAGTGTGTATTTTCATGTCACGCAGTTAATAACTTATAGAGGGAACGTGAGTAGACTACACGTTATGTGATGTCAAAACTCATAATTAAATATGCATTACTTAACATTCATATAAATATAAACACATTAAAAATAGGGGTTAACTTTTTATTTTTATAGAACGGACCGCACCCCTTATATTTGGAGAGCCACTTTGCCCTATTCTGACCAGGCTACGCTGTTTTAATCGGGCCTACGTTGGCTTCAGAGTTTGGCTTGGGCGTTCTCCTGGGATACCGTCGACTCCCACTTGACAGTCGTTGTGCCGCCACAAGAGCATAACTCTCTGGTGTAACACACGTTGGGACAAAAACCGAGTGGGCTAGAGATTCGAACCGATAAACAAAGCCTAACTCAAACCTTCCATTGCCTATATCCACCAAAGTGGGGATCGAATTTGGGTTTTCACTGGAGAACTCAAACCTCCTACCACTAGGTCACAAGTGGTGGATAAAAAAAAGAGGTTAGCTATTCACACATCGTTTGACATCTATCACACCGTTTTAGATTCTCGTTCGGATAGAGGACATATGGCCGTTTTGAAAAAAATAATAAACTCAAAGTGCAACCTTCTATAGGTAGAATTAGACTAGTTGTCTGGTTATTGGACAGACGGCCGTTTTAAGCAATAATTGTCAAAGATTGACCCTTGTTTAAACGACTATTTTGATCAATAATTTTCAGTGTTATGACTTTTTTTAGTTAAAACATCATTTGATTGTTTTGTGAACGACCGTTTGACGGTGGAAATCAAATGAGGGTGGTTAGTTATAGACTTATACTCTTAAGCATTCCCCTTTAAAATATCATGTAAGGTTTTGTCTATAATAGATGGGCAGCTAATGCACTTTTAGGCTAAAAGTTAACATGATTTTGGTTAGGATGTACCACGTTCTTCTAGTGGTATTTACATCTAGATTAAAACTTAAAACCTTCAAAAGTCTAGGATTTTATTTAATGAACAAAGCTAAACGCGCATATGTGCATACGGATTACACAAGTTTTAACTAAGCTAAAAGGTTTTCATCCTGGAAGCTAACTGATTCTATTGAATTCACAGGATAATAAGAAAAAGTCAGAGTTTGAACTAACATCTTCTTCTTCCACTCTCCATTTCACCCATAATTGAGTTCATGTTATCATCATTGCGAGAGTAAATACACACGTTCTCGATCTCCGATGGTGCCACGTTTAAACCATTTAAATTGTCAGGTCGCGTCTCGTTTCTGGACTCTGCTAACATCTGGAAATATATGTGGGGTCCCCAACCTGCATACCGACCGTAACAAAACTTAAATAAAAGTAGAAAAGAAATAGAAATTACAACCGGGATATTTAATGAAGTTTAAGATCGGAGAGTGTACCATCAATGTCATATGGTGGTGGGAAGAATTGCAAGTAACAAAATGAAGCAACTGTCATTCCTGCACATTTAACGGTTAATAACTGAAGGATGAGTTTTTAAAACCAAGAATTTGTCAGCACAAACCTAAAAGACCTCCTGCAAATACATCTTGCCAATGATGCCAATAGTCATCGACCCGTGAAACACCAATTAAGGCTGCAATGAGTAACGGGAAGACAACAATACAAAGCTTTGCCACGTGTCCCCGTTGATCAAATACCCTAATCTTTCCTGCCATGTACCACGACAGAAAACCAAGACCAGCAAATGACCCTACATGTTGAATTTATTATTATTATTTTTTTTTTCAATTTGCCTATGGTTAAAAACAAGGAAAACTTACAAGATGTATGCCCACTTGGAAAACTTTTATGTCCTTCTTTAATGACAGATTTTAATCCAGTACACATGACTCTACTGGTTACAGGATCAAACACCTGAGTGTACAATATGATGTTACAAAAACAAAAGCATATAAAAGATGGTAACAAACTAGACCTAAGATTTTGAGAACTAACCGCTTTGCCATCAGGAAAGCAGCGCCAGAAGAAGTCTGGACGGGGCCTACCAACCGCATCTTTAATTGCATCAGTTAAGACTCCAGTGATAAGTACTGAAAACAGAAGGCCTGATAGCACATGATGAGATATATAAGTCAAAAAATTTAGCAGGCATGAAAATGTATTTTGTAAATAATATTTACCTAGCACTGCTTGATGCAGGTCGTAAAAATCTTTTCTAACAAAGTAATAAATGAGTATTACCGCAAGAGGCAATAATATTGCAATAATCTGTTAGGTAAAAAACAAAATAAAACAGTTTAGTACAGATAATAAAGGTGTCATGGTGACTCATGTGTAACATTTATAAGAATTACCTACCGGAACCGACCACAAGGGAACAGTGTTGTCTTGCAAAGGGTATTTAAGGTCTGCCATCATTTCAGCCCCAACAAAGTGGTGGAATGGTTCTATCACATTCAGAACGACTTCAATGACCACGAGTAATAATAAAACAAGCCAATCATGCATGTGAGTCCTTGCCACTTTAGCTCCATGAGTCCTTATAGTATGGGCACCTAGTTGGATTTCTGGCATCTCCACTCCCTTAAACTTAGCAAACCAAACTGTTGATTTAGTAAAACTTGGTTGAAAACAACTTTTGTTAAAGATTTTCAGCTCAATGACTTAAATACAATGGTGAGTCTCGATCCATATAATGTGGATTACTACTGTAGATAAATTAGTAGCTAATTTTTTTTTCTCATGGGAATTCATGATAGAGGCAGATAAACAATGCATACTTAATATGTGTGTAGGGCTATAAACGAACTAAACATTAGGCCAACTGTTTGTTAATTGTTCGGCAGTGAAGAGGTAGGTCCCAGCAGAGCCCAGTTGGACCCGCAAGACTCACCTTGAAGAGGGACGTCTGCGCAAAGACCAACTGGTTCCGCAGGACCCACCATGCTTAGAGAGATGAAGACCTTACGCGCAGTACGCAAGCTGTTCCCGCAGGAAAAGCCTCCCAATGGTGAAGTACCCCGCCTGTTCCCGCAGCTGCGGATACAAGCCATCAGGGAAGGCTACCCGCACTAATAGCAAGGCTACACACACAAGGCACTAATTCTCAATAATTCAGTAATGTCACCTGAAGAAGGAATGAGCAAGGCGGGAATACTCCCGCCCAAATGAGCCAGTCCGTACGCTTCTGGAGGATCTTTTGTACTATACCTGCCAAGGTATGGACAAAATAGACAAGATCTGACCAAAGCAGCCCATGAACCAATCACAGGGTGACAGCTCACTGACAACAGTACGACGAGCAGCACGCTCTAGTACTTAATGTCACTATCAGCCGCTGCCTACTCACCAACCCTCATCGTGGCATGTACATAGCCTGCAGTTGGTGGAAAAGGAATAGTACACAGCCGGCCATGTCACTATCAGCCGCTGCCTACCCACCAACCACCAGCATGGCACGTGCGTAGCCCACAGTTGGTAGAAAAGGAATATTATACAGCTGGCTGTACCTGCTTGGAAACCTACCTTCGGCTATAAATACTCCAACACCTTGGAACGGTATCACATCTTATCATAGACTATCTTATACCATCACATATCTTATCTGCTCTAGCTATTTCTCTTAATATACATTTATATTCAGAGCAATCTAATCTGATTCTCACGCCGGAGGGTGGTCACAAGGAGGTACCCCCCCCTTCTCAGTGACGAGCTCACGGTGTCTGTTTTGCAGGTCATCAGAAGAATAACCATCTTTGCCGGACCTAACCCTCGTGGGAAACATCTACTTGACCCTAAGATTATCCGTAATCTGCCGGGGTAACTTAGTGTTTCTTCAGGCAGAAAGTTCATTCTTTTAATAAATGCAAGAACATGATCAAGGACTTTCATCCGATTAACTAAATGAATGAACACAAACAAGGCCATGTTCATTCAGTTGTGTTCGTGAATGTTCGATATTGTGTTTATTTAAAATCGTTAATGTTTGTTCACGAATGGTCGAATATTTTTAATGAATTTTCTAATCTTATCATATAGAATTAAGCAATATTTATAAGAGTATTATGTGATTAATTTATATGTAAATTAACATATCAATATGAATGTTAAAATAACACAAACACAAACTTGGTAGCTGGACCGAACCGTTTGAATTGACCATTCTTGATTAGTCAAATCAAATAAAACATTCTTTCTGTTTATTTGCGTTTGTACGCCGTTCACAAACAAGTTCATTTCCGTAACGAACGAACGCGAACAAGAAATTTCGTTATGGTTAGGTGTTGGTGAACCGTTCGCTTGTCCAGTATAAGCTTAACTGACGAACATGAGCAAGGCTTGGTTCAGTTCGTTTACAGCCCTAAATGCGCGCGATACAGAGTACCATAGCATCAAGTAAAATATGCAAATACACACATTACATCAACATAACAAGCATTGCCTCCAAATAGTCCATAATTGTCCAAATGTAGCCAGCTATGAGTCTTAGGTCAAATTCAAATTATTTTAGAAAAATTAACACTACCAATTCTAACAGCTTGTTCACACAATCCAGTGATACAAAATCATCTAGAAAATTCGTCTTGTAACAAACAGAAATATGCACGTAGACGTCAACATTCAGTTATCTGAACCTAATTATGATAATGTTAGGTTTAAAAACCAAAATGAGTGTTCGTAAGGAAGAATTAACGAATCTGTAACCGTGTGAAAGCAGTAAACCAAATTATACCTGGATGAAATTAGTTGAAGCCTCTGCAACTGTGTGTGTGTGAGAGAGAGAGAGAGAGTGAGATAAAGATAAAGAGAGATTAGAGAATCGTTTGTATAGTGTATTGATGAACCGCCACGGTGACGGAGTCAAAAAGAAGAGACCGATTGAGACTTGAAAGGCAAAGCATGCACAATAATGTTCCCACCAGATATAATAATATTAATAACTTTATTTAAATCCCAATCAATTATTATTTATAAGATATAAAGTGACCTGGCCACCTCTTTTTTATTTATCGTAAAGGATGGATACCAAAATAGACCAACACGATTATCATGTCTTTGTAGAGGTGTCAAATTGAATGGGTTGGGTTGGGTTGGGTTGTTGGGTCAGAATGGATTTGGGTTAGGATGGGTGTGGGTCAGGATGGATAATTTAACAAAAGGGGTCAGGATGGATTTAGGTCAAGATGGGTTTGGGTCAAAATGAGTATCTTTTTCTCGGTTTTTTTTTGCGTGTGTGAATGAGGACTAAGAGTGTTGACTTTTAGAGTGTTGTGAAACACTTCGATGGTAAAAAAAAAGAAACAACTAAAGATTCGAGGTGTGATTGTAACAGTGGGTAGATTGAAGAGTATTGAGACAAAACCTACTGTTACAGTGCTACCTACCTGCTCCATTCTTTCTTTTTCCTTGGCTTTTAACCCAAAAATAACCTATGGGCCATGGCTTAGTACCCACTCTACTGTATACATTATAAGTTTGATTGACATGAGTTGCAATTTTCAAAACTTTTCTTTGATGATCCAGTAATAGTATTACTGTTCTAAAAGACCATAACTATTTTATGGAATAGAATAACATGAAAGATTCAAAGATATTAAAAGATCTAACTGTAAAATCAAAACTAATAGTAATAACAAAAACATGTTCAAAGATCCAACTATAAAATCAGATTAATTATCATTCTACTCTTTAGTAGTAGCAACATACTAAAACATGAAAGTTAAACCCCACACAAAGACAACTAAAACATGAAAGTTAAACCGCACACAAAGACAACTGGATACATATACCTCCAAAAGTTAATAACCCCCAACACATTTCCCTAAACGTGGCTACAATCATGTGTCGGATACAATGCTTCAATATCTTCTACAAGTTCTTCCTCCATCTCATTCTCGTCTTCATCTAGACACGTAACAAAAGTTAAAGATAAAATAACATTATATATAAATTTAAGAAGCAAAGAATATAAACGTATTACCTTGTAAACCAAACAACCAATCACGTGTGCAAAGCAAAGCCTCGACATTTGATGATAGTAGTGAAGCTCGATACTTACTTAGTACTCGGTCGCCAATACTGAATGATGATTCTGAAGCAACAGTAGTGATAGGGATGCTCAATATATCCCGAGCCATGAGAGACAATTGAGGATATCTCCCTTGATTCTCCTTCCAATAGTGCAACACGTCAAGCTTTTCCTTTCTATCAAGTGAAGGCTCATCCAAATATATGTCTAATTGTGATTTTTCAATCTCAACATTTTTATATTCGCTTTCAAAAGACTTAAATCCATCGAGATCATCCGATGGGTCGACACCAATATTCGAACACTCGCCGGTTGAAGAACTCGCCTTTGAAAAAATAGAATACTCCTCATCTTATAACTTATGCAAACCATTGAAAATAGCCTCCAATTTCTTTTTGCGTTCTTCATATGCCATGTTAAGTTTTCTAAAACAAAATTCAACAACTTTAAACTTGTATCGCGGATCTAGAACAGCCGCAAAAGACAATATCATGCTATAACTGTCCCAATACTTATCGAACTTTATTTTCATTTCTTTTGCCATGGCGCTTATCACATAATCAACATTGTCGATCTCTTCTTCAATACACTTCTGAATTTTCCACAGGATATGAAAATATAAGTTTGAAGTAGGATAAGAGCTACCGGAAAACAAAGTAGTGATATTATAAAATGGCTTCAAAAATTTTGCGATTGTCTCCACCCTTGTCCATTCCTCATCTGATGGATAAGTCTTGTAACTAGAATCAACTAGTGCTAACCGAGCATAAGCCTTACGGTAGGCCAATGCACTCTCGAGCATAAGATATGTAGAATTCCATCTAGTTACAATATCTTGACGCACATGTTTCCCGCACTGTAAAGAAAGATGGTGTATACATTCTGCAAACTTATACTTTCTAGCAGCGCTTCCTCTAACATATTTTACTGACTCTCGAACCTTCTCAATGGCTCCTTCAATTACCTTCAACCCCCTTGAACAATAAGATTTAAAACGTGTGCACAACAACGCACGTGAGTAAATTCTCCTCCACAAACTAAAGCATTATTCAAATTCAAGTGACTGCTTAAACGATCAACTAAAACATCATTAGTTTTAGCATTGTCCAGTGTGATCGTAAAAACCTTTTTCTCAATACCCCATTCTGCTAAAATTTAATCATGTACTCTGCTAAGAGTTTACCACTATGTGGTGGTGGTATAACTTGAAAGTTTAACACGCTTTTTCTTATAACCCAATTCTCATCGATATAATGAGCCGTCAATGCCATATATCCATCTGTTGTGATAGAGCTCCATAGATCAACAGTCAAGCATATTCGACTAGTTACATTTTGTAACTTTTCTTTAAGATTTGTCTTCTCTCTATCATAAATCCTTAAAACATCTGCTTTCGCAGTGTTTCTTGTAATAGGTATCACATCTCCATGTAAAAATCTATGTAGTTCTCTTGTTGCCTCATGTTCCACATAGCTAAAAGGATAGTTATGTTTGATGATAGTATATGCTACTTTTTCCCTACACATAGCTTGATCTAACGAGGCACGTTTTCTTGGTGGGCCAGGTTCATCAATGTCGAAACACTTCGGTACATGACGTTTTAAGTTACTTGTTCCCTTGTCAGCCTTATACACCTTTTCACAAGCCTTACATTTCCCCTTTCTACCCCATCTTTTCCAACCGATAATTTATTAAAATAATTCCAAACTACTGAATGATCCTTACTCGAGTTAAATGAACTAACGGGGCATGTTTTCTTGGTGGGCCAGGTTCATCAATGTCGAAACACTTCGGTACATGACGTTTTAAGTTACTTGTTCCCTTGTCAGCCTTATACACCTTTTCACAAGCCTTACATTTCCCCTTTCTACCCCATCTTTTCCAACCGATAATTTATTAAAATAATTCCAAACTACTGAATGATCCTTACTCGAGTTAAATGAACTAACGGGGCATGTTTTCTTGGTGGGCCAGGTTCATCAATGTCGAAACACTTCGGTACATGACGTTTTAAGTTACTTGTTCCCTTGTCAGCCTTATACACCTTTTCACAAGCCTTACATTTCCCCTTTCTACCCCATCTTTTCCAACCGATAATTTATTAAAATAATTCCAAACTACTGAATGATCCTTACTCGAGTTAAATGAACTAACGGGGCATGTTTTCTTGGTGGGCCAGGTTCATCAATGTCGAAACACTTCGGTACATGACGTTTTAAGTTACTTGTTCCCTTGTCAGCCTTATACACCTTTTCACAAGCCTTACATTTCCCCTTTCTAACCCCATCTTTTCCAACCGGTAATTTATCAAAATAATTCCAAACTACTGAATGATCCTTACTCGAGTTAAATGAATTAACTTCATCGTCAAACTCATTGTTACTCGACATATTTTTTGTCTCCTACAAACAAATAAATAAAATTATAGGACGAGACTTGTATAATTCAATTATATGATTTAAAAAGACACCAACAAGAAGATTTGCTAATAAAACTTTAACCTAATTCAATGCTCAAAAGTTAACCCAAACCAGTTCAATTATTTTTACCACAGTAGCAAAAGTTCTAAACATACAAATTCATTACTTAATAATATTGTGTACATAAAAATATAGATACCAATTGATGAATAAAATTTAGCAATCATAAAATTTATAGGGACAATTTGTTAGTCATCAAATAGAATATATATAAGTCAACTGGAAGTGCGCAAGAGCAATACTGTCGTACATACATTTTGATTTATATTAATGTTTGCTTTGACTATAATAATAAATGGTTGCGAGAAAATATATATATATATACCTTATAGAATGCCCAAAATCAAAGCAGCACTCAACCTAGGTTTCAGAAGCGACAATGAGGAGCGGCGGCGGCAGAATAGTTTTAGCGGCGGCGGCGATGAAAGATCCGGCGATGAGCAGCGATGATGTACTATCACCGCCGTTGAGCAGTGACGATGTATTATCTCCGACCAGGAGTAGTGACAAACTGACAATGGACTCTAGGGTTTAGTATCTATAAAGACCCGTTCTATTTTTCTTTGTTTTACAAATTATCCATCTTGACCGGTTGTCCATTTTTTTAGCATCCATCCTGACCCACGTGCTTTTTATTAACTTTTAAATTTATCCATCTTAACCCCCATGAGAATTATATCATACCCAAAACAACCCATAACTTTTGAATTTGAAGTCCAAAATAACCCAAACTTATGTAGTTGGGCCATGATTGCCATCTCTATGTCTTTGTATTATTATTATTATTATTATTATTTTATTTTAAGTTGGGGGGGGAGGGGGGAGAATTTGAAAAAGAAAATATCCGGACATAAAAATCACAAAAGGATTGCAAGAATATTTCATGTAAATATGGGCCTATGGTAGCTATACATGGCCTTCGGCCTATACATAATCTGGACCATTAGATCTAACATGGCCCACTAGCTCTCCTAGGCTTAAGCTGGAGTAGAGGCTAAAGGTACATAAATCGGGATTTTCAAATACCC
This sequence comes from Bidens hawaiensis, assembly GCF_021521415.1. Taxonomy (NCBI): domain Eukaryota; kingdom Viridiplantae; phylum Streptophyta; class Magnoliopsida; order Asterales; family Asteraceae; genus Bidens; species Bidens hawaiensis. The sequence goes on from NW_027491024.1 coordinate 5,528,382, forward strand.
AGGTTTGGGTGTGGAACCGGTTTCAGGTATTATTGGGTATTGAAAAATCGGGTATTAGCAATGCCCGGGTCGGGTTCAAGTCCGGGTATTGTCTCTAAAAACCATACCATGTGTATCGGGTTCGGGTCGGGTATAGAACCTGGTATTTGAATACCCTATTTTCGGGTAGTGAAAAAACCTTATTTCGGGTTTTTTTCTGGCTTTTTCTTTGGTATTTTTCGGATATATATTGGATTTTTTAAGGGGTTGCACAATTTAGGATTTATTTTCCGGATATTTTTCGGGTAATATCGGGTAAAGATAGGGTATTTGAAACACCCGATTCTGGGTATTTGTAAAACCTGGTTAGGGTATGGAACCGGTTCGGGTTTTCGGGTATTACCGGGTAAAAAGCGGGTCCGGTTCCGGGTACGAGTTTTGGTACTGAAATGTATACCCTATCCGTATCCTACGGGTAGGGTCGGGTACGAGTTCGGGTATTAAAAACCTGACTATTAAAAAAATGGGTTCTGGGTATTTTTATCGGGTCGGTTCCGGGCTCGGGTTTTTGTGCACCTCTAGTAGAGGCACACATCCAAACCGGTGAACCGCTTACTAACCTGTTTCTAAATAATTCTCTAACCGGTTAGTAATTAGTCCCTCTTTAATTGGTTTTTACCCGGGAAAAACCAACCGCTCACTACCCGGTTAATTAGTAATTAGTCTCTAATCGTTCACTACCCGGGAAAAACCAGCGGTTAGTAACCGGTTAAATTAATTACAAAACCAGTTAACCGAAACCGGTATTAGGTTTTTAAATATTTTTTTAAACTGGTTTTTTCCCAATTAACCAATTCGGTTTTACCCGAAAACTGTTATATTGGTTACGGTTTTTCTGCTTGAAAACCGGGTTGTACCCGACCCAATTAGTTGACCGTTGACCAATAACTAGTTATTAAATTAATCATTTTTCGAACAACCGGTTAACCAGTTTGTGCATATCTAAGCTGGATGGCGGAAAAAAAACGAAACCCGTTTTCTTCCGGTTAACCAGTACTGTTTTGAAATGCTTTATTACTTAACACAAAGTCTTTTACTTAAAATCTTCTTGCTTTGATATTTTGTTATATGGCTTGGCAATTCTTTGTTGGTATGTTGCCATACGATATTTAGCTGAATCTCTAAGTTCATCAAGGATATCGAAATCATTGGCGAGATCATAATCATTGGTCTTAGAGGTTATGAAGGTAGAATCTTGTTGTAGAGATCATTATATTTGTTGGGATCACTGCTTCAACACCAAATACTAAAGAGAAAGGAGTATGACTGGTAGCATTTTTGAAAGTACTTTTGTCTGCCAATAATATAAATGGAAGTTTTTCAGCCCATTTTCCTTTTTTGTCCCTAGCTTCTTTTTCAAGTTGCTGATGATGATCTTGTTTGATAATTCTTCCAGCCCACTAGCTTGAGGATGTACTGGTGTTGAAGTTATCATTTTTATTTCCCAAGCGACACAGAAGTTTGTAGTCTTCTTGCAACGAATTGAGAACTATTATCACACACTATCTTCGCTGGGATCCAGAATCTTGTTTGGATATACGTTGATGAATGATATTGCTTCATTTTCTCTGACTTGGACAAATGATTCTGCTTCAATCCATTGGTAAAAACAATATGCCATTGCTAACATGAATACTCTTTCTCCTGTAGCCTTTGGTAATTTACCCACGATATCCATCCCCTGTTTCATGAAGGCCCAAAGGGAGATGATTGGATGCGTAGGTGTCACACCCCGACTTAGGGCTTAGAAGTGTGATGATCAGTTGTACCTGTTTTGTAAATATATCAGAGTTGCGGGTTGATTTTAGGGGAAGACTTAAAGTTTTAAAATAATAATTTACATTAAAATTTACTCGGGAATTAAATACTCGAGTATTAATTTGCAACACATTGTTCCATTTTATGACAAGGATTTAATATTTTAAAATGAGCCATCTTGTAACGCGATCGTCTATCATCATGACTATAATCCTTGCTTATAGTTAATTGCATCTAAATACCTACAATGATTGGGAAAAATACGTAAGCGATGAGCTGGTGAAACGTTGACTGTATTTAAAAATATTTATAACGATCGTTAAATAAAAATATAGTTTTATGTTACAAACTCAGCATGAATGCCTGTCATTCCAAGGATTTGTACCACTTCCCTACACACACAATTCAAAGGTTCTCTGAGTCTGTTAACCCTTTGGAGAATCGATTATGACTGACTTTATTTGCATGACTGCTTAGTCTGTTATGTTTGGATTCAGACACATGTGTAGTCGGTCTAAGTTGCTTTAATTTTCTATTTTGTATTATAACAATTTTAGAGATTATGCAATCTTATGCAAATGTTTATCTGACTCTTTGTAATAAAAAACCTATTTACTACAAGAGTAAAAATGCATGCCTGTAAAATGTTTAAAGCGATGGAGATTTTTCTGTGGCCAGTGCGTATCGTGGCGCCACAATTTATATAATTGTGCGACCTGTCTCCAAGTGGTTGCACACATGGACCAAGTTACTTAACGTGGGCATCGCGTATCGAGATTGTCTAGTTGGTTTGGTCATCGTGTAGCGGGACACCACTATTTCCTCGATCTTGTAGAACTCCCGTCGCGTATCGCGATGGGATTATAATTATCTCATCGCGTATCTCGATGGGTTTAGAAACTCAGAATTTTCAAATTTAACCCCTTGACTTTAAGAATTGATTTTTTTAGCATAAATTTTGAATGGGGTATTTTCGAGATGTTACAACTCCTTCATCTTTAGAAACATCTTGTCCTTGAGATTTATTGGAATAGATGTGGATATTTCTTCTTCATTTTGGATTCGATTTCCCAAGTGAATTCCGGGCCACGTAGGGAATTCTGTCTAACCTTTACAAGAGTCAATCTCTTATGCTTAAGGAACTTGGTTTGACTATCTTCAAGTTGTACCGGTTCCTCTACAAATTTGAGTTTTTTATTTACTTGTGCATCTTTTAGAGGCACTGTGAGGGTTTTGTCACCCAAACATTTACTTAAGTTGGACATGTGAAACACACTATGAATTCCTTTCATTTCGTCCAGTAGTTCTAATCGATATGCTATTGGTCATACTCTTTCAAGAATCTTGAATGGTCCAACGAAACGCGGACTTAACCTTCCTTTCTTACCAAAACGTACTACATCTTTCCAAGGTGATACCTTAAGTAACACTTTATCTCCTTCTTGAAATTCTAATGGTTTCCGACGTACGTCAGCATAATTCTTTTGTCTATCTCGAGCCGTTTTCAGTCGTTATCTAATCTAAATTACTTGGTCAGTTGTCCTTTGAACAATTTTAGGTCCTGATAATTGATTATTGCTGATTTCATACCAATATACTGGCGTTCTACATTTCCGTCCATATAATGCTTCAAATGGCGTCATTTGAATACTCATATGATATGTTGTTGTACGAGAATTCCATTAGGGATAGGTGAGTGTCACAACTACCTAGTAAGTCTATAACACAAGAACGAAGCGTACTTCCAAGGTTTGAATTGTCCTTTCACTTTGTCCATTTGTTTGAGGGTGATAGGCCGTAGTTAAGTTTAAGTGCGTACCCATTTCCTTTGAGGGTGATAGGCCGTAGTTAAGCTTTTCTAAAAATTTGAGGTGAAACGACTATCTCTATCGGAGATGATGGATAGTGGCACCCCATGCAAGGATTCAATATTTTCTACGTATAACTATGCTAATCTATCTATCTTGTCTTGTATTGGAATAAAATGGGCAGACTTGGTAAGTCTATCTACAATAACCCAGATTGCATCGTTTTGACGAGAAATTTACAGTAACTTCATGATGAATCCATAGTTATCATATCCCATTTCCATATGGGTATCTCTGGTTGTTGTAATAAACCTAACGGCTTCTAATGTTCTGCTTTGACTTTGGAGCACGATAAACATTTAGCAACATATAAGGCAATTTCTTTCTTCTTACCAATCCACCAATAATCATCCTTGAGGTTATGATACATCTAATCACTGCCTGGATGCATAATATATTTTGACTTATGAGCTTCCTCCAGTATCTTTTCTCGTAAATTTCCTACCATCAGTACCCAGATTCTTTTACCTAACCTGAGTATTTCATCTTCGCCCTTGAGTAATTGGTCAATAGTACCGTTTTATTTTTCAGCGTTTATGTTTCCTTCTTTTAGTGGCAACTTATGAGCTTCCTTAATTTGACATCTCAGGTCAATTTCCAGTTCTAATCGAAGAGCACGAACATTATTTGGTTTGCCGTGTTCTTTTCTGCTCATAGCATTAGCTACTACATTAGCTTTAAGGTATATTTATACCTTAAGCCCATTAGCTCACTAACTCTACATTAAAATTTTAGTCCATCTATTTTAAGCCTACTACCCATCTTACTATTATATTATTTAAGCGTCAACTATAAAATGCAAAAACTTAAAATAATTTTCTTTATTTATTATTTTCAAACGCCGGCTGTTACAACTAGTGAGGCCAAAGCTGCTTTCCTAGCCATGAAGAAACATCTAGCTTCATTTCCTGCTCTTGCAGCTCCTCCAACAGTAGAAGTAGTTATAGTTTATCTTTTTGCATGGAGGGAAGCTATTAGCTCAATGCTAATTATATACCGTGACAAAGTCCAAATCCCGATATACTTCATCAACATGGCACTACAAGTAGCTGAACTTAATTACAAGCCCATCGAGAAGCTAACCCTAGAACTCATTCACACAAGCAAAAGGCTAAGAAGATACTTCCAAGCTCATCAGATGAAGGTGGTCACAAACAAGCCTATAAGGTCCATCTTGGAAAGCACGAAAATAGCAGGAAGGCTAGCCAAATGGGCAATTGGCTTAGGTGAACACAACATAGCATATGGGCCTAGAAAAGTAATCCAAGGTCAGATCTTGGCAGACTTTCTAGTCGAAAGACCAGATGAACCTGTGGAGGTGAACAAGATGGAAGAAGGTGAACCTTCTATCCCCTTGGGGAAGTGGACACTTTACACTGATGAAGCTTCAAGTATAGAAGGTTCCGGAGCTGGTTATGCGCTCGAATTAGAGTTCCCATGTACTAACAATGAAGATGAATACGAAGCGTTTATTGCAAGACTTCACCTAGAAAAAGTGATGAAGATCCAATAACTAAGCGCCTTCGTTGATTCAAGATTGGTGGCGAGCCAAGTGAATAACAAATTTATAGAAAGGGAACCTTTGATGTTGAAATATAAGCAAAAAGGTCAAAGAACTCATGAAAGAATTCAAAAGATGTAGCTTAACTCAAGTATCCAGAACCCAGAATAAGGTACTGGTGGAAGTCTTGAAGAGCCCATCAATTGAGGAACTAGAAGTGCAAGACCTCATTGACGAAGAGAGGACCACTTGGATAACCCCCATAGTAGAGTTTCTCAAAAAAGGGAAGCTCCCCACCAACGAAGGAGAAGCCCTAAAGCTCAAGCTGAAGGCTAAACAATATGTGATAGAAGATAATATCCTATACAAGAATGGGTATTTGAGCCCTTTGTTGCGATGTGTGGGGCCAGATTAGAACAACTATCTTGTGAGGGAAGTACACGAAGGCATTTGCGGGTCACATTCGGTCCAAGGTCGGTGGTAACTACGCTAATGAACCTTGGGTACTATTAGCCAACAATGAATATGGACTCCACACAGGTCATCCACAAATGTGAAGCTTGTTGGCTCCACGCTCCCGTCAAAACAAACCCGAAACACAACGGTACCCATTATCGTTTCTTGGCCATTCTATAAGTGGGGAATGGACATTGTTGGTCCCTTTCCCGAAGCAGCTGGGAAGGTAAAGTTCCTACTAGTGGTCGTCGATTATTTCACAAAGTGGCCAGAAGTCAAGCCCTAGCTTCCATAAAATAGAAGCAGGTGATAAACTTTGTATGGGAAAATATAATTTGTAAATATGGGATGCCGGGTGAAATAGTGACGGATAATGGGAAGCAATTTGCCGAGAAACCATTCAGTCTTTAGTGCATGGAGCTGCAAATCAAGCAAGCGTTTAGCTCAGTAGCATACCCCAAATCTAATGACTAGGTTGAAAGAATGAATCGTAGCATCGTTGAAGGCATCAATGCAAGATTGGGAAGTTATGGCAAGGATTAGGTAGAAGAGCTTCCAAGCGTCCTTTGGACTATCCGGACCATGGAGAAAAAAAGTCACGATAAAACACCCTACAACCTAATCTTTGGCTCATAAGCTATCATGCTATCATCCCCGCGAAAATCGGGGTAAACTCAAGAAGGGTGAGAAACATAATGAGGAAGCCAACGACTCTGAGGTTCTTCTTAACCTCGATCTCCTAGAAGAAGCCCGCGAGCAAGTTAATATTGAGGAAGCCATATATAAGAAGAAGCTGGAAGCCTTCTACAACATGAGGGTAAGAAAGGAAGTGTTTAAACTTGGAGATCTATTCGGAAACAACGAGACCAACAGGCATTCTGACACGGGAAAATTGGGACCCAAGTTGGAAGGTCCCTATGTCATCAAAGAAGCTCACAAGGGCGGAACCTACAAGCTCAATGAAATAGACGGAAGAAAGGTGCCACGTCACTGGAACGACAAGCACCTCAAGAAGTTCTTAGTTTAGGATAACACTTTAAGGTCCTTGTAATAGTTGTTTTGATTTAACGAAAGTGTAAAGACTAATAAATGATATTATATTTTGAGTAACAAACTTTTTTATTATCCTATCTTAGGGTGTCTGCAGCATCCCTCCTTAACGAAGTTTCAAAGACATTGTAAAAATAACAAACAAGCATGAAAAACAAGTAAATAAGATACACTATGAGACCAGCATAAAAAAACATAAAATGCACTACAAGAAGGTGCTACATGCATCACAAATATAAAGTAGTGATTGTTTACACCAACACAGGCTTACATAACTGAAATACAAAGAAGTTTCACGCATGAAGCTTAATAATAACAAGCTACTCATCACGAGTAGCGTCTTCACCTTCACCACCAGAAGTTTTTGGTGCATCACCAAAAAGGTTCCCATACAACATGTTAGCATCTTTATCAACGTCATATTGGGAAACTCCAGCGATGGAAAGAGAATGAGTACTCTCAACTTCTCGTGCAGGGGAAGGGGTTCCCTCAAGATCATCAACTTGGGAAGGAGTTTACCTCAGCTTCCTCATCATCTTCATCAGCTACCCGATCATATGGATCCTCGAAGGCGGAAACTTCAACATTGGCTTCATCTTCTCCATGACCTCCATCAGAGTTAACTTCCCAACAATCATGGTAACCATAGCCTAAATTACTTGATGCGCAAGCTCCTTCTTGAGACCTTTTGGCTCAATACCTAGGAAGGACGAGAAGGGAAGATCATGACAACGAGCAACGACTTCAAGATAAGGAAAAGTCTTCATCTCCATTGCCCTCACAGCAGCAACAAAGTTGGTGGCATCATGGGGTCGATAGCTTAAAAGTCCCTTAAGGGGACAACCAGCTTGACTACCTCAAAGCCGATGGACATGCCATGGTGACGACCATGAGCAATGGCCCTTGTATAAACTTCACCAGGGGCCAAATTAAACTCACCACTATGCAAGAGATAGGAAACGACATGAGGAATACCTTGCTCAAACGTCAAATGTTTCCATAAAGGAGCTCATTAACCTGGGTTTGGAGATCAGCTTTAGTAACATCAGTAGCAAGCTTCTCATCAAAAAGCTTCTACTTCCCACTCTCCAGCTTCTCACGATCTGCAACTAGCTTCTTATTCTCCTCAATAAGAGAGTTTTTTTCTTGACCGACCTTCTGACACTGCTCATAAAGTCCCTTGGCATAAGCTTCCACCTTGTTCCGTTCATCCTCAGCAGAAGCTTTAGCAACATCAAGCTCATGAACCAAACTTTGTTCATGAGCAGTCAAGGTCACAACCTTCTCATTTTCCTCAACCAAGGCACTCTTCAGCTTCGCTTTCTTTTCCTCCAGCTTCTTGATATCTCCCGAAGCATAACTCCATCGTCCCGTACCATCTGGAACAAGGGTAACCAAGCAAGCCAAGTATTGAAAAATCTTGCCCCTCACCATCACTTAAGCCTTCAACAATCTCTTTCTCAGCTGGGGGAGTACAATGAAGAAGGTCCCGACAAATAAACGGCTTCTTCAGCATATCATAGTTTCGTACCCCTAAGATGGAGCAAAAACAAAGGTTGCTGATGCTAGACTGCCGCTATCTAGTAAAAAAACATTTAAAATAAGTTCCTAATCACTTAAGCAAGCTAGGGTAAGTAGGGTGTCGAACACAAGGAGTATGTGGTTAATGTAATCATGCAACCAGTTTTGTAATATTATGAAGTAGTGAGTTTTAGTGCTGATCACACAAGCAAATAATTTGGTTTTAGTAATGATTAAGCAATTTCACAAATTCAAGCAATTAACAAAGATGAATCATCCCCGGGGGTTCAAGAATGTAATTTAATAGTTTCTCATGCAACCTAACCAATTAATTATCACAGACTGACTAAAGAATGATTAACGAGTTAAACCTTAGGCATCAACAATCGCTAAAACACGACACTGGTTATTAAACGGTCCCTGCTAGTGTGACTCAACTAAGGGAAATTGTATGCTTTGTTGTATTCAATCTAACCAGATCAACCATATGAGCAATTACTATAGCAACTAGCAAACTAATCGTTCTGATCAACGTAAACCTAAACCGACTGAATGCACAACAATACTAAATATCAATACTCATAGATCAATCAACGATAATTACAAATTGTATTTTCTTGGTTACATTAAAAACTGAACAAAATACAAACTTTACATCCCGGGAATGAATCTGAGAGATTAGCCGAGCCTCGACATCATGGAATCTTTAGTTATGATGATATGGAACATGAATACGGTCTCGGTATGATCTGGAATGGTAGAATCGCCCTTTCTAAGCTCTAGAAACTACCTGGAACTGGATGTGGAATAATAGGGGCGACTTGGGATGAAAAAAAATAAAACCATAACTTTCCCGTCTTCGTATCCATCGCGATACGCGATGGGGTCTTCTATGGCCCATCGTGTATCGCTATGGACCATGGTCAACATTATTTTTAATCCCATCGCGATACGCAATTGGTCTTCAGGCCATGCGATGGGCCTTCTCATAAGCAGTTATATATTATTTCTCTCGTTTCGCGTGCTGGATATCCCGGGTCTTCATCTCGTGCATCAACAGGTCCAAATTAAGTACTTTAACGTCTATGACCTGAAATACAATAAAAGCGTATGAAGTATCGAAGTTCCTACAATAAACTGTTAAAATTAGTAAATACTAAAATATATACAAATTAACCAACCCTCACATCCCCACACTTATCTTTTGCTTGCCCTCAAGCAAACTCTAAAGTAAACATTAACCTCCATCATAGGTATGTTAATTATCACAATTAATACTAGTAAAGTTTAAGATCATACCCAGTTTCCCAGACTGACACTTTCTAGATTGACATCCCACAAATAAGGTTAAACGATGCTATAAAAACAATAGAGCCGCCCGGACGAGTGTACTTTGTTTCCAGTTAAGGCATACATGTTCATACCCCTCACACTATCAACACTCCTCTCGGTTTAATATCTGGACTAGCAAAAGATGTGCCATTATATGTCTCTTCCCTCAAATACCAAATATGAATCACAACTTAATAAGCTTGCATGCTAGTCTTATCTCCACCCATTACCCACCGGTTGCTTATAGACTCGGACTAAGGTTTTGCTGAGGCTTAGGGTTGGTGTGGATTAGGCATATTTAGTGACTAAGGTGGATGAAACCCAGTTTAACAAATACATACATAAATAATCAAAAACAAACAAACTGCTAATTGTACAACTGAATATAAACAGACTTCTTTTGGATTTTTGCTGAATTTTCCATTTTTTTTGCACAACTGATAAACAATACACTGAAATAAAAAAATACAACTATGACAATCACATATTTGCAACTCTTTTAACTATTTACAACTCGATAACGAACTGGATTTCATCACACGGGGCTAACATAAAATGAAGGCCAAGGCTGAAATGGTGTGTAATGTTCGGTTTAGCAAATAAAAAGGAATAAGGTCCAAACGGGCTCCTAGGGGGATAATGTTGGGCAAGGAGTTTTATTTAGTGGGGGAAAGATGTATGTACGGGTTTTCTAAAGTCCTAATCTCCATACAAGTGGTGCAATTAAGATCTCGATAAGCATATGACAAGCAAGTTCTAATTCTGTAAAACATACCGGTTTCCCTTCAATAAATGATAAGACATGCTTTATATTTATTATATAATATGTGTATTAAGTATAGGGGGCTATCTCATAATATGTCTGGAATTATGGGTTGACGATATAAAACATGTATACCCGTCTCCTTGACTCGTTATTCCCGCCTAAACGACCCTATTTTCAACTTATCTTTTTGAAAACATTTGTGAGTAAAACTATCGAGAAGTTGAAAAACCAACCATGACAAAAAACCTATAACTTGGCATTAATGACAATAATTAACATTTAATCACTTTGGTTTCCGAACACTCTTCGAGGTACTATCGGACTAAAATTTTTAATTTTTCCCCATCCCCACACGTGAGGTTTACATTGTCCTCAATGTTAAAATATTTAGACGATTAATGAACATTTGAGGGATGGGGTTGAAATTGACTGTTTAACAATTTAAAAACTCGGGGCTCTAATGTGATGGTTTTACTAGCAATTATACAATTAGACTTCTAACATTCAAAATTAGAATAACAAAATAGATTATGAAACTGAAATCACCTGATATGAATGATAATGCAATGCAAAAATGCTGTATATAAAAATATACATCTTTTCGGCATCAAATAATCTCTTAAAGCTGAAATTTCTATCAAATAACATAGCACAATAGGCTACTTATCATAATAAAATGTAATTTCAGGTGAAACCAAGCCCCAAACAAGAAACAAGCAAAAAGACGAAGAAAAACAGAAGAAAATACAAGACAAATAAAGAAACACGCCCCCATGCTTCTGAACACCAGAAAAGACAAAAATCTACAAGAAAAGACAAAATCTGGAAACAAAAGCACGGGGCCGTGCCTCTCAACCACGGGGCCGTGGATGTTGACCAAAAAAGACAAAATGAATTCAGCACATGTCACTAAAAAGCACGGGGGCGTGCCTATGTAAGCACGGGGCCGTGCCTTTCTCGTCAGACTGCCTATAAATAGTGGCTCATGTTGCACTCATTTGGTTGCCTTGAAAAGAGTTCTATCCGGTTTTTACTTATAAAAACACACACTAACACTCACTTTGAAGATCTAGTGAAGAGTTTGAAGGCTTGGAGGTCATCATCATCAATCATCATCATCAACCATCATCATTAGGAAAGAAGATTCATCTACATGTGGTTAGATTGTTCTAGTTTAATCATGTGTTTATTATCATCAATCATCTTAATGCTTATCATCATGCTCATTATGAGCTAAACTCCTTTTACCATCTAAAATCTATGAAGAAGCTTTGTTTTGCTTGATGATTAATTAAAACATGTGGTGTAGTCTAGTAAAGTACATGGTTATATTACAATTATCTATTGATGAGAAATGTTTCACCATCTTAAATCATTAATTCAAAGTTGGTGGTCGTCAATCCCATTGGTAATCGTTCATGATCGATTCACGTTCTTGAAAGATAGAAATACTTTGATACATTATCGAAACATGGATCCTTATATTGTACTTAGAAATGATGAGATATAAGTTATGATGTATTTTTCTAAGTCTTGGTAATCCGAAAATGGCTTTGCTTAGGATATCATTTTAGTCAAAGAAATCATATGTTAATGGAATGTGTAATCATAACCTACATAAATCAACCAAGGGGAGGTTGTGTGACTAAACTACAACCACCCGAAGTTGTTAGAATTGGTATTTGAGAAATCGGAGTCAATCCTAATCTTTCTACTTTACGAAACTACTTGCCAACTTAAATTGACATCATTGAGGTGGCATGACATTAGGAAAGGGTGGACTTTAAAATGCGCACGCTACCTCCTTAGTGCCAAAGATGCTTACTTAAGGTTTAAGGAGCTATCTATCATATATTGCTACGGGAAGTTTATCACATGTTTAAATATTAATTATCAATGCTAAAATGGAGTTGATTCTTGATCTTAGATGGTAACCTTCACGTAATTGAACTACTCGTTTAGAATCTCTTGTCTTGGTCACATATATATTATATATAAGTATTTATATTTTATGAAAAGTTCAAAAATTAACCTCAAAATGATTAAAACCTATGATTTAAATAAAACAACGATTTATCATTAGAAACATTTGTGTCCACGGATCGATACTTGGTTCTTACCAATACTATTCTACATATACGTGTTAGGGCACAGAAATTTGACACTATAGATACGTTATCCTGGAATATGTTCTTGGATCAGTGATCCTTAGTCAGATCCTGTCAGGATCAAGGATCCTCAGTATTTATTATTTACTAACGATTGTTTCTCATGTATAGTCTTATATTTGATAGATATAACGGCTCCAAGACTTATTCCACCGGATATCTCGCTATTGGACTTGTCAAACACGTGGTCAAATGGCTGTAACACGTTTAGTGGGGATAATGGCGGATTTATAGGACTTCTTGTTGTGTCACAAATAACTGAGTACTGAGGATATGTTATTCTTGAAGACGTGTCTGGATCAATTATCCTTCTGAAAAGTTCCAGAGCTATGTCAGGATCATGGATCCTCGGTATTTGGTGCTGATAACGGTTGTTTCTTATATAAATGTAGATATTTATCAAGTGCAACGGCTCTAAGACGTGGTCTACCTAATATTTCTCTACAAGGCACCTCCAGCACGTGGTCAAAGTTAAGACTAAGCTAGTGGGAGTAGTGCCATGAAAATAGGACATTAGTTATTGTTATTTTTTTTGTTATATAAACGAGATTGTGATCAATACTAGGTCAGATAGTTACACTCACACATACTCTAGCTGCTAAGTTCTCTGAAAACACACACACATAGAATTATTGTATTCGTTGATCACAAACTCCACCCATTGTAAACCTTTTTTGTGATTAATAAAGTGGTGATAGACGATTTGTCATCACCCGGGGTTTTTTTCCTTTGATCTAAACAAGATCAAGGGGTTTTTCCTCGCAACAAATCGCTGTGTTCATACCTATTTCGTTCATACAATCACTGTTGATATCATCGCACTATACCTCACAATCAGATTTGGATACTTGATCCTTAGAAGATTTTTGTCCAAAACAATTTGGCGCCCACTGTGGGGCCATTGGTGCTATAATCCAGATTATTTTCTATCAATTTACAATTTTTCATACCCATATCACTATCAATGGCCTCTCAATCAACCTCTGCTTCATCAACCATGCCATCCTCGGTTTCTCTCTCATCAAGAACTTTGCCGACGATGCCTCCTCCAATTACGGGAGCACCAAGGACCACCGCGGCTGGAAATAAGACACAAATTCCAGTCTTCCAGAGCTCAAAAACCATTGCTGCCACTTCCGTGGTCAAATCTAACAATGATGTTTCTGCAATGTTTTCACAGGTTAAGACATACATGGAGCAGCAGAACAAAACCAACCAGAGGATCCTACATGAAATTGAAGATCTCAAGAAAAGAAAGAGGCCAGCGGAGGATCAGACTCCCTTAATGCCTAGGGTGTTGGATTTCACTACTCTAGGATCTGTGGCTCAACATACTCAAGGATCCTCGATCCTTCAGCAAGGATCATCCATCCTTCAGCCAAGGTCCGTGGGTCAACAAACTCAAGGATCCTCGTTCTTTCAGCCAGGATCATCTATCCTTCAACAGGGGTCCATGGGTCAATAAACTCAAGGATCCTCGTTCGTTCAGCCAGGATCATCTATCCTTCAACAAGGATCCATGGGTCAACAAACTCAAGGATCCTCGTTCCTTCAACAAGGATCATCCATCCTTCAACCAAGATCCTTTGGGTTGTATCCTCAAGGATCCTTCAGCTCCCAACCTCAAGGATCCTTTTGGCAGAATCAAGGATCCTCAGGAATTCACCATCAAAGGTCTTCTGAGGTCCATGAAGGAGACATCATCCCCATGCAGACCATTGCCTATGGTGAACCTGCTACTGTAGCAGATGCCTCTTATCTTAACTACACTTCTGGGATGCCAACGTTCAACCAACCAAGAGGTAACACCTATAATCACATATCCTCATACACTAACCTTGGCTCTATGCAGGATACATGTATCAATCTGGCTATGGCTAGGGAATTTCAGAAGCTTAAGGATATGATATCCAACGTGCCAGGAGTGGTCCGTCCAATTCCTGAAATACCAAAAGGGAGCCACAAGCTGTCCAGATTTGCTCCACCTATATGCGATGCGAAAATCCCAAAACGCTTTCAAACACCCAACATGAAGGTGTATGATGAGACCACTGATTCGAAAGAGCACGTGGCTCAGTATAGGGAAAGGATGGAGATCAATCCAATTCCTGAAAGACTCAAGGAAGCTTGTCTATGCAAGGGTTTCGAATCCACACTAACAGGATCTGCACTTAAATGGCTGCTAAGTCTTCCTCCTTATTCTGTTACATCTTTTTCACATTTAGTTAACTTGTTCAACAGCCGGTTTTCTTGTAGTAGGAAATTTGAGAAGTTAACTAGTGATTTATATAGAGTTGTCCAACCTTATGATGAATCCCTAAGGGATTTTGTTACAAGGTTTGGCAGGGAGGCCCAAAAGATCCCTAATCTTGACATGGCTACAGCTGTTGAAGCGTTCAAGATGGGACTTCAAAGGGGCTCCCCATTTTATGACGATCTTGTGTTGACTCCATGCAGGAATTTAGATGAAGTCAGAAACAGGCCACTCAGATTTATAAGGCTAGAGGATGATAAGAAGATCCAAGAACGGATAGGGATTCCTACAAAACAAGAGTCACCTAACCAGAAACAAGGATCCTCGTTCAGAAATAACAACTTAAAGCCGTACGCCAAGTTCAACAACCAAAACGTCCGGGCAGTTGAAGAAGGAGATGATGATGAGGACTACCCAAGTATTTCTGAATATTGCTTCTCTGTTGATACTCATGGTTTGATTTGTTCCATGAAGGATCTTGGAGAGAAAGTAAGGTGGCCTCGGAAAATTGAGAAAACAACATCCTTCAAAGACAAGTCCAAGTGGTATGCTACATGGAATGAAGGCAGTAGCCTCAACTTATCACCAATGCATCAAGCTACCTACTCCTTGGGGAGTTGTGAAGATAGTTGGTGACCAAGCGGAGGCCAAGAACTATTATTCTTCATCAATGAAGACAACAACCAAACAAACTATAGCATAGCAATCACAGCAACATCCTAGGGACGTGCTGGAAGCTCGGGAAAAAGATCTTAAAGAAGTATCATTGGACCCCGAGGATCCAGAGATAAAGGTGTTCCTAGGATCCAGTATCCCCAGTAAGATTGAGGGGGATTTAATATCCTTCTTAGGACGAAGAAAATCTACCTTTGCCTTCAAGCACTCAGACATGACAGGTATTTCAAAAGAGGTAATTACTCATAAATTAGGCCTTGATTTATCTGTTAAACCCGTCCATCAGAAGCGAGAAAATTCGCTCCTGAGAGGAACAAGATAATACAAGAAGAAGTTGAAAAACTTCTTAAGGCCGGTATGATCAGAGAGGTTAAATATCCTCGATGGCTAGCTAATGTGGTCATTGTTTCAAAAAAGAACGGAAAGTGGAGGGTGTGTGTCGATTTTACTGATTTAAACAAGGCATGCCCCAAGGATCCTTTCCCGTTACCACATATAGATTCCATGGTGGATGCAACGGCAGGACATGAAATGCTTACCTTTATGGATGCTTCATCTGGATTTCAACAAATTCAGATGGAACCATCTGATCAAGAGGATACAACATTCATGACTCCTACCGACATATATTGTTATACTGCTATGCCGTTCGGACTAAGAAATGCAGGGGCAACATATCAAAGACTGGTGAATATGATGTTCAAGGATCAGTTAGGCAAAACCATGGAAGTCTACATAGATGACATGGTGGTGAAATCGAAGAAAGCTGAGAATCATCTCAGAGATCTCGAAGAAGCGTTCAACATCCTGGATCAATACAATATGAAACTGAATCCGTCAAAATGCCATTTTGGTGTTAAGGCTGGAAAGTTTCTAGGGTACATGGTCACCAAAAGAGGGATTGAAGCAAGCCCCGAGCAGATTGAAGCCATCATCAACTTGAAGTCTCCTGCAAATACTAAGGATGTCCAAAGGCTCACCGGAAGGATAGCCGCTCTCAACAGGTTCATCTCCAGATCCTCCGAGAAGTGCAAAGACTTCTATGACATTCTAAGAAACAATAAGAAGTTTAAGTGGACAGAAAAGCATGAGACTGTGCTCAAAGCCTTGAAGGATTACTTATCCTCAGCTCCAGCTCTAATGAAGCCTGTGGATGGAGAATCCTTATATCTGTACCTAGCTATTTCAGGAAATGCCGTAAGTGCTGTCCTTGTAAAGGATCATGAAGGTGAACAACATACCGTTTATTATGTAAGTAAAAGTCTTATAGATGCAGAAGCCAGGTATTCTCATTTAGAAAAGTTAATTCTTGCACTTATTATGGCTTCTACTAAATTGAGACATTACTTTGAAACTCATACTATTATTTTGAGAACTAACTATCCTATTAAGAATGTACTTAGAAAACCAGAAATGTCAGGTAGGATGGCCAAGTGGGCTATGAAGCTAAGTGCATGTGATATTCTGTATGAGCCTAGAACAACCATTAAATCACAAGCGCTTGCAGACTTTGTGGCTGATTTCAGTAGTGACATGCAAAATGAAGTTGATCTAGTGGTCCAACAACTTGAAGAAACCAAGGATCCTTGGATCCTCTTCACAGATGGAGCGTCCAATGTAAGAGGAACATGTTTGGGCATACTACTAAAATCGCCACAGGGGGACATAATACCTCAGTTCATTGCGTGTGCATTCCAAGCCACCAACAATGAGGCAGAATACGAAGCACTTATCGCAGGTTTACTCTTAGCTAAACAGATGAGGATCAGGTATCTTCAAGTTTATATAGACTCTTTACTTATAACTAACCACTTTAACGGTTCTTATACTGTGAAAGGTGAGAATATGGTCAAATATTTAGAAATTGTGAAGGAATTGGCAAAATCCTTTGTATTGTTTAGTATAATACAGGTACCAAGGGAAGAGAATGCTGGGGCAGATGCCTTAGCAAACTTAGCATCATCGTTGAAGATCCCGGATGATGTAAAGATACCCATCATTCATATATTGTCTCCGGCAATTGGAGAACAAGAATCCGTGAAGATAACAGTGGATTGCACAGGAGAACATACGGATCCTCCATCCTCTTCAAAAGTAGGATTTTGGATCCTTCCAATCAAAAAATTCCTACAAGATGGAGAGATCCCTACAGGGGAAAATCCTCAAGCTTTCAGGTTAAAGGTATCACAATTCATTTAAAGAAAATCTCTTGCAGGTCCCTATCTGAGATGCATTGAGGATCCTGAAATACAAGAGGTACTTCAAGACTTCCACGAAGGCGATTGCGGCAACCACACAGGGGGAAGAGCATTATTCTCCAGGATACTTAAGACTGGATACTTCTGGCCAACAAAGAAGTTCTGGAGGCATTGGCCCTCTAACTCCCTGAATAAGAAATCAAGGAAACAAGGACTGGCCAAGACCTTCACAAAACTAGGCCTTGTAAATAAATAAAAAAAAACTAAAAAAATAAAACCAAGGGGCCGTGCTTCCAAAAGCACGGTCCCTGATGTGCGAAAATATATATATAAATATTAAACACAAGTCGCAACTAAACTTTAAAAACCAAACAATCTATCCTAGTTCACACAAACGGCAAGTGTACCGATCGCGTGTAGCACAGATAAGGAAAGTCCGGATATCGAAGTCGAAGACACGTGAGAACGTTTTTAATTACTAAACTCTAACCAAGACTCACCAAAATATTATTTAAATGATTTTTTAATATTTAAAATTGATTAAACTACTTAACTTAATTAAACGAAAACTTTTAACAAAACTCTTTGGAAACTTTGACTCTTAAACCCTCCAAGTTCTCTTTTTCTTGCCTTTTTTCCACATCTTTCCATAACCTACACAAAACATTTCA
Source organism: Bidens hawaiensis (assembly GCF_021521415.1). Classification (NCBI taxonomy): domain Eukaryota; kingdom Viridiplantae; phylum Streptophyta; class Magnoliopsida; order Asterales; family Asteraceae; genus Bidens; species Bidens hawaiensis. The sequence goes on from NW_027491024.1 coordinate 5,546,639, forward strand.
ACTTTGTAAAACTTTGCACTTAACCCCCTAAACTTACATAAATTTGATATTAAATCATTAAAACATTATAAAATTGTAAGGAAATATAAGTGTGTTATTCAACACATCAAACATCCCCACATTTAAACCTTTTTCGTCCCTGAAAAAGATTTTACTGCAGTTGGATCAGAATCGGAAAATCAAAGTCAAATCAAACATATAGGTTAGATTTTAAAGCTCAGAAAAACGCAAAAACCGCGATCATCGATATTGTTGTCCACCTAAACCTATGCCTTAATCTTTACCGGGACAAATAAGATCCGAAAATAATATTACTTAGTGGTTTACACAATTAAGACCCGCTTTTTTTCTGCTTTTACAGGACCAGACCACCCCAACTTGACTTAAACCTCAAAATTAGCAGAATTAAAACTTTGTTGCTCAATATTTATGAATAGTTAAGACGATCAAGGGTATTGTTTATCCACCTAAGCTTAAGCATCAAAGTCTACCAAGCAGCCATTAGATATGATTAAGGTTCAATTATTTATAGCCAGTGCTCCCCACAACATGACATACCCCCGTTATCAAGCAATACCCCAAATCCATAACCATAGGTGAGTATGCAAAATTTTATCTGTAGGGCTTACATGTAGCGTGTCCCTTGTGGTCCCTTTCTTAATGGTAATGAGACGCGAGCAAGGGGACCCCACATGACTAACAGCGTGGATGATCAAGTCTGTAGTGTATTTGTACTTTCGTACTGTTGTGATCATGTTTATAGACTTAAAAGGGTTTGCTCTTTGGCTTTATTTTAAATATCCACAACCCCACTTAGGAATTGTGAATACCCAGCTAAATAGATTGCATACAGACCCATGGTCTCCGGACCCGAAGCATCCCATCAATACAGGATTTAAGGTTATAAAACCATACGCCGATGAAGTGTAAAACACTAAACTAGCATTTTAAGATTTATATCACAGGCTACACGGTATACTCTAACGTTAAACCTACCCAAGCATCATATGATAACGTATTCAGATTTTTAAAACTCATGATATTTTCACTTTTTCATACCAAAATTTGAGGCTTGAGTATGGCCCGAGCTTTCATTGCTTATTTTCCACGGACAAAACGCTTTACCCACAAAAGATTTCCGTTTAACCGTTTAATCAAATTTGCCCTTTCATTTTCAAGGCTGAGCCTACCGACACATCCCAAGTTAAGTGCGTTTTCTTTTATTTATCTCATATTATTAGTAGTTTGAAAAACTGATTTCCGAATAAAATCATCATCTCCGACTTTAACGCAAAAGAAACTAAAAACAAGGGACATTTTTTTCTTTTATATATATATATATATATATATATATATATTAATTTTAAACAACGTACGAAAAAAAAAAAACAAGTGAAAACTTTTTATTTATTAATTTTTTTTAATTTTTTTCTTTTCTACAACTAAGTAAAATAAATTCCCATCCCCACACTTAGAACGAAATCGTCCTCGATGAGAACAAGGAAAAGAAATAAAATAAAAATAAAACGTAAAGCATAAAATTAAAACTTTAAAGAACAGAAATTAAAATAGAGAACGGGTTACTCCCCTGGTTTAGATGCAGATTCTTCATCAGCTGTGTATGTTTCGAACGAACGACCGTATAGCATTTCATTCGCGGCCGCAACCTCGGGTGAACCAGTTCCAAAATGCCATCAGAGCTACCATGCGCATAATGATACCAGTAAAAACTCAAACTCGCTCGCATGTAGCGGCGTATAAAACAGAAAACAGAAACATAAAAAATAAACATATTTTTGTGTTTTTGAATTTTTTTTTTAATTTTTTTTTTGATTTTATTTTTATTAAATATATATTTTTTTTTTTTGTATTTATAAATATAAATAAAAATAAAACAAATAAAAACAAATAATAAAGAGAATCATACTACAAACTCTACAACTCGGGCTGTCTCCAGAGAGCGCTTAGTTTAACGGGTCCTCAGCCTGACCCCAAATCTCAATTTCAATCAGGTGGCTTCTCCTTTATCCGTTTTCCACTCGACCCGTTTCTTTTTATTTGTCTACTAGTAGTTGGGAAAAACTTACCAGAAAAATTTAAAGAGATTTTGAAAATCTGAAACGGGTCGGACCACCAAGACTTATACTTTCCCGGACCAAACTTTATACGAGTCGTGTAATGAAGGAGGATGTCATCTTTGCTGTGTGTCAACTTTTTATTTTGTTTCGTATGTTGTATCCTCACTTTCAAGTTCGTTTGATCCAAGTATACATGTTCTCTCTTCTGTGATGTCTCCCTGAAAATTAATCTTCCTATTTCTTCAATGTCACCTCCCGGGTCAAATTGCGTATCATCTAATTCCATAGAGGTATCCTCCACAAGCTCTTCATGACAACCCTCGATATCAAAGATAACCACATTCGCCTTCTTGACCTCCGTCAAAGTAGATGCAATGATAGCCGGCAGCTTCCTCTCTTCATCTAAAAATGCATACTCAAGGTGGGCAGGCGAATCCTTAATCTCTAAGGAAGAAGGAGGAATCTCGACCGAAGATCGGTCAATCGGATCGTCTCGTACGATCTTAGCAGACACACCAGATTCAGGGTTATGCGACTCGGTGTCGTCATCTAAGGACTGATTGGTTACGGCAACCATTTCAATCTCAGAAATCTCCCTATCGAGAATCTGGGTGTCGGAGGCAGATCCTCCACAGATCTCGCTGAAAAACTCTCCAACATGTGCCATGATGGTATCGATGAAGTATAAGGAGTCATTAACAGACTTGGGGTGTTTCAGTGACTGTCGAACGTCAAAGGTGACGTTCTCATCCCCAACTCTCAGAATCAACTTACCCTCGCAGACGTCGATCAACGCCTGTGCAGTGGCAAGGAATGGTCGGCCTAAGATAAGTGGGACACTATCCTCATCGTTCATGTCCAGGATGACAAAGTCCACCGGGAAGATGAACTTGTCGACACGAACAAGCATGTTCTCGACCACCCCTCGGGGGTATTTCACAGAACGATCAGCAAGCTGGATACTCATACGGGTAGGCCTCGGTTCGCCTAGTCCCAACTTGCGATACACGGAATACGGCATGAGATTAATACTGGCACCAAGATCTGCCAGTTCATGAACAACCGTATTATCACTCAAGATGCAGGGAATCGTGAAACTCCCAGGATCGGACATCTTTTTCGGTAACTTTCTCTGCAAAACTGTAGAGCAACCAGTACTCAGCGGGATGGAAGAGACTTCGGCTAACTTCTCTTTGTTCGAAAGAATATCCTTAAGGAACTTTGCATATTTAGGCATTTGCGTGAGTGCCTCAAGCAGCAACATGATCTCTATATCGAACTCTTTACCCACAAAAGATTTGCATATTTTTATCACGGATCTCTATATCGAACTCTTGCAGCAACAGGATCCATCGGATAAGACGAGGCTTAGCATCCTGCTTGCTGAAAAGATATCTAATAGCAGCATGATCCGTATAAACAATCATTTTGGACAAAACCAGATAGGACCTAAATTTGTCGAAAGCGAACATCACAGCTAAAAGCTCTTTTTCGGTGGTGGTATGGCTTTCCTGTGCGCTATTTAAGGTCCGACTCACATAATAGATCAGATGGAAATGTTTATCCTTCCGTTGTCCAAGAACCGCTCCGACTGCGAAGTCGCTTGCGTCACACATCAACTCGAATGGTAACGACCAGTCGGGAGCAACCATGATTGGGACGTTAACTAGTTTGTCTTTTAGAAGATCAAACGCCTCGATACACTTCTCAGAAAAAATAAATGGAGCATCCTTCTCCAAAAGTTTGGTCATGGGTCTCGCGATTTTAGAAAAATCTTTGATGAACCGGCGGTAGAACCCAGCATGACCTAGGAAGCTACGAACTGATCTCACAGAAGTAGGCGGGGGAAGATTTGAAATGGTCTCGACCTTTGCCCGGTCAACCTCTATCCCCGCACTTGAGATTCAATGACCTAGAACAATGCCCTCGCGAACCATGAAATAACATTTTTCCCAGTTAAGGACTAGGTTGGTGTCAACGCAGCGGGACATCATCCTCTCGAGATTTGATAAACAATGATCGAAGGAACTCCCAAATACGGAAAAATCGTCCATGAACACCTCCATGGAGTCCTCGATCATATCATGGAAAATGGCCACCATACACCTCTGGAATGTGGCCGGAGCGTTACAAAGTCTGAACGGCATACGTTTGTAAGCAAACGTTCCGTAAGGGCAGGTGAAAGTGGTTTTCTCCTGGTCGTCGGGAGCTATCGGAACCTGGAAGTACCTGGAGAAACCATCTAGGAAGCAGTAGTACTGTTGACCTGCTAAACGCTCTAACATCTGATCAATGAATGGGAGAGGAAAGTGGTCTTTCCTGGTGGCATCATTTAATCGGCGATAGTCAATGCAGACTCGCCATCCCGTCACAGTCCTCGTGGGAATAAGCTCGTTCCTCTCGTTGGTGACGACAGTCATGCCACCCTTTTTAGGAACCACTTGGACTGGACTCACCCAAGCACTATCAGAAATGGGGAAAATGATCCCCGCATCAAGGAGTTTAATGATCTCCTTCTTTACGACCTCTTGCATTTTCGGATTAAGCCGCCGTTGCGGCTGGACGACAGTTTTGAAATTTTCCTCCATGAGGATTTTATGAGTGCAGAACGAAGGGTTGATACCCTTGATGTCGATAATCTTCCAAGCAATAGCCTCCTTGTGCTCTCGTAGCACCCCCAACAACCTCTCCTTCTCAACCTCGGTCAACGCAGATGCAATGATAACCGGAAGCTTCCTCTCTTCATCTAAAAAGCATACTCAAGGTGGGAAGGTAAATCCTTAAGCTCTAAGGAAAGAGGAGGACTCTCGACCGAAGGTCGGTCTATCGGATCGTCTCGTACGATCTCAGCAGACACACCAGATTCAGGGGTATGCGACTCGGTGTCGTCATTTAAGGACTAATTGGTTACGGCAACCATTTCAATCTCCGGAATCTCCCTATCGAGAATCTGGGTGTCGGAGGCAGACCCTCCACAAATTTCGCTGAAAAACTCCCTGACATGCTCCATGATGGTATCAATGAAGTATAAGGAGTCATCAGCAGACTTGGGGTGTTTTAGTGACTGTCGAACGTCAAAGGTGACATTCTCATCCCCAAATCTTAAGATTAATTTACCCTCGCAGACATTGATCAATGCTTGTGCAGTGGCAAGGAATGGTCGGCCCAAGATGAGTGGGACACTATCGTCATCGTTCATGTCCAGGATGACAAATTCCACCGGGAAGATGAACTTGTCGACACGAACAAGCATGTTCTCGACCACCCCTCGGGGGTATTTCACAGAAAGATCAGCAAGCTGGATACTCATACGGGTAGGCCTCGGTTCGCCTAGACCTAACTTGCGATACACCGAATACGGCATGAGATTAATACTGGCACCAAGATCTGCCAGCGCATGGACGACCGTATTATCACTCAAGATGCAGGGAATTGTGAAACTCCCAGGATCGGACATCTTTTCTGGTAACTTTCTCTGCAAGACTGCAGAGCAACCAGCACTCAGAGGAATGGACGAGACTTCGGCTAACTTCTCTTTGTTCGAAAGAATATCCTTAAGAAACTTTGCGTATTTGGGCATTTGCGTAAGTGCCTCAAGGAAAGGAATATTAAGATGAAGTTGCTTTAGAAGATCAAGAAATTTGGAGTTTTGCTCCTCGTCTCTATCCCTACGGACTCTCCCGAGAAATGGGAGTCTAGGTTTGTAGACTCTCGGTGGTGTGCTGGGTGATGGTTGGTTCTCGGCCTGTGCTGTACTTCCTGGGCTGTGCCTCTGATGCACCTCGGCCGGTGGAGACTCCAACTGAATCTCCTCGTCTACCTGCTACTCCACATCTACCGCAGGCTCGCTAACGACTCCTCTCTTCGCCTTTTGAATCACGGGCTCGCTACGTGCCCCCGCACCGCTCCTTGTCGTCACAGCCTTCGCAAACGCCTTCGGATTTTGTTCAGTGTTACTTGGAAGTGTACCTGGCGACCTCTCATTTAGACGACTTGCTATCTCTCCCATCTGACGCTCAAGATTTTGAATTGACGCTCCTTGATTTCTCATGAATGACTCGTGCTCCCGGAATTTCTCTTGAGTTTCTTTGTGACGGGAGTCCTCTCGAGTCATGAGTTGCGACAGCATCTGTGTCTGCTGTGCCATCATCTCCTCTAACGTGGGCTTCTTCTCCCCACTACTCGGTCCCTCACCGGAATCCTGGAATAGGCTCTGACGTTGCTGGAAGCCGGACTGATTTCCGTTCCTCCAGTTTGAGTTTTGGTTACCTCTCCACCCCGAATTATAAGAATTGAAAGAATGTTGATTTCGGTTTGGATTATTAACGAAGTCGACTGCCTCCTCCTGGAAATCTACGGGACACTGAACGGTATCGTGTCCCCCTCTGCAGATCTCGCATAACTTACTTTTCACCTGCAAGTCCTTCACGATCTTTGCTAACGCTTCAACTTGTGCCGCCAGTGCGGTGCTGTTGTCGACCGAATGCATGCCGCGTGATAGGGAATCGACGGTTTTGGTGCTCTTAACTGGTGGTCGCTGGTATCCACTCATGGCTAAACCGTTAAACAAGGCAATGCACTCATCCGTATCTTTCGTTGTCAGTAGGTTACCTCCTGCAGCTGTGTCGAGCATACTCTGAGTTGCGTACGTCACTCCATTGTAGAACTTCTCGACAACCGCCCAGTCTTGTAGGCCGTGGTTTGGACATAAAGCAAGTAGATTTTTGAACCTTTCCCACGCCTCGTAGAAGCTCTCGGTGTCCTCCATCTGGAAAGAATGAATCTGGTTACGCAAACGAGCGGCCTTAGCCGGAGGATCGTATTTTTCAAGAAATTGGGTCTGCATGGCAGCCCAAGTAGCAATGGATCCCTGTGGGAGGGACTCAAGCCACAGACTCGCATGATCAACGAGTGAGAACGGAAAGATTCGGAGTTTTATGGCGTCTTCGGATACTCCCGCAAGATGAAACGTGTCGCAGATACGTGCAATACGAGTGAGATGAGAATGCGGGTTCTCGTGGAGCAACCCGTGAAACTGAGCAGAATGAGCAATCGTGTTCAGAACGTTAGATGGAATCTGCCAAGTCGTTTGAACTCCTATAGCTGGTGGAGCAATGCTGGATCTCGCGCCAGCATCGACCGGACGGGCCCGGTCTGCAACTGTCCTCCTCGGTAGTGGATTCGCGTCGCCCATAATCTTATCCATATTGACGGGTTCAGAAAAAGTAGGAGAAGAAAACGTATTACCGACGGATGTAGATGAACTGGAAGATGGTTTTGTACGACGTCTCTCAAGAAGCTCTCTCTCTGGTTCGGGAAATCCTTCAACTTCTGGTGGTCCTAGAGATCGAGTACGTCGTATACAACTATTAAAATAAATAAAAGAAATATTAATTAGCTAAACTATTTTAAACTAACAAACAAAACAAATAAGAAAGACAAGTAGTAAACAAGGCAAATGTTAACTCGAGTCGTTCTTAATACGCCTCTAACCGTGTCCCCGGCAACGGCGCCAAAAACTTGATGTGCGAAAATATATATATAAATATTAAACACAAGTCGCAACTAAGCTTTAAAAACCAAACAATCTATCCTAGTTCACACAAACGGCAAGTGTACCGATCGCGTGTAGCACAGATAAGGAAAGTCCGGATATCGAACTCGAAGACACGTGAGAACGTTTTTAATTACTAAACTCTAACCAAGACTCACCAAAATATTATTTAAATGATTTTTTAATATTTAAAATTGATTAAACTACTTAACTTAATTAAACGAAAACTTTTAACAAAACTCTTTGAAAACTTTGACTCTTAAACCCTCCAAGTTCTCTTTTTCTTGCCTTTTTTTCCACATCTTTCCATAACCTACACAAAACAATTCAACTTTGTAAAACTTTGCACTTAACCCCCTAAACTTACATAAATTTGATATTAAATCATTAAAACATTATAAAATTGTAAGGAAATATAAGTGTGTTATTCAACACATCAGTCCCGTGCTAAAAATTGCGGATCAGAATCTTCGCTGCAAAAATCTCAGTCAGACTGGTTTGTAAAAGAATTGTCAGAACAAAGACACAGGCCGTGCTTCCGAAAGCATGGGGCCGTGCTTGGGTTGCTGGTTGGCTATAAAAGGCACATTGTGTCATTGCATTCCTTGCACCAACCAACAAAACCAAACCAATAGCCTTTGAAAATTCAACATGCCAACTGAGATGAGTGAAGCAATCCCCGTTACCCGACACCCGAGAAACGATGCCCGCCATGTTTCCAAAACCGAGCTTCTCTTGAAACTTCAAGAACTCGTCAAAAAACTCACCGAAATGAATCTCCTTGCTGAGATGCGTCTCGTTCAACTCACCGAATCAGTGGAAAATATGAAAATGGAACTCCGAGACATCAATGAACAACTCCAGTTTCAAGTTCTCTGTTTCACGTACTTTCCACCACCAGGACCATTCGGAGGAGGAGAGCCTTTCGGAGAAATCTAGGAAACTTAATTTTCTGCTTTTGGGTGTAAACAAGTGCATTAAGCACAATGTGTTAGGACTCCGGGCTTAACCCGAATATTTTCTTATTTCTATGAAAACCGGGCTTATCCCGTAATTGTCTTAGGACCTTTTTAATTTTAATGATAAGTAATTTTTAGATGACCAAACTTCTAAATTATCATTCTAAGAATTCCAGATCTCACATCTTGCTGAAAATTACAAGAAAATTTCCCGTGACAAAAAGCACGGGCCGTGCTTCCCTAAGCACGAGGCCGTGGTCACCCCAGAATCTTCAGCATGATATGCGCTGACTCCGTACAATTCTCTGATTTAGAAACATTTATTCCCCTTGCAGCACGGGGCCGTGTTCAACTTTCCAGTCTCTATATACTGCATGCATAAACTCACTGTTCCATTCACACCAAAAACACCATTACTGAAATGGAAGTTAAAAAGGTTGAATGGAGGCCTGTAAGAAAGGGAAAGCAACATGAATCCTCCTCATACCTTGAGGAGGAGATCATGAGGCTCCAATGCATCACATGAGATCAAGTTGAAAGCAACATTCAAACCGAAGCTCGCGTAGTCGAGTTAATTAACAAAGTCGACCTGCTTAGGTTCGAAAACTTCCATGTTGTGGATGGCCACCACAAAGATGTGGCTTCCAAGCTCAACTTTCTCAACCGAGAAATCGCTATGCTCGATAAAAAGCTTGATGAGCCCTTGGTAGCCAACGAGCACCACCACACATCTAGGACTTGTTCGGAAATGGTGGTCGTTGAAGTTCTAACTTTGTTTCGTGTTGAAGTTGCTCCCGCTAGTATTATGTGTTAGGATCAAGAGTTGTTGTACTTTCATTTCCTCTATGTTTAATTATGTCTTTAGGTTTTATGTTTTATGTTTTAATGAAGTTTAGAATTTTTAATTACTGTCTCAAACTAACCAGAAAGTAAAACCAGTTAAAAAACGAACCAGCTCGACAAATAAACAAAATTCAAAAGGAATACTGTCTGCATCATGCAGCACGGTACCGTGCTTCCAAAAGCACGGCATCGTGCTTTTGGTCCCAGTGCAGTTACGAGTTTTAAATTATTAAAATAACCTTTTCCAACCATCAACCCTAACATTCACTACGTTCCTGGACCAAAAAAAAACCGCCGACCATCCAATAGTTCACTAATTTCTTCATCAAATCTTCAATTCAAAGCCTAAGGTATGTTAATTTAACAATTGCATTATTCAAATTCATCATTCTAGGTTTAGTCTAACCCTAAAATCGCTCAATTCGACCAAATCAAGTCTAAACCCGAAAAGGATATGGGTTAGTTTTCTAGTATAAGATGAATAGATTGTTGAATGTTTGATGGTTAAGGTTTAATTGAAAGGGACAATTCGGGTTTTGGGTCTTGGCATAAACACTCGACAAACCAATAAACCCAATTGTTATAACCTCACGAGGGTTCAAATATGAATAAGGTAGAAGTCAGTATTAAAAACACGAGCCGTGCCTAAAACAGCACGAATCGTGGTCAACCAAAAGCCAAAATCAAAGGAAACTGAAACAGTAGCAACAGCACGGGGCCGTGCTTCTGAAAGCAGCCGCCGTGCTTTGTTCTCCGATTCCAGCAAATTGAAATTTTTTTATGAAATTTGGCTAATTTGGGTATAAATTTCAGATGGCCGAGTATGGAGACGACATTCACATATTCCTCGTCTTTAACGGACGAAGAACAAGAGACAGACAGGCCAATGCACGACTTACATACCTGAACAGATGATACCCATAACCTAACTTCTACGCCTGCAGAGACACGTTACGTCAAGTCAATCAATGGTCCCGTTACAAAACGTTCGTAAAAGGGCCGTGAAGGAGAGTCTTTAAGCAAACAGGAGAGGCGGTGACAGAACTGACAAAGGAATTCTTGGCATCTTTCAATATAAAGAAGAAGAAGAAGTTTGACATGTGGGATGAAGAGGCAATCGAGTTTAGATGTGGGGGTGAATTGCACACAACTTCTGTCACCCGACTGGAAATCGATATGGAAAGTTATACAACCGAGGAAACTGACTCAGACATCTGGTTTGACGCTAAAACAAACTTTGCGGATGAAGATGTAGACGACGAAGCTGAAGCAAGAACACACGATTAGAGGCTTGGGAACAAGTGTGTTATGGTACTGAAGACTACAATGCAAGCGTCTCAAAAAGCACAGCGCTGCGTGACCCGCTCATGCGATACATTCACCGTCTGCTCAGTCACGCTGCCACAGCCCGAGATCAAAGTGAAGGGGTGGTTAACTTAAGGGATCTTTGGGCACTGTACTGCACGAAGAATGACATACACTGCAACATCACAATGTTATTCTACAAGCTTTTCATGACAAATGTAGCTGCCAAGGAAATACCCCGATTTTTGGTGGCCCATGATCTATAACCTTTATAGAGCCTACAATGCAGACACAGAAGGAACCCAAAGCCTAGATCCGATAGCCCTCAACCTTGTCTATTGTGAAAGCATGCAGATGATTCAGCAAATTGGGCAGAACCCCGATGTGTGGAGATTTTGTGACAGGTATAACCAGGTTTGGGATCCAAAAGACCCTACAGAGATGATGCTCTAGGATGTGCCCGAAAGACGAGAATCACCACCCAGACAGTACCGCCTCCGAACCTACCATCAGCGAGGAGGCCCATCTTCATCAAGGGCCGACCCCAGCTCGTCACACGACAGCCGATACTCTTTCGAGGGTTTATATGGACTTATTAATCAATTCTTAGCTAACACTACCGCCTCATTTACAGGATTACAGAGCAGATGGCTGCATCAGATGCACAACGAGCAGCCGAGTATGAAGAAACGAGGTGAGAGATTGATCGATTGGGCTATCGCATGGATAGGCAGTGGGGACCATTTGACCCGGACATGGGTAACTGATGACTAGCAGCACCAGTAGGTCGGGCATGGGTACGTTCATGGGTTGGTAGTACTTTATGACATTATTATGTCTGTTTAAACAATTTACTTTTTGTCGTACTTGTCTGTTTGTTTATTTGTTGGTTTGGATACTTTTATGGCCGTGGGTGCCAAAGACATTATGGTAGGTACTAATTTAGCCCGATGGGGTAAGGGATGGATGATTCCATACCCAATTTTCAGCAGTTTATGCTTGGTTATTTGTGGATGTTTGCAGTTTTATATTATACATGTACACAAACAGGAAAACTGACGATAAACAGGGGACGCTCTGTCGAAATTTCGTTAACCCATAGGGAAGTAACTCTCCATTTTAACCCATAAAACTCAACTAGAATTCTTATCTTCTTATGAATCTTTTCACATTGAGGACAATGCGAGATTCAAGTGTGGGGAGGGGAATTACTTGACCAATTATTTGTTCAATAATTATAAAAATTCTCTAAATCAACAAAGATTATTTTAAAACCTAAAGAGAAACCCAAGAAAATTTTTTCGCAAATAACCAATCATTACTGAAGGAAAGTGAAAAAAAGTAAAAAGAAGTTTTGTAATATTGAGTATAAATTTATGCAAAATATGGCATTAATACCCAAATCCTCCGTTACTGTGAGATAAACCTCATGCCATATAAATATTTTTTCGGAAGCTTTGAGTGAGTCATATGTTTCGTTTGATTTAGAACTTGTCACAATTATTCATTTCAAGACCGCACGAAGCGTTGTATAAGGAAGAAGGTAATATTGACACAATTCCATCAAACCAATTGCCAAATTACAAAACCCAAAAACCTTAACCAAAAACCCTATCATTTTATCCCTCTCACCGGTAAAATACAACACTGGTCTTTTACCGGCAGACCCTAAAGAACTGGAAATGCATTCTTTCGATTTCAATTTCCTCTGCTGCATACACTTCACAAAACCTAGGTTGCCTCCAGAACTTAGGGAGAGAATATTTCTTTTTAGCAATGAGGTGAGGAAAAAGTGGCGCCAAGATGAACAAAGGCCACCATTTTGTGGAATTTCCAAAAAACGCAATGAAGAGAAGAGCAAAAAGATATGAACGATTCTTAGGTTGCGGAAACTGGTCCCACGAAGGAAGATGTAGAAGAAGTCAAACTCAGTCTCAGCATGAATATACCGAACTAATGAGGGTGGGGGCCATTAGGCTCAAAGCCGAACGATCCATTAGAGTTGGAAGTTATGTTTAGAACAAGATTGAGGAAGAATTGATCCACATCCTCGACAAAACAGGTCTTGAAGATCTGACCTTAAAAGAGTCATTAGGTATATAAAAAAATAAAAAATAAAAAATAATATATATATATTTATATATATACTTCATCAGGAGGAAAAAGGAGCTAACAATTGAAGACATCTCAAGACTCTCTACAATCAGTAAAAGTTGTATTTACCATCCTCATTAACTCAAACCCTTGAACCATCACAAAATACCATATCCCTACTCACACAAAACCAGCCCATTTTACCTTCTGATCTATGCAACCCTTCAAAAGGGTGGAGATTTGAACTTGTTACAAGCTTATTTATCACAGGTTGCATTTTGACTAAGAGAGTTCACATACATACATCACATGTATGATCAGATATAAAATCGAGTGTGAGTGAACATTGTGAGAACGTGACGTTTTGCATAAACGGAAGCTCATAAAAACAAAAGTTCCTTCTTATTTATCACTAATACAAATTAAGATTGTTTATTTTGTTTCATCTTCTTGGAGCTCACCTGAGGGATGGTTATAATCTAAGCTTGCTGTTTTTAGAGGATATTTATAAGAAGATTGCTTGAGTACAAGCAATGTTCAAGTGTGGGGATGTTTGATGTACATAAAAATATACATCTTTTCGGCATCAAATAATCTCTAAAAACTGCAATTTCTATCAAATAACATAGCACAAAAGGCTACTTATCATAATAAAATGTAATTTCAGGTGAAACCAAGCCCCAAACAAGAAACAAGCAAAAAGAAGAAGAAAAACAGAAGAAAACACAAAAAATCAAAGAAACACGCCCCCGTGCCTCAAGAAACACGCCCCCATGCTTCTGAACACCAGAAAAGACAAAAATCTACAAGAAAAGACAAAATCTGGAAACAAAAGCACGAGGTCGTGCCTCTCAACCACGGGGCCGTGGACGTTGACCAGAAACGACAAAATGAATTCAGCACATGTCATTAAAAAGCACGGGGGCGTGCCTTCGTAAGCACGGGGCCGTGCCTTTCTCGCCAGACTGCCTATAAATAGTGGCTCATGTTGCACTCATTTGGTGTGCCTTGAAAAGAGTTCTATCCGGTTTTACTTATAAAAACACACACTAACACTCACTTTGAAGATCTAGTGAAGAGTTTGAAGGCTTGGAGGTCATCATCATCAATCATCATCATCAACCATCATCATTAGGAAAGAAGATTCATCTACATGTGGTTAGATTGTTCTAGTTTAATCATGTGTTTATTATCATCAATCATCTTAATGCTTATCATCATGCTCATTATGAGCTAAACTCCTTTTACCATCTAAAATCTATGAAGAAGCTTTGTTTTGCTTGATGATTAATTAAAACATGTGGTGTAGTCTAGTAAAGTACATGGTTATATTATATTATCTATTGATGAGAAATGTTTCACCATCTTAAATCATTAATTCAAAGTTGGTGGTTGTCAATCCCATTGGCAATCGTTCATGATCGATTCATGTTCTTGAAAGATAGAAATACTTTGATACATTATCGAAACATGGATCCTTATATTGTACTTAGAAATGATGAGATATAAGTTATGATGTATTTTTTTAAGTCTTGGTAATCCGAAAATGGCTTTGCTTAGGATATCATTTTAGTCAAAGAAATCATATGTTAATGGAATGTGTAATCATAACCTACTTAAATCAACCAAGGGGAGGTTGTGTGACTAAACTACAACCACCCGAAGTTGTTAGAATTGGTATTTGAGAAATCGGAGTCAATCCTAATCTTTCTACTTTACGAAACTACTTGCCAACTTAAATTGACATCATTGAGGTGGCATGACATTAGGAAAGGGTGGACTTTAAAATGCGCACGCTACCTCCTTAGTGCCAAAGATTCTTACTTAAGGTTTAAGGAGCTATCTATCATATATTGCTACGGAAAGTTTATCACATGTTTAAATATTAATTATCAATGCTAAAATGGAGTTGATTCTTGATCTTAGATGGTAACCTTCACGTAATTGAACTACTCGTTTAGAATCTCTTGTCTTGGTCACCTATATATTTTATATAAGTATTTATATTTTATGAAAAGTTAAAAAATTAACCTCAAAATGATTATAACCTACGATTAAAATAAAACAACGATTTATCATTAGAAACATTTGTGTCCACGGATCGATACTTGGTTCTTACCAATACTATTCTACATATATGATAGGTACACTTGCCTATTTTGTGTGTGTTTAGTTTTTGTAGAAATCACTTTTATAAATTTAAAATACGATCTTGTGCAAAAGCAAATTATTTCATCCATATATTTTACAAGCCACTAGCACAGAACATCAAAAAAGCGGCTCGTAAACTCTTGTAAACACTTTTCACATCCAACTACCAACCGAACAATTGAATCTGCAAAATCTCGAGACGTGTAGAAGGAAGCTTCTGACAAGTGTAAAATGATTTATCTGTTAATTTTATCAAAACAATTACCGAGCCAAATTAATTATTTTCATAATAAATGTTGTTAAACCAATTAAAAACGCTAAAAAACCTAACTCACTTTCGTAGGAATCACGATTGCATTTAGCGTATGCAACAAGCCCTTTAAACCCCCCGGTAGCCCGGGTGGACGAGTGAGGTTTCGTGAGGTTTTATAGTGAACTACACCCACAAAGTTCCAAATACAACACAATATACAATCAAATCCACTCAGCAGTCACACCAAAAGTATATATATACATATAAGCCCAACTAGTTACCCATACAATATTCCCAATATAATATAATATATACAGACCATGAGAATAAAAGCAAAATAAAATATAAAAATAAAGCAAAAAGGGTAAGAAAAGTCTACTGTGCTGGCGGTGCGTCCTTGTCGCCGTCCTGTGGGTTCGCAGGCTGCTCTATATATAAGATCAGCAAAGGTGGGAGAGATACCTGCAAATGAACAAATAATAATCTAAAATAATCATCATGGCGGGCTAGGTGGGCCCGCGTCTCCTCCTGATGGGCCCGAGCCTCCTGTTGTATCGCCAATTGCTGCTGATAAATCATGTTAAGTGTGACTGGCTGCTGCGATTGCGGTGACGGCTGGCGAAGTGGATACTGTTGTTGTTGCCGCATCATATGAAGGATCAGCACAAGCTGCCGGTGTGTCGGAACTCCCATCTGTATTGATATAGCAACGACTGATCTTTTTGGTGGTGGCACCTGCGGTCCCTGTCTGACCGGAACTAGCGTGGGTGGATCCTGTAGCACGCAAACCCTGGCCCTCCGAGCATCCTCTAACCCCAAAACCTCTGTAACTGGTCCACGAGTAAAGAACTATGCTGGATATCTATCGAATGCCCTAACACTCTGTGCAATCCTGTAGCTCGTGCACCGTATCGCCTTGCTCCGAAGGAGTTAGAGGAACTGTCTAAGCAGTTGCAAGAACTTCTAGATAAGGGTTTCATACGCCCCAGTTCATCCCCGTGGGGAGCCCCAGTCCTATTCGTGAAGAAGAAGGATGGAACTCTACGCATGTGTATTGACTATCGGGAACTTAATAAGGTGACGACCAAGAACCGGTATCCCTTGCCACGTATTGATGATCTGTTCGATCAGCTGCAGAGATCCAGTTACTACTCGAAGGTCGACCTTAGGTCGGGTTATCACCAACTCCGAGTTCGGGAAGAAGACATTGCGAAAACAGCTTTTTGCACTCGTTATGGACACTATGAGTTCGCCGTTATGCCATTTGGGTTAACAAACGCCCAAGCCGTATTCATGGACCTCATGAATCGTGTTTGTAAGCCTTATTTGGATAAATTCGTCATTGTGTTCATAGACGACATCTTGATATATTCGAAGACAAGGGAGGAACATGAAGAGCACTTGCGATTAATGATGGAGCTACTCATGAAGGAACAACTGTATGCCAAATTATCGAAGTGCGAGTTCTGGATGCGTGAAGTAAAATTTTTGGGCCACGTGGTAAGTGGGGAGGGAATCCAAGTGGACCAGTCCAAGATTGAAGCAATCAAGGATTGGCCAAACCCGAAAACTCCCACCGAGATCCGTCAATTTCTGGGATTAGCTGGTTATTATCGCAGATTTATTGGAGGATTTTCCAAGATTGCTCAACCACTCACATCCTTAACCTGCAAGGGCATTGTGTATAAGTGGACCGAGGCACATAACACAGCATTTCAAACTCTGAAAGACAAGCTATGTAGTGCGCCAATCCTATCACTGCCCGAAGGAGTAGAAGACTTTGTTGTTTACTGCGATGCTTCACTGCAAGGAATTGGATGTGTGCTTATGCAACGGGAAAAGGTCATCGCATATGCTTCTCGACAACTGAAGACCGCTGAAAAGAACTACACGATCCATGACTTAGAACTTGGAGCCGTCATCTTTGCACTAAAAATCTGGAGGCATTACCTCTATGGAACCCAGTGTACGATCTACACTGACCATAAGAGCCTCCAGCACATATTCGAGCAGAAAGAACTGAACATGAGGCAGAGACGATGGGTCGAGTTTCTTAACGATTATGAATGTGCTATTAAGTATCATCCGGGTAAAGCCAACGTGGTGGCTGACGCCTTGAGCCGAAAAGAAACTTTGAAGCCCAGGAGGGTTAGGGCTTTACAACTGTAACACCCCGAAACCGCAGCGGAAATGTATACGGGAAGCAACAGACACATCTGATATCAACAGCATTGCTTATAAAGAAAACACCACTACATTAATTCACATCATATTACATCGTTCCGAGTTTAGTTATCGTCTAGGCGACAGCACATAAGTTTTACCAATAGTACATTAACATATTTAATACAAAATGATCACTAAGCTTCCACAAAAGCACGCATCATCAAGCATGTAGCACTTATTCCAGTTTGGGAGTACCTAGAAAGCATGTAAAGAAAACGGGTTAACTACGAATAGTTGGTGAGTTTCACAATTTGAATAAACCATGATAAATCCATATCATAATATAATAGTATCGATGTAATTATGCTGAGCCCACAAGCGAAACCTCTGTCTGGGGACACTGTTAACCCAGTACAGTACTCATTCCGGGGATAACGTTAACCCAGAAACACTTCCAAAGACATCTGGGGACACAGTTAACCCAGTAACACTTCCAAAGACATCTGGGGACACAGTTAACCCAGTACTGTACCCGTTCCGTACGATTCCCGTACAATCAAATATTTATAAATACAATCAAATCCATGCGTTCAGTATGTACTTAAACATTTTATTAGTAACATGCTTTCCGCCCCGGGAAAATATTTAAAAACAATTCAGAAAAAGGGGCTCGTGAAACTCACCTTAACGTAGCAAGCAGTACACAATACACAGCTACTAATCCGGATCTGTAATACGATCCCTAAATTCGTTACTTTATAAACACTATTAATATAACTTTAACCGTGTTAACCGGTACATCTGGGGACACTGTTAACCCAGTACTGTATCCGTTCTGGGGGCAATGTTAACCCAGAAACACTTCCCCGGACACAGATTGTGATATCGTTAGAGTTCACTAGTCAGATTTACTATTAGTCGTTTTTCCCGTTTTGCGTGCCTAGCACGGTTATCCGTTTTTACGTTTCAAAAATGTGTTTGGTCACACACGACCCAAAAATAGTGGTTGATTGATGATTTAATTATAGTTGTGAAATTAGAGCTCGGTTTAGACGCCCCGATTGGCCGCGGGACCCGTTTCCGTTTTTAGCGTACCGGAAACTGTAAAAAATTACTCAAATCATCCGAATTATTTTCGGATGATTTATTTTTACTTGATTAACTCAATTATATGAAAATAGTTCCTTTTTAGGGTTTTTATACACCAGTCAGCTCGCTTATGCGAACTTTACCGGTTTACGGGTTTTAAGCTTTAAAAGTTTGTTTTTGCACCAATAATTATCCGTTTAATCCCGGATTTTGAAATTTTGCACAAATCACTTTTTGACAGTGGGGAATTTTATAAAAATATTTTCAGAATTAATTTTTATATTTAACATTTATTTATCTATTTTTAAACCCCATTTAAACACTAAATATGTCGTAAATACCAAACGATCTTAGAAAAATCCCAAATTTGTCCTGGATGACCCCTGCCATCTCCATAGTCCCCTGTAAGTTTTCCAGAACCAAAATCCCTTTTTAAATGCCGTTTTCACTAAAACCGAGCTAGAAAACCCTAGAACTCGTTTAACCGAAAAGCCTACTTAGACTTCTCCAACGGACCTAAAATTTTGTGTGTGACTTATACATGTTATAGAAAGCTTATCTGCAATTTTACAGAATTTTTCATGATATTTAACTATTTTTCACCATTTTTGGCCAAAACCGAGCACTAAATTCACCAAATATTCATCCTTTATCTAAAAATTACCAAAACTTCACAGAACTCATATTTTCATATATCTAATACCTCTGTAAAATTTGATGACCTAACTTTACACGTATCACAATCTGTTCAAAAATACAAACATCACACAAAACCGAACTACCTTGTGTTTCTAGCTTCAAATCGCAAGAATCTCGCTTTCTAGCCTTTGCTAGCAACTAGATACAACACCTACAAGCACAATAACACCACACCAAGCAAGTTACACCCACAATCAAGCCATTTCTTTCATGGTTTCGGTTATGCTTTAAAAACAAAGATTTAACCGTAAAAATTCGTTTTTGGTTCGTTTAACTCCTTTCTTGGACCAAGATCCCTTGTATAACCCGTATACATCACTTGATCATGCAAGAATCGGTTCCATCTCGGGTTTTCACCCTTTTTCACTTGGAAACCTCATTTTCTTGTAAGAAAACTCAAGAAACAAAGATAAACACGTACATAACACGATCTTTACCTCGGTTTTTCTTGTTAAAAAGTCTCGGTTTTTGATCAAGGAGTTGAGAGGATTCAAGATGGTTGAAGTGTTGTGAAAGAAAAAAAAATAAAAGGATAAGGGGTTAAACCCCCCCATCCGATCGGAACATATGGTTGGGTGGGGTGGGACCCACAACTCTAATTCTATCCACACATTTGGATTCTCGTAATCCGGATAATGTTTTGGATAATCTGGTTCAGTTCGTTTTTCGGTTAAACGTTTAATTCGGCTTAAAACGAGGCTAAAACGGTCGTTTTTCGGCTTAAAAATGAAATTTATATAAAACCAATTTAAAAGCTTTAAAAACCTAAACCATGACTTTCATTAACTTAAAACATCATATTATTAATAATTGCGCATCTTTTTCGGCTTGATCGATTGTCTCTTGCTCGGTTTGGTATTAAAGGTTTCGTTTAATGTACTGACATACCATTAAATCGAAAATTCTTTTCTGTGCTTTAATTCACATATCCCGAAGCTTTAATACTTCGTAAACATCACTAAATATCATATATCTCGTCTATAATGTATCCTCGATTCGTTCGAGCTTTAATAACCGTTATTCGGTTAATCGTATTTCCAATACGATTAACTGTATAATCGAGTATAATCTGTAATGTGAATCATACATACTCGTATAAACGCATTGTAATTCATATATTCATTATTAAATAAAACATAAATAGTATATACCGGCTAGGGTATACCTGAATTTGCCGGAATCGTTACATTCTCCCCCCGTAAAAGAAATTTCGTCCTCGAAATTTTACGCATCGACTACTTCCTTTTGAGGAAATAGATAGGGGTATTTCTTCCGGAATTCGTCCTTTCGTTCCCATGTATATTCTGGGCCTCGATGCGAATTCCATCTAACTTTGACCAACGAAATCTTGTTGTGTCTAAGTTGCTTGATTTTCCCGTCTACTATTTCTATGGGTTCCTCTACGAAATTGAGCTTATCATTTATTTGGACACCCTCTAAAGGTAACACCGATGTCTCATCCGCCAGACATCTTTTCAAATTCGATACGTGAAACACGTTGTGAACTGCACTCAGTTCATCGGGTAGTTCTAATCGGTATGCTACGGGACCGATTTTTGCAGTAATATTGAATGGTCCAATATATCTCGGGGCTAACTTCCCCGCCTTTCCAAATCTGACTACACCTTCCAAGGTGATACTTTCAAATAAACCTTATCACCTTTCTCAAACGACAACGGTTTTCTACGGGTATCGGCATAACTCTTCTGCCGATCCCGTGCGGCCTTCAGATTGTTCCTAATTTCAAGGACTTTGCTGGTCGTTTCCTGGACCAGGTCTGATCTAATAACCTGAGTGTCGCCCACTTCAGTCCAACAGAGTGGTGATCGGCACTTCCGACCATACAATGCTTCGTAAGGCGCTGCCTTTATACTGCTATGGTAACTGTTATTATAGGAAAATTCAACGAGTGGGAGATGTTGATCCCAATTTCCCTTAAAATCCAGTACGCATGCACGAAGCAAATCCTCCAGAGTTTGGATGGTCCTCTCAGACTGACCATCGGTCTGAGGGTGGTAAGCTGTGCTTAGATCAATACGCGTTCCCAGCGCTTCTTGCACAGCTTGCCAAAGATTGGAGGTGAAATGGCTATCCCGATCGGAGATGATTGAGATGGGTATCCCATGACGAGACACAATTTCATTTATATAAATCTGCGCAAGTCTCTCAGTGTTATAATTATTTCTAATCGGAATAAAATGTGCTGATTTGGTTAATCGATCCACGATTACCCAAATTGCATCATGTCCTCGGGACGTTTTAGGAAGATGTGTCACAAAATCCATCGTGATTTGCTCCCACTTCCATTCGGGAATTTCTGGTTGTTGTAACATCCCCAAGGGTTTCTGGTGCTCCGCCTTAACCCTCGCACATGTCGTACACTTACCGACATACGATGCTATATCCTTTTTCATACCCGGCCACCAGTAGAACTCCTTCACATCCTTGTACATCTTATCCGATCCCGGATGTATGGAATATTTCGATCTATGCGATTCGTCCATGATTAATTCACGAAGATCATGGAGGGCGGGATCCAAATCCGATTTTTGAAATAGAGAATTTCGTCCACGCGCTGTTTCGAAATTCTTCTCATTGCCGTAAAGTCCCTCCTTCTCCAATTGTTCCTCTTTCAACGCCTCACGTTGAGCGACTCGGATCAGGTCCGAAAGGTTCGACTGGACTATCATCCCCAGTGCTCGCACTCGTAATGGCTTAATTCGATCTTTCCTACTCAAGGCATCGGCTACGACGTTAGCCTTGCCGGGGTGATAACGGATGTCACAGTCATAATCGCTTAACAAATCGACCCATCTTCGTTGCCTCATATTCAGTTCTTTCTGATCGAATATGTGCTGCAAACTTTTATGATCGGTGAAGATGGTGCACTTCGTACCGTAGAGATAATGTCTCCAGATTTTAAGTGCGAAGATAACCGCTCCCAGTTCTAAGTCGTGAGTAGTGTAATTTTTCTCGTGTACTTTTAACTGTCGGGAAGCATAGGCTATAACCTTATTATTCTGCATCAACACGCATCCTAACCCTCTACGCGATGCGTCGCAATACGAGACAAAACCATCGTTTCCATCGGGGAGACTTAAAATCGGCGCTTGGCACAATTTTTGCTTTAACGTTTGAAACGCCGTCTCCTGCTCTTCTCCCCATTCATACTTTCGATCCTTTTGAGTCAGGAGAGTTAAAGGTTGGGCGATGCTGGAAAAGTTCTCTATGAATCGACGATAATATCCAGCTAAGCCTAAGAATTGGCGGATTTCCTTTGGCGTTTTAGGCGCTTGCCAATTCTTAATTGCTTCAATCTTACTTGGATCAACGTGTATTCCTTGATGGTTTACAACGTGACCGAGGAATTGCACTTCTTGTAACCAGAAGTTACACTTGGAGAATTTTGCATACAACTTCTCCTGATTCAGAAGCTCTAAAATTATTCTTAAGTGTTGCTCGTGCTCCTCTTTACTTTTCGAGTAAATCAGAATATCGTCAATAAACACGATGACGAATTTGTCGAGATAAGGTTTACAGACTCGATTCATGAGGTCCATGAACACTGCCGGCGCATTTGTTAGCCCAAAAGGCATAACTAAGAACTTGTAATGGCCGTAGCGAGTCCGGAATGCGGTTTTTGGGATATCCTCTTCCTGAATTCTAACCTGATGGTATCCCGATCTAAGATCGATTTTTGAGAAATAGCTCGCCCCTTGCAGCTGGTCAAACAGGTCATCAATTCGAGGAAGAGGGTACCTATTTTTGATTGTTAACTTGTTCAACTCCCTGTAATCAATGCACATTCTAAGGCTCCCGTCCTTCTTTTTCACGAATAATACAGGTGCACCCCACGGGGAATGACTAGGACGTATAAATCCTTTATCCAACAATTCTTGCAACTGATTGGATAATTCTTGCATCTCGGACGATGCAAGTCGATAAGGTGCTTTAGCAACAGGGCCAGCTTGAGGTATTAAATCGATTCTGAATTCGACCTGTCGGGTTGGCGGTAATCCAGGAAGTTCTTCTGGGAAAACTTGTGGAAACTCGCGTACCACCGGGATATCATCCACCCGTTTCTCCTCAGAATCTGTGGCCGTCAAGCTTGCTAGATACGCCACGCATCCCTGGGCGTATATATTTCAACACCTTGAGGTGGGATATAAATGGTATCATTGTGCCTGACTTCTCTCCTTGCACTAACACCTCTTCGTCATCCGACACCCGGATCTTGACGATTTTCTTTTCACAGTTTATTTCGACTTTGTTACGTGCTAACCAATCCATTCCCACTATCACGTCAAAGCTACCTAATTCTACGGGTAATAAGTCAATCAGGAAGGATTGATCGTTCAGAATAAAAGGGCAATTCCGAACTATCTGATTAACTATCATTGTTTTACCGTTAGCGACTTCTACGGTATAAGGTTCTATGGTTTCACTAATTGGAAGGTTTGCTATCGATAGGAACTTAACGGAGACAAAACTTCTATCGGCGCCCGTATCAAATAATACCGAAGCGTAATGATCAGAGACGAGGAATGTACCTGTCACTACGTTGGGGTCCTGGCGTGCTTCGTTCGCCCCCATCACGAATGCTCGGCCTCTCGCCGGATTGGACGACGATGCCTGACCCACGGTTTGCCTCCCGTTTCCTCCCTGGTTCAGTTTCGGGCAGTATCTTCCGAAGTGATCTGTGCCGCCGCATTCAAAGCAAGCACGACTGGTGGTCATCATTTGGTTTCCTTGTGGGTTTTGTGGTCGGGCTGGTTGGGTCCTAAATGGCTGCGCACGGATAGGTTGCGGTTGTCGGTTCAGATTGTTCAGGTTTGCCCTACATCTCGGTGCGTAGTGCCCCTCCCTGCCACACCGATGGCACACTACCCCCTGCACTCGCCACCATGCTGGTAACCGCATTTTCCACACCTAGGAAACGTCCTTGTCTGCGGTTCCTGCCTTCCGCCTGAACTAGTCATGGTGTAGTTCTGGGCAGCGGGCCGAGCACGTTTATTTTGTTGCTTCTCCTGGATCCTATTGTCATACGTACCTCGCTTTCCCCCAGCAGACTCTCCTGCCACCTTCAGTGACCCACTCCTCACGAAATCGTATGTGACGATACCAGCTTGCGTCACCGCACCCTCAAACGTCTGGTGTCCCCCAGCGTTGACTATACTCCTTACTTTTGGAGTTAGTCCCCATATATAACGCTCAACCCTCTTTGACTCTGGGGTGACTAACCATGGCACCAATCGCGACAATTCATTAAATCGGTTCGTATAACCCAAGTGGTCTGCCCCCTGCATCTCCAGGTTCCACAATTCGTTTTCTAACTTCTGCAGTTCGTTTTTCGGACAGAAATGTTCCAGCACAAGGGCCTTGAGTTCTGCCCAGGTCATGCGGTTTGTCGCTGCTTGACCGCGAGTCTGCACTATTGTGTTCCACCATGACAAGGCATGGTCCGTGAACGTGCAGGTAGCATACTTAACAACATAATCCTCAGGGCATTTACTGATGTTCACATCCAACTCTATTTTCTCAATCCACTTAACCAACCCATTTGTTCCCTCAGACCCGCTAAAATCTAGGGGCTTGCACAACATAAAATCTTTAATTGAACATCCCCTTGTTGCAGGAGTCGGTTCAGTGCGGTTCGTTTCTACACTGGGTATAGGGCCATTACTGTCTGTAACGACCACCCTAGGCGGTGCGTCATTACTCGGAATCGGGTTACCGTTCGGTGGAGGGTTCACATTTTGTTCCCCATCATTATTGGTGGTCGTTTGATTGCTCGCAGGGGCTGGATTGGTCGTATTATTAATACTGGCGGCGATGCGCGATACTATATCCGGTATCGCCGCCTCTAACTGACGAGCAATCAGACGGCTCACATCCACTTCTGACATTTGAGCTGATCGTTTTGGTGCCATTCTACACAACATTAAGAAAAATACATATAATTAATACAAATTCCAATCTCGATACACAACACATATTCCATTCATTAATAAACATCAGTACATATTACATAAACATTAGTACACATTACATAAACATCAGCCTATAGATTAAGTTTTCATACATCAGTCCTACATCGGCATCATTTCGACATAACCCTCTATGGGTCAGTGCTTGAATGATACACCAAAAGTATCCACAATGGTATTTGTCACACCCCGGTCGTAATTGGCGGAAAAACCGAGGCGTGGCGACGGGGTCGTGATTGATTGAGCACAATAGATTTAAAAGTCTAAATGCATAAACTTAAAACATGTCAACATTTCAACAATTCAACAGGTAGCAAATTCGTTCCATTACAACAGATAATGCTAACATCAATCCTAAATGTCTTCCATCTAAGGCCTCTATCAGCTATTTGCTACTTCCTGCTTCATTTCCTGAAAACATGTAACAAAACGTCAACTACATAAAGTAGATGAGTGAATTCATAGGTTTAAGGAAAAAGGGATTATACACAAGCATACTAGACTAAGTTGTAGGGGTTTATATATAGGGTGTACCATCGGCTAACCCACCACTCCTACAACTTATCCTACCATGCTTGGGTATAAAGCCCGGTTTTAAAAAGGTTTGTAAGACAAGACAAGCGTACCAGACTAGGTTGAAGGGGTTTATATATAGGGTGTACCATCGGCTAACCCTCCACTCCTACAACCTACTCTGCTAAGCTTGTTTATATTTGTAAATCCAAGGTATAAAGATAGGTCAACTATTAATGTAGTGATAAGCCCTACACAAGCATACTAGACTAAGTTGTAGGGGTTTATGTATAGGGTGTACCATCGGCTAACCCACCACTCCTACAACATATCCTACTATGCTTGGGTATGCTTATCAACTCAACCAAGACTGCAAGAGTTATGTATAATGATCCCAAGTATTATTCCCATGCATACAGGTGTAATGATATCAAGGATATATGTATAAAGATACCAAAGAATCATATGTCACCATGTCTTGATGATAATGATGATAATGCATAATGATCACACGAGACCTGACATCAACCCACACAAGACCACACGATGCTACTTGATTTCCATGATGGTAACCCAAATCGATCACTTTGGATACCATGAGAGAATTCTAAAGCGTCCACTTTAGTATCTCTTGGATTCCTAATCGATCACTTAGGAAATCCTTCGGATTCTTAATCGAACACTTAAGAACCCCATAGGTCACGTGTATTCTAAATCGAACACTTTAGAATCCCACATCTAGTGACGGCCTGTCTACCAATCGACCACTTGGAGACCAAACATATGCACTAGTGTGACCTATACTGCCTATGTTCACACGACCACTAGACTGTCCAATGAATGATGTGTTTTCATGATAATGTATAACGGGCACATGACTTTGATTTCCAAACGTCCATTGTTCCCTAAGCGATCAATGATTCCCATGTTTACTCCTGAATAACTGATTAGACATACACAACTTCCGAGAAAGTTAAGGTATGAGTAACCTGCCATGATTACTTGTTTCCCCAATGTTCATTGTTTGCAAAAGATTTGCCAAGAATGTCTATGATAAAGAATGTTTGAATAAATGAGTTTTGTCAAAACGTGTACAGTTACCATGTTTCCACCCCAATGATTTGAAAAGCTTAAAAGAAAAAGGGGGCTATGAACTCACCTTGTTGGCTAAGTATGGTTGCTAGGGTGGTCCAGTGCTGCCAAACGTCGATCCTCTAAGTCTAGACAAGGACATAATAGGTTAATAACACGCTTTAAGTCTACGAGTATAAGCCTACGCGACCTCGAGCAAAAACCAAGATTTAAAGTTGAAAACAAGCTGATTCTGGCACATTCGGTCGAATAAGGGCAGGTTCGATCGAATCAGCTACTTGTTCGGTCGAATATGGTACTGGTTCGGTCAAAGGGGCTGGGAAGAACACGTTCAGTCGATTGAGGACTCGTTCGGTCGAGTAGGATGTACATTCGGTCGAATACAATCGTATTCGGTCGAATGTGTATTCTGATTCGGTTAGTCTGTTCGTTTGCCCACTGGTTCGACCGAATGGTCTCTTGTTCGACCGAATAGGAGATGGTTCGACCGAATAGGGGTCTATTCGACTCCTTCAAGCCGGATGACGGAGAAACCTACGGGATTTTGACGATTTTCATGATTTTTTTGCCCAAAATCAATGTTTTATACATGGAAATGCTCGGAATCCATAGGGCTATTGATTCCTAACGTTTATAACAACAAAAGTATGCTTTTTGACACCAAAAATGACGATTTTTGACCAAGAACACACTTGAAACATAAGTTGGGGTTTTTGCTCGATTCGGGGCCGGATTTGATGATAAAAACGTATGATTTTCAAGAAGATCTTACCAAAAACAACAATAAACAGATTGGTGAACTCGAATTTTGGATTGAACAACTTTCTCTCACTACTCTCTCTCTAGAATTGGGGTGTTTGGGTGTGGGTGTGGAAGAGATGAAAGAAAATGGTGGAGTTTGTTCTTGCACTACGCTTATATACTCGGTTCTATCGGGTTCGGGTTTCGGTTACCTACGGGTCAAGGCTAGCTGAGTTCATAAGTTTTAACGAGCTAGAACTTTTCAGTAAAAATTTATAAAAATCATTTTTCAAGTAATCGCTTGAAATCTTTTTAAATAAAAACCTTTTATTTTTCGAAAACACAAAATTAATATTTTTCAAACATAAAAGTTCTTTTTATGAAATAAACATTTTTAGCTGAAATAAACAGATTTTCCAATGATATGGATTCCGAACTTATCGTCCAGAACCCAAAGTGTATAGTTTCCGATGATTTCTTGATTTTAGTTTACCAGTCAAATTCCAGGGCGTTACATCCTCCCCAACTTAGAGGAATTTCGTCCCGAAATTTAGATTTTTAGTATACTTGATGCAACGATGATTAAGATTACATGATCCCATGATGACCACTATGCGCCACTACTTCTAATATTCGTCTCAGATACCACCCAAATCAAGCTGAAGGGGCTTATATATAGGGTGTACCGGCGGCTAACCCACCACTCCCTCAACCTTACTTGAGTGTCTCCTTCGACTCCTATTAGGTTAATGACACACAGGACGACACACTATTTTCCACTACAAGGCATCACCCTCAAGCTTTACATCAGACATATTCATTTCGGATTGAAGGGGTTTATATATAGGGTGTACCAGCGGCTAACCCACCACTCCTTCAATCTTCTGTGAATAATTCCCTCAATAATTCTTGAATTTAATGTCTCACAGCTGCCACGCTAACTATAAGTCCCTAATTCCAAGTTTCGCTTCAGACATATTCAACTCGTGCTGAAGGGGTTTATATATAGGGTGTACCGGCGGCTAACCCACCACTCCTTCAACCTTTGTCGAATAATTCCCTACACGAACCTTGAGTTCACGACTCCTAGTTGCACAATAGCATATTGCTTATACACGTATACACCTGTGACCTTGATGCAATTATATTCCGGACTATAATTACGAGCTCACCTTGTATCAATGTATAAACTCTATTGCGTGCGGCTAGAAAATTTGACACGACACCACACACATACACACAACCATGCTCCATGAATGCTAGAATGATGACAAATTTTGGCTTAAATGATGTATAAATTCCCCAAGGTTTATATGATTGAGTAGATATGACTTGTGCTTTCCAGCATGAGCCCTGAGTAGCCAAAATTTGTGGATGCAAATAAAAGAATACTTATAAGCATAACAAGGCAACATGATATTCATTGAATAACACAGTGATTTGATACATGCTGCAGATTTATATTGACTTCTAGACAATTAGATTACAAGAATATAGACTAAGAGAACAGATGAGGGTATTTCTCCTTCAGCTGATCTTCGCGTTCCCATGTAAACTCGGGTCCGCGTTTGTTATTCCATCGAACTTTCACAAGCGGTATGCGGCTACGCTTGGTCTTCTTGACCTCGCGATCCATGATCTCGACGGGTTCTTCAACGAAAAGCAGATTGTCGCTAATTCGAACCTCGTCGACGGGAATGTGAAGGGCCTCGTCAACAAGACACTTCTTTAATTGCGAAACATGAAAAACGTTGTGAACTCTACTGAGTTCCGGTGGCAGCTCAAGACGATAGGCAACTGGTCCGATCCTTTCAAGGATTTTGAATGGTCCAACATACCTAGGAGCGAACTTTCCCTTCTTCCCGAAACGGACTATGCCCTTCCAGGGGGAAACTTTCAGCATGACACGGTCACCAACTTGAAACTCGAGTGGCTTGCGTCGTTTGTCGGCGTTGTACTTATGCCGGCAACGAGCGTCTTTGAGTCGCTGTTGAATGAAAGCAATTTGATCGGTTGTCTCCTGTATTAGTTCGGGGCCGATGATCTGCGAATCCCCGGTCTCGGACCAACACAAGGGAGAGCGACACTTGCGGCCGTAAAGAGCTTCAAACGGCGCGCATTTAATGGTAGCGTGGTAACTATTGTTGTAAGAAAATTCTGCCAGTGGCAGATGAGCTTCCCAAATACTACCGAAATCGAGGATACAAGCTCTCAACATGTCTTCTAGGGTTTGTATGGTCTTCTCGCTCTGCCCATCAGTTTCTGGATGATAGGAAGAGCTAAGCTTCACACTTGTCCCAAAGGCCTTTTGCAAAGATTTCCAGAACCTGGAAGAAAAACTGCTGTCACGATCAGACGTGATGCCCTTAGGCACACCGTGACGGGAAACGATCTCACGAATGTATACCCGCGCCAACTTTTCCGTAGTGTAGTCTTCACGAACCGGGATAAAGTGGGCGGATTTTGTTAGAATGTCCAAATAACCCAAATTGAGTCATGACCGCTAGGCGTCCGTGGTAGCTTGGTGATGAAATCCATAGCTAACTCTTCCCACTTCCACTGAGGAATAATAGGTTGTTGAAGTAGCCCAGACGGCCTTTGATGCTCTGTCTTGACTCGCGAACAAGTCAAACATCTCATCACGTACGAAGCGATATCTTTCTTCATCCCGGGCCACCAATAATGGGGTTTAAGATCTTGATACATCTTGTTGCTGCCTGGATGAATCGAGTATCTGGACTTGTGGGCTTCATTTAGAATAAGCGTCCGAAGAGGCTCAGAGTTCGGGATCCACGCTCGGTCAAGAAAATAGAGGATGCCGTCTGACTTGGTTTCGAATTTCTGCTCGGCTCCACATGACAAAACGCCCTTGAGATCACCATTCACAAGCGCTTGATTCTGAGCTTCACGAATTAAGGAAGGAAGGTTGGATTGAATCCGAATAGAGTACAGCTGGGTCCTTTCTTTACGACTCAATGCGTCAGCCACCACATTAGCCTTTCCCGGGTGGTAGCGAATTTCACAATCGTAATCGCTGAGAAGTTCGACCCAGCGTCGCTGCCTCATGTTCAACTCTTTCTGATTGAGGATGTGTTGTAAGCTCTTGTGATCGGTAAAAATGACACACTTTGTACCGTACAGGTAATGTCTCCAGATTTTTAGGGCAAACACCACTGCACCCAGCTCCAGGTCATGTGTGGCGTAGTTCTTCTCGTGCACCTTGAGTTGTCGAGAAGCGTAAGCGATGACCTTCCCTCGTTGCATTAAAACGCAACCGAGGCCCTGATTCGAAGCATCGCAATAAACGGTAAAGTCATCGTCACCTTCCGGAAGTGATAGAATCGGTGCATGGCAAAGCTTATTCTTCAGAGTTTGGAAAGCTTCCTCTTGATCTTGTCCCCACACGAAAGGTTCCCCTTTCTGGGTCAAAGTGGTTAAAGGCAAGGCAATCCTGGAGAAGTTTGAGATAAATCGGCGGTAGTAACCGGCCAGACCAAGAAATGAACGGATTTCGGTAGGTGTTTTAGGCGCTACCCAATTTCTGATGGCTTCTATCTTGGAAGGGTCGACGTGAATGCCATCGACATTGATGACATGTCCCAAGAATTGAACTTCCCTTAGCCAAAATTCACACTTGGAGAACTTGGCATATAGTTGCTCTTTCCTGAGAAGCTCCAAAATAAGCCTGAGATGAAGCTCATGATCGGTCCTCGAACGAGAATAAATGAGAATATCGTCTATGAAAACAATGACAAACTGATCAAGATATGGACGGCAGACGCGATTCATCAGATCCATGAAGATGGCGGGAGCATTGGTCATTCCAAAAGGCATAACCATGAACTCGTAATGACCATAACGAGTTCGGAACGCAGTTTTCGGGATATCCTCTTCCAGAACACGCAACTGATGGTAACCAGAACGCAGATCGATCTTAGAGAAAAACGTAACACCCTGGAGCTGATCAAAGAGATCATCAATTCTCGGTAACGGGTACCGATTTTTGATGGTGAGTTTATTAAGCTCCCGGTAGTCAATGCACATACGGAAAGTCCCGTCCTTCTTTTTGACGAAGAGTACTGGGGCTCCCCATGGAGACGAGCTAGGGCGAATGAATCCCTTGCTAAGAAGTTCTTGAAGCTGATTTGATAATTCTTGAAGTTCCGACGGAGCTAGACGATACGGTGCCTTAGCAATAGGGAGAGCACCAGGAATAAGATCGATACGAAATTCCACCTGACTGCTAGGAGGAAGTCCAGGCAGATCTTCGGGAAAAACATCAGAAAATTCACGCGCAACTGGAATGTCCTGCAGTCTCTTGTCTTCGGATTCCTTGAGAGTAACATGAGCTAGAAATGCGGGATACTTCTTTCGAAGGTACCGACTGGCCTTTAAGCAAGAGGCGATCCTTAGGCATCCACCCGATTTTTCGCCTTGAATAGTTAGAATTTCGCCAGAAGGTAAAGGGATACGAATAAGTTTCTCGGCGCAGATTACTTCCGCGTGATTGCTGGACAGCCAGTCCATTCCCACAACTAGATCGAAGCTTCCAAGACGAAAAGGTATAAGGTCAATACTGAACGATGTGGTGACAAGAGTAAGGGTGCAATTTCGGATGACAGACTTCACTTGTTTGGACTCTCCACTAGCAAGTTCAACAGAAAAGGCAGGGTCCAACTCGGAAATTTTTAATTTCAGCAAAGGAACCAATTCGCAAGAAACAAAGCTCCTATCAGCTCCTGTATCAAATAGGACAGACACCCAGTTGTTGTTAAGAATAAACGTACCAGTAATAACATCGGGGTTTTGGCGTGCTTCGGCAGCTCCAATGGTAAAAGCCCTCCCGCGAGCCGGAGGGATGTTGGTGACGCGGGGGCATCGATTTCTGTAATGGTCCATAGCGCCACACTCGAAGCAGCCTCGAGCAGGGTTAGGCTGAGGGTTAGCATTCCCCACAGCCAGTTGGTTGCCAGGACTCCTGCATCGCTCCACCAGGTGCCCGAATCGTCCACAATTCGTGCACTTGCGGCACGACTCTCTAGTTGGGTGATGATAAGAACATAAGTTGCACTTGGGATGTAGCCCAGTATATTCCTTTCTTGGTCTTCCCTGAGCTGTTGTGGCTGGAGCGGGGGCTATGGAGTTGATAGGCGTAGCATCAGTGATTGCAGCTAAGTTGGTCGCTTTCCGCTTCCTATTGCTCCCCTTTTTCGCTTTCCCCTCGGAGGATTTGCCCTTATCCTGTTGCAGAACACCAGACTTGAGCTGTTCCCTGGTCAGACGGGCAGTGAGATCGATCGCTGCCTTAAGTGTAGTGGGGTCAACTCCAACCGCAATGCCCCTCATGGAGTCCGGAAGACCGCTGATGTATTGCTCGACAGCGCGAGAAGCTGGGGTAACCATATGGGGCACCAATAAGGAGAGTTCATGAAATCTCTCCGTGTACTTCATGTGATCCGCGCCCTTCATCATGTGCGCCCTAAACTCAGCCTCTAGTTTCTGGATCTCGGTTCTTGGAACGAACTCCTGCGTGACTAGCTCAACAAACTCAGCCCAGGGCAGGGCTAGGGCCGCGTCTCGTCCCCTGGTTCTTATCTCGTTATTCCACCACGTGAGAGCCCGTTTGTGGAACATACTCGCCGCGAATTTGACCCTGAGTTCATCCGGGCAGGAGCACATGTTGAATGAAGCTTCGACTTTCTCGAACCACTGGAGAAGACCAGCGGCTCCCTCGGTTCCACTAAAACTTGTAGGCCTAGTGTTGGTAAAAGCCTTATAGAGCTTATCGGCCTGAAGAGTGGGATTCGGTTCTGGGGCTTGTGGTGCACCCGAGGTTCCTTCTTGCCTCATGTTGTTTACCAGACCCGGGAGAACTGCGGCAATTTGCTGCGCTATGAGGGCAGCGAGGTCAGCGGGGTCAGCATTGACGGATGAGCGACGAGGAGGCATTCTATAAAAGAATAAGAATGCGCATTAGTTAAATTGAGAATAAAGAATAACTGGATAAGGAATTGCCAAAGAGTACATCGCTACTAGATTCACAGTTAATGATGCAACACATAAGCACATAGCAAGCATATAAGTGTGGGCATGTGATAGTGATGCATGAATTATCTAGAGTCAAGGGTCCTAGGTTATAGTCTAGGTCGGTTTCCTAATTCCCTATAACCATTGGCTCTGATACCAATCTGTCACACCCCGGTCGTAATTGGCGGAAAAACCGAGGCGTGGCGACGGGGTCGTGATTGATTGAGCACAATAGATTTAAAAGTCTAAATGCATAAACTTAAAACATGTCAACATTTCAACAATTCAACAGGTAGCAAATTCGTTCCATTACAACAGATAATGCTAACATCAATCCTAAATGTCTTCCATCTAAGGCCTCTATCAGCTATTTGCTACTTCCTGCTTCATTTCCTGAAAACATGTAACAAAACGTCAACTACATAAAGTAGATGAGTGAATTCATAGGTTTAAGGAAAAAGGGATTATACACAAGCATACTAGACTAAGTTGTAGGGGTTTATATATAGGGTGTACCATCGGCTAACCCACCACTCCTACAACTTATCCTACCATGCTTGGGTATAAAGCCCGGTTTTAAAAAGGTTTGTAAGACAAGACAAGCGTACCAGACTAGGTTGTAGGGGTTTATATATAGGGTGTACCATCGGCTAACCCTCCACTCCTACAACCTACTCTGCTAAGCTTGTTTATATTTGTAAATCCAAGGTATAAAGATAGGTCAACTATTAATGTAGTGATAAGCCCTACACAAGCATACTAGACTAAGTTGTAGGGGTTTATGTATAGGGTGTACCATCGGCTAACCCACCACTCCTACAACATATCCTACTATGCTTGGGTATGCTTATCAACTCAACCAAGACTGCAAGAGTTATGTATAATGATCCCAAGTATTATTCCCATGCATACAGGTGTAATGATATCAAGGATATATGTATAAAGATACCAAAGAATCATATGTCACCATGTCTTGATGATAATGATGATAATGCATAATGATCACACGAGACCTGACATCAACCCACACAAGACCACACGATGCTACTTGATTTCCATGATGGTAACCCAAATCGATCACTTTGGATACCATGAGAGAATTCTAAAGCGTCCACTTTAGTATCTCTTGGATTCCTAATCGATCACTTAGGAAATCTTTCGGATTCTTAATCGAACACTTAAGAACCCCATAGGTCACGTGTATTCTAAATCGAACACTTTAGAATCCCACATCTAGTGACGGCCTGTCTACCAATCGACCACTTGGAGACCAAACATATGCACTAGTGTGACCTATACTGCCTATGTTCACACGACCACTAGACTGTCCAATGAATGATGTGTTTTCATGATAATGTATAACGGGCACATGACTTTGATTTCCAAACGTCCATTGTTCCCTAAGCGATCAATGATTCCCATGTTTACTCCTGAATAACTGATTAGACATACACAACTTCCGAGAAAGTTAAGGTATGAGTAACCTGCCATGATTACTTGTTTCCCCAATGTTCATTGTTTGCAAAAGATTTGCCAAGAATGTCTATGATAAAGAATGTTTGAATAAATGAGTTTTGTCAAAACGTGTACAGTTACCATGTTTCCACCCCAATGATTTGAAAAGCTTAAAAGAAAAAGGGGGCTATGAACTCACCTTGTTGGCTAAGTATGGTTGCTAGGGTGGTCCAGTGCTGCCAAACGTCGATCCTCTAAGTCTAGACAAGGACATAATAGGTTAATAACACGCTTTAAGTCTACGAGTATAAGCCTACGCGACCTCGAGCAAAAACCAAGATTTAAAGTTGAAAACAAGCTGATTCTGGCACATTCGGTCGAATAAGGGCAGGTTCGATCGAATCAGCTACTTGTTCGGTCGAATATGGTACTGGTTCGGTCAAAGGGGCTGGGAAGAACACGTTCAGTCGATTGAGGACTCGTTCGGTCGAGTAGGATGTACATTCGGTCGAATACAATCGTATTCGGTCGAATGTGTATTCTGATTCGGTTAGTCTGTTCGTTTGCCCACTGGTTCGACCGAATGGTCTCTTGTTCGACCGAATAGGAGATGGTTCGACCGAATAGGGGTCTATTCGACTCCTTCAAGCCGGATGACGGAGAAACCTACGGGATTTTGACGATTTTCATGATTTTTTTGCCCAAAATCAATGTTTTATACATGAAAATGCTCGGAATCCATAGGGCTATTGATTCCTAACGTTTATAACAACAAAAGTATGCTTTTTGACACCAAAAATGACGATTTTTGACCAAGAACACACTTGAAACATAAGTTGGGGTTTTTGCTCGATTCGGGGCCGGATTTGATGATAAAAACGTATGATTTTCAAGAAGATCTTACCAAAAACAACAATAAACAGATTGGTGAACTCGAATTTTGGATTGAACAACTTTCTCTCACTACTCTCTCTCTAGAATTGGGGTGTTTGGGTGTGGGTGTGGAAGAGATGAAAGAAAATGGTGGAGTTTGTTCTTGCACTACGCTTATATACTCGGTTCTATCGGGTTCGGGTTTCGGTTACCTACGGGTCAAGGCTAGCTGAGTTCATAAGTTTTAACGAGCTAGAACTTTTCAGTAAAAATTTATAAAAATCATTTTTCAAGTAATCGCTTGAAATCTTTTTAAATAAAAACCTTTTATTTTTCGAAAACACAAAATTAATATTTTTCAAACATAAAAGTTCTTTTTATGAAATAAACATTTTTAGCTGAAATAAACAGATTTTCCAATGATATGGATTCCGAACTTATCGTCCAGAACCCAAAGTGTATAGTTTCCGATGATTTCTTGATTTTAGTTTACCAGTCAAATTCCAGGGCGTTACAGTATTCCCAAAAAGAGACCCCCTATGGGCTAGTGGCTGTACTATAACTACCCAAGATTCACTCTATGTTAGCATCGCCACTAACTGCTTACACAGAGTATCAAAAAGCGGACCCTGACTACTACCCTAACATGATCTAAACATGGTGGTATACCAACCATACCAACACTGCCACCATCACCACTAACACTGCCATCAAACCCTGGATCCGTGTTTCCATCCGGTCAATCAACCACTGGGAGTATGCGTCCTCCCTCCTTAGCTGAGCGATCGCATACTGGCTGTCCAGTATGCAGTCCGCCAAGTGATTCCTCTTCTGGATACCCACCGTCAAGGCGGTGATGTGCTCATTCATCTGCTCGGTGAGCACTCGGAGCCATGCAGCCTCGGTGGAGGGACGCTCATCCCTCTCCAGCCTAGGGGTACCCCACACGGGTGGAGGCACAGGCTCAGGCTGGGGGCGGGAGGACTCGCCCTGTGGTAAGTGGGTCTGGGTGGGGTAAAGGTAGGTGGGACATAAGGGGCACTGATCCGCGCCGTGAGGCGGGGACCGGGTCTGGGAGGGGTAGGGGTGACCTGTGGTGCGGGTGGGGTGGGGGATCTGGCAACCCTAGTAGGGACGGACAGGCTAGCACTCCTACGGCTAGTCTCACTAGGCTCAGTGCTGGAAGCTAAGCGTAAGCTCCTAGAGTCCCCGGAACTGGTCTCCACCGGGTCCTCCTCCACTGACAGACTTTGTGATCTCGACATCCTTACCTGTACACAAGTTAGCAAATATATAGTTCCTTCCATAATGTAAATCATAATTAAATTAATATTCACACACTTATACAACCTTGTCACATAAAAATATTATCATATACTTACACGTATGTTGCCGATTTTACCTATTAATGTTCCCCGTGACCTCCCCTGAATTCCCTCGTGCGGACAAGTCTGTTATTATGTTCCGGACCATAATAACTCACTTGTCCATCCAAGTTCATCCAGATCTCGTCACTATAAATTATTAGTTGATATTCAGATCCTATAATACTTGAGCTACTGGTTATATTTTAGGTATCTTTTAAAGACATCCTAATTCTTTATAACCAATGGCTCTGATACCAAGTTCTGTAACACCCCGAAACCGCAGCGGAAACGTAAACGGGATGCAACAGACACATCTGATATCAACAGCATTGCTTATAAAGAAAACACCACTACATTAATTCACATCATATTACATCGTTCCGAGTTTAGTTATCGTCTAGGCGACAGCACATAAGTTTTACCAATAGTACATTAACATATTTAATACAAAATGATCACTAAGCTTCCACAAAAGCACGCAT
The DNA here is from genome assembly GCF_021521415.1 of Bidens hawaiensis. Lineage (NCBI taxonomy): Eukaryota > Viridiplantae > Streptophyta > Magnoliopsida > Asterales > Asteraceae > Bidens > Bidens hawaiensis. The sequence goes on from NW_027491024.1 coordinate 5,584,367, forward strand.
CATCAAGCATGTAGCACTTATTCCAGTTTGGGAGTACCTAGAAAGCATGTAAAGAAAACGGGTCAACTACGAATAGTTGGTGAGTTTCACAATTTGAATAAACCATGATAAATCCATATCATAATATAATAGTATCGATGTAATTATGCTAAGCCCACAAGCGAAACCTCTGTCTGGGGACACTGTTAACCCAGTACAGTACTCATTTCGGGGACAACGTTAACCCAGAAACACTTCCAAAGACATCTGGGGACACAGTTAACCCAGTAACACTTCCAAAGACATCTGGGGACACAGTTAACCCAGTACTGTACCCGTTCCGTACGATTCCCGTACAATCAAATATTTATAAATACACGAAAATCCATGCGTTCAGTATGTACTTAAACATTTTATTAGTAACATGCTTTCCGCCCTGGGAAAATATTTAAAAACAATTCAGAAAAAGGGGCTCGTGAAACTCACCTTAACGTAGCAAGCAGTACACAATACACAGCTACTAATCCGGATCTGTAATACGATCCCTAAATTCGTTACTTTATAAACACTATTAATATAACTTTAACCGTGTTAACCGGTACATCTGGGGACACTGTTAACCCAGTACTGTATCCGTTCTGGGGGCAATGTTAACCCAGAAACACTACCCCGGACTCAGATTGTGATATCGTTAGAGTTCACTAGTCAGATTTACTATTAGTCGTTTTTCCCGTTTTGCGTGCCTAGCACGGTTATCCGTTTTTACGTTTCAAAAATGTGTTTGGTCACACACGACCCGAAAATAGTGGTTGATTGATGATTTAATTATAGTTGTGAAATTAGAGCTCGGTTTAGACGCCCCGATTGGCCGCGGGACCCGTTTCCGTTTTTAGCGTACCGGAAACTGTTAAAAATTACTCAAATCATCCGAATTATTTTCGGATGATTTATTTTTACTTGATTAACTCAATTATATGAAAATAGTTCATTTTTAGGGTTTTTATACACCAGTCAGCTCGCTTATGCGAACTTTACCGGTTTACGCGTTTTAAGCTTTAAAAGTTTGTTTTTGCACCAATAATTATCCGTTTAATCCCGGATCTTGAAATTTTGCACAAATCACTTTTTGACAGTGGGGAATTTTATAAAAATATTTTCAGAATTAATTTTTATATTTAACATTTATTTATCTATTTTTAAACCCCATTTAAACACTAAATATGTCGTAAATACCAAACGATCTTAGAAAAATCCCAAATTTGTCCTGGATGACCCCTGCCATCTCCATAGTCCCCTGTAAGTTTTCCAGAACCAAAATCCCTTTTTAAATGCCGTTTTCACTAAAACCGAGCTTGAAAACCCTAGAACTCGTTTAACCGAAAAGCCTACTTAGACTTCTCCAACGGACCGAAAATTTTGTGTGTGACTTATAAATGTTATAGAAAGCTTATCTGCAATTTTACCGAATTTTTCATGATATTTAACTATTTTTCACCATTTTTGGCCAAAACCGAGCACTAAATTCACCAAATATTCATCCTTTATCCAAAAATTACCAAAAATTCACAGAACTCATATTTTCATATATCTAATACCTCTGTAAAATTTCATGACCTAACTCTACACGTATCACAATCTGTCCAAAAATACAAACATCACACAAAACCGAACTACCTTGTGTTTCTAGCTTCAAATCGCAAGAATCTCGCTTTCTAGCGTTTGCTAGCAACTAGATACAACACCTACAAGCACAATAACACCACACCAAGAAAGTTACACCCACAATCAAACCATTTCTTTCATGGTTTCGGTTATGCTTTAAAAACAAAGATTTAACCGTAAAAATTCGTTTTTGGTTCGTTTAACTCCTTTCTTGGACCAAGATCCCTTGTATAACCCGTATACATCACTTGATCATGCAAGAATCGGTTCCATCTCGGGTTTTCACCCTTTTTCACTTGGAAACCTCATTTTCTTGTAAGAAAACTCAAGAAACAAAGATAAACACGTACATAACACGATCTTTACCTCGGTTTTTCTTGTTAAAAAGTCTCGGTTTTTGATCAAGGAGTTGAGAGGATTCAAGATGGTTGAAGTGTTGTGAAAGAAAAAAAAAATAAAAGGATAAGGGGTTAAACCCCCCCATCCGATCGGAACATATGGTTGGGTGGGGTGGGACCCACAACTCTAATTCTATCCACACATTTGGATTCTCGTAATCCGGATAATGTTTTGGATAATCTGGTTCAGTTCGTTTTTCGGTTAAACGTTTAATTCGGCTTAAAACGAGGCTAAAACGGTCGTTTTTCGGCTTAAAAATGAAATTTATATAAAACCAATTTAAAAGCTTTAAAAACCTAAACCATGACTTTCATTAACTTAAAACATCATATTATTAATAATTGCGCATCTTTTTCGGCTTGATCGATTGTCTCTTGCTCGGTTTGGTATTAAAGGTTTCGTTTAATGTACTGACGTACCATTAAATCGAAAATTCTTTTATGTGCTTTAATTCACATATCCCGAAGCTTTAATACTTCATAAACATCACTAAATATCATATATCTCGTCTATAATGTATCCTCGATTCGTTCGAGGTTCAATAACCGTTATTCGGTTAATCGTATTTCCAATACGATTAATTGTATAATCGAGTATAATCCGTAATGTGAATCATACATACTCGTATAAACGCATTGTAATTCATATATTCATTATTAAATAACACATAAATAGTATATACCGGCTAGGGTATACCTGAATTTGCCGGAATCGTTACAACAACTAACGATTCACTCTGGTCTACCCGAAAAGATCAGGGATGCCCAGTTAGAAGCTCTGAAAGCCGAGAATTTCGATGCCGAATCTTTGCGCGGTGTAGACGGGAACTCAGAGATTAAGTCGGATGGCATTCGGTATTACCATGATCGAATTTGGGTACCGCGTTATGGGGATCTAAGAACACTGGTCATGGACGAAGCACACAAATACCGATACTCAGTACATCCGGGATCAGATAAGATGTACCATGACTTAAAAGAGCTATACTGGTGGCCGAGTATGAAAGAGGAAATTGCTGGGTACGTGGCTAAGTGTCTGACATGTGCCAAAGTGAAAGCAGAACATAGGAAACCGCAGGGATTACTTCAACAACCCGAAATTCCTATGGGGAAATGGGAACAGATATCCATGGATTTCATATCCAAACTACCCAAGACACCCAGCGGTTGCGACATGATTTGGGTCATAGTGGATCGATTGACCAAATCCGCGCATTTTCTAGCCATCCGGGAAGCGGACAAGACGGATAGGCTGGCTCGCATTTACATTAAAGAAATCATTTCCCATCATGGTGTGCCGATATCGATTATTTCGGACCGTGATGCTAGGTTTACCTCAAACTTTTGGAAATCGTTGCAAAAGTCGTTGGGTACACGACTGGATATGAGCACGACTTATCATCCACAAACAGACGGTCAGAGCGAGCGAACAATACAAACATTGGAGGATATGTTAAGGGCGTGCATCATCGATTTTGGGAGCAGTTGGGAGACGCACTTGCCTTTGGTTGAGTTCTCTTACAATAACAGTTACCATACGAGCATACAAGCAGCCCCTTTTGAAGCTCTGTATGGGCGTAAATGCCGATCACCACTCTGCTGGGCGGAAGTGGGTGAGAGCCAACTAACTGGCCCTGAAATAGTTCATGAAACGACGGAGAGGATAGTTCAGATCCGAAACCGTATGGCAGCAGCACGTGATCGTTAGAAAAGTTATGCTGATAAGCATAGAAGGCCTTTGGAATTTGAAGTCGGGGACAAAGTTTTATTAAAAGTGGCACCGTGGAAGGGTGTCATTCGTTTCGGAAAACGGGGAAAGTTGAGCCCGCGTTACGTAGGGCCATTCGAAATCGTGGAACGAATCGGTCCAGTGGCTTATAGGTTGGACTTACCGGAACAACTCCGCGGGGTACATAACGTCTTCCACGTATCAAATCTTAAAAAGTGTTTGGCGGACGAAAACTTGATAGTTCCTTTGGAGGAACTAGAAGTGGACGAACAGTTACGTTTCATCGAAGAGCCGGTGGAAATCATGGATCAAGACGTAAAGATCCGTAGGCACAGTAAAACTCCTATCGTTCGCGTTCGTTGGAACTCTAAGCGTGGACCAGAGTTCACATGGGAGCGCAAAGACCAGATGAAAGAAAAGTATCCACACCTATTCAAACCTGAAGTCAAACCATAGGTACGATTTAAATTTTCGGGACGAAAATTCTTTTAACAAGGGGATGATGTGACAAACCTAAAATTTTTCTTTTCTATCCCTTTCATGTCCCAGTCTAGTGGTGACATCACATTAATTTTCGGGACGAAAATTCTTTTAACAAGGGGATGATGTGACAAACCTAAAATTTTTCTTTTCTATCCCTTTCATGTCCCAGTCTAGTGGTGACATCACATTAATTTTCAGGACGAAAATTCTTTCAACAAGAGGATGATATGACATCCGGCATTTTTAGGTTAACTCTGTTAACTAAACCCAGTTAAATCCTGTTGACTATGTCTATAAACTCAGTTAGTTCTGTTAACTATGAGTATGAACTCTTGTACATGTGATGTCATGTATGCGTATATTTAAGTCAACGTGTCATTGGTGACTTAAACAAGGATAAGTGACTAATCTATAACTAGGATAATAAACTCGTCTTGCATGTTATAATAAACATGTCATATAACATGTATGATAAGTATAATGTGCTATGTGATTAATATGTTATATTATGGTTATTACATGATGATGTGATTGTAAGTAAGCTAAATGATTAAATATGTTATATTGTATGTCATGTAACATGTTTGTTATTTAAATGGAACCTTAGGTTATGATGTATAGAAAATATTTATAAATTATGTAGCATGTTACAAATGAATTAATAAAAGTTAACCTAAGTAATTTTATTCATTAAATCAATCATAAAGGGTTGTTAATAACAAGGAGGTTACAACTATTGGATGCCAACACCTTTTCTTTTCCCTTTTCCTCTCTCCTTTGGCCGTGATACTCACACACACACACATACTCCCATTTTCTTTCATACAAACAATCATCTTCTAGTATTTTCTCCATAACACAAGAGTTGGTGATTTTGGTAAACAAGGGTTTAAGCATTTGATCAAGCAAAATGAGTAGATTATTATGTTTATATGTTTCTTTTTCTTTTAATTCATATGAACCTTGTATCCAAATGGTTGGATCATGAAAGGGGATGATCAAAGTTTGACAAATAAAAAGGATTTTTGTATGAGTCTTGATTAATATTTTGAGTCCTTTATAAATACTTGTGTTCTTATTATGAAATCAAATGGATAAAAATAAGACATGCAATTTGATTTGGTAAGAATGTTTCTTGATGATTGTTGAATCAAAGGATAGAAAAGTTGTGATTTGTAGTTGATTGTGGTTAAAACTGCTTGCTGGCAGACTTGGTGTCTCGGATTGTATTGTGGATAACTTGATGATATGTTTGAGTTTTTGATCGATTTTTGATTCTATGAACATATACTTTGAATCTAGTTTTCAGAAAGTTCGGAATCTTAATTTTTGGACTCTGTTTGAGTACTTTTTATGAATTTATAAAATCAGGATGCAAAGCTGATTTAGGGATAATAATTTCTGAGTTGAGTTGTAAATTTCATAACTTGATGATAAAAATAGATATGGATATAATTCTACTTCTAGGATGTTTTAAATTGAATTAGGAATCTAGTCCAATTGGCCTTGCATCAATTGGACAAATATGGAATTTTTGACAAATTTTTGATTACTGCTGTGTTGTTGTAGAAATATAAATCATGTTGTTGTAGTATATGAATATTCTGGACGAATTGGTAAATCCAAAAATTGTGAGAAAAATATATGTTGAACCTAATACTGATGTGTACATGTGTGATTTATTTGGTAATTTAATTGTGAGTTTTGATTGATGAGAAAAATCGGTTTAGGTGGTATAAATTGTTAAAGGTGATAAAGGTGTTGGTTGAATTGAGATAATTGCAAATTGTGATATGTTAGTTGTGGTAAATTAGAACTTTGACTTTTTAAGTCAACTTAGAACTAGTTGACTAAATAGTTAGTCTTGCTTGTGATGTTGTGAAAGTGTATTGATCATAGAATTGCAAGGAATATGGCTAAGTGTGTATACTTGATGATTGATTAAGTGTGACTAGAATTATAAGGTAAACATTCTAAGTCCAACCTTTTTAGTCAAAGGTCAAAACTTTAGTCAAAGTCAACTTTAGTAAAAGCCAACTTTAGTCAAAGCCAACTTTAGTCAAAGTCAACAAAAGTCAAACTTTGGTCAAAAGTCTTTTTAAAAACAATGGGAGATTGTTGGATACTAGTGGTTCTAGGAACCATCCCACAAGTTACTTACGTACTTGCATTTTTAGGGTCTTAGCACGTGACGCATTTACTTCGGTCGGATTTGTGTAATACCCGAAGCACCAACAAGGTGAGTTTACGGCCCCACTTTTATACCTTTCCTTTGGGGGAGGAAACATGCAAAACTGTTTTACTTTACTTGCTCTAAATCTTTACACAACCGTTTGGTTGCTTATAACGTAGTGTTTCTTTGCCATGGAAAGTCTCACGAACATCGGACCGTTAACTAAGGTTAACTGGCGTGGTAAATTTAAATAGTACTATTGGGTTTGACAAACCCCACCCTGCATTATTCTCGACTGGAGGTCGAACGGGGTGTAACTTTGACCAAACATTGTTAAGTTTTGGCAATACTTGACTTGAGGCAATAACTAGTCAGCTTCGGTCGTGATGGAAACATAACACTATGCGGCAACGAGTTAACTAAGCGTAGTTAACCATGGGCCACTTTTATTTATAAATGTTTATGAACTGATAGAGCATAACTTACTTTGAAAACCTGTGAATTCACCAACCATATGTGTTGACTCTTTTTAGCATGTTTTCCTCAGGTCACTAGCAAGCACTTGGATTAGGATAACATTGCATGCATGGACTCGCTTTGGTTTAAGTTTGAAAACATTTATTTGATATTGGTTTTGCGCTTGTAGCGCCATGAATTATTTAAACTTGTTTGGGAGATGGCTCCCGCACCTTGTTTAGCTTCCGCACTAGCACTTAAGTACTCTGAACATTTTATTTTGATTTGTTAAAACTTTTAAGACCATATAGATGTCGGTTGGTGTGATTAATGTGTTCGGATCCTGGTTTGTCACCCGCCTTACGGTAAAACTCCGTTAGTGGAAATTTGGGGGTGTGACATAATCCAATGAACTAAAAAAAATTACGACCGCCTAAAACCCTCACCCCGTAATTACATCAACCCGACATAATAAAATAATATAAAATACATACCTCGATGTCGGTATAAATGAAAATAATAATAATGAACGCTGATAGCGGTGGTGTTGATTATGAATGACAATGGTTGTGACTGAGGTGTTTGAACAATGGTAAAAGTTGACGACAGGTGATGGTGATGGTGAGGGATGACTATGGTGGTGTGTTATGGTGGTGACTGGTGGTTGTTGTGGACTGTGGTGATTATGAGATGATGATGATGGTAGATGGCGGTGATGGTGGTGTACGATGATGATGATGATGGTGATTAATGGCGTTGTTGTGGCCGGCGATGGATGGTGGTGGTGGAGATAATAACTGGTGACGGGCGACGGTGGTGGTTGATGTGGTGGTGGCCGGAGGTGAATGGTTATAGGTGTAATGAAGAAGAAGGAGAAGAACGGTAGAACGGTTGTTTTCATTATATTTTTTCCGGAGTATCCATGACACATCGTGATAATCGATGGGTTAAAAACACAAGGGTAGCGTATCGCCATCCAATTTAATTTCAATTAGGATTTCAAGGGATAGCGATACACGATCTTTTATGAGAGACGTCATCGCGTATCACTATGACGTCATAACGTCAGGGATATTACATAGCTTAGCGATACGCGATGGAGGTGTTGCTAAGGTCATCGCGTATCGCTATAGAAAGTTTTTCACAAAAAGTTTCACCCGAAAATGGGTCCGGACATTTTCTGACCCGACCACTTTTCGGCATCCTGACATCACCCTGAACATGTTTCCGAACTCAAAACATACTTTATGTAACTGGAAAGACGTGTAATTGACCAAACTCTTACCGAACTTCATGAAAATGCAAGTTCATCAACAATCTTCCCCACACTTGATGTTTGCTGAACAAAAGTCGAGACACCAATCAATACAAGACTCAACAAAATGAAAACAAATTGGACAGACACTTACAAACCCCGGGTTGCCTCCCCTAAGCGCTGAATTTCATGTCTACAGCTTGACAATGCCTTGCACACTCAATTGTCTTCATAAACCGGTGAGGTCACAATGAAACTCACCGATTCCTTGTCCATGTTGTGAATGTCCTTCATTTCCAAATATGGGTTCAATCTATAGCCATTCACTACTTGTCTCAAATGGTAATCAAAATCTTCAATCTCAAATTGACCATGATTTCCAACTCCAACTACCAAGTACGGGCCCGTCCACTTACTTTTCAACTTACCCGAGAAGAGCTTCATTCTTGTGTTGTGTAACCAAAACTTTTGTCCAACTTCAAAGTTCTTCAACCAAATATTAGATTCATGGTCCTTCTTCATCTTTGACTTGTAAGCGGATGCATAATCATACGCCTTGTCCCTTAACTCTTAATTTCACACAAAGCCAACTTCCTTGCCTGAGAATGCCTTACAGATCTCAGATCTCTAAAGCTCGATTAACATTTAACAGATCTAGTTCACTGTTGCTATTGATTATATGTATTGATTGTATATGTATTAGTATTAGTTTATAGTATGTGTATGTATAATATTAGATCGAATAATTAGGATGAAGCTTGAGAGAATTCGGCAGAGATTCGTTTAATTAAAACTCAAAACTTACATTAACTGTGAACAGTGTTCACATATATATAGAAGATGGACCTAGTTCGTTAACATCCCCTAACGAACTAGAGTCCACTTCGTTACATACATTAAATGAAATACTCTTAACGAATCACCCCTTGATTCGTTAAACATCCTTAACGAATCAGGAGGATAATTAACTTAGATCTAGTTCGCTAAACATCCTTAGTGAACTAGACTATCACCTTAGAGAACTAACATAATACTTTAATAATTTATTACATAAATATAAATGACAAATACATTAACGTTAAATAAAAAGACTCGAGACGCAAAACCGTGTACTAACAGACACCCCCTCGTCTTGAGCTCTTTGTCTTTGACCTTCACTTGAAATGCTTGGACTGCCAATCTCTGCAGCTATGAATCCCGTTCTCATAACATACACGCACAACGCATTGGAATTGCATAGCCAGATCATATGCTTCATTGTGCTCAAACAAAATCTTGTTCTTGTGCAGCACGTCATTATCGGTGTCGGTTAAATTAGCTAACCACATCGGGTCGATAATCTTAATCAGCTCAGTCTTTAGACCTTTTCCCAAGACATCGGGTCGATAATCACTAAGGATGTTCGCTAAACATCCTTAGTGAACTAGACTATCACCTTAGAGAACTAACATAATACTTTAATAATTTATTACATAAATATAAATGACAAATACATTAACGTTAAATAAAAAGACTCGAGACGCAAAACCGTGTACTAACAGACACCCCCTCGTCTTGAGCACTTTGTCTTTGACCTTCACTTGAAACGCTTGGACTGCCAATCTCTGCAGCTATGAATCCCGTTCTCATAACATACACGCACAACGCATTGGAATTGCATAGCCAGATCATATGCTTCATTGTGCTCAAACAAAATCTTGTTCTTGTGCAGCACGTCATTATCGGTGTCGGTTAAATTAGCTAACCACATCGGGTCGATAATCTTAATCAGCTAAGTCTTTAGACCTTTTCCCAAGACAATGACGGCCTCGCCGGTTCGATAATCGTAATACCTGCGGTTGAAAGACAAGTGCATGTGTTGATTCATAGTGTTTATCGGCACCCGCTTCAATGTCTTTGGCGGCTTGACCTTGAGAACCAACTTTCTCCAACCCGTTCTTGGATCAATCTCATCAATGCGTTTACGGGTTGGAACTTGAGGCTTGAGAAACTTGAATCCAGAATTGACTTCGAATAACAATTGTTGATGAAACCAATCTGCTATCCGTTCACCACCTCGATTGAAAATGGGCGACACATGAGGGTACGAACATACCAACGCGGTAAAGTAAGAACATCCATAATCTTCTCATAGTACTGAATCCCCTTCTCCCATTTCACGATACATACCTTATGTTCAGAATCAAATAGCCAAGAAACGATGTCACCTTGAACCTTTGACACGGTCTTGAATGATGTTACTTGATTGGCTTTGATTCTAGCAACAGCTTCCTCCTTCTCTTCCCGTTCAACATATCGATAAGCTTCAATAATCTTACTCACCTTCTTGTAGCTGAACCACTTTTCACTATCAGCATTGGTTGGATTCTCAATTGAATTGAATCTCGTGTCAACCACCTTCTTGCCCTTGGACGTCTTTTCCAAATCTTTCTCAGCAGCTTTAACTGTTTGCTCATCGAATACTGGAGCACCTTAATCAACATTTGTGTGTTGAAACAAGTCAGGATACTCCTCAACAGTGACGTCTTCAACCTCAACTTCCTCGTCTTCATAAATATAATCCGCGTTTATCTCAACAGTTGGATCATTTAAGATCTCTTCATCGTTTAATACCTCAACATCAATCTCTGCCTCTAACACGGTCAACTGTTCTTCATTCAGACAAAGCAGTAATGAAATCTGCTCTCGTGTTAAGGCTCGCTCAACAAACTGATCAACCTCAATCTCATTCCTGTTCACCACACTCTTTACCACCCCCGTTCCATCCACAAATATGACTGTATCAGCTTCTATCATCTTGATAGGTTTGGCAGCTGTATAGTCTTTATAAACAATAATCTGTTTATTCGAGTCATCACCACCACTGGTACCTGCACCTGAAGATGAGCCGTGCGTTTGTTTAGGCTCACCTCCTGCACCAGACTCATCAGGATCTTCGTCATCGTTCTTGAGCTTCTTTAAAGCATCATCTTTGCAAGTTAACTGCAAGATCAGATCCTCTTGTTCTTTGAGCTTCACCCCCTGAAACTCAACAATCGCACGAAGCTCCGTCGTCTCCTTTTGACAGAATGAAACATAACTCATCAGCTTTCTTTGATTCTCCATTAGGCGTTCCTGGTTTAGGCGGTCAGCAGACATTTGATTTTCATACAAGTGAAGGAGGTTCAAAAGCATGTCTGTCTGACGGTGTGGTAGCATGTTATATAGAGATGGATGAACTGGCTGGATTGGTCCATGATGCCTTGTAATTCTCATAAAAGAGACATCACTAGGTGGAGGGGGCCTCATAGACGTTGTTGGAGTAACAGTAGAAGGTGTAGCAGAAGGCATTGGTATTTCAGCTAAAGCCATTTGTGGAATCATACCAAGCCTGTCATGAGGGAACATCATCGTCGTCAAGGTAAGCGCCGGAGTGCTAGTAGTAAGTGGCACTATCGGGCGTTGAGAAATAGCTGTACGAGACGGTGGGACACCAATAATTACTCCAGCTCCAGTAGATACACGTCTCTTTGTTGGAATTTCAGATGCCGGTGCTTTACCCTTTAGTTTACGTTCTCGCTGAGCTGCAATTGTGGCAGCTAACGCGGATTCGACTGAAGCTTGTTGTTCTCGAAGAGCTGCATCACCATCACCACCATGTCCACCATCATCACCGTCATCATCTCCATCGTTCCCACCTTCTCCTCCCTCACGCTCGGAATCCGAGTCATCATGGATCCAGCGATCCTCAGAAGGATATACATAATCAGGGTTAATAATATGACCAATCATACGTTTGTCCCGTAGCCTCCCCTTCCGATATATCGTCATTCTACGCACAGTATCGGCCTTCATGTGTTCTAAGGCGAGAACATCATCCACTAATGTCCGATCAATTACCAAATTGGGAATCAAATCTTGAATAATTAGTTGGAGAAATCTTGGATACATGAGGAATTTCTTATTTTGAACCGTTTGTTGAACTTGCTCCTTGAAATGATAGTAGATCATTTCTAAGAAGTTGAATGGTTTATTAAGAACAAGTGCCACAAACGCTGATTGTAGACTAATTCGGCATTCATCAAATCCACCTCGACGACCACCCAAACAATGAAACAATACGTGTAGAAGATACTTGTAGGGTGGGCACAGGCCATTCTAGTTAAACATAGAATCCTCAATATCTCCACCATAATGTACACGTCTAAACAAACCCTTGATTAATTCCTTATCAAACTCACTTGGGTTATCATCATTGTCCCCAAACCGAAGAACACGTCAAATCACTTCAACATCCACTGTTATGGGAGTTTGATTGATTGTGGCTCGAATGTGATTCTCGGTGTCAACAAACTCAGCAGTATTCCAGAACTGCCTAATAATGCTCAGATAAACAGTGGGTCGAGCAGTTATAGCATAATGTATCACCGAACGAAGTAGAAATGTTAACATAGTCCCAAAAAGAGCTTCGTCAGCAACGTCTGAATCAACATAAGCACAGATGTTGTGTTTCTTGTCATATGGTAGCAACTGTACTTCAGCTTGTTCTTGATGTTGTTGTTCTTGGGGAGCAGCAGGTGGGTCTTGATCCATTTGATCAACCATTATACTGAATACATACAGACGAATATAAGTAATGTGAAAGTTTAGAAATCATACAAGGTTTATATACTTTAAGCACTTATTTATATCTATCAAGAGACAATACATTTAATTTTAGATTTCGTGTGTAATCGATGTATCGACGCATTTAGACTCTTGGAATATTTTATTAATTTACAATATTGAAATAATTAAATTAGAAATGTCATTCGTTATCAAAATAGTCTGATTCGTTACAAAAGTATAACGAATCGACTAATTCGCTATCAAGTAAATATTTTAACAAAGAAGAACTAGCAAATTAACTATTAAAAATAACGAACAAACTTCTAGTTCGTTTCAAATTGACGAATCCACATTTGATTCGTTAAGTGAATGATTTGCTGATCTAATTCGTGTGAATCCTTAACGAATTGGACACGGAGGAGTTCCAATTCTCTAAGGTTAACGATAGGTCAAAATTAGACTTAATCTTTGACTCTCCTGGTCAAAGTCAAAATTACTCAAGAACACTGAACGTTAACAAGATGAATCCAGTATCAATTACTCCATAATTATCGTTGGATAACCGTATCAACAATCATAAAGATCTCGGAAACACAATACAATTCAAATGGTACCGATTTGAAGTGTTAAACCAAGAAATAAGTTACATAAATTAGGGTTCTAACCAAATAGAAAAAAACCGATAATAAACATTCACATTAACTCGTTAATCAATCAATCAAACAAAGATTAAAGATCACCAAGGGTCTCGGAAATACATTCCGAGTGCAATGAAATCAAAATAAGGTTATTTAACTGGTTAATAATTGAATAGATAAAGGTTTTCATAAACCTTAAAACCCGATATCAAAAACTCATAATTAACATAGCAAATATTTGTCATTTTTGACGAAAATCACAAAAATGTGATCATCTTTACCTTATGAACACAATGGTATACTCAAAAGTCCAAATTTCAAAGATCGAAAAATCAGGAAAAATTTGAACAAAGTATCTTTAGGTGTAAGGAAAATGAGGGAATAGTGTAGGACGGTTTGTTGCACGTCGTCCTATATACACTGACAAGCACGATTCCCAAGGCAACGAATCATCTGATTCGTTTGAAATTTGAATTAACGAATCAGGTGATTCGTTAACACGTGTCATGACGACACGGACATGATTCTTATCTAATTCGTTAGATTATTCTTAGCGAATTAAAGCCATTCGTTACAGAGTGCGGAATCGAATGAGGATAACGAACTAGAACGTAGTTCGCTAAAAATGGCCTAATTCGTTAGTCATAACTTAACGAATCACACTTGTGTTATTTAATTTTAAATGAATAAATAAATAAATAAATAAAAGAATTAAATAAAGAATTTGAATACTATCCAATTAATTTAAGTGAATTACCGAGGACCGTTATCTCGATAATCAAATACTTTACTCGTTTCACGTTTTTGAAACATACTTTAAAGAATTTAAATAGTATGTAAAATGAAAAAGTAAAATATTTTTGGTATTTTGTAAAAATTTAAAGAATGTATTTACAAGAAAAAATATCCGAACTATGAAATAGACAATCTTTTTGAGAATTTTATAATTTTTCAAAAGCAGTACATATTTTTGTATTTTTGTTGAGTTTGAGCAGAGAATCATATTGATCAAAATGTCCTTCCATCACAGTTTTATATTTCAGCGATATTATGACTGGCGTTAAGTCGGTCATTGATATTGTTGTCTACCTAAATCTTATAACAAGTCTTCAAGCATTTTTGTGATATGATTAAGGGTTTAATTAGCGCACAGAATACCAGAAACTATCAGCCCCTAATCTCGGTTCAAGCTTAATTTGATTTTTGCCAAATCACCCTAACTTGACTTAAACCATTATAGTGTTGATCAAAATTTTGAATACCAATTGCGAATTTTATAATTTTTGAGCAATGCATCAAGTTTCCTTTACTGTGAGTGAGTATGCACGAGTCCATCTGTCGGCTTACATACATTGTATCCCCTGGGGTCCGTTTCTTATTGGTGTTGAGATGCGCGCAAGGGAGGAACAATTGTATGACTAACAGCGGATTTTGATCAAGTCAAAATTTGGATTGTACGAAGTACAACAGTGATCAAGTTTAATGACTTTGGGTTTGCTCTAAAAGCGAGTGAAATATTCATGGATATGAATACCCAGATGATTAAGCCGCATAAAGACTCACAGTGTCCAGAATCCTAATGCTTGTTATTTGCTTTATTATATTTTTGGTGATCAACAACTATAAGGCTTGAGTATGACTGGTTATTACATTTCTGCCATCATCACCGAGACTTTTGCTAGAGACTAACACCTCTTTCAATTTGGCTTTTCTTTAAGTTTATATCACATACTTTACTCTAACAACTTGTTTAAGACCTATCAATGCACCAATGCAATTAAGCACACAGTCTTTTAAGCTTCTTTCTTACTGGATTTGGAGTCAATCAATCAATGTACTATCATTTTCTCTTTTTTTCTTCAAAAACTCAAAATTTTGAGGAGCATAAAACAAAATGAATTTAATCGCCCCAGTTACTTTCAGTTTATAAATTAATGGCTATCCTGTCAAACTACACGTAGATAACAGGACCAAAACATGCAAGCATGCTCCACAAACTTACATAACTGACATAATTTTCAGCGAGAAAATAAAGTAGAAAGCTTAACAAACACCCCAAGTACTTTCCATTGTCAGGTGAATGGCTAACCCGAATATTTACAAGAAATTATCATGACCAAACATATACAAGTATATGTCCTTCAAATAGAAGTAAATGACATAATTTTCAGCGAATGTAAGCAAAAATCTTTTTGGGTTTTTCTCTTTACATACTAAAAACACAATCTTTTTGTCTTTTTTGGATTTTTCTGTACAAACGAGAAATTCACACTCCTTTTGGATTTTCAAATTTTCAATCTTTTTGAATTTTTCAAATTTTCTTATAAATAGAACTAAAAATTTCACAATCTTTTTGAAGTTTTTAAATTTTTCAATGTTTTTGGATTTTATCTATACAAACGAAAAGTACAATATTTTTGTATTTTCTATTATCACCCCCTAAAAACCAAAATCAAAATCAAATTTAAAAGAACAAACAATCGAAACAATAAAGGTAATTATCCTAGTTTTAGGATATCAGCAAGGGTCTTCAATCCATTTAAACCAAGCAAAAATTGAAAACGTGTTTTATCAAGGCTTTGGTAAATAGATCGGCTTTCTGAAAATCAGTATGTACTTTCTCAAGATCACTTAATTTCTTTTCATAACAATCCCGTATAAAATGATATCGAATTTCGATATGTTTTGTTTTAGAATGTTGTACGGGATTTTTGGTGATACTGATGGCAGCAAAATTATCAATTAAAATGGGAGTAGTAAGAAACTTCAAACCGTAGTCGCGAAGATGTTGTTGTATCCACAAAACCTGGGAACAACAACTCGAGGCTGCAACATACTCAGCTTCGGCGGTTGAAGTGGAGACCGTTGTCTGCTTCTTACACTGCAAGGAAACAAGTCGGCTTCCTAAGAATTGACATTCCGATGTGGTAGACTTGAAATTGATCTTACATCCTCCATAGTCTGAGTCTGAGTAAGCGGTAAGATCAAAAGTATCGTCTTTGGGGTACCATAACCCGATGTCAGGATTGCCCCTTAGATATTGAAGAATACGTTTAACCGCTGCCAGGTGAGTCACTCGGGGACTAGCTTGGTACCTAGCACATAAACAAACAGCAAACATTATGTCAGGTCGAGAAGCAGTTAGATACATTAAAGAACCAATCATAGCTCAATAGAGGGTCGGATCAACGGTATCCTCTAATTCATCCAGTGATAAATTGTGACCCATGGGGAGAGGAGTAGAAGGGATTTTTCCAGCAGTAATCTTGAATCGACTCAAGACGTCGTTCACATATTTTGTCTGGTGAATAAATATTCCTTTCGCAGACTGATGAACCTGCAACCTTAAAAAGAAATTCATCACTCCCATCGAACTCATCTCGAACTTGGTTTGCATTGATTTCTCGAACTCCTTGCACAACTTGTCATTTGTTGACCCAAAGATTATGTCAGCAACATAAATCTGAACGAGGAGAAGATCATCACCAATATTCTCATAAAACAAAGTGCAGTCGTTTGAAACCATTATCCGTCAGATGGTCGGCGAGCGTGCCATACCAAGCTCTCGGGGCTTGGTGTAGACCATATAATTCCTTGTTTAAACGATAAACTCGGTCAGGATAATCAGGGTCTTCAAAACCTGGAGGCTGTAACACAAAAACTTCCTCATGAAGTTCACCATTGAGAAAAGCACTCTTGATATCCATTTGATATACTTTAATGTTCTTGTAAGCAGCATACGCCAGAAAGATTCGAATCGACTCTAATTTTGCAACTGGAGCATATACTTCAGTGTAATCAATACCCTCTTGCTGATGAAAACCTTGCACCACTAATATTGCCTTGTTTCTCACAGTTACCCCACGATCGTCTTTCTTACACTTATATACCCACTTAGTCGGAATCGCCTTCTTGACTCTAGCAGGTTTGTCGATAAGATCCCAACACCCAAACGTGCAAATTGCTGTAATTCTTCTTGTATGGCTTCTACCCAAGAAGGATCTTGAAGTGCCATACGAGGAGTCGTTGGCTCAACTTGGGATAGAAAGCATGTTAACTTAGCAAGATTTACAATCCCAGACGATTGTAAGTCAGCATAAGCACACAACACATTATTCGCACTTGATGAAGCAACTTGATGTCGTGTTTGAACTCCCATATCAAGTTCTCCAATAATTTTTTCTTTCGGGAGATAATTATGAATCCTAAGAGTGGGATTCTCAGGAACATCAACAGTTTCAAATAAATTAGTGTAGTGTTCACCCAGATCATGAGATGAAACATCACTATCAGGTTCGATAATTTGATCAACAACTTGAGTGTCATCAGATGAAGTAGATGCGTTGTCGAAGAGAATTGGAGGCTCATTACCAGGTTCTTCTGTTGGAGCATCGAATGGAACTTCAACATCATTAGAAATTGCAAATCTTGGAATTACCAATTGTTCCTCAAAATAAGCACGAACTAAATCTTCATCTGGTTGATCGGTTGTTGGAGTAAACGAATTGAATAAGCCATCATAGTCAAACATCCAGACGGGAACTTTCCCTTGAGAAGGAGTAGTGTACTTTTGACAGTCCACATGGTACCATTCTTCAACAAAACCAGACATAAAATTAAATACTCGTTTCTTAGGAGAAGCATAACCCAAGAAATACCCTTCAATGGCTTTTTCATCGAACTTTCCTACATCCTTTTTCAACATCGTACAAGGACACCCAAAAGGTTCCAAGTACTTTAAATTAGGTTTACGATTATTCAACAGCTCATAACTTGTATTCTTGAGTCGTTTAACAGTTAGAACTTGATTGAGTATATAACAAGCAGTATTCACTGCCTCATTCCAAAAATGGATAGGAAGCTTTGAATCCGCAAGCATAGTTCTAGCAGCTTCAATCAACGTTCTATTCTTTCGTTCAGCAACACCGTTTTGTTGTGGTACGTATGGAGCACTGTATTCTCGATGAATTCACTTTTGTAAACAAAAGAAATCCAATACAATATTTTTAAATTCAGTACCATTGTCACTTTGAATTCTCCTCACTTTCTGTTTGTATAGTGATTCGATCTTAGTGATTAAATTTTGAACGAGAACCGGTGTTTGATCTTTCGAACTCATAAACAAAGCCCATGAATGTCGTGAATAATTATCAGTAACTACCAGGCAATACCAATCTCCAAAAATACTCGCACGATTCACTGGACTGAATAAATCCATATGAAGTCGCTCAAGAGGAGTATCAATGGAATTTAACAATTTAGAGGGATGTGACTTTTTCTTCTGTTTGCCCTTTTTTCAAGCAACACAGTGATCAGATAACTTAAAATTCTTCAAAGACACACCTTCAACTAGGTCATTTGCCATTAGATAGTTCATCTTACGAACATGAATGTGACCCATTCTACGATGCCAAAGAATAGAGTCTTTCTCGGTTGCTTTCGAGACAAAACATGTTTCGATCGATGTTGATACTTTAGAATCATATTAAAGACATAAATATCATTTGATCGAGGTGATCGCATGACAACCATGTCCTCGGGAATCACATACCCCGGTTTTAAAATCAGACACTCTTTATCTGTAAATATTGTAGTGTATTGTTTGTCACAGATTTGCGACACACTCAATAAATTATGGTCCACTTTATCACAATAGTTAACCTTCTCAAAAGTAATATGTCCATTTGAAACATCACCTTCCTGTGTAATCATACCCCCAGAATTCCCAGCAAACGCCACATAACCCCCTTGAATATTTCTTACATTTGTTAAGATGTCGAGATTCCAGTAATATGACGAGAACATCCACTATCCATAATCCAGTTTTCACAAGAAATGATCTTGGATGTACCCTACACACAAACGAAAATGATTAGTTCAAAAAGGCAGCCTAGGCCTCATTCTTGGGCACCTTTTGGTTTTCTTGAGAAAAGTTAAACTTAGTCGCATTCAATTGTTGTTCAACAACTTGAGAATAAGTTACAGGTTTCTTGGACTTTCGTCTTAGATACGCAGCTTGAACTACATTTGAATTAACATTTTTGCATAACGGTTCGGTTGGAATAAACTTTGGTTTAACAGAACCATGAGTTTTATTCACATGAACAACTTTTCGAGGATGCATGTTAGAGAACATAATATGAGTATCATCAGCATACGACAAAGGTTATTTCAGAATCTCCTTTATCAAAGGAACCGGTTTGGAATGGTCCTTGATAAAAGGATGAAGATTCTGATAGATCTTCTGGCCACAATTTCTTACTACATGACGTTGTTGACCGCAAAGGAAACAGCTCCGCATGTCAACATGATGATATTGAGAATTAGTCGGAACATGTGACACAGAGGATGAATGATGACTCACATTTTTGGTCATGCTCTTAGAAAAATCATCAGATAACTCAGATTTCTTTTTCAAATAAAAATCTAAGTTAAAACAATTTGAAAAACTTTTCAACGTATCTGTTCCAGTTGACTTTACAAATTGAACTTTCTTAGCCTGTTTTAAAACTTGCTTTGCTTTAGTCAATGGATCGGATGAAGTCGATGTTTTTTCTTGAGCATACCGACGTTCATGATCTTGAATCTTGGAAGTTTCATTTTGAAATACACTCTCAATAAGTTCTGGTTTTATGATACTTATTGGAATGTCTTTCTTAATGAACATCGTGTCTATCCCCTTTAACTTAAATAATCTACCAGTAGAAGGCTTGGAAACAGGTGGATTTATAAAACGCAACAAATCCTCATCAAAAAATTTGGGTTTTTCTGATTTCTTGGCCCTAACTGGTTTGACATTAACATGGGCATCTTGTTTCACCTTGGTTGTATGCGAACCATACACAGCCTCCTCAAATTCATGAGGTTCACATAGTATGTGATTAGAACTTGGAATGTTCTTGTTCTTGTGTATGATTTCAGGTTCGAACACATCCTCAATGATAACTTTGTCAACATTTTCAACAAAGATTTTGTTGCTTTGAACATGAGGTTTCTGAAATGAAGGTTGGGTTTTAACTGGTTTTGTTTTTTCAGGAATCACAGATTCTTTAACAATCACATCCTCTTCTTGTCTAGAAAAAGGATTTGGTTTGTAATCATTATGAAAAGGTGGTGGAATCTCAACAAAACCTATTCCTTTCTTTGAATCTTTTTGCTTACCAGATACTTCAATTATTTCATTTAGCAAAAAGGAAGTGTTTCTGAATTTGCCCAATTTATTCTCTAAATCAAGAACCTCATTTTCAAGCTCGGTTATCTTTGATCTATGTTTCAAGATTTCTTGAAATTTTTGATCATTGATGGTCATTTTCACCGACAACTCAGCCTTAAGATCATGAATACATATAGTTAAAGCCTCAATTTTCTCTCTTGAATTCATTTAAGAGGACAAGGATTGCCTATAAGTATCTTTTAACGAAACAATCTCTTTTAGCAAATTATCATTTTGAAGTTTTAAGGCATCTATCTTAACTTATTGGTCTCACAATCAACACATGATAAGTTAGAAGTAGAATTACTAACCTCATTTTGCTTAGCCATGAAAGCAGACATGGTTGAATCACTAATCTTTGCCATGCAAGCGAAAGTAGTTGGAAGTTTTTCACTTGAATCATCAGACTCAGACTCAGTATCAGCATCAGAAGAAATTTCACTTCTACTTACATCTTGAAAGTACTCAGAAAATCCAAACATTGCAAGATTTGCTTGATTGTTACCACATAATAACCTTTGTGACCAGTCATCTCCATCTACGTTGGATAACATTGCTTGAGATCCAGAAGACCAAGATTTACCTCCAGAAGACTTTCCTGCATCATTACCACTCTTTCCCGATGAGTTTTGATCTTGCTTTCTGGGACCGGTATATTTCTTTTTAGGTTTATCACATTCTTTGGCAAAATGACCAAACTCTTGAAAATTGTAACACTTGACCTTTAATTTATCAAACCCCAATTTCTTATTCAACGAAGGAAGATCTTTACCCGTTCTTTGCATGAACTTTTTCACTTTCCTGATTATCATTGCCATGTTCCACTTTAGTTCCATTAGTTCCAAGTCATCCGGATCAATTTGATCATAATCTTCATCAGTCAAATCACTTGTGGCAATTTACTTCTAACCAAATTCTCATATGAAGTCATAAAAGCAGATAAGAAAGCAAAATTTTGTTCAGCTTCTCTCATGTTTACATTTGGTTGTGATGAGAATTGATTTGATGATGATGAACTCCCAGATCCTCCAGATGAACCAGTATTTCCAGCTGTGTAAAAACAAGCACGTGGATCACTATAAATAGTTGTTGCATTTTCACTTGCAATTTGTGTGAGAAAAGCAGTGATAGGTGAAATGGTTGTACTTAATGGCATACTTCCACCATAAAATGCAGGATCTTGATTATCTTTCGAAGACTTCTTACATTTAAGATCATATTCTCGAGCCTCGATCTTTTGCAGAAATTCAGATGCAGTTAAATCCTCATTACTAAAATAATTATTCTCCTTCAACACCATAAGGAAATTTGAATAAGAAATTGGTAAAGCACTTTTAATAGTATCAATCTTGTCAAAATCAGATATCTCCAATTTCATCTTGTCCATTTCGGCTATCAAATGATTAAATCGTGTTGTCATCTCTTCAAAAGTTTCACCCTTCAGTAGGTTAAAGTGTCTAGATTGAAACTTGAGCATAACCTTTTTGCTTGCAGTGGTGTTTCCCATACTTCTCATACGGATATGTTGAAATAAAGAAGCACAAATCTTAATACTTCCTACTTGGTGAAATTTGTTTTCAGGTAAAGCCATAGTAAGAGTAGAATAAGATTTTGTTTCAATTTCTAATGCTTTCTTCTCTTCAACGGAGTATTGAGAGATATCTTTAGGTGTAAAACCAATAGTCTCATACCCAATCATTGGAACGGTGTAAACCTCATCCAAACAGTATGAACAATCAAGGTGAACTGACCCTAAATGAGCACGGAAACGGGGTTCCCATTTAGCAAAATCGCTAAATTTCATCAAACGTGGACATTTTGAATGTGAACCGATCCCAGTATCCAGTTGTAACATTTGTTGCATTAACATGTTTTGAGAAGCTAATGCATACATACCAGCCATTTTTGACAAGTTTTGATCTTTAAGGATTAAATTTGAAAATAAGATTAACGAACTGCAAACAGTAAAGGTAACGAACTGTGAACAGTTGTAGCGAACTGTGAACAGTAAATGATGAATCACACCTTAACGAAGTTAAGGTTGATCATGTTGCCGAATTAGAATTGAAGTTAACGAATTGATCAACGAATCAGATGGTCAACAAATAAGTCAAGTAAAGTAGTGGCTAAACGAATCACTAAGTATAGGCTTAGCGAATCAGAAAGTTATCTTTAAAGAATCACTAAAAGAAGTTTAGCGAATTAGATAACGAACTAGCTATAGTTGACAACGAATCAACTTATAGCGAATTAGGTTGTTACAACGGTTTGTAACAAACTCTGACAACAAATGCCACGTGGCAAAAGTTGTTTTAACACAATTTCCAAGGTAGACGCGTGTCACCCGAATCAGTTGGACACGAATCGGAATGTATAACGAATTGGTTCACGTATCAACCAAAAATCATAACGAATTAGTGTAAAAATTAACGAATCAGGTAGCGAATTTGGCGAACAGTGTTAACGAATCGAATAGAAAATCAATGAATCTTCAAATATGTTTGAAGATCTTCAAATCTTCAAATGTGATTTCCTGAAATCTGGAAATCATATAAACACAACCCAGAAACTGAAATTTATAATACTACCTCAATTTTCAACCAAATCGCACACATGAACTACCAAATTACTCGTAAACCATACACTAAACCATTCGTATCAATCCCGTAACACAATTAATCTTAAATCATACTCAATCTGACCAAAACCAATCCCCTGTTTCTCGGCCCAACCAAAACAATATGATTTACTTAAAACTCAATCAAAACCCAATTCCTTCTGACCAAACCTCACCAATACCTTAACAACCTCATATTCAATCCACTTGATCCATAACCAATCCAAATCAAGCTCAAATTGAATCAAATTCAAACCATAATCAAAATCATACCAAAATTAACACTAAAACGGTCCCAATTACAATTAAATACACGATTCAAGAGCAATCGAACACCCGAAAGCTTTGATACCACTTGTGAATGCCATACAGATCTCAGATCTCTAAAGCTCTATTAACATTTAACAGATCTAGTTCACTGTTGCTATTGATTATATGTATTGATTGTATATGTATTAGTATTAGTTTATAGTATGTGTATGTATAATATTAGATCGAATAATTAGGATGAAGCTTGAGAGAATTCGGCAGAGATTCGTTTAATTAAAACTCAAAACTTACATTAATTGTGAACAGTGTTCACATATAAATAGAAGATGAACCTAGTTCGTTAACATCCCCTAACGAACTAGAGTCCACTTCGTTACATACATTAAATGAAATACTCTTAACGAATCACCCCTGATTCGTTAAACATCCTTATAATAATTCATATTAACCTGTTTAGTAGCCCAATATGCTCTTTGTGCAATATCTACTGGTAAATGACAATACTTTCCATACACAAGTCTATAAGGAGTGGTTCTAATCGGCGTTTTGTAAGTGGTTCGGTAGGCCCATAGAGCATCAGTCAACTTGGTTGACCAATCCTTACAGTCCGTCTGAACTGTCTTTTGTAAAATCTATTTAATTTGCCAATTAGACACCTTGGCTTGTCCACTCGTTTGTGGATGGTAAGGTGTGGCAATTCTATGATCGACACCGTATCGTTTAAGCAATTTTCCAAACTTAAAGTTTTTGAAATGAGATCCCCCATCACTTATGATAGTTCGGGGGACTCCAAATCTTGAAAATATATTAGTTTGCACAAAATTGCAAACCACCGTGTGATCATTCATCCTAGTGGCTATCGCCTCAACCCATTTAGACACATAGTCGACGGCCACTAGGATGTACAAATTACCGTGCGAATTCGGGAATGGGCTCATGAAATCGATCCCCCAAACATCAAAAATATCCACTACAAGGATCGGGTTCAAGGGCATCTCATCCTTCCTAGAAATGCTCCCGAGTTGTTGACCCTTTTAACAGCGTGTCGCGAACTCGTGAGCATCCTTAAACAATGATGGCCAACAGAAGCCACTCGTAAGGACTTTTCTAGCAGTTTTCTGGCCACTAAAGTGACCCCCACACGCAGACGAATACGCGTGTTCCAACACCGATCTGACATCCTCCTCGTGTGATCATCTGATCTGCACCAATCTTAAACAAGTCCGGGTCATCCCAAATGTACTGTTTGGCTTGTGACATCAAATGCTTTTTCTTTCTCCTTGGCCAATGCTTCAGTATATCATCTACAACTTTAAAATTAACAATATGAGCAAACCAGGGATTTTGTGAGACTGCCAGAATGTGCTCATCCGGGAAAGACTTATTAATGGGTCTGCCCTTGTCTCCATCTTCCACCATAATTCGAGACAAGTGATCTGCAACAACATTCTCACTTCCTTTCTTGTCCCGAATCTCTAGATTAAATTCCTGCAGTAGCAAAACACATCTTATAAGCCTCAGTTTTGCATCCTTTTTGTCCATAAGGTATGTCAGGCCATTTTTCTAGACTTCATGGTTTGGGCGTTTAATTCTCCTTCTCATACTTATACAGGTGTTCATGTTGGACAAGGGATGTTGTTTCTGACTTTTGAAACATAATTATACTCAGCATCCCTTATACTCCTCATACGTTTTAATCTTTTGTTCCTCTCATGCTTGGTCAGTTCCCATTTCTTCTTTTGATTAAGGAGAGGAAATCCCTTTTCAGCTTCACTTTTCAAATACTTTGACAAATCATTTTGTTGTCTCCCAACCAACTTTCTACTATCGTGATAGTCATACAATTCAAGATTAGCCATTTTCTCCAACTGCTCTCTTTTGAATTATGCAAAGTCATCTTTAAAAATGATTTCTCTTAATTGTCTGCTTTGCACAATCACCTTCAAAGTTTGAGAGACTGATTCATAATAAAGTGTCATAGGTAGATTGACATCTAGTTGTGGTCTTGCTTCTCTTTGAGTTCTAGATCTACTTGACTCACCCTTGCTTGTTGAGGTGTATCTCCTTAAAGCAGAGGGCCTTATGGGAATAGACTTCATTGGTTTAGTATGCCCTTTGACTCCAAATGTTTTTCTATACATCCCTACAATCAACTCAGCAGGCAGTCTAATCAGTTCAAATAGATTTTCACCTGCATCCCTGTGTAGTCTTCCAATCATATCCATGATTTTCTCATCATCAAGTCTTCCAACTGGTACAAATCTTCCACTAATAAAACTTCTTGGGTTCACACCTTCCAACAATACCTTTTCCCACTCAGCTTTCTGTTCATAAAATAGATGTTTCAATTGTGCTTGACCCAAATTGTTAAATACATTTTCATTCATTCCCTTTCTATTCACCATTACCTCCTTTAAGATTCTTATAATTTCCTCTTTCTCCCATGGATCTGTAGGTTCATTTAATTCTTGTTTCACTTCCACTGGGATAGGGATTTCTTGTGTTACAGTTCTTTTCAATTCTTCCTTTTCAATTTTAGCTTTCTACTTCTCTCTCAGAGTTATAAGCTTTCTTTTCTTGACAGGGGGTTCAGGTTGTTCTTCCCTTGATTGTTTAACAGAGGGTTCGGGTTGATCTCTCTTTGATTTTTCTTTCTTTTGTAGTCTATTATAGTGAGATTCAACAACAAC
This sequence comes from Bidens hawaiensis, assembly GCF_021521415.1. Classification (NCBI taxonomy): domain Eukaryota; kingdom Viridiplantae; phylum Streptophyta; class Magnoliopsida; order Asterales; family Asteraceae; genus Bidens; species Bidens hawaiensis. The sequence goes on from NW_027491024.1 coordinate 5,610,517, forward strand.
TTTAGACAAATTGTTCACCATTTCAGGTGTCGTACCTCTCTCAATCAGATAACCACATTTACCAGCATATCTTTTCTTTAATTCTTGAATTTTCTTTCCAATCTTTCTCTATCTTCTATTTCCCTTCTTTCTCTGTTTGCATTAAAAATACTTCAAGAACTTTGAAGGTCATCTTGGTTAAGTCCCTTTCAGAGATTCCACAACCTCTCAAATATTCTCTATATCTCAAAGAGTCACGAATTTTCTTTTGCATTATTCTTTTCAGCTCATCATGTTCTTTCTCAATCATCCTCTGCAACTCCTCATCAGAGAGTGGAGCCAGATCTTCAAACTTATGACCAAAAGTGGTCAGTTTCACAATTAATGGATTTTTCTTTTGATCTTCGTCCAAACTCTGTTGAATATTTGCCCTTTGTTCACTTGTCATTTCAACAATCGGGGACACGATATCAACATTTTTGGCTGTTTTACCCTGGTTATCATCATTGTCACCTTCAGATGTATCATCCTTTTCTGTTGACTCATTGACAGCATCAATCTTTTCATCATCAGGATTTGGTAAGTCCTCAGGCCTAACAATCTGAATTGGAACATGCCTTAGAGGGCTTTCTTGTTCTTCAAGGGTTTCAATAAAGTATTTATTCTTATCATCCAATTTTCCCTCATTAGAATACTTTTCTATCTCAGCTTGTTCATATGTTTTTCTTTTTCTTGTGTATATCTTTGCAAACCTGTTCACTTTTTCTGCAAATTCTTCATGCAACTTAGAAAGCCTTTCTTTCATTTGATCTATTGTTTCACCAGTTTCCCTCTCAGTTTCCTTTTGAGGTTCCTTTTAAGGTGGATTCTTTGGTTAAGTGAACATACTCACAACTATAGCAAGGGAATTATCAATCTCTTCAGCCTTTTTCATATTAATCAGGGTCTCAATTACCTCCTGATCTTCAACCTCTTCTTTATCAAATATTTTAGCAATGTTAGTTTGATCAATTAGGTTTTCCTGCTCTACCAGCTCTTCTGCCGAGGTGGTTTGGGCAATGTACTCCCTCTCCCTTGTTTCTTTTAAGACTTCCTCAAGCCTTTTGGCAGCAACAGTATCCTCATCTTCTTCTTCATCCTCATTTGCCTTAAGTGGCTCATTCTCCTCATCATCATTCTCAGCAATAGCCTTTCCTTTTTCTAATTTTCTTTTCATTTCCTCCTCTGTTTCTGGTGGAAAGTCATCAATATCTTTCTCCAAATCATCCATCTCATCATCCTGCTGATGTGGTCTAAATTATATGCATATTATTATACATATTTCCTAAACTTTTAAGTGTTTAATTGAATATTATTCATTATTGGTTCATATTTATAGTCTCATAACATATGAAAGGATTCTACGTATTAATAATAATAAAAGATAGATGATAATAACAATAGTAAACTTACATATAATAATATACATCAAAATAGTCACGTGCAAGTCAAGTTCTTGAAATTTAATACTACTTATTATTATCATTATTATATTGTAGGCAGATCACTATTAATAATTCTCTCGGCCCAATGAATTGAAGAATATGGTGGGCTTTGTTTAACCCTACGAAAAGGGTATCCAGAAGAAAATAAGAATATAAGAGATGATTATTATTATTGTTAAGAGGACGTGAGGTTTTGATGGAGCCGCAGACCACAACAACCTCCATACATTATTATTGTTATTCTTGTTGGAGGTTTGGTAGACGAGAGGCACAACAGCAAACGAAAGAAGAATATTATTATTATTAAAGCAAGAAGGTTACTTTTGATTTATTATTAAATGAGTCAAGTTGTTTATTTTATTTTGTCATCGTTCTTGAACATGATTATTGGCTAAAACTTTTTAGTTATCTATGCTTGTGATGATGTTTTGTTGACTGTTTTGGACTTGTTGGCTTTCGGGTTTTGTTTATGGGATTTTGATTAATTAAAAGTTTTGATTTGTTTTATTGGATGTGTCATGCGTATTTACTTTTGATTTATGCTTGAATGAATGTTTCACATGTTGCTTGATTGATTGTTTTTCGATTGTAGGTTGCATGTTGGGGTTGTTTACTGTGTGTTTGCAACTTGTTTAGGGTTTATTGAGCTCATTTACCATAGAAACTGATTTTTGGCATATTATTAAAAGTTTATATTCTTACTAGCTTAAATATCCGACGGGTGATAAGTTGTCGGGTTTGTCTGCGTTGTTAGGGTTTTAAGTTAAATTATCTGACATGAGGTTTGCTTGTTTTCCTTAATTTCACTGTTTACCCGTATCCTTTAGACTGTTCAAAAACCACCGCGTGTACTTAGGTTAATTGAGATAGTGAAACCGACGGGTTAACTGTTTTTTAGGGTAATTAATCATAATTGGTGAACTGATAGGTGAACCAATAAACCGGTGTTTTTACATGATCTCTAAGATTTCTTTTTCGGTGACACCTTGAGAGTGATTAAGGATCCATTAAGTTTCCTAGAGCTTCATATCTTTAGATTCCCGGTTCCCAAAACATTTTCCCGTAACCGATAAAAGCCCGAGTCGTCACAATTTGGATTCCTTGCCTAGGTAACTCTTGCTCTCATTTGAATTTGCTAAAGTCTTATTCGGTAATTTAATTTTCTAGCTTACTTTAATTTAATTAAGTAATTAGTTTAATTAATTATTAGCTTTTAAAATAAAATAAATAAATATCCAAAAATATATATTTTCTTAACTATTAATTTAATTAGCTTTTAGGACTAGTTTCGTTAATTTAATAAGTGTCTCTAGGGTTCGATATTCCCGGTCTTCCCATAGCTATTCTACACCCGATAGGTTCACTTGCCTGTTGCTGGTGGTTTGGTTTAGGGTATTCTAGGTTTTTATTACTTGTTGTGCTTGGTCATTATTTGCTAAAATTTTATGTACCACTTTACGCACATCAAGTTTTTGGCGCCGTTTCCGGGGACACTTAGGCGATAGCGAAACTAGCTTTGATTGAACTTAATTGTTTATTTATCTATCTTTTTTTATTTTTTTTTATTTTTATTTTATCTTGAGTTGTGGTGTGTCTAGTCGTGTTTAGGATAATTTAGTTTGTGTTTTATTTTATCGAGTCTAGTTAATATGTTTAATAGATCGAGTCAGTTTAGGAGTATTTTATATAGAAGATGTTCGAAAGAGATGATGTTGGAAAGATCCGAACAAGAGGAACGTGAAAGACTCCAAAAGATAGAGGCATTGGAAGCTAGGCTTGATAAGTTGATAGAAATATATAAGCTCCGTAAATTAGAAGAACTAGAAGCTAGGTTAGAGGAGTTAAGTGCTAGATATCAAATTGAGAGTCCTTCTTACAAGGAGCAGGAAGCCGTCTATGAAACAAATGATGAATTCTGGAATAATGATGATGAGGGCGTGATAGAAGAGATGGAGTTGGAGCTACCTGATTACACGGATCTGAGCGAAGATGCCGTTGAGAAGCCACTTGACCAGATGGAAGATGACGAAGAGAAGGAGCATGTACCATCTTGGGAGGATGAGTTTAGTGATGAATTGGTGGGTTTACCAGTTTTTTACGAACATGCAGAATTTGACCCTGTTGGCGATCTTATATATTTAGAAACACTAATCATTGGTAAGCCAACAATGGAGATCAAAACGTCACCAGAAGAAGAAAAGGAAGAGGAAGTTGCAAAGGAGGAGGATCAGAATATGGTGGTGGTTGAGTCGCCAAATCATAGGAATGTTAGAATGTCTGTGGAGGAACTAGATAGTGGATCGCCACCGAAATCAACAAAACCACATAAGAGGGCTCGAAATTGCTTGGATCGACAAGTTTTGAGGGTTCAAAAATGGTACATTAAGAGTTGTAGGACAACACTAAAATGCAAATATAACCATTTTCCTCATTATATGCCACGTATTAGGTTTGGTCCAGGTAAGTTTAAGTTTCGGTGGTCTGACCCATTTGAATGTTTTAGATTACTTTTTAGTTTCATTATGTGTTATCTGATTAAATATGTTGGACGGGTGGAACTAAACGGGTTAGATCGGGGTTGGATAAAAGAAAAGCTTCCTGATTGAGATTTGAGGAGCGAGTCTGGCTGAAGAGTCTTCTGTAAACTTAGCGCTTCCCGGGAGGCAACCCGGTAGTATGTTTTTGCTTTATTTTTGTTTTTATTTTTGGGGTTTCTTGCTTTCTTTTGCTGGCCGTATGTTTTCTGGTTTTTTTTTCAGGTTGCTCCAGGATTGCTTGTGAAAGTTTGATGATACATGGTTTGATTCAAGTGTGGGGAGGCTATTTGCTTATTGATTGGCGCTTTCGTTCATAAGTGACAACTTGTTAGAGAGCACTTGAGTGTGAGGCTTTCGTTCGAATTGGAGGGCACGGGACACGACTCGCGAGGCAATATCGTCATATTTACCAGGGGAGTCTGTTCCACTTTACTTATATTTGAATGTGCTTTAATTTTTGTCTTTTACCTGTCTCATTGAGGACAATGTGACATTTAAATGTGGGGATGGGAAACTAACGTTTTTATTAAAAAAAAGAAAAAAGAAAAAAATTATAAAAATAATATAAAAAAAAGTTTTGAAAAAAAAAATGTCTCGAATTTTTATTGAAAATTTTTGCAAATAATGGAAAATGATAGAAAAATTTGAGATTGGTTTTTAAAACTATTATTATATATGAGATTAAATAAAAGATAACACACTAAGCTTGGGATGTGTCGGTAGGCCCAACTAGCTTTGATATTCCTCTTTAGCAGATTTCTTATAACCAATAATTTGAAAAACGGTGAAACCGAATTTCGATGCTTAGGGAGGATTACCATAATCTAAAAACTTTGAGATGGTAAGACTTAGATGCACTCAAACCAGCACACCACCACATGTCCATCTTTTTACGAGCTTAGAAAATAGTTATATATTTAGGGTGATATAAAAAATATGTTCAAAAAAAAGAAAAAAAATAAAAGAAAAGAAAAAAAAAGTATGTTATGAAAGTTATAAGTATTCCGAAAAGTTGGTCCGAAAAGCAAAAGAAAGAGAAAGTTATGTATTGTAAAATGCCAAAGAAGCATTCTCAAAAATAGAAAAAGAGGCCAAAGTTGCACATACTAGACGGGACTAAGAGTTTATGCGTTGCTAAGGGGATATTGACTCTGAGGTTATCACTATTGGGGCTCAAGGTTCTTAGTCAATAAATATTTTTTTTAGGTAATTTATAGGACAAAGTCCAATGATATTTAGGAATTGCTCGTAAGGCCTTCACATGACCATTCATCCATCAAATTCCACCGAGTGCATCTACTTAGTACCATCAACGAGTCATTGGCTTATGGTGATTTGTCGAGCCAGTTTTCTTCGACTCTAGTTCTTCTAGCTCTCTTTGTCTGAGATGGGGTAGGTGTAGCCGTAGCTTTTGAACTTTAAAACGCTTAATGCAATTGGGGGCTTGAGAGGCTGGTGGCTGGGTTTAGGTGGACAACAATATCGGGAATCGCGGTTTTTTCGTTTATCAATGCTTAAAAATTAACCTATATGTTTTAAAGATCGGTCTTGAATTCTGATTCCATTGCATTATATATTTTTCGAGGACGAACAAGGTTTAAGTGTGGGGATATTTGATGTGGTCTAAATTATATTCATATTATTATACATATTTCCTACACTTTTAAGTGTTTAATTGAATATTATTCATTATTGGTTCATATTTATAGTCTCATAACATATGAAAGGATTCTACGTAATAATAATAATAATAATAAAATATAGATGATAATAACAATAGTAAACTTAAATATAATAATATACATCAAAATAGTCATGTGCAAGTCAACTTCTTGAGATTTAATACTACTTATTATTATCATTATTATATTGTAGGCAAATCACTATTAATAATTCTCTCGACCCAATGAATTGAAGAATATGGTGGCCTTTGTTTAACCCTACAAAAAGGGTATCCAGAAGAAAAGAAGAATATAAGAGATGATTATTATTATTGTTAAGAGGATGTGAGGTTTTGGTGGAGCCGCAGACCACGACAACCTCCATACAATATTATTGTTATTCTTGTTGGAGGTTTGGTAGACGAGAGGCACAGCAACAAATGAAAGAAGAATATTATTATTATTAAAGCAAGAATGTCACTTTTGATTTATTATTAAATGAGTCAAATTGTTTATTTTATTTTGTCTTCGTTCTTGAACATGATTATTGGCTAAACCTTTTTAGTTATCTAGGCTTGTAATGATGTTTTGTTGACTGTTTTGGACTTCTTGGCTTTCAGGTTTTGTTTATGGGATTTTGATTAATTAAAAGTTTTGATTAGTTTTATTGGATGTGTCATGCGTATTTACTTTTGATTTGTGCTTGAATGAATGTTTCACATGTTGCTTGATTGATTGTTTTTCGATTATAGGTTGCATGTTAGGGTTGTTTACTGTGTATTTGCAACTTGTTTATGGTTTATTGAGCTCATTTACCATAGAAACTGATTTTTGGCATATTATTAAAAGTTTATATTCTTACTAGCTTAAATATCCGACAGGTGATAAGTTGTCGGGTTTTTCTGCGTTGTTAGGGTTTTAGGTTATATTATATGACATGAGGTTTGCCTATTTTTGCCTTAATTTCATTGTTTACTCGTATCCTTTAGACTATTCAAAAACCACCCCGTGTACTTAGGTGCATTGAGATAGTGAAACCGACGGGTTAACTATTTCTAGGGTAATTAATCACAATTGGTGAACTGACAGGTGAACCAATAAACCGGTGTTTTTACATGATCTCTAAGATTTCTTTTTCGGTGACACCTTGAGAGTGATTAAGGATCCATTAAGTTTCCTAGAGCTTCATATCTTTAGCTTCCCGGTTCCCAAAACATTTTCCCGTAACCGATAAAAGCCCGAGTCTTCACAATTCGGATTCCTTGCCTAGGTAACTCTTGCTCTCATTTGAATTTGCTAAAGTCTTATTCGGTAATTTAATTTTCTAGTTTACTTTAATTTAATTAAGTAATTAGTTTAATTAATTATTAGATTTTAAAATAAAATAAATAAAAATCCAAAAATATATATTTTCTTAACTATTAATTTAATTAGCTTTTAGGACTAGTTTTGTTAATTTAATAAGTGTCTCAAGGGTTCGATATTCCCGGTCTTCCCATAGCTATTCTACACCCGATACGTTCACTTGCCTGTTGTTAGTAGTTTGGTTTAGGGTATTCTAGGTTTTTATTACTCGTTGTGCTTGGTCATTATTTGCTAAAATTTTATATACCACTTTACGCACATCACCTGCTCTACTCTCTTGGAACTTACTTGATCTGTTTCCGGTTCTGTAAGTACAAGTTCCTCAGTAGCAGCTCCCTCATCCATCACAATATCTATCTGTACATCAATGGCTGTCATTATATATGTCATAACATTAGTTGGTACATCATCAGTAGCAATATCTGTTGTAGCCACTTGATCAGCATTCAGATTTTCCACTTCATCCTCCATATCCTTCTTCTTTCTCAACAAATCATCATCAACATCTTCAACTACAGTATTCATTACTTCATTATGCACATTGTAGTTCTGTTCACCTTCATCATCAGATCTATCACCTTCATAATCTTCATCAAATAGCATCCTTTCACCACTATCTTCCTCATCTTCAGTATCCCCATAGGCACTCAATATGTTTTTCAATCCATCAACATCAACTGCCTTATCAACTGTCTCCACCATCAGTTGCCTCATTATCAGCATCAGTTGCCTCATTCAATGGAATATTCTCCCCCTTTTTGGGGCAGCTGAGGTCTTCTTAACCTCCTGCTCTAGGGTTTGAATTCTTGAAAGTGCCTGGGCCAAGTGAGCTTTTAAGTCATTATTCTCTTTCAAAACCTCCTCATTCCTCTTCCTCAAAGTGGCATTTTCGAACAAAAGATCCAAATTTCTGTCAAACAAATAAGTACTAGAGGGAGGGGTTATTGGTGGTGAGGTAGAGAAAGGTTCTTGTATAGGGTTTGTGGTTCGGTTTGTGGGCTGGGTATGGGGTGGAGGAATTGGGTTAGTGGGAGGGCTTAGGTCTTCAATTACATTTTCACTTGTTGAAGGTAAAGGATTAATGTTTGGTATTGTAAAGGTTTTGGTTTGAATAATTCTGAATGTAGGTTGAATGGGTTGGATGGTTTCAGGAATGTATGGTTAATGGTCATGGGTTTAGGTTAGTGGTTAGGTGATGGTGTGGGATGGGCTTAGGCTTAGGTTATCAGGTGGGGTTTGAGGTGGGGTTTGGGTCAGTGTAGGTGGATTTTGAGGTGGGGTTTGGGTTGGGGTTGGTAGTGGTGAGTGAGGTGGTGTGCTAAGGGTGTGGTTGGTGGTGTTGGTATGGGTTGGTTCTCCCCCTGAACTTGTACATTTTAATCAACCAATGCTCCTCCAGCTCCTCCTTCATCACCATCATCTGCATCTCCTCCATCACTACTGTCATCATTATCATCATCATCTGACTCCATCTCATCCTCATCCTCCTCTAAGGTTAACTCAGGTACCGACATAATGTCAGCATCATGGTTCACCAACCATGGTAATATATCAAGTTCAACATTAGGATTGAACCTTCTTGTGCTACTCAGAGGTGAAATCCTTTTATAGGTGTTCGGATTTTGTAACACAGGTGTTATACCAATTGTAGGCAAACCTTCCAACTCCTGGTTAAATATAATTTGAAGAAATCAAGGATAGGCTAAAAATCTTTTATTTTCATCTTTCTTCAATATGTCCACCATGCCCTCAAAGATCATTCTTGAAAAATTAAATGGAAGGTCATAGACTATGGAAACAGTTGCGTTGGCCAAATCACGACTCATTAGAGTCCATGAACCCTTCATAGGGGCAAATCCCTGAAAAATATGGTGAATTAAAAACCTGTACAAATTTGGGAATATTCCTTTCTGAAATTGTTATTCGTGCACTATCCTTGATATCCCATTGTTTGCTCAAATATTCTCAGTAGATGAGCAGTGTTGAAGTTGATTGGATTGTGGTCGCCACCATGCAACTGGATACATCTTCTAATCACTTGTTCAGTCACACGTATTTCTTGCCCTGCCACGGTAGCATCCAATCGCCTACCGTTCACATCATCATACAATCTAGCTGAGCACCAGAAATCTAGCGAATGATTTCTATAAATGACTGGGCACTCTGTCAAGGCAAAACGAATATTTGATCTTATCATCTACCTTATCATTAGAGCCACCTCCTTATTCTCAGGAGTGATTTGCAACAAGGCACACATTTTGTGCTTGTGTTCAAATGGATATCTCGGATTCTCTTGATCAGCCATATCTGAACACATAAACAAACATATTCAAAGTAGAAATTAGTCCTAAAGTTCACAGCTTTAAGTAATTTCAAGTTATAATTTTGAAGAAGATTAGAAGAGATTTCATTAAGAACCTGTTCTTTGACAAGTTTATAACCTACATACAAAATAAAGAGTTAGTAATCATGAATAATCAAAGGCCATTATCACATAATCGTGGTCGGAAAACATTTAATTGATGCTTACCGAGTCGGATTGTGAGGGCTGACAAATTAGGGTTAGGATTATTAGATGAAAGCGATAAGTCGGTTGGGTGTCTGAAACGAGAGCAAGTGTGGAAGGAGAGAGAAGTGAGAGTGATGAAAAATTTCACTAACTCCCTCTTATATACCTTTTTGAAAGTGGGTTTTAAATGCATTTTATCGTTTAGTGAGTTAATAGCTGTCAAATAGTAACATTATCCATTAAATATATTCACATTTAAAACCTTGCCCGATAAAGTTCATTTAGCAAACCTTGCTCGGAAAAGTCAGTTTTTACAAAGCTTGCTAGGTATATTCCACTTTCTCAAAGCTTACTTGTTTCAGAGTAATTTCAGAATATAAAGTAATTTTAGAAATAAATCTAAGTAAAATGATGGAAGCTTACTTGAAATACAAGATTGCTCAAGAAATAAATCACAAGACTAATAATCAAGTATATATAGGAAACCTTGCTAGGAATCAATTAAGAATCCCAAAATAATATCTCAGACATATTCCTAATTGACAACCTTGCTCGAATGTCTGACTAACTCAAACCTTACCCAAAAATGTATAAACAGTTAACAAAAAATCAGTCAAGTACACTGTTATACATAGTATGCCCGACACACTGTTGAATCAACAAAGTGTGCTAGAGTTGAGTTCTAGTCACAAAGTGTACTCGTAAACAAAAATTTGAATAATTACCAAGTATGTTAAGAGAACACTTGAGGATTTCAATGTGTGCTCGAAACATAAAGTGTTCCCCGGAAACTAGGTTTGCCCGAAAACACTTGTAATTTCAAAGAAACATATTCATATCCACATAATCATTAAGTGTGATAGAATTTAAAGTTTGCTTGTGCATAATAAGACAAATTCAAGAACACACTCAAAATCACAAAGCTTGCTAGAATAAATTCAAACAGTCAAACACTCACATAAGTGTGCTAGATAGTTTAAAAACATTTAAGCTTGCTGGAATAAACATATTCATTCACAAAGTTTGCTAGACTGACTTAAACAACCTATAAAACAGTTAAGTTTGCTAGAATGTTTAAAGATCACAAAGCTTGCTAGTGAACACTGTATATCAAATAGCTTGCTAGAAACAGTTATACTTTCAATCAAGATACAAAGTATGCTAGAAAGTCTTAACTATATGAAAGCTTGCTTGAATAAGTATTCACACATAATCAATTATCAAGCCTGCTCGGAAGGTTGAAATTTCAGATAAAATAGTAAACTCTACCCGAAAAGTATAAAAACTTCAAAGTATGCTCGATACGGATAAACTTAGACAAAAATGACTAAGTATGCTCGAAAAGGTTATAAATCATCAAACCTTACTCGAAAATACATATTCAAACCTTTTGAGGTAAAATGCAACTCTTTTTGAGTTAAACCAATTATCAAACATATTTTTCATTAAATATCATTGTTTAAGAGCATATGGTGCATTTAGAGATCAAATTTCAGTCATGTTTCCTTTCAAATCAGTTTCTTTCTTTTTCTGAAAAGATCTCAAGTATGGGATCATATTGACTAAGAAGCTTTCTCAATACTTCATTCTCAGCATTATTATGACAGTATAGACATGTTAACAGCAGGTCTAGACTTAGCATGAATTTCATTTCTTTGGTGATACGATTAATGTTCAATTAAGATGCATAATACTCAATGGATAACACATATTGTTTTTTGATGCTCCATATCTATTCTCAAGGCTTATTTGGCTTTCTCCAGATCACCCGATTTGACTTTGACCCCCTGGTTTTGGTTTAAAAACTTTTAATGACAGAACTTATGATTTTTTTTTAAAAATTGTGAGCACATAACAACATTGTGTTGTTTATACTATACTTTTTGCTCAGCATTTGTTCTTTGTCATTTTCATATAAATACTTCATTTTGGGAACCAAATACCAACGGGCTCGTGTGTGACTGGATAATCACTTTTCTGCCTATCATTCGGAAAGATTTATCTTGGAACATGCATAGACAACAATGTAACTCCACATAAAGCTTAGCAGTTTCTTTATGTTTATATCACCTTAGATTTTACACATCATGGGAAAGCAACCATACATGTTAATGACTGTACTAAGTGCCTTTTTAGCCTATTAAATCCATATGATTGGCTAAGTAGTCAATGCACTATCATTTCCCATATTTAACATATTCAATCACCCCACTTACTCTTAGCTTCCAGGTTAATGGCTAACCTGACTGTCTACAAGTAGTCAGCAGGACCAAACACATAAAGAAATACATGTCCTTTTGGCTTAGAGCCAATGACATAATTTTAAGTGAAAGAACAAATTACAATTGCCCCAAATGCTTTCAATCTTTGGACTAATGGCTATCCCTTTAAATCTACAAGTAGATGACAGGACCAAACATATACAAGTATATGCTCCTCAGACTTGGGCAAATGACATAGTTTTAAGCAATAGTAATTCTTTTGAGATATTTTATTTGAAAACTTCTTTTAAGCTTCTATAAAGCTTGAACTGAATAGTATTATCATATCTCTACACCATTAACAACTTGCTCTGTGTTATCAAAAATTGTTTTGATCAAAAGTTTTCTTAACAGTTTCAATTGAGAATAACATCTTGACACACAAACACATTTTGACACAAAGACTAGCAACATATTCAAATCATAATCATTATAGACATCATTAAAACAAGCAGACTTCACATCATGCATAGTCTAATTTATCCTAACAACATCATCAGATCAGATTACTCACATATTCAAACATTCAAATATGACATCAGATAAGCATATAATCAAGTATTTCAAATCAAAATACTTATCATGACATTCTACTAGTCAACTGATAAACAAGCATAAGCATTAAAGATACCTAAATTTGCACTATAATCAGTTAAGCGCATATCAGTTAACATCAAAAAGTATCATAATCAAACACACACACACAACATCCATTGAGACTTTGAAAAGATGTTCAGTTTGCTCAACAAGCACACATCATGAATCAGACTTCATTAGAGTTGATCATCCCCAGGGCTTTCAGAAGAAAGTTGAACCTGGTTCTATCAAGTGGTTTTGTGAATAGGTCAACCAAATTATCACTTGTATCAACTCTTTTAACTTCAATTAACCCTTTGTCACTACAATCCCTTATAAAGTGATGTCTGATTTCAATGTGCTTAGTCTTGGAATGTTGTACAGGATTCTTAACAATAAAAGATGCAGCAGTGTTATCAATGTAAATAGGGCTGTTTAAGAAATTCAAACCATAATCCAGCATCTAATTCTGAATCCAGAGGACTTGTGCACAGCAAGCAGATGAAGCTATATACTCAACTTTTGTAGTTGAGATTGACACTGTGGTCTGCTTCTTGCATTGCCATGACACCAATCTATCACCCAAAAATTGACAACCTCCTGAAGTGGACTTCCTGCTCTTATTGCACCCATCATAGTCACTATCTGTGTAGGCAATCAGATCAAATGACTGATTCTTTGGATACCAAATACCCAAATCAGGCCTTCCCTTCAAATATCTAAAGATTCTCTTGACTGCATTCATGTGAGAAACCTTAGGATTTGACTAGAATCTTGCACACACACACACACAACAAACATGATGTCAGGCCTTGAAGCAGTTAGATACATCAGTGATCCAATTTTTGCTCTGTATTCATGTTCATCCACTGGCTCCCCCTTTCATCAGCTATCATCTTTTCTTTTGAATCCATAGGATTTGAAGCAATCTTGAGATCATTACACTTGAATTTGTCTAGTATGTCCTGCACATACTTAGACTGGTAGATGAAAATCCCATACGCCTTCTGCTGAACTTGCAATCCAAGGAAGAAGTTCATTTCTCCCATTGAGCTCACACTGTACTTGGACTTCATTACCTCTTCAAACTCCATACACATCTGTTCATTGGTTGACCCAAACATGATGTCATCCACATAGACTTGCAACAAGAGCAAATCTTTTCCTTTCTTCTTGTAAAAGAGGGTCTTGTCAATAGCTCCCCTTTGGAAACCATTTTCAAGTAGGTGATTTGACAATTCATCATACCAAGCTCTAGGAGCTTGATGAAGTCCATACAAGGATTTGTTTAGCTTATAAACCCTGTTAGGATAAATAGGGTCCTCAAAACCTGGTGGTTGAGAAACATACACCTCCTCTTCTATTTTTCCATTTAGGAATGCAGATTTGACATCAAGTTGGAATACCCTTATATTCTTTGAGGCAACATAAGCTAAGAAAATTCTTATTGCTTCAAGTCTTGCAACTGGTGCAAAGACTTCCTCAAAGTCAATCCCTTCTTTTTGTAGGCATCCCAATTCTACAAGTCTTGCTTTGTTCTTAATCGCAATACCTCTTTCATCCCTATTATTTCTGAAAACCCATTTGGTCCCAATTGCATATCTATTTCTTGGCCTGTCTACTAGTTCCCAAACTTGCAGATCTCTGAATTGAGCCAACTCCTCTTGCATAGCTTCTACCCAACTGTTGTCCTTCAACGATTGAACAATGTTATTTGGTTCTATTTGGGATAGAAATCAGGAGTATAAACAAATGTTTGCAGATTCAGAATGACTTCTTGTAACTCTTTCATTAATGTCTCCAATGATGTTTTCAGAAGGATGATTCTTTTCAACATAAGAGGTTTGAACTATCATATCGGCAGACACAGTAGTGTCAAGATTTGATTCATTGAGATATGGTTCATCAATGACCAGATCAGTTGTTGTATTATCAACTTCAGGTGCTTCCTCATTGTTCTTCCTTGAGGTAGATGCACCATTGTTTCCTAAATTTAATTTGTCAATCAAATCTTGAAACCTTGCTCCTACGGCAGTTTCTTCTTCACCAGTTTGGTTGTTGGGATCTTCCCCATTTTGAACTTGATCATTTTGCACAACTTGATTGTCCTGAGTATTATTTGCTTGATCTTGTACTGGACTTTGATTGTTCTCTTGATCATTGTCTTGAACTTGCTCAACATTTGCACTTGATAGATCCTTTATGAATGTATATTCACTTTCTTTACTTGCAACCTTTTTCCACAATTTTTCCAAATCCAATGTTTTTTTATTTGAATATTCAATCACACTGGTTTTGTTAAATGAATCATCAAAGTCTTCAGGATATATCTTGAAAGACTTGATCAATTTCTCAAGGTCAAACAGCCATGCTGCACCATTAACTATGTTGAACTGATTTTCATTAAAGACTACATCAGATGATTCAATCACACTCAAATGATCTTTCACATATACCCTGTAGGCCTTTGAGTGTGTAGAGTAGCCAACAAAGAAGCAATCCAAGGATTTAGCTTGAAACTTGTTTAAATAATCCTTGGTGTTCAAGAGTGAACATTTGCATCCAAAAGGCTTGAGAAACTTGATGTAGGAGTCTTGTTGTGACTTTTATTAAGAAGTACCATGTTTGGAACATAGCAGGCTGTGTTAATGGCTTCTGCCCAAAAAGTAACAGGTAGATTAGCATCCGCTAGCATGGTTCTTGCAGCTTCAATGAGTGTTCTGTTTCTTCTTTCTGCAACACCATTTTGTTCAGGAGTTCTAGGAGTTGAGAATTGTTGAAGTATTCCTTTTGTGTTGCAGAATTATTCAATAACTTCATTTTTGAACTCAGTACCATTGTCACTTCTCATTACTTTAACCCTTTTATCCAGTTGATTCTCAATTCTATTTACACAATTCATAACCAACTCAGTAGTCTCATCCTTTGTACTTAGGAAATAAACCCAAGTATATCTTGAGAAATCATCAATGATCACCAGACAATATCTTTTCTTCCCAATGCTTGGTACACTCACAGGACCAAAGAGATCCATGTGAAGCATCTCAAGCACTTGATCAATTGATTTGATGAGTTTAGTCTTATGAGAAGACTTGTGCTGCTTTCCCTTTTGACATGAGACACATTTTTCATCCAACTTGAATTCTCTAGAAGGTAAGCCAATGACAAGCTCACCCTTGACTAGTTTGTTCATATTCTTGAGATTGACATGACACAACTTTCTATGCCACAATTTTGACTCATTTTCAGAGGCTTTAGAACTAAAACATGTACCACCCCTTGAAACAGCTTCTTTCATGTTAAGTTCGTATAAGTTGCCATTTCTTGGGGCCATCATCATGATCATATCAGGTAGGATCACAAATTTAGGTCTTAAGATGAAACAGTGTGAGTCATCAAAGCCAACTTTATAACCCTTATCACACATCTGTGATATGCTCAAAAGGTTATACTGTAGTCCCTCCACATAGAACACATTGTCAAATGAGACTTTACCATTTGTCAAGATACCCTTTACAACAATTTTACCTCCATTCTCATCACTACCAAATGCCACTGGACTTCAAACTTCTCTTCATAGTTAACAAGTGACCTTTTGTCACAATTCATGTGCCTAGAACATCCACTATCCATATACCATACTTCATTCAGTGGAGTGGACTGTTCCTGCACATTTCAAAGAGAGTAATTAGTTAGATGATGAACTGCAAGTTGATTCAACTTGCAAATCATCAGAATCAGTAACAATGGATGCATTGGTTGTGAGAGTAATGGGCTTAGGATCTTCGTGTGTAATTTCAATGTTATCTGAGTTATCTGTTTCATGTCCACACTCCCTAAGAGTTTTAACAAAAGGTGTTGTGCTTTGGTAATCATTTACCACATAGTCCTTTGTGTCAGAGTAATCTCTCACATCAATATTCTTCTCCTCCTTAACTTCAACCTTAGGTTTCCAAAGAAATCCTTAAGGTTCAAATCCATGCTTCAAAGGAAACTTTTCATCACCAGTTAGTTCAATTGGTTTCTTTCTAGGAAAGACACCTTTGTTTCTTATCTTTTCATTGTTTGGTGATCCTTGAGAATCATCAGACTTAACTGATTTTGTGTCTTGTTTGAGGATAATTCTCAAGGGTTGAAAGTTCTTCTTGACAACAGTTTCAGATTTCTTGGGAGATATACTTCTTTTGATTGGTTCAGCCACATGTTTCTTTGGTTTCACATCAACTTTCTTTTCCTTCTTAACCTTCTCTGCAACTTTCTGATCAGATTCACTCATAATCTCCTTTCCACACACTTTTCCTTTTCCCAAGTATTCATCATACTTCTGTTTATAAAGCACAAAATTTTGACCAAATTTTGTCTCATTGGGAACATGAAAAGGCTTAAAGTTGAATCTTTCATTGCAAGAATCAGTGTGGTGACCATATTCATCACATTTCTTGCACCACACCTTTCCTTTGAAACTTTCATGAGCACTCCCTTTCTTGAATCTCTCACTTGGTCTAGGTGGTTTAACCCCAAGTGTTTTATGAGTCTTCAGACCATCAAAGTCAATTGAAAAAGGAAAAAACTCTTCAATCTTAATATCTTGTCTTTCAGTCTTGCTCTTAACAAAGATGATTTTCTTCATATTCATAGGCTCTTCATCTAGGATTCCCTTATGCCTTAACTGCCTCTTCTCATATTCTTCCATAGTTTAAACTTCCAAAATATCAAACACTTCATGGCTTGAGAAAACTGGGTAAACTGGAAAGAAGTTGTCACCAACAATTATTTCAGTGACCTTTTTCTTGTTGTCACGTATCCTTTTCAAAATACCCTTACTTGGTGGCCTTACTGCATTATAGCTCACCTTTGTCCTTTCACATATGTCAAAGGACACATGTTCTCTCTTCATTCTTTCATTTTGTTTCTTCATCTTTGGTGTCATAGGTGGCAACAATGGAAGTTTGTCTATTGAGTTTGGTTTCTTCAGTATTCTGTTTCTTTCTGCAGCCTGAATCTCTTCATATGTGATCTGATCACTTAAGTCACTTAAGTCATCTACATTCTGATCATCATAATCAAAGTCATACTCAGAGACTTGAACTATTATTGACTTATCATCTCTTACTTCTTCCTTTACTACAAACTCTCCCTCTTTACTCACTTCAACTTTCTTGTAGAGATCAATGAATTCTTCTTTGTCTTGAAAGACATCTCTAAATTGTTGAAGATATCCCTCTCTCTTTTCTTTGTCAACTTTTAACAAATAACTGTTGTTGAATGGTGGTGGAACAACTTTGTATTTATCTTCCTCTTTCACTTGGTTCAAGATAGTATAAATGTTTCCTGTAGAAACCAAGTTCTTCAGAAATTCATTCTCAACTTGTAACTTGGTATTCTTCACCTTCTCTTCAACAATGATTTTCTTTAAACCATCAATCTCAGTCACATACCTTGACTGAGTCCTATAACTTCTCACACAGTCATCTTCAAGACTTATTATCTTTTCTTCATTAATTAAATCACTTGCTTGATACCCATTAATGATGCTTTGTTTTCTAAAGAATTCACTCTCCAACTTACCTACCTTCATATTCAATGCATCTAATGTTTCAAGTAAATCAGTTGTAGGGAGGGAAGGTACCTGTGAAGAAGAAGATTCAGCCTCATTCTCAAACTTTGCCATCAAAGCAACATTAGCCTGTGTGATGTCATCTACATGATCACTTCAATCAAAATTCCCTGCATGTTGTGCAGCAACAGCTACATTCCCTTTATTTTTGGGTTGATTTTGATTGTTTCTGTTGGGGTTATTTGGAGCAGTTTGAGGGCATTGGATTCTTTGGTAGT
The DNA here is from genome assembly GCF_021521415.1 of Bidens hawaiensis. NCBI lineage: Eukaryota > Viridiplantae > Streptophyta > Magnoliopsida > Asterales > Asteraceae > Bidens > Bidens hawaiensis. Next base: position 5,628,724 of record NW_027491024.1, read on the forward strand.
TTTAATTCTGAGGCACAACTTGTTGATTATTCATTTGGAGCTGTTGATGGTTGCTGAAGTTGTTGGGATTGTTGTTGAAGTTGTTGTTTCTTGGCTGGTTCTGTTGGTATTGCAGCTGATTTCTAGGTTGTTGGTTCTGGAACTGATTCACCTGAAAGTTTCTAGGTTGGTTACATTCTCTAGCAAAGTGTCCAGGTTTTTGGCAATTGTAATAAATTTCCTTGGACTTATCAAAGCCAATCCTCTCATTTGGACCAGAGACTAGAGTCCTTCCAGCCCTGTTAAACAGCCTTTTGCTTCTGAGTGCAAGCATTGCAGCCTGCCACTTCAAGTCCATATCTTCAAGATCATCAGCATCTATTTGGTCCAAATCATCTTGAATGACACCTGTGTGGATCATATTTTTGGCTACAAATTCAACGTATGACTCTGTGAACATAGAGAACAATGCTTGAGTTTCATTTCCATGACCACTATTTCCACCAGAATAAGGTAAATGTCCACTTGCCATGGAGGCAGAGTCATTGTCATTTATGAGTTGAACATTAAACCTTGACTGGTTTCCTTGGTTACTTGTACTACCACCAACAAATGCTTTAGGTGTATCAACACTATGTTCATTTTGTTCCTCTATGATGGGAATCTGTTGTTGGTTCTTGGTGGACAAGTTTCTCATAGGTGCAATAAGAGCATTGGACACCTGGAAACATGGCTTCTCTTTCTTTATCATTTCATTCTCAATCATCTCTATCTCAGCAGCCTGAAGAACGCAAATTACATCATCCAACTTGAGTTGATCAAAATTTGGTTTTTGAAAGATGAATTTGCTGGTTGTATACCACTCCTTTGGCATTGAAATCAGTAACTTAGTGGTTAAATCTAAGTCGGTCATCACATAATCAGTGGTTCTCAGGCCATTCACAATTGCTAGAAATCTATCAAGAATTGATTTCAATCTTTCTCCATCCTTGTACTTGAATCTCTCAAGCTGTTGTTTGAGTCTTTGTTTCTTGATATTTTTCAGCTCAGTGTTACCTTCAAACATCTCAAGGATTGCAACATACATAGCCTTAGCTGTTGTATGATGTGCAACCTTGGTTAAGATTTCCCAAGACAGTCCCAGCTTGATCATAGCTAAGGCCATATCGTCCACCTTTCTCATTCTATCATGAACAGCAAGGTTAGGATTTGCACCATCTTCAGCTACATATGGACTATTTTCGATTGAGTTTCACATATCAACATTGTTATAGCTCACAACAGCCTCGAACAATACCTTCCACTTGGTGAAATTTTCCTGTCCGTACAGTCTAGAAATTTTGTTAGTGGAAACTTCTTGCTCTTCAAAACCAGACATTTTGGTATTTTGAAAAACAGAAACAGAGAATAGCTAAAAAGAGTAAAAATCGTGTTTTTGAAAATAATCAGATCTAAGAGTCAAATCTTCAGATCTGATGTATCTGGTTCGATTAGAGCAAGATTAAGTAATAAAGATGCAAACTCTAATTAAAATAAGTGAAAGAAGACACCGGAAATTTGCAGATCTAGACGAAAAATGAAGAACAAAGGTGCTGACGTCAGTATTCAATGGAACAGTTCTCTGCTTACGTCATTCTTCGTCTTCAATAAATCAGCAAACAACAACAAATCTTCACCAAAACAGCAACGAACAAGATCTGATACCACTTGTCAGGTCCCGAAAACCGATCACTCACACTCACAGTAATGTCATAACCCACACAATAAATGTGTCGACAAATAGGTTAATGACGGTTGCTATTTTGGGTAAGGACAACTGTTTGTTAACAGCGGAATCAGAAACAAACATAGTTGTTGCTTAAGGATTAATAAATATAACAAACACAAACAATAACTCAAAAGATTTCCATTTATAGGAAAGACTCATACAAATGTTAATCGATTAGGGTTTCTTGTAAGGAATGTATTATCCGTACTAATCCTATGACAGCCGTCACGCTCAATATCAGAAAATATTCTCTTAGGTCTGAAAAGTGTAACCCGTGGTAGGCGTGCCCTAAATTATTCTATATATAGGCCTGCCACCACCTAACAGTTGGCATTCCTTCTAGAAACCCTAATGATTTGTGCATAATCATATTACATATTCAAAAACATTCTAGTTGTAAAAACAGGTCTTCCGGGTAGACATTATGTCAGTTGTCTTCTCTGAGTAGGCTTTGTGGCTTTTGTCTTTTACGAGTAGACCTGGTAACCTTGAAGTGTGCTGGTGAACAGTTCTCCGGGTAGACTTTACTTAGAGTATTTTCCTTAGAAAAATACTCACCTAGCAGACTTCAATCTTCTTGACCATAGCAACCTTTGCTCGATATAGTCCTACGAGCAAACTGTTCTTCATGAATACCTTCAACTCTTTGTTAAATAATAACTTATTAAGCAAACCATAGTGTGCTGGTAACGCTGTTTGAACTGTGATGGTAGCACTGTAGCTTGCTCGGAGTTGAACCTTTGATGGAGAAAGTACTTAGAATATTTCTTGATCACTTTCAACAAGCATGCTCGGACTACTATTTATTAATCAAACCTTGCTAGATCTTCCAATTACTTGGCTTCAAGAGCTTGGTTCAGTCAAGGGTTTGCTAGTAAGCAAATTGTACTCGACTTGAAGAACACCTTTTCTAAACAAAGTGAACCCTGCTCGGATCATCACTTAAGAAGACTTCAAGAAGATAACCTTGCCCGATAGGCAAAATACCTTGCTAGGACAAGTAAAACCCTGCTCGGATGTCCAAGTGTGCTCGGTTTCCATACTTAGCCGTTTCAAAGGAGTGTTGAGAAGATTTCAATCTCCCTTAATCATCCTTAAGTCGTTTCAAGTCAAATTCTTGACTCAACAAGGTACCTAACTACAGAGTGGTCAGAATAAATAATTACTTTACTACCCCAGATATAAGACCAGAATTTATCTAGAGCATATACTATTGCTAGAAACTCCTTCTCGGTTGTTGTGTAATTCAATTGAGCATCAGAGAGAGTTTTACTTGCATAGTATATGGCAACAGGTTTCTTGTCAACCCGTTGACCCAACACAGCCCTGATCGCATAATCACTTGCATCACACATTATTTAAAAAGGTAAATTCCAATCAGGCGATTGCAAGATCGGGGCTTCGACTAATTTCAACTTCAAAATGTCAAAAGCTTTAGCACATTCTTCATTAAAGTCAAATGGGGCATCCTTTAACGGTAAATTACATAATGGTTTAGTGATATCACTAAAACCTTTAATAAATCGTCTATAAAACTTGGCATGCCCCAAAAATGATCTAATGTCCTTGACATTCGTGGGATGAGGTAGAGTGGAAATAACTTGAACCTTAGCTCGGTCCACCTCAATCCCACGACTCGACACAACATGGCCTGAAACAATCCGCTATTGGACCATAAAATGGCACTTCTCCCAACTAAGAACCAAGTTCGTTTCAACACATCTTTTCAATACTCTTTCAAGTTGATTTAAACATGCCTCGAAAGATGTGCCGAAAATTAAAAAATCATCCATGAAAAATTCTAAAGAGTCCCCCCACCATATCGGAAAAAACACTCATCATGCACCTTTGAAAGGTGGCGGGGGCATTACATAGCACGAATGGCATTCGCCTAAATGTGAATGTACCATACAGTCCTGATCTTCAGGATGAATAGCTATCTGGTTATACCTGGAATACCTGTCTAAAAGCAATAAAATTTTTGACCAGATAGCTTTTCAACAATTTGATCGATAAACGGAAGCGGAAAGCGATCTTTCGATGTTGTCGCGTTCAGTTTTCGATTGTCAATACAAATACGCCACCCGGTTACCGGCCGGGTGGCGACCTCGTTACGTGAGTTGTCCTTGACGACTTGGATGCCCGATTTTTTCGTTACTGTCTATGTCTGGCTTACCCACGTGCTTTTTTTTATAGCAAAAATAATCCCAACATCTAACCATTTAAGCACCTCTTTCTTCACCACTTCTCGCATGTTCGAGTTCAACCTCCGCTGAGCATCGTGTGCGCGTTGGACATCCGGATCAGTTAAGATTTTATGCATCACAATTGAAGGAGTGATTCTCTTCAAATCCACTATCGTCCACCCTATTGAGTCCTTGTTTGTAACCAGCACCGCCATCAAAGCACTTTCTTGTTCAACATATAAATTAGAAGCTATAATAACAGGTAAAGTCTCATTCTTACCAAGGAACGCATATTTTAAATGCTTTGGGAGCTCCTTCAGCTCGAATTTTAGTGCCTCCTGCAGTGACGGTTTAAGCCCGATGTCTATTTTCTCGGGAACTGATTCCACCTGAACTGACCACGGTGGACGGTCTCCTCGCACAGCTGCAATATCCAAGTTGTCTCTCCTCCTCTTGCAGGAACTTGGTTGTTTCCACCTGTAACCTGTCAAGAAAAACACGTCTCCGTTGTGCCATCCGTGCTGACGACTGAGTTGTATAGCGGGATGCACTCGCCAATGGCATCAGCCATGAATCACTCGTCATCAACTGGAGAATTATTTCCATGTGTGAAATCATTAATCCTTAACTTACGGTTACCAAATGCAATGTCAACAGTACCATTTCTACAATTAATGTTGGCATTACAGTAGCCAAAATGGCCTACCGAGGATAACCGTGGGTTGTTTGGTCCTTTCACCTAAAACATAATCGAGGACCAAAAATTCAACTGGAAAGTAAAAATCTTCCACCTTGACGATAACGCCAGTCAGTATCCCCCGAGGAAGTTTCGGTGTTTGGTCAGCTAAAACAACCGTGGTGGCTGCTGCCCTAAGCAGACCGAAGTCATGCTGATCGTATAAACTTCCCGGGAGAATACTGATGCTAGCTCCAAGGTTTAGAATCGCCTGTGTCGTTTTAAAAACACCCACTTGAATGGGTATAATGGGCGTCCCCGGATCTTGTAGCTTGGGTGGAAGAGCACCCGAAAGGATTGCACTCACATTATCGGTAAAGTCAATCTGTTTTGGGAATCTTATGACTCCTCTTTTGTATGCATAATTCTTTCAAGTACTTCGCGTAGACGGGAACCTGTTCTATGGCATCTAGAAGGGGAATATTAACTTTAACTTGTGTAAACGTTTCCCACATTTCTTCTTGTTGTGGGCCCCTTTTGGATGCCATATTCTCCTTAGATGGTACCAACAAGGCATCGTGATAGGGGATGATTTGCACCTTCCCCTTGTCCTTAGGGTTGTTGGTGTCATCTCTCAGGACCGGTTCATTTATATTATTTCACTTTATTAGATTCATTTAAATTAACCGGTTCCGGCTCGTCATCACTGATGAGATTTTCATCAATTTCTTCCACCACCCCCTCAACAAATGGTGGTGAAACCCCAAATTTATTATCATATTTCTTTCCATTTCTTAAAATACTTACCTAGTTAACGTGCCTTTTAGAACTCGAGCTGTAGTGGTTAGGGTTGACTGTAGTATCACTCGGGAGTTGGCCCGCATTCTTCTGCAATTTTGCCATATCTGTTGCGAGCTGACCAATCTGGTTTAGCATTGCCTCCGCTGACTTATATCGTAAGTCGAACTGTTTCTTCGTTTCAGTCTGATTATCTGTCATAATCTTCAGCAATGCATCCAGCTTTGAGTGCACCGGCTCATCTGCATTTCCCGAGGACACTTTCTGTTGGCCCTGACTACCCAATGAATTTCCACCACGGTTAATGTCACTGTTATACCCTCGATTCTAATTATACGAACCCTGTTGCTTTAACCGCCTTGGCGGTAATTTCCCTGCGATCTGTTCTGGTTCGATCATTGAAAGTTCGGGTTTAACTGTGTAGACGCGTTCCCGTATCGAAGTTTCGGATGATTCCTCAAGCCCGGATGATAAGTGTTTGAATTAAACCCTTGGCCCTTGGAATCCCCGTAAGCATAGTTAACCTCCTCGGGCTCATCCTCCTCGTCATCATAAAACTCGGGACAATTTTCAGACTTATGCCCGAGCTCACCACATTCCTCAAAAACCGGGAATTTTACTCCAACTTTGCCAACCTCTTTCTTTTTCCCCTTTCTGTACCCGGCCAATTCCCGTTCCAATTCAGCAATCCTTTCAGATTCATTAGTCACTGACTTTACTTATCTGGAAGAAGTATCGTGTCTTCGTCTTTCTGCTGTAGCCTCTGCTTTAGAGTCTTCACACATAAACTCCAGAAAATCCCAATTATCTTCCTCGAAAACAAGGAGTATGTGGTCAATGTAATCGTGCAACTAATTTATAATATGATGAAGTAATGAGTTTTAGTGCTGATCACACAAGAAAATAATTTTGGTTTTAGTAATGAATAAGCAATTTCACAAATTCAAGAAATTAACAAAGATGAATAGTTAGTGACACCTTGCTATAAGGGGATGCCAAATAGTCTATGATTTATAGTTATCGTTAATAAGAATACATTAACGACACCTTGCTATAAGGGTATGCCAAAAAGTCTAGGATTTGTAGATCAACCAACCAAAAGCGGTGAACACGTAAACACATGAACATGTAAGCATAGAACACCAAATCGAGCATTTATTTAAGTAAAGTATACAATAACGTTTGTGGTTTAAGACTCAAGTATAAAGCATTTAATTTAAATAAGAATGAAATGTCACCCCCAAAACGAAAGATTGAAAACGGGGTATGAAAGTATGCACGTTCAAGTAACAAACTTGAAAGATTTGATGATTTGGAGTTTAACCGGAACGATGAGTTTAACGAGCAAAGCCTAGATAAAAGAAAGTCTTGAATTAAAAGGTTGTCTTGAAGGTCTTTAAATGAAATAAATATTGAGAAATGTAAACAATTAAAGTTCAAGGTTTAAAATGTAACTATTTAAGCATTTATAATAATAACCCTTTAAAATGTAAGTTTGCTCGAAACCGGGTTAAAGTATCTAACCTTAATATTTACTTAACCTATGTTAAGTAATAAGGTGGGTAAAATGCAAGAATGCAAGTCCCTTTAGAATAATATACTAAAACGGGTTTTAATGATTGTTCGGGTTGTTGGTTCGGGTCTTGATAATTGGTCAAACCCAAAGTCGACTTTCCAAAATAATGAATGTTATGAGATAACTTGATATAATGCTAAATGTTTATGTTTCCCGTGTATATTTTATTTAATATTTTAATAGTTTTTGTTCGTTGTCAGTCGAGATTTGTATACTACTAACACTTTTATGTTTTGTAGGCATTGGAAGTTGATCGTGATAAAAAAGGGCGAAAAACGAGCTAAAAAAAGCCGAAACGGAGATCCGGAACGCGTCAGGAAGGATCAAAACAGAGAACCGGCCAGACCGGGCCGGTCTGATAGGCCCCCTTGGTGAGACACGCAGCGCCGCGTGGCCAGGTTCCCACATCCTGGTCGCGCGGCGCCTAGGAGTTGCTGGAGGGTTTGTATTTCGTTTTTGCTTTATGTTGGGCCTTGTTTTGGGTATTTAAACATCTTTAACTTAAACCTGAACATAACCTGAAGCCACCAGCCGAATTTGGAGTTCTTGGAAGGATATTTTAGAGTTTTGTGTGGATTTTGAAGGCAAGAGGACAGCCGGTGAAGAGTTACACGTTCACGTTTAGAGATTACGGGTTTTATCGCCTTTAATCTTTCGTTCTTTAGATTTTCACCATGCTTTCAATTTTAATTTTTTTGTTTAAGATAGACTTTGTGATGCTAGGCTAAACTCCATAAACTACCTAGGTCGTGATGAACCATAGTTCGGTTTGATTTTGTAAGGATTTCTTTTCGTTATGGATTTTATGTTCTAAGTAAATTATTGAGTTTGGTTTAATTGATGCGATTGGTTGCTTGGTTTTGTTTACTTGAATTTATTGTTTCACATTGCGCTTGTTGATTGTTTCATAGGATAGGGTTTTGTTAGGTCATTTAGTGTGTGTTCTTGACTAGTTTGTGATTGATATCGATTAAAATCATAGAAACATTAAAATCAATTAAACAGATAAAAGTGAGCTGCTAGCCTAGAAAGTTGTAAGGTGATAGGCTATTGATAGATCTTTGCTTGTCGGGATTGCTAGATTTAGTTCTTCGTAAGGAGTCCGTCTAGATTTGATTGTCAGCTTAGTTTATTAAGTTAATTGAGTCTGCTTTGCTATCTTTGATTTCCGCGCTATAAGGTAGGATTTCTTCATAAAAGATACTTAGACATAAGTTATTAAATAACCGTAAGGAAGTTTAATTCATATAGCTGGTGAGTCTTAAAACTTGTTAGAAATCCATAGGCATCTTCTTGAAGTTCAAGGGTCATGTTCGGGTTTTCTGTCAAGGGTCTATTTCATGATCCCAGTTCCATAACTTGAGTTTTCCATTTAATTAATAACCGTTACTTTGGGGATTCTAGCCTAGGTAGTTATCTTTATCATCTGAATCAATCTAAGTTTTCTTAATTGTTTATTAGTTTAAAGTAATTAGGTTTAAGTTTAATTAATTAATTAGTTTAAGGTAATGATTATGTTTTTATTATTATTATATTTATTAGGCTTAGGCTTTTATTATTTTATTATTAGTTTAATAATTAGTTAATTAAAGTAATCATTAGTTAATCACTATTAAGTTTTAGTTATTAGTTATTTATTATTTAGGTATAATTAGTTTAATAAATCCCCCTCAAATATTATTAATAAATAGTCGTGTCTTGTAGTTGAGTCTTGTTTGCTAGTTTCGTAATTTAAAGACTCTCGTGGGTTCGATATCCAGACTTACTTAGTTGTACTAGAGTCGACCGGTTCACTTGCCTTAGGGTCTAGAGTATTACTTAGTGTCAAGTTTTTGCGTATTTTTATTTGACTACTTTTAGCCCATCAAGTTTTTGGCGCCGTTGCCGGGGATTCTTAGCGATTGTGTTATTTGCTTTATTTGGACTTATTTGCTACATACGTGCTATTTGTGTTATTTTCGTTTGAGTCATAGGAGTCCAATTAAATTTTAGTTTATTTTTTGTTTTAGTTTTTATTTTTAGTCTACTTACTTGGTCTGTTGCGTTTTTTAGGTATATGCCACATCTTTGTTCGCAAGGACCACCGCTGGATAATCTGGATTTTTCCCCGTTTAAAATCGAAGCTAGCTCGTCAGCAGAGAAACCACCATCAGAAGCTAGTTCTACACCAAAATCGTCACCACACAGTTCACCACCAGAAAGTCCCAGAAGTCAACCAGAAGTTCCAATGGCCGACGACAGAACAATTCCTGCTCAAGCCTTCGATGGCTTAACCGGAAACCAGTCATGCATATGTCATGAACAACATCGTTCAAACTAATCAGTTTCATTGGCGTGATGACGAAGATGCACCCACAAACATTTACCGACTTTACCGCATTTTGAAAAATTTTAATTTACATGGTGCTACTGAAAATGCTATTTTCTTCCATCTTTTTTCTTTTTCACTTGCATGTAAATCAGCTCTCTGGCTCGACACTCAGCCGCTGGCACGTTCACCACTTGGGAAGCACTACGTTCTGCATTTATCAAGAGATACTTCCCACTGGCTAAAGCGGCTATTCTTCGTGATCAGATTCACTCATTTCACATAGATCCAGATGAACAATATTGCCATGCTTGGGAGCGTTTTCAGAATTTGCTTGCCCGTTGTTCACAGAATGGTCTTACACCATGGGTTTTCGTGGAAAAGTTTTACAACGGGATGACATATGAAACCCAAGTCGTTTTGACACTGCTGCTGGAGGTAACTTAATGGCAAGGAAAAATGTCACCAAATGTAACGAGTTGTTTGAAAGATTCGCTCAATCGGGGCCACAACGCGGGAATTCCACTCCCGTTAGCAGTACATCCTCATTTTCTCGAGGTGTACACCAGGTTAATCTGGATACTACTGTGGCTGCTGCTTTGGAATCATTAACCCGAGAGTGAAGGAACTTAAGACTAAGGTGGACAAGTGTGAGTTTTGTAGAGGTGGACATGGCACATTGGAGTGCCCGGCGATGAATCAACAAGTCGAGTTTGTTGGTGGTCAGAACAGGTTTTCCAACAATTACAACAACAACAACAATCATAATTGGAACACCTACAAGAACCCGAATCAGAACAACTCCAATTGGCTTCCTTCAGGACGCACCATCCGGCTATCAAAATTCTTACAATCAAGGACACGGTCAGTAAAATAATAATAATAATAACAATGGTACTAATATTCAAAATAATGTGCAGGATTCTAATGGAGGAATGGGACGTCTAGAGGAGATGATGAAGCAAATCTTGGAGAGAGATCAAGTTACACAGAAAAAGTTTTCCGAACACGATTTTCTCTTCAAGAATCAACAATCTTCTTTACTTGACCTTCAAAGGTCCGTTGGTGATATTTCTCATCGTCTCGATGAAAGGCCTCAAGGATAGTTTTCGGGTTCTACTCAGCCGCTCAATTGAAAGCAATTACTACTTGTAGAGGAAGGGTTTTGAGTCCCGAGGTTGTTAAAGAAAGGCTTGGAATTGAAGAAGAGGAAGTGGTAGATGAAGAGATTGAGATGGAGGCTCTGGGTAAGTCACAAGTTAAAATACGAATTATTGAGCCACAAGTTAAGAAAAAGCCGGTTGTATTCCGACCACCACCCGAAATTAATATTGCCCATGTTTCTTATCCCGCTCGTCTCAAGAATCAAAAGTACACGCAGGAATACGGGGGATATGTTCCGACAGTTAAAGATCAATCTTTCGTTTGTTGAAGCCCTCCAACACATGCCAAAATATGCGAAATTTTTGAAAGACTTGCTCAAGAGAAAAGATCGGTTGGGAGAGATTTCATCTATTCCACTTAGCGGGGATTGTTCGGCGGTTGTGTTGAATCGGAACCCGGAAAAGTTATTGGATCCGGGTGTGTTTACAATCCCGTGTACGTTCGGAAGTGATATGATGAGTCAAGCGTTGGCGGATTTGGGTGCGAGTATTAATCTTATGCCATATTCGTTGTTTGAGAAGTTGGAGTTTGGGGAACTTAGACTGACTCGTATTTCGTTGTCGTTGGCAGATCGTTCGGTCAAGTATCCGCGAGGTATTATTGAGAATTTTCTAGTGAAAGTTGACAAATTTGTATTCCCAGTTGATTTTGTAGTACTTGACATGGAGGCCGACGAGAAGGTCCCCCTTATTCTTGGTCGGTCGTTTTTTAGAACGGCTAGGGCTCTTATTAATGTGTATGAGGGGAGGATCACACTTCGGGTTGGTGATGAGAATGTTACTTATGATATTGCAAAGTCCATGAAGCACCCGGGTGATAATGATGATTTTAGTGGTCCATGCCATTCGGTGTATTTTCTTAATTCTTTTATTCCGGGTTTGGATAAGTGTCTTGATTATATCTGTTGAACCGATTTGGTTGGGATGGATGTGGATGAAGAGTTGACGGATATTATGGAGGATAGTGAGGAAGAAGTGGTAAATGATGTTTCTTGGTTGGCGGAGATTATAGAGGTTAGTAAGATTATTTGTGAGAAAGAGGCGGAAAAACCTGCTTCATTGGAATTAAAGGTTCTTCCGTCATATTTAGAATATGCGTATCTTGAAGAGGGTTCGGATTTTCCCATTATTGTTTCTTCTAAGTTGAGTGAGGAAGAGAAGTCGAGCTGATAGAGGTATTGAAAATGAATAAAGGGGCGATTGCATGGAGACTTTCATATATTCAAGGTATTAGCCCCGCTTATTGTACCCATCGGATTTTGATGGAAGATGAGTATAAACCGGTGGTTCAACCCCAAAGACATTTGAATCCAAATATGCAAGAGGTTGTCAAGAAAGAGGTGCTTAAGTTGTTGGATGCCGGAGTGATTTATCCAATTTCGAATTCCCCATGGGTAAGTCCAACTCAAGTTGTTCCAAAGAAAGGGGGATGACAATTGTCATGAATGAAAAGAATGAACTTATCCCTTCGCGTACGGTTACCGGTTGGCCGGTTTGTATTGACTACCGGAGGTTGAATGACGCTACTCGAAAAGACCACTTCCGGTTGCCGTTTAATGATCAAATGTTGGAGTGTCTCGCAGGCCAGCAATTTTATTGTTTGTTTTTCAGGTTATTTTCATATTCCAATCGCACCGAAATACCAAGAGAAGACAACTTTTACGTGTCCATATGGTACATATGCGTATCGTCGCATGTCGTTTGGGTTGTGTAATGCTCCGGCTACCTTTCAGCGTTGTATGGTGGCAATTTTTCAGGATATGATAGAGACGTCCATGGAGGTTTTTATGGACGCTTTTTCAGTGTACGGTAATTCTTTCGATCATTGTTTGGGTAATCTTAAGAGAATGTTGAAGAGGTGCATTGAAACGAAGTTAATGTTGAATTGGGAAAAGTGTCATTTCTATGGTGACAGAAGGGATAGTCTTGGGTCATAAAGTTTCAAGAGATGGTATAGAGGTAGATCGGGCGAAGATTGACACTATTAGTAGGCTTCCTCCACCGACAAATGTTAAGGCTATAAGAAGTTTTCTCGGTCACGCGAGTTTCTATCGGCGGTTTATTAAAGACTTTTCAAAGATCACCCGCCCGATGACCCGATTATTAGAGAAAAATATCCCTTTTGTGTTCGATGAGGAGTGTTTGAAGGCGTTCAAGTTTTTGAAAGATCAACTCGTCTCCTATTCTCGTGTCACCGGATTGGAATTTACCTTTTGAGCTCATGTGTGATGCGAGCAATTATGCGGTTGGAGCAGTTTGGGGGCTAAGGCGTGAGAAACATTTTCACCCTATTTATTATGCAAGCAAGACGTTGAATGATGCCCAAGAAAACTACACCACCACCGAAAAAGAAGTCCTAGCCGTTGTGTTTGCATTTGACAAGTTTCGGTCTTATCTTGTGCTTTCAAAAACCACCGTTTTTACCGATCATGCAGCTTTGCGTTTTGTCTTTCATAATAAAGAGGTGAAGCCCGTCTCATACGATGGATTCTTTTACTTTCCAAGTTTGATATAGAGATTAAAGACAAGAAAGGGGCGGAAAATGTTGTGGCGGTTCATCTTTCCTGTTTAGAGGATCCGAAAAGAGAAGAGATTCGTGAGGAAGAGATTGGTGCTAGATTCCCGCATGAGTCGATTGATTTTGTTACGGTCGAAAAGCAAGGTTTGCCATGGTTCACTGATTTTGCAAATTATTTATGTACGGGCCTTGTGTTGAAAGGGATGACTACTCAACAAAAGAAGTAGTTTTTCCGGGATGTTACTCGGTATGTTTGGGACGATCCTTTTCTTTTCAACATTGGTGGTGACCAAATTATTAGAAGACGTGTGTCGAAAGAAGAAGGGTTGAATATTCTAAAGCATGTTAATGAAGGTTTTACGGGAGGTCATCACGGAGCGCATGCCACGGCTCAAAAGGTATTTGATAGTGGTTTTTATTGGCCGTCAGTTGTAAAATATGCGGTTGAATTTGTTAAGACGTGTGATGCTTGTCAACGCACCGGAAATATTTCATCGAAAAACGAGATGCCTCAAAACCCTATACAAACTCTTGAAATTTTTGATGTTTGGGGCATCGATTTTATTGGACCATTTTCCATTTCCGGTGGTCACAAGTATATTCTAGTGGCGATAGATTACGTTTCCAAGTGGGTTGAAGCCCAAGCATGGGCCACAAATGATGCTAGAGTTGTTATGAAGTTTTTAAAGAAGTTGTTTACTCGTTTCGGAACTCCACGGGCGATTATTAGTGATCGAGGTACTCATTTTTGTAATGTCGTCATGGAGAAAGCACTATCTCGTTATGGAGTTACTCATCGCACCTCTACCACTTACCATCCCCAAACGAATGGTCAAGTCGAGAATGCTAATAGAGGGGTGAAGAGAATTTTAGAGAAGACAGTGGGAATAAGTTGGAAAGATTGGTCGGAGAAATTGGATGACGCGCTATGGGCATTCAGAACCGTGTACAAGACACTGTTGGGTACTACGCAGTTTATGTTAGTTTACGGTAAAGCATGTCATCTTCCCGTTGAGTTAGAGCATCAGGCGTTTTGGGCATTGAAGAAGGTAAATGTTGATCTTACTGAGGCCGCTAGGAAGAGGTATTTTCAAATTCATGAGTTAGAGGAACTTCGTGATGCGGCGTATTCTCGATCGTTGAATATCAAGGAAAAGACGAAAGTGTTGCACGATCAACACTTAAAGGGAGGTAAAGACTTCAAGAAAGGTGATAAAGTATTGTTATTTAATTCTCGTTTGAAGTTATTTGCAGGTAAGTTGAGATCCAAGTGGACGGGACTGTATTTGGTGAAGGAAGTATTCCCATATGGAACGGTGGAGTTAGAGAATACGGACAATAGAACTTCGTGGAAAGTAAATGGACATCGTCTAAAGCATTATCTTGGAGGGTCGGAGGATGCAACCGAGGTGGAGGAAACTCCCCTCGATCCATCGAATTAAATCATCGATGGGTTCTTGAGTGAAAACTCAAGTGTAGAGTTTGTAAAATTTCTTTATTTTATTTCCGTTTCTTTGAGTCACTAACTGTAGTTTTTGTAGTTTGATTGCGTCGTCGAGTCAATTCAAGGAATCATCACCATCATAACGAGAGGTTTTACGAGGATTCAAAGGATGCCATGTAAATTTTGCACGTAAAAATAAGATAAAATGGGCATAACAAAGAATTAGAAATTTTCTAAGGCAAAAATGCTCTAAAAAAACGTCATATCTTTCTGTTAAAAGTGCCTATCGTGCGCGGCGGGGGTTAATCAATTTGGCCGCGCGACGCGGAGCCAGGAAACCTCCCAGCTACGCACGCCGCGTAGCGCGGAGGGGGTAGGCCAAAGAGGCCGCGCGACGCGGCTGACCCACAGACCCCATATCCGATTTTTTTTTGCCTTTTTACACCAAAATATCAAGTTTTTCACCACTTTTTCAAATCCCTCTTTCACCCCCAAACCCTAACCCGTGATTTCTTCATCCTCTCCACCAAAATCTACCAATTTTGCAAAATTATTCTTCAAATCAAACCTCACAATCACCTTCCTATCTCTAATATCATAACCCACCATCAATTTTAACCGAATCTTCACTAATTCTATCACTTGCACACACTTTAGTTCTTAATTTTTGCAAGTTCATCTGGGTTTTACACTACTTCAAGGTATGATTTCTTGTAATTTTTGTACTCTTTGTGTATTATAATATTAGTTTTAGCTTTAGTTTTACTAACTTTGTTGTCGGGTTTTGCTCAAGTAAGTTGTATAAGTTGGTTTTTGGGTGCGGTTTGGTATGGTTTGGTAGTTTATTTGAGTTGTTGGGTGCGGTTGGTTGGGTTGGAATATGTTGAAAATTTATTTTTCGCGGTTGCGGTTGGGTCGGTTTGGGATTATACCGAGTGTATTAAGTGTTGGGATGTTGGACTTTGATGTTTTTAGTGGTTAAAACGAGACGAAAAACACTTTTTATGCAAAATATATTTTACCAAAGTGTGGTTTTCCGCTCGTTTTCGACTCAATTTTTCAGGTTGTTGGCACTTGGGTTTAATTGGGACAATTAAAGTGCCGGAAGGAGGTGATGTTTGTTGAGTCGGTATCAATGTTTTCGGGTTTCCAAACTAGTAAAAGTCTTAAAATGTTGGTTTTCCGTTAGCTTTATAGTAAAAATATACACCGCTCGCACGTATGAGAGAACGTCATAGAGATCAAGATCTAGCCGCTAATACGATACATCAACACGAAATCGAAACTTTAAATATAATACTTTATTGATAATTTAGTGTAAATACATTAGAGAGAATAATAAGTTATGGAGAGGATAACTTAAACTATGTACAAGTTCTCTACTAAATTATGAGCATAAGCTCCCTATTTATAGGCTATTTACAATATACGTTAAATACAAAGACTAAACCGCCTATAACTTATTCGATCGCTACGGACACCAAAACTGTGCACTAACAGACTCCCCCTTTTCCGTAGCTATCGAATACTTTATCCTTGAATACTTTAACTGCAAATCACCAGTCACAAACCGTGCACTAACAACATACTCAGTTTTCATTTAAATTAGTCGGTTTGAATTATTTTGTAACCCGGATTTCCAAATTTAATTTATTTTCAGTTTTTAATGTAAAAAAAGTTTAAAAAAATCCGAAAATTTAAAAAATATTTTGTTTTATTCTTTTTAGTTTATTTACTTACTCCCATGTTTTGGTTGCTTGTTTAATTGTGTTTAGGATGTCGAAAGAGGCGGGAAAACGCAAAAGAGGCCCGGTTCCGCGACCGCAAGGTGAGCCGGACCCGGTTATTTTTATGGAGCCGAGTACTTGTGTGACTGAATACCAAGCCGGACCGATTGTGGCAAATAGAAAAGCTCCAAACCTTATTGATAGTTCATTGCTTAAGTTTAAGGAGAATTCACATGAATATGGTCGATTGTGTAAGCTCATCAATTCGGATCTTCTCACTTTTAAAACTATTGATTGGGATTTATTGAATGCGATTGGTCAAAGAAGGCATATTGAGGAGTTATTGGGCTCGAAATTTATGACTATGCTATGTCTTGACGAACCGCAATACCATAAATTGACTTTAGAATTTTTTAGCACTTTTCAATATAAAGATGGTAATTTTGATCAATTAGATGCGGTGTCGTTCGCATTGGGAAGAAAATTGTATGATATTACTATCGCGAAGTTTGCGGTAGTGAGCGGGTTTTATACGGAGGATGAGGTGAAAAATCCGGGTTTACTGACGAGTATTCGAGGTGCGTTCACGAGTAAACAAGAGGTGACTTTTGGTCAGGAAGAATTGGCTGCGTTTTGGAATAAGATTGCTATTTGTCCGTTCTCGGGATCGATTGTGAGCTCGGATATTCGGGATCCGGTGCTTCGTTTTATTCAAAGGATTTTGGTAAACACATTAAATGGTCATGGTTCGGGCGATAACAAAGTTAACTGGTTGGATATATTTTGTTTGTTGGCGATGGTAGAGAAGGTCCCAGTTAATTACGCGAGTCTTTTGGCAGTTTCTTTCCATCGAACGAGACGTGGTGGAAGTAAAAATAGGTCAAAGCTAGACATGGGCCCATACATCACACTCATTGCTCGAAATTTGGGTGTGCTTGAGAAGTTTAAACCGAAATACATGAGATTGGGACCCGGAAGAGAGTTTGTGGGAGTTAAAGATTTGAGAAAGGCAGGTATTTTGAAGATGAGTGACCCGTTACAGTGGAAAAATGTTAAGTTGGGTCCACAGGTTCATCCACCGACGAACACCGAGGCTTCTGCGTCTATGCGAGCCGCTTTACCTGCACGTCATCAGAGGCAACTACACAGATCTAAGAGACCGGGTGTTCAGTTTCCGGTCAGAGAGCCTCGCCCCGAGACTATTACTATGGACTCATTGTTTGACCGGATGGAGTCCGGTTTTGATCAAATTAGGGGTTATGTGACCGAGCAGCGTGATGAGTTGAGACAGATGATGCAAGAACAGCAGCAGATGATAATGGCGAATCAGAGAAGGCAAGATGAGCATATGAGGTATTTGATGAATGGGTTGAGGATTGGTTTACCTGTTTCTCTCCGACAGCTGGATGTTGTGGGTCCGAGCTGGTCGAGTGCCCCGTGTGGTTCGGGGTATGGTTATAGAGCACCGATTTACAGTCCGGTTCATCGAAATTTGATAATGCAGAGCCATTCCCCTATTATGAGCAGGAGTCGGAGGAAGAGGAGGACGAGGATTGAGCTTGGGTTGACGAGCCAGCATGGGAGTTTATATCTTTTAGGATGTTTTTATTTTTTTAAGATGTTTTTATTTTTTTTATTTTTTTTATTTGGTCTGTACTGATATTATTTTAGACTATTTGGTTGGGTTGGTGGTTTGGAAGTTGGTGGATATGAAAACTTATAAGTAACTTTTATTTTTTAGATATTGTGTTTGATGTTACTTAGGTTTGTTGAGATGAGTGACCGTATCCGTTCAGAAAGAGAGAATGAGTTACCAATTCATGTTGAGCGGTCGGTAAGGAGAGCACCCATGGAAATAGACTGGCACATTGACAGTCTCGCATATTATCAGCTAAGTCTTTTCCAGTGTACTTTGTTTTTATGTTTTTATTTTTATGTCTTTGTTTTTATCTTTTTAGGTTTTTGCTTTTTATTTTTATAATTTTTTCTTTTGTTTTAAATTTTGTCAAGTCGTGTTTCCCGTGCCCGCATTGAGTACAATGTAAAATTTAAGTGTGGGGATGGGACACAAGTGTTTCAGCTAATTTTAGTTTTGATTTCGTTTTTATACTTGAGTTTTTAGTAGTTAAAAATAAAATTAAAAAAAATTGAAAAAATGTTTTAAAAATGTCCCTTGAATATAATTTTTTTTTGCGTTAAAGTGGTAGATGATGATATTTGTCAGAAATTGGTATTTCAAACTACTAATAATATGAGATAAATAAAATAAAGCGCACTTAACTTGGGATGTGTCGGTAGGCTCAGCCTTGAAAATGAAAAGGCAATTTATAAAATGGGTCGGAAATCTCTTGTGGGTAAAGCGTTTTGTCCGTGCAAGATAAGTAATGAAAGGTTGGGCCATACTCAAGCCTCAATTCTTGGTATGAAAAGTGGAAATATTATAAAGTTTGAAAAGTTTAAAAATATTGAATACGTTATCATATGATGCTTGGGTAGGTTTAACGTTAGAGTATGTCGTATAGCCTGTGATATAAATCTTAAACTGCTAGTTTTAGTGTTTTATACATCATTGGCGTATGGTTTCATAACCATAAATCTTGTATTGATGGGATGCCCTGGTTCCAGAGACTATGGTTCTATATGCAGTCTATTCATCCGGGTAATCACAATTCCAAATGGGGTTGTGAATATTTAAAATAAAGCTAAAAAAAGAGCAAAGCCACAGATTTTTGCCACATAAGTCTTTAAACATGATCACAAAAAGTATAAAAGTACAAATACACTACAGACTTAATCATCCACGTTGTTAGCCATGTGGGGTCCCCTTGCTCGTGTTTCATTACCATTAAGAAACGGACCACAAGGGACACGCCACATGTAAGCCCTACAGATGAAATTTTGCATACTCACTTATGGTAATGGTTTGGCGTATTGCTTGATAACGGGGGTATGTCATGTTGTGGGGAACACTAGTTATTAATTAATTGTACCTTAATCGTATCTAATGGCTTCTAGGTATTCTTTGATGCTTAAGCTTAGGTGGATAAACAATACCCTTGATCGTCTTAACTATTCATGAAAAAAATAGAGCAACAAAAGTTTTAAATCTGCTAATTTTGAGGTTTAAGTCAAGTTGGGGTGGTCTGGTCCGGTAAAAGCTGAAAATAAGCGGGTCTTAATTGTGTAAACCACTGAGTAATAATATTGTCGGGTCTTATTTGTCCCGGTAAAGATTAGGGCATGGGTTTAAGTAGACAACAATATCGATAATCGCGGTTTTTGCGTCATTCTGAGCTTTAAAAATTAACCTATATGTTTGTAAGACTATATCTTCCAATTCTGATCCAACTGCATCAAACTTTTTCAGGGACGAAAAAAAAATAAGTGTGGGGATATTTGATATAATGCTAAATGTTTATGTTTCCCGTGTATATTTTATTTAATATTTTAATAGTTTTTGTTCGTTTTTAGTCGAGATTTGTATACTACTAACACTTTTATATTTTTTAGGCATTGGAAGTTGATCTTGATCAAAAAGGGCGAAAAACGAGCTAAAAAGAGCCGAAACGGAGATCCGGAACGCGTCAGGAAGGATCAGACCAGAGAACCGGTCAGACCGGGCCGGTCTGACCGGCCCCCTTAGTGAGACACGCCTCGCCGCATGGTCAGGTTCCCACATCCTAGTCGCGCGGTGCCTAGGAGTTGTTGGAGGGTTTTTTTTCGTTTTTGCTTTATGTTGGGCCTTGTTTTGGGTATTTAAACATCTTTAACTTAAACTGGAACATAACTTGAAGCCACCAGCCGAATTTGGAGTTCTTGGAAGGATATTTTCGAGTTTTGTGTGGATTTTGAGGGCAAGAGGACAGCCGGTGAAGAGTTACACGTTCACGTTTAGAGATTACGGGTTTTATCGCCTTTAATCTTTCGTTCTTTATATTTTCACCATGTTTTCAGTTTTAATTGTTTTGTTTAAGATAGACTTTGTGATGCTAGGCTAAACTCCATAAACTACCTAGGTCGTGATAAACCTTAGTTCGGTTTAATTTTGTTTGGATTTCATTTCGTTATAAATTTTATGTTCTAAGTAAATTGTTGAGTTTGGCTTAATTGATGCGTTTGATTGCTTGGTTTTGTTTACTTGAATTTATTGTTTCACATTGCCCTTGTTGATTGTTTCATAGGATAGGGTTTGTTAGGTCATTTACTGTGTGTTCGTGACTAGTTTGTGATTGATAGCGATTAAAATCATAGAAACATTAAAATCAATTAAACATATATAAGTGAGCTGCTAGCCTAGAAAGTTGTAAGGTGATAGGCTATTGATAGATCTTTGTTTGTCGGGATTGCTAGATTTAGTTCTTCGTAAAGAGTCCATCTAGGTTTGATTGTCAGCTTAGTCTATTAAGTTAATTGAGTCTGCTTTGCTATCTTTGATTTCCGCGCTGTAAGGTAAGATTTTGTCATAAAAGATACTTAGATATAAGTTATTAAATAACCGTAAGGAAGTTTAATTCATATAACTGGTGAGTCTTAAAACTTGTTAGAAATCCATAGGCGTGTTCTTGAAGTTCAAGGGTCCTGTTCGGGTTTTCTTTCAAGGGTCTATTTCATAATCCCAGTTCCATAACTTGAGTTTTCCATTTAATTAATAACCGTAACTTTGGGGATTCTAGCCTAGGTAGTTATCTTTATCATCTGAATCAATCTAAGTTTTCTTAATTGTTTATTAGTTTAAAGTAATTAGGTTTAAGTTTAATTAATTAATTAGTTTAAGGTAATGATTATGTTTTTATTATTATTATATTAATTAGGTTTAGGGTTTTATTATTTTATTATTAGTTTAATAATTAGTTAATTAAAGTAATCATTAGTTAATCATTAATAAGTTTTAATTATTTTTTAGGTTTAATTAGTTTAATAAATCTCCCTCAAATATTATTGTCAAGTTTTAGCGTATTTTTATTTGACTACTTTTAGCACATCATAACTCCATAAAACTTAATAAGAATTAACCAAGTATGTAGTTCTATTGTTTTAGAACTAGCAACGCACGTTAGCGAGTGTTCGGTTTTGTCGGTCCAAACTTTGTTATGAGATCAAGTTTTATCCAAAATTTCCAAGTACTTAAAAAAATAATTAAAATCAATTTAGAAAGTATTTTTAAAGATTTATACAAGTCTTGATAGCTAAAAACACACTTGTGTGTCTTAAGCGAGTGAAAATCAGTTTAGTTCGGTTTGGTTCGGTTTTCATCTCACAATAAGTTCATAGATGCACATGCCAAAATATCAAAGAACTTGTATAATAATGTACAAATGAAAATACTTAAGTTTTATAACCAAAAAGTTAACAATGAAGTCTTTAAACGAAAATTCGGTTTTCGGTTAGGATCTTGGTTTGGGTTAAGACCGAGGTAAGATTTCACACCCATAACCATAGAACTCGTAAAAATGATTTTAAAAACTTAAATCTAACAATAAGCATGTTTAAACAATTATTTAACAAAAACAAGTAAACAAAGTTCGGTTTACGGTTTAGAGCTATTTACGGTTAAACCGAGGCTAGACTCTTAGAATCCATAACCATGAAACTTGTAAATATGACAAATAAACTAAAATGAGCAGAATTTAAGCATGGTTAATATGTATAAAAAAGTTATATAAATATATATATATATATATATATATATATATATATATATATATATCAAGGAATCAAAAGTCCTCCATGTAGCATTGCGTTACAAGGTCCGACACTCCACGTACCGAGACCGGGAAAATGACTACCAAAGATAACAACGGGTGTATATTATATATATGTTGTACAAGCATATTCAAGTATTAGTAAGACTACATAAGCTAATTAAAATGAAAGATTTAACTCAATTTGACTTTTGAAAGTCAAACCTTCAAGAACGCTAAAATAACAACCTTGAATCTTTGTATTTGACAGAGAATTTGAAGATGTAGCAGGAGAAAATGAAGGGAAATGGTGGTGTATATATAGGGTAAGAATAAGGGTCAAATATTGGTGTAAATATCAAGTAACTGCATGCAAAATGGATCAAGACAAGACATAAAAATACAAAATACGAGCTTCTGATCTGGGTTCTGGTCGCGATATGCGACCCCTTGGGGTATCCCCCATCGCGTAGCGCGATGGGGTTGGTCACCAGATTTTCCAAACTTTCAAAAATGACAGATTTAGCCCCCGAAGTTCGTTTTAAGTGATTTTAACGTGTTTTAAGAACCGAAAAGAATGTTTTCAAGACCCAACAAGTGTAAAACAATATTGTAACATAAAATCCATCTTTTTGATTATATCATAAGCTTTGGTTTACAAAACGGGTCGGTTTACATAATAAATGGATACAAAACGAATACTAATCGAGACCCGAAATTGACGAATGTCACAGTATCCCCTACTTTAGGAAATTTCGTCCCGAAATTAAGACGAAGATGACGATACAAAACAGGTCAGTTTTTATTGCGTCTTCTCGTTCCCAAGTGAATTCCGTGCCACGCCGTGATCCCGATTGAACTTTGACTAACCAAATACGACTACGCTTGGTTTTCTTCACGTTGCGATCCATGATCTCAACGGGTCGTTCAACCATGATCATTGACTGATCGACATGTACTTCGTCGAAAGGTATATGGAGATTACCCTCGGCTAAACACTTTTTAAGACTCGAAACATGAAATGTCGGATGAACACCGACAAGTTCTTCCGGTAGTTCGAGTCGATAAACTACCTTCCCAACACGCTCAAGGATTTTGAAAGGACCAACGAAACGATGAGCTAGCTTACCCTTCTTTCCGAAACGAACTACCCCTCTTCCAAGGAGATACTTTCCATAGGACAAGGTCATCAACATTAAATTCGATTGGTTTTCGCCTTTTGTCGGCGTAACTCTTCTGACGACTACTAGCGGCTAGGAGGTTCTTACGGATTTAATCAATCACGTCGGTAGCTTCGTGGACCATTTCGGGTCCCGTGATTTGAGCTTCACTGATTTCGTTCCAACTAATCAGGGAACGACATTTACGACCGTAAAGAGCTTGAAAAGAAGCCATATCAATGCTAGAATGATAGCTATTGTTATAGGAAAACTCGATGAAAGGAATTTGAGAATCCCAATTCCCACCGAAATCAAGAACACACACTCGTAGAATATCCTCGAGTGTTTGAATCGTACGTTCGGATTGACCGTCCGTTTGAGGATGATAAGCGGTGTTAAGATCGAGACGTGTTCCCAAAGTTTCTTGAAGTGAACGCCAAAAATGGGAGGTAAAACGAGGATTGCATCGGAGATGATAGATAATGGCGAACCGTGTCAGCACACAATTTCTTGAACTTAGATTTGAGCAAGATACTCGACAGAATACTTCTCGCGGATCAGAATGAAATGAGCAGATTTGGTCAAACGATCGATGATCACCCAAATGTTATCGTTTCCTTTTTGGGTGTTGGGTAGTTTAGTGATAAAGTCCATAGCAATGTCTTCCCATTTCCAAACGGGAATCGGTGGTTGCTCGAGTAGACCAAAATGTCTTTGGTGTTCGGCTTTGACTTTTAAGCAAGTAAGACATTTTGATACAAACAACGCTACGTCCTTTTTCATACCTGGCCACCAAAAGGTAGCACGAAGATCGAAATACATCTTATTCGCACCGGGATGAACGAAATACCGCGAATTATGAGCTTCGTCGAGTATACAAATACGAAGGTCATCGCGATCGAGAACCCACAAACGATTAAGAAAGCACAAGAGGCCATCGGGTTTGGTTTCGAGTTGAAGTTCGGCTCCACATGACATTTCTTCGTACATGTTACCTTCTTTAATGGAAGTACGTTGAACTTGAAAGATACAAAGTTGAAGATCGGTTTGAACAACAACGCTTAAGAGCAGAACGGATTTAACATTAACTTGTCTACTTAGGGCGTCGGCGACAACATTGGCTTTACCGGGATGGTAGCGAATCTCGCAATCGTAATCACTAAGTAATTCAGCCCATCGTTGTTGTCTCATGTTGAGATCTTTTTGGTCAAAAATATGTTGAAGGCTTTTATGATCGGTAAAAACCACACATTTCGTACCATAAATGTAATGTCTCTAGATTTTGAGAGCGAAAACGACGGCACAAAGTTCAAGATCATGAGTCATATAATGCTTCTCGTTGACCTTTAGTTGCCTTGATGCGTAAGCGATGACTTGACCTCGTTGCATGAGGACACAACCAAGGCCTTGATGGGAGGCATCGCAAAATATAACAAAATCGTCGTTTCCATCAGGAAGGGTTAGAACATGAGTATTTCAAAGCAAGTCCTTGAGAGTACCAAAGATTTCCTCTTGCTTCGAACCCCAATCGAATGGTTTCCCTTTATGAGTGAGGGAGGTAAGAGGCAAAGAGATCTTGGAAAAATTCTGAATGAAACGCCGATAATACCAGACCAAAGCGTGGAAGGATCGAATTTCCGAGGGAGTCGTTGGAGTTTTCCAATCCTTAACGGTCTCAATTTTAGCGGGATCAACATGAATACCTTTGTCGTTTAATGTGTCCTAAATATTGAACTTCCTCGAGCCAAAATTCGCATTTGGAGAATTTGGCGTAGAGTCGTTCGTTTCTAAGGTGCTCGAGAATGGAATGCAAACAATGCTCATGTTCGGTTTTGGATTTAGAAAAGATAAGAATGTCATAAATAAAGACAATAACGAATTTATGAAGGAATGGTTTGCAAACGCGGTTCATGAGGTCCATAAATACCGCAGGTGCATTTGTTAACCCGAAGGGCATGACCAAAAATTCAAAATGTCCATATCGAGTACGGAAAGCGGTTTTAGGAATGTCTTCTTCACGAACACGCAATTGATGATAACCCAATCGAAGATCGAATTTTTGAGAAACAATTTGCGTCTTGAAGTTGGTCGAATAGGTCGTCGATTCGTGGCAAAGGATAACGATTTTTTATAGTGAGATTGTTAAGCTCTTGGTAATCGATGCACATACGAAAAGAACCATCTTTCTTTTTCACGAAGAGAGCGGGAGCGGCTCAAGGAGAAGAGCTTGGACGAATGAAACCTTTATCGGAAAGTTCTTTGAGTTGGTTCGACAGTTCTTGCATTTCCGACATGACTAAACGATAAGTAGCCTTGGCCACGGGCATTGCGGCGGGCACAAGATGAATTCGAAATTCAACCGGATGAACGGGTGGAAGACTGTTGACATCATCGGGAAAGACATCGAGGAAATCACGAACGAAATATCTTGGATGTTCCTTTCCTTTTTGTCTTTTGTCACCACGAGAGCTAGAAACGGAACATACTTTTGGCGTAAGTACTTTTGCGATTGGGAGCACGACATGAGATTAAGTCTTCTAGAAGTTGTGTTGACGAAGACTTTAAGAATTTTACCGTTGACAAGCGGAATGCGAATGAATTTATCGAAACAAACGACTTCAGCACGGTGCAAAGATAACCACTCCATGCCTACTATGACATCGAAACTTCCCATTTGCATCGGGATGAGATCGATGGAGAATTTATGCTTGGAAAGAATGAGAGAACAATCGCGATCGACAAAATTGATAGTAATGGAATTGCCATTGGTGACTTCAGCAGAAAACGGTCGGGAAAGCTTGGTTCGAGGCATAGCAAATTTAGACTCAAATTTCAAAGAAATAAAACTTCTATCGGCACCAGTATCAAATAAAATAGAAGCCAAATGATGGTTCACCAAAAACATACCGATCACAACATCGTTTTCCACTTGAGCTTGATTTGCATTCATCATAAAAGCTCGCCTTTGATTTCCATGGTTGACTTGAGGTGCTTGCGGGGGAGGAGGAGGAGGTGGTGCTTGTATGGCTTGGATGGGTTGGATAAGTGGTGCATTGAGTTGAGGAAGTTGGGGTTGGTAAGTTTGAACTTGGTAGGCTTGGGTTTGGTAGTAAGGTACAGTAATGGTTTGGTTAGCAAAAGCGAGGCGAGGACAATTGTTGCAGAAATGGTTAGGGTCGCCACAATTGAAGCAAGATCGGGGTTGTTGGGATTGGTTTTGTGGGTAGGGAGCATATCGGTTTTGGGAATTTTGGGGGATGGTTCTTGGTTGGTTAGGTTGGGTTCGTTGTGCTGATCGGCATGTAGTGTTGAGATGACCCAAACGGTTACAAATGGTACAATGGCGACAGGGCACGTGTGAGGGGTGGTGATGTTGGCAATTGTTGCAGAGCGGCGAGGTACCGGTATAGGGTCTTCGGGTTTGAGGTGGAGCTTGGGTTTGTTGTTGTGGTTGGAGTTGAGTAACGGCGAAGTTTCGGTAGTTAGTCTTGGGTTTCTTTTTGTTGTTGTTGTTGTTGTGACGGGATGAGTTGGAGTAGTTAATGGCTTGTGGTGCGGGTTCAACCTTGGCTTGCGGTGCGGGTTCGGGCTTGGCTTTCTCACTTGACTTCTAAAGGGTTAGGGTACCCGCCTTCACATGATTTTCCGATATCGCACCGGCTAGAGTGATGGCGTCCTCATGGTTCACGGGTTTGCTACTCATAAAAGAGTCCCGGATTTGCATCGGTAGACCCCCAATGTAGTTGTCAAGCTCACGCTCAGCCGGGGTAACCAAGTGAGGGACGAGAATGCTAAACTTGTGAAAACGGAGTGAATAGGTGGCATTATCACCACTGTCTTGCTTGAGGTTTCAAATTCCTCCTCGAGCTTTTGGAGCTCGTGTTTAGGACAAAATTTCTTCATCATAAGTGCCATGAGGTCGGACCATGGGAGAGCCATAGCCGTTTCCGACCCTTGGAGGTGCATGAAACTACCCCACCATGTTAGAGCGGTTTTTCTAAACATGCTTGAAGCGAAATTTGTCTTTTTCGCATCGGGGCATTCGCTGTGTCAAAACACGTTCTCCATTGACTCGAACCATTGCAACTCGAATTTTCCAAAATTTAATATTTATATTAAAACCCGACCCATTCCGATGCTCGGGAAATTTTATCACTTTTACCGAGTTAATTAAATTATCATTATATTATTGTTTAATTAATTTTATAATATAAATATAGTTTTCTTACTTTGACAAAAACCACCCAAAAACCCAAGTTTAACTCCAACTATTTCCATCCTCAAACTTTAGGGGCTTAAATGCAAAACTTAATATAACCCATTCAAAAATATGGTTAGCCCGTATCTTAACCCATACCGTTTAACCAATCCGTAACCCGTACTCGTTTTCACAAACCTGATTTCAATTGGGGTATCTTGGACCTCAATCTTCGTAGAATTTATGGAAAGATGATCAACATTCGCGTTATACTTACCTACTGCGGCTTAAACAACTTCACCAATGTGTTAAACAAATCCGGAATTCGTATTATTGTTAACCGACCCTAGCCCTAGATTGTTTTACAAGTAAACATTCATATACATCCAATAAATTCATCCTTTAGCATCCTCAACTCGTCGCCGTCCAAAACCCCATAATCAATTTTATTATCATCAGCCTCTGGTACACGTTCGTTGCAGGTTTTAGCCGTCGCTATTATGCACGTCGTTCATCGGCCATACAATCTCGTTTAAGGTAATTAATTACATGATTAGGATCGTAATTAATCATTCTCTAAAACCCCTATGGTTAATTAACTCAAAACATATCGGATTGAACGAGATTTGATTGTTAGGGTTCATGGTGTTCTGGTTCACGTCTAGTTTTGTATATAGATGTTCAGTTCTGTACTTTCACCACTTAACACCCTAGCTCTGTTAGCTAGGGTGGTGGTGTTGTTGGTTCAGACCCCTGGGGGGCGCAGGTTCGAACCCCCAAGCCCGCGTTTTTTGTTCTTTTTTTATATATATCCATTTAAACCTATATATTAACATAAATAATCAAATAAATTATTTTATAAATATTTAGAAACTTATTATTAGTTTGATATATTGTTACTGATTGATATTTGTACTTGTGTATTTATATTTTGTATGGATAATTGTTATTTGAAAATTTATTTAATAGATATCGACACTTTTAATAATGCATGATAGTAACCTTGAGAGCTGTGACAATCAGTCCGTCCCGGCATTTCCGCCGTAGGTTGGGGTGTGAAAGATATCTGTCACAACCCAACCTACGGCGGAAATGCCGGAGCGCGAACTGATTGCCACAGCTCTCAAGGTAGTATCATGCAATATTTATATGACAATATCTATTAATTTTATTCAATTTCCAAATAAATCAAATACAAAATACAACTCATTAAACAAACAATAAACACCAATTTAGTTCTTGATTTTATCTTTTCTAACATAATTCTTCACTAAATCTTCACAAAGTCTTGCAACTAATTCAAGCAATACCTGCATATGCGTATAAAATAGAATTTTGTCAACAACACATGTTGAGTGAGCAACACACCAGTTTAAGTGTACATATAGTATAGTATAGTATAAAAATAAGTATTTGCAACAAGTCATATGAGAATAACAAATTAACCAAATGAGCAAGTATAACTGAGATGTCGAGAAGCACAAAGGCTAACGACTAGCATATGATCATACTAGACTGATATTATGTTGGACCTCTCCGAATGCGAAAGCATACAAAGCAAATAAGCACATAAACAAGTAAGGTATAAGTTGTTAACACATAAGACAAAGTTGCAGTTTTAAGTATAAGTATATAATGAGAAATATATTTACACATATGTCCCCAAAACGTAGAAAATAAGTAAAATAGGGGAATTTGGTACTCACCTTAACAGACGGGCGAAGGTGAAAAGAGAATATTAAAAATAACAACCGAGGATTCACGCGTTGACGATAAAGCCTAATAAGGATAATAGAATACGAAGATACTAAGTTAATGAATCAGATATGAGAGTTCGATAACTATAATTTTTATTAAGTTATATTATTAGTTTATAAACCCTTTAAAAGTATATTATAATATAATATTTTGTTATATAAAAATATTATATGAATAAAATACATCTTAAAAAATTATTAGTTTGTTAAAGTATATAAGTAGAGATAAAGTTTGTATATATATATATATGCTAAATCAATTAATTTACGTGGTATTATATATATGTATATATACATATATGTATATCTAAATACACATATGCATACATACACGAACGAAAAGATGCGAGAAAACACAAGTATCATAGTCGGTTTTTAATAAAATGGTTTTAATTAATTACTATTATTAATATTATAGAGTTATTAAGTGTTTAAAAAAATAATTAAACAAAAACCCTAAAAATACGGGGTGGCAGGGGGTCGAACCCACGACCTGCCCCCTGTGACTCAATTGAATTAACCAGTTGGGCTACCAGACATCTGCAACAAAACACATCTTCGAATAGTAATATACACAAGCAGTTTTAACCAGTTTTGATTATAAACCCTAACATTCTTTGATCGCAATCCATTGCTCTTCGTTAACCCTAAACTTAATTACTCGAAGTATTAATGGATGTATCGATTAAAGAATGTTAGGGTTTATAATCAAAACTGGTTAAAACTGCTTGTGTATATTATTATAAACCCTAAATTTCTTCATCATAAGTGCCTTGAGGTCGGACCATGGGAGAGTCATAGCAGTTTTCGACCCTTGGAGGTGCATGAAACTACCCCACCATGTTAGAGCGGTTTTTTTAAACATGCTTGAAGCGAAATTTGTCTTTTTCGCATCGGGGCATTCGCTGTGTCAAAACACGTTCTCCATTGACTCGAACCATTGCAACAAGGTAGTCGCACAGTTCATACCCAAAAACTCGGTTTGGTTGGCACTAGTGAATTGCTTATACGGGTTTGGGTTCAACGGGTGCAACAACAGGTGGAGGTTGGGTAGATTAGATTTGGGTTACAAGTTTGGGAATCACAGCGGCCATTTGTTTGAAGATGAAAGCAGCCATACGTCGGTTGGATTTCTTGCGTGAATGACGGCTTACCGGAGGCATGCTAAAATTTATAAAGACATGGAATAAGTTTGAGGTAAAAACAAATGAATATGAGGGTGTATATAATAAAATAAGATTTCAATTTTTGATTGTGAATCCTATAGTTAGTGAGGAGAAGATGTTAGTGTTAAATAAAATATAAAACTTTGTATATAAATAACAAAACCGAAAACAAACGTAAATGATTTTTTTTGAGAGGTTAAAGCTTAAAGATTTGAGATTTTGAGATTTATAGAGTCGAAAAATCATACATGAACCACCATGATTTGATATTCCGACACTAGACTGACAGAACTCCTTAGTGTTCTTGTCACACCCCGACCAAAGGCGACGGAACATGCCGGGATGTAACGATTGCCATAAGCGCATGACATTATTTAAAGCTACAATATTTAACAAACCCATTTTATTTCACAACATCAAAATGTCACATAACAATATTCATAAGACAAATATAACAAAATATAGCAAATCATATATTGTTCATTTTGCTAATATCCTAAAGGTCTTGATGACGTTTTCTCCACACTCCATAATCAACCTAAATGCAAGCCTGTAACATTTCATAAAATAAAGTTTATAAACACAAATGTTGGTGAGCAATTCATAGTTTTGAGCATATAAGTATATAATAAAAAAAAGCCACAATCTTGTAAACGAAACAATAAATAATAGCAATAATTTGGATAAAAGTGAGGTCACTAATAAGAATACATTAGTGACACCTTGCTATAAGTGGATGCCAAATAGTCTAGGATTTATAGTTATCGTTAATAAGAATACATTAACGACACCTTGCTATAAGGGGATCCCAAATAGTCTAGGTATTATAGATCAACCAACCAAAAGCGGTAAACACGTAAACACATGAGTATGTAAGCATAAACACACCAAATCGAGCATTTATTTAAGTAAATGATACAATAACGTTTGTGGTTTAAGACTCAAGTATAAAGCATTTAATTTGAATAAGTATGAAATGTCACCCCCAAAACGAAAGATGGAAAACGGGGTAAGAAAGTACTCACGTTCAAGTAACAAACTTGAAAGATTTGATGATTTGGAGTTTAACAGGAACGATGAGTTTAACGAGCAAAGCCTAGATAAAAGAAAGTCTTGAATTATAAGGTTGTCTTGAAGGTCTTTAAATAAAATAAATATTGAGAAATGTAAACAATTAAAGTTCAAGGTTTAAAATGTAACTATTTAAGAATTATAATAATAACCCTTTAAAATGTAAGTTTGCTCGAAACAGGGATAAAGTATCTAACCTTAATATTTACTCAACCTATGTTAAGTAATAAGGTGGGTAAAATGCAAGAATGTATGTCCCTTTAGAATAAAAATACTAAAACAGGTTTTAACGAGTGTTCGGGTTGTTGGTTCGGGTCTTGATAATTGGTCAAACCCAAAGTCAACTTTCCAAAATAATGAATGTTATGAGATAACTCAATTAAACTTAATAAGACTTAACCAAGTATGTAGTTCTATTGTTTTAGAACCAATAACGCACGTTAAATAAGTGTTCGGTTTTGTCGGTCCAAACTTTGTTATGAGATCAAGTTGGATCCAACATTTCCAAGTAGTTAAGAAAATAATTAAAAATCGATTTAGAAAGTATTTTTAAAGATTTATACAAGTCTTGATAGCTAGAAACACACTTGTGTGTCTTAAGCGAGTGAAAATCGGTTTAGTTCGATTTGGTTCGGTTTCCATCTCACAATAAGTTCATAGATGGTTTCCACATGCCCAAATATCAAAGAACTTGTATAATAATGTACAAATGAAATTCTTAAGTTTTACAACCAAAAAGTTAACAATGAAGTCTTTAAACGAAAGTTCGGTTTTCGGTTCGGATCTTGGTTCGGGTTAAGACCGAGGTAAGATTTCACAAACCATAACCATAGAACTCATAAAAATGATTTTAAAAACTTAAATCTAACAATAAGCATGTTTAAACAATTATTTAACAACAACTAGTAAACAAAGTTCGGTTTACGGTTTAGAGCTATTTACGGTTAAACCGAGGCTAGACTCTTAGAACTCATAACCATGGAACATGTAAATATGACAAAAAAAAACTAAAATGAGCAGAAGTTAAGCATGGTTAATATGTATAAACAAGTTATATATATATAGGATCAGGATCATGAGAGAACCTTTTTTAAATTGAGAACTATGAGAACCATTTTGGACCATAAAAAACCCAAAAATAAAAAAGTACACAAAAATCAAAAAAGTAAAAAAACCAAAATTCTTATTTTATCATCCCGGTTTCATAAAAAAAATCGGTTTAGCTAAATTATATACACATATGTATATTATATACATATATGTTACATGATTTTTTTGTACACATGTGTATAATTTAAGATAAATGATATTGTACATATGTGTATATTACGTAACTAAATATTATATAAAACTATACATATGTGTATAATACGACATTTTTTTTAAATTTTTTTTTTATTTTTTTAATGAAACCGGAATGAAATATAAGAATTTTGGTTTTTTTACTTTTTTTACTTTATTAAAATTTTTATTATTTTTTGTTTTATGATTTTTTTTAAATATTTTTTTAAATGTGTTTTTAGTGGTCCAAAATGGTTCTCAAAGTTCTCAATTTGCAAAGGGTTCTCTTAGGATCCTTACCCTATATATATATATATATATATATATCAAGGACTCGAAAGTCCTCTATATAGCCTTGCCTTACAAGATCCCACTCCACCGACCGAGACCGGGGAAGTGACTACCAAAGGTAAAAAGGTGTGTATATTATATATATGTTGTACAACCATATTCAAGTATTAATAAGACTACATAAGCTAATTAGAATGAAAGATTTAACTCAGTTTGACTTTTGGAAGTCAAACCTTCAAGAACACTAAAATAACAACCTTGAATCTTTGTATTTGACAGAGAATTTGGAGATGTAGCAGGGGAAAATGAAGGGAAATCGTGGTGTATATATAGGGTAAGGATAATGGTCAAATATGGGTGTAAATATCAAGTAACTACATGCAAAATGGATCAAGACAAGACACAAAAATACAAAATACGAGCTGCTGATCTGGGTGCTGGTCACGATACGTGACCCCTTTGGGTATCCCCCATCGCGTAGCGCGATGGGGTTGGTCACCAGATTTTCCAAACTTTCAAAAATGGCAGATTTGGCCCCCGAAGTTCGTTTTAAGTGATTTTAACGAGTTTTAAGAACCGAAAAGGATGTTTTCAAGACCCAACAAGTGTAAAATAATATTGTAACATAAAATCCATCATTTTGATTATATCAAAAGCTTTGGTTTACAAAATGGGTCGGTTCACATAATAAATGGATACAAAACGAATATTAGTCGAGACCCGAAATTGACGAATGCCACAGTTTTCAACCACATTAGGATGGTCGGGAGTGACCTCAGCAGACACAAAAGTAGCAGAAGAAAAATCTTCAAGTGAAAGAAACTCCAGGGAAGGTGAAGGTTAAACCTAAATAATGAAAGAAGATTAAAAACAAACATATAACATACCTTTATAATCCATAAAAATATTGGGTTCGTTGTGAGGGCTAGGTTACTTGGTACTAAGGCCCAGATAGACTAGAAACTCCTCCGAAAAGGTTCAAAGTTCGCAGCACACCAATCGAAGGCTTTTGAGGATGGTAGTATCAAGTTCCTCAGCTTTTGGTTCATGGGTGTTCAAAGTACGCTCATGGTTCCTCCACATCGGAGGAAAAGGTAGGATGGAGGATGAAACAAAGAAAAACTTGTAATTCCAAGAAAAGTAAGGCCAACGGTGCTTGAAATCAAACTAGGTTCACAACGAGTCTTCTCTACCGTGAACCAATTACCATTTTTTTCAAGTTGAAAAAACCTACGGTACATGGGTAAAGAAGGTTCATAACCAAGAGCACGAAAAATAATTTCGAAATGCAAGATCCTTGCAACACCAACAGGAACCAGTTGACCAAGACAAACACCGTGACACTCCAACAAATTGAGAAAGTATTTAGAAAAAGGATATCGAAGGTTGGATTGGTCAAAATATCAAGTGTAAAAAACGACTTTACCTTTGGGACGGCTTGAAACGGGGGTGGAAGGATCAGCTAACTCAGGCTTGAGATCGGCCCCAATCCCATATTCTAAGCAAAATCGATCAAGCTTCGCTCGAGTAAGCTTCAAAAATTGAGTAGCCATATCACCCTTAGAGCCCATAATAAAAAATAAGAAAGGGAAACGGTTCTTAAAGAAGCAAGAAAAAAGGAAATCACCGGATGAAAGGAGTTATAATGGAGAAATAAGAGGCGAAAAAGATGGAGAGTGGTTTCATTGTGGTCTTATATGTAACTTATAGGTGATTTTTTGAAATTCATGTCCCCAAGGATGGGGATAGGTAGAAGGTCAGGGATTAACCAAGCCACAACTGTAACAACCAGCTCTCTAATGACCTTTTGACGCAGGGGTCTAATCAGTCAGATGCAATAGGTAGCAGCCGTTAAACTGGTATAAGTAATAATGACCTACATGTCATTACGAAACTTCCAGCTTCCGCCTAGAGGTTTCACAAACGAAATAGTAAGGTTGTGTAGCTCCTAGCTTCTGGACCACAAGTTAGGAAAACATTTTCCAGCTGTTGGGCTTCCCCATAACGAAGCCCAACACAACAAAATGGGTAATGCGTTGGTCTATGAAGAGGCATGCCGCTGAGCCCAAACGCATTAAACACCCAGGAGGGCATAATGAAAAAGAGTTTAGTTACAAGCATTCATCATTACAATCTGAATACTTCTGACTGGGGGCCTGATGGCGTGGACACCCTTACCCACTCAAAAGCGTAACAAATAAAGAAGCAACTCACAAGCTAGGGAAGCTTAGGAATAAAAGAATAGCAAACATAAGTTGCTAGATGGGGAAGTTTGACTCTTGCCCAGCAAGATTCTTAAGTTGATTAAGAAGCTCATGCTGCAGTAATGTTAGAAAAAGTCATAAGTGACCAAAAGCTGACGTCTGCCATAAAGTAAAAGTAACTATAAGACAAATAAAAGCTGAGAGAAGGTTAGATGGAAATGACATGCACCCAGTCCACGTGAGCTGACAAAAGAGATGACCTTTTCCATTTAAGATGCTTCAGTTTCCTTAGAGAAGCTTCCGATTGCCTTTAATTAGAACATTTCACCAAAGGTACATTCATTCTCATTCACCCTATTTTCTCTCTACTCTCTCTTCGTACTTATCATTTATTTCAATCAACATATTAGATTACTTATTCTCACGTCAGAAGTTGATCACATGAGATCCCTTTATGCGGTGAGACTAACCAGTGGTGTTTCTTCTTTGATTATTTACACGATAGGAAGATTCGATAAGCACATAATCTTGAACCGTCATGCTATCATTGTTTGCTATATTTGTCCAATCCCTATATAGGATGACAAAATGAGAATCTTGAACATTTAATGAACCTAGGACACCTTTACCTTTGAAATAATTATTATAGTTGACCGTTTCAGTTACAAGAACATCCTACAAATTGTCTAGCAGGTACTAAAAATAGAAAAATAGTCTAATAATTAGAAAATCAA
This sequence comes from Bidens hawaiensis, assembly GCF_021521415.1. Taxonomy (NCBI): domain Eukaryota; kingdom Viridiplantae; phylum Streptophyta; class Magnoliopsida; order Asterales; family Asteraceae; genus Bidens; species Bidens hawaiensis. The sequence continues at coordinate 5,664,410 of NW_027491024.1, forward strand.
ATATAAAACAAAGTAAAATGTTGTAAAGAATATCTATTAAACTAACAATATTTTTAATAATAATCAATATTATCTACTCATAAATAATTAAAAGGTAATCAATAAATAAGAAAGAAAGATAATTTAGAAACGTAACGTCCGAAGTTATCATACATCAAGCCGCGTCGTATTTAATAAAAAATATCATAACGTATAAGACAGTTGAAAAGTAAACTTGACCTTCCATCATATAATTTTAATATTTAATAACACACACAAACAAACAGCTGCAAGCCAGCCCACATTTTCATTTTCATTTCCCCCAATGGAGCAAACCCTCACACCACCACCGCCACCGTCTCTCACCGCCGTCTCCATCGCTCCGGTTCCAGTTCCGGCAGCCACATACCCCGATTCTCTAGACTCCTCTCCTCACTCCCGCAATACCGATTCATTCGGAGAGGACAATATTTACCCTAGCAACGGCGGCACTACGGCGGCGGCGCAGCAAACAGGTTTGACTAAGCTCCGGCTGATGTGCAGCTACGGCGGACACATAGTCCCTCGTCCACATGACAAGTCTCTCTGCTACGTCGGCGGCGAGACTCGTATCGTCGTCGTTGACCGCCACGTCACTCTGTTTGACCTCATCCAACGCCTTTCCAAAACACTCATCCGATCGGCTTCATCTTCGAATTTAGCATTAACACCTGCAACGGCGTCGTTTACGCTCAAGTACCAGCTTCCGTCTGAAGATCTGGACTCGTTGATCTCCGTTACCACCGATGAAGACCTCGAGAACATGATCGATGAGTACGAGAGGCTTAACTCATCCGCACACGTCAGCAAGACGTCACGCCTGCGCTTGTTTATGTTTCCGAATAAACCTGATTCCGCCTCTTCGATCGGATCGCTTTTGGAAAACAGCGTTAAATCGGAGGATTGGTTTCTGAACGCCTTAAACGGATCAACTTCTGGATTCTCGGACACGTCATCGGTGAATTGCTTATTGAATCTAGACGACGACGTTTCGGTACCGGAGAAAAAAGGTGGGATCGGTAAAATTTCAAAAGCGAATGGTTCGGCTCAGGATTTACATTCTGTTCCCGATTTGGAACGGACGTCGTCGTTTGGATCCGCTTCGTCAGCTCCTTCGTTAGCTAGCTTGCCACCTATTAGAGTACATGTGGATGATAACATTAATAATAATCAGAAGGAGAGAATAATTGAGGAGCAGTTTTCTCAGATGTGTGTACATCAACAACATCAGAAGCAGCAGGACGATGGCGGTTACGTTGCTGTGCCTGCGCCTGTGGTTGTTACTGCTGTGCCGTTGAGCTCTAGTTCTACGCCGGTGGCTGCGGAGTACGCTAATCCGGTTTTCTCCGAGGATGAGAGATCGGATTATCTAAAGCAGCAGCAGCAGCAACTACAATATCAGCAAAAGCAATCCTCAGGTTTTGATTTGGCTTCTTCGGATTCGATTTCGAGGTACGTGCAATTTTAAAATTCAGATTATGAATTGTCTATTGTTTATAGAGACAATGCATATCAAGTGTTTGTGGAAATGCCTAAGTGAAAATTTCTGCTTTGAGTTGAGATTTGTTTATGTACGAAGCAATTTATAGTTCGTAGACAATACATATAGTGGAAATGCCTAAGTGAATAATTGTGCTATGAGTCAAGATTTATGTGTGTATTGAGTTATATATAGTTCATAGACAATGCATATCAAGTGTTTGTGGACTATGAGTTGAGATTTGTTTATGTATGATGTTATCTATAGTTCATAGGCGGTGCGTATCAAGTGTTTGTGGAAAGGCCAAGTGAAAATGGTTGATATGAGTTAAAATTTGTTTATGTATGAGTTTATTTGTAATTTATAGACAATGCATATAAAGTGTTTGTGGAAAGGTGCTATGCGTTAAGATTTATTGATGCATGATGCTATATGTAGTTCGTAGACACTACATATATTGTGGAAATGCCAAGTGAAAAATATTGCTATGAATTAAGATTTGTATATGTATGAATTGCAGTGATGGTAGACCAAAACCAGCCATGATTTATCAGGATCAATTGGGTCAAATCCAAACTTCTAATAACAACAATCGACCAACCGATCTGAATAACATTCCTGATCAAAACACTAGAATTCAAATGCTGCAACAACAACAGCAGCAGCAGCAACAACAACAACAACAAATTGCAGATTATTTAATGTCAATGTCAAATGCACAGGTTGATCCACAACACGCCCAATTGCACCACCAGCAACCACAGTTAATTCATACAGCCGTTCCACCACCACAGTACATCCAGCACCACCCACCTGGTGCGGTTCCCGTGCCATCTTACTACCAGATGTACCCACCTCCGAGCCAACACCCTCACCATCTACCCCTTGACCAGCAGAACTTTGTGTATTATATGCCTGCTAGACAGGCTCCTCATGGTTACAACTTGCAAATGCCGCCGCAATCTGCTGGTTATGCTGATGTGTCCTCTGCAACTGCCACCTCTCTTTCCCATAATCAAGCACCACTACCACCACCTGTTTACACCACCAATAGGCCGCCTGCACAAACTGCTCCTAACAGTGAGTTACCTGCTGGAGTTTATGGAACAACAAATTCTGGTGCTCCTCAATTTGTTCAAGTTTCTTCTAACCAACCACAACCTCAACCACAATTACGGCCACAATATGTTGGGTATTCACAGATTCACCATCCATCTCAGTCTGTTGCTAGTTCTGCCTCTGGTGCTGGAGCTAACTATGGATATGAATTCACTGATCCTGCGCAAGGACAGCATATGTATTATGCAGCACCACAGCAATTGCCGCCTCAATCGGCTGCTCAATTTCAAACCGTGACTGCTGACTCGGGCTCTTATTTTGCAACAGACCATACTGCAAAGCAGCAACAGCATGGGCGAACTCAACAGCCTTAACAGTTGATAGGTGAGGTTTTGGGAAAGTTTTGCAGTCAAATTGGTTATTGTTTTTGCTTTTATTTGTGTTCGTGATCATATTGTGTATTTGTGTGCTGGATGCTGGTATGTGTTATGTTATAGGTTATATTGTTATAAGAAAAAAATAAAAAATATGTTTTTTTTTCTTTTTTCTTTTTTACTTGTGTATTCTTCTGTTAAAGGATATCTACTACTGTCATTATATGTCATGTTAAATACAATATCTTACATCTATCTGAATTTTGTGTTTTTTTCTATTTTTTTGGTTATGTTAGATTTCATTTAGTTTTTAGGAACATATATTGTCGGTTATAGATATTGAGAATTATTCCATTTAATTATGTAGCAGTGGGAAGGCATATTATTGTTAAAGTAATGCCTTAGTGGTTATTATTATACTGTTAAGAATTTTTCTATTGAAAGCAGAGTATTGACTGTAGAATGCATGCTAAGCTTTTAGCCTTGAAACTAAATAACAGTTAACATTATGCTAACAAGATCTCTAGGCCTTTATTTTGATGTATAAAATGCATTATTTTAGGGTTATGTGATACTAAAATCATGAGTTGAAAATGCCAACTAACATGTTGTGGGCTATTGATAATTTTGGAATTAAGAGCTTTTCTGCATTTACCTGAGAGGCTGATATGATATGTGTATATATGTTGGTAAGTTTAGGGTCAACAACTTGCTCCTTAAGTTAACATAACCATTGAATAGATGGAACCAACTTCTATATGGGTCAAGTCCATATTCTAATATTATGTGCAATCATTGATGATTGGGACCTAAGTCCGTAGTCTAATATGGTAGGAGTGTTTTATGTATGGTAGCCTAGAACATTTTATGTTCTCTATGGTGTTGCATACCACAGGCACATCATCAGGATATTGGTGTTACTGTGGTTGTGTTTACTGTTAGTAGGTCAGAGTCCGGTATTCTTTAGCACGACACTACCGGCAAACACTTGGATTAAGTTGAAAAATAAGTGGTATATGAAGAACTTAGATTTTGGTACATATAAATCTTATTTAGAAAAAAAGAACCATCAACCTTAACGATTTAACTTGCAACCTTGTACCAAGGGTTGTTCCGGTACTTGGAAGCTTTTCAAAAGGAAGTTTTCGTTTTTAAGGAGCCTCTTAAACTCGAGAATGAGCTATCATCCACATTCACGACTTATTTATTTTTGATTATTTGTTACAAATAAGGATGTGAGACTGTAGCAATGAGATATGGTTGGTAACATTTGCAGCACCAGCACGAGGACGGTGGCCGTGCAATGTTTTTTAGGCTGAGGCAACAAATCGGCTAAAGTTAATCGGTTGAGAGGGTTGTGATCGTTACTGTACAGCAGGCTACTCGCTCGTGGTACTGAACGAACGGTGATTGGATGGTTTATATGCGCAAGTCACTGATGACAAGAGGTAAAACATTTAAGACCTGAAAGATTTGGGTTATGTTTTACAATAGAAAGAGAGTAATTGCTTAAACATAAACTCATTGTGAGACGTCTCGATTATAAAACGCATAGGTAACGGGAAGTTTATGTAGAATTTGTGAAAGGTTGGTGGTAGTCAACGAAAGAAGAGATGAGGAGAGATTCTATATTGTCGGCAATTCCTGACACGACCCGAACTCGATACGAAAAATATAGGTTTTGGATCGACTGATACGTCTGTTTTTATTAAAGAGGTTAACCCAAATACAAACTATTAAAAAGTGTGTTGACTTGCTAAGCTGTTCAAGAATTTTAAAGAAGTTAATTTTTTGATTTTAAATATAAGAGATATTAAACTTTAAGTTGGATACCTAGATTTTTTAATTTTTCATATCTATTAACTTGTAATACCAATTTCTTTTTAAGCTACTTTTTTTTTGATTTTAAATATAAGAGATATTAAACTTTAAGTTGGATACCTAGATTTTTTAATTTTTCATATCTATTAACTTGTAATACCAATTTCTTTTTAAGCTACTTTTATTTATTTTTCACTTCAAACATTTTTATTTTACTAGTTGTGTGCTCGCGCGATGCAGCGGGACGTGCACACAACTTTGTATTGAACGCATTGTCTGTGTTGGGACATACGTCATCTGATGATAGTGCGCACGTAGCCTAGAATTAGACACGTAACTCATGCAAAGCCAATTGCGTGTAATAGAAGATTGCACACTAACCAGACGGGAATGTACGTTACAGACATTAAAGCATGCTTAACCAACACCACACGTGTAATTCATGCCGATTAATGGTGTAGGGTGTTCGGTTGAGCCCTTACCAATATTGGGTTAAGTGCGTTACGTGGGGTTGGACACATGTTTATCGGCCCCGGTACACGTAAACAACCGGATCTGCGTAACATGTAACGAAAATCAAAAGGCAAACCTGAATATATATACAGTAATTTGAAACAAATCATTTTTTTAAACCAACCCGTTCCGACTCGACATCATTTTGACCTAGCCCCTTTCTACTCGAACCCGAACCAAATTAACAATTTTTTTGTATTGACTCGTTCTGACCATAATGTACTTTTACAAGTGACCCGAGCTCGCCCGACTCGACATGTTACCGGTTTTAAATGGTAAGCGCGCACCATGCTAACTTTTAAAATTAAAAAACTATAGCAATATCATACTCAAATTAAAGAGAATAAAATGCTCGTTTTTATGATGTAATTTTTTTGAAAAAATATTAACGTGTGAAAAAGTTATGGTCGTTAAAAAGTCGTGGGGTAGTTAGTTTTGAATTAGGGGGCATATGTGTAACTATGAATAAACTTTACAAAAAAAGTAGTGAAATTGAGGGATCAAAGTTATAAGTATATTTTGAAAAAAATGAAAAGACTTAATTAACCCATTATGTGTTGTATAAAAAGTAATGAGTTTGGTACCTCTTAAAATTTAAGACGTCCCTAACTCATGTTTTATATATAGTATAGATTAGTTCTAATTGCTCCGTTCTTTGATTTTTTTTCTCATTTGTTTGTTCTTATCTTAAGCTACGTAGTTAACCCAAGTTTATTAGAGCATGTTTGAGATTGAGTTTGAAAAATGCTTATTGGCTTATTAGGCCATGTATACTGAGCGAAATGGGCGACATTGGGGTGGAACACCCCCCCCCCCCCCCCGTGGGGGGGCGAAATTGGGGCGGAATGGGCGGGAGCTTGGGGTATATGTCGCCGGGGATTTGTTTGGTTTTATTATTATTATATTACTAGTGTTATATATATATATATTATATTACTATTTGTAGCCCTATACCATAACACCCCAAAACAAATTCCCACCACTTTCTGACTGGGCGCTACATGGCGCAAAACGTCTTAATTTGTAGCCCCTCCACTACGCATAGCCTTAGTGTTTTCAAAAAGCAAATAAGTTAAAATGTGTTTAGCAATCAAAAAAATATTTCTTAGTTTAGCTTCTTGATAGGGTTAAAAAACAGTTTTCAAAAAGCCCAAAATACTGGCTTTTCAAAATGGCTTGTTGAAAAAACGAATAAGCCAATAAGCATTTTTCGAACTTAATCTCAAACACAACTAAGACTGAGAGATCAATACAAACTAAAAAAACTTAGGTTTATCACATTACTAAAATGTTTTACATGAGTAAAACTAATTAATTGTTTAAATTGTTTCTTAGTCACCGGGTATTACTCATATTCGTATATGACGTAAAATGGGTTGACCTGAACACGACATAAATTTAAATAGGTTGACTCGACACAAATAAATATATTGGTTGAGTTGGGTTAGGTTATGGTTGAAGAATCTTAACACACTAACCTAACACGATTTGTCACCTTGTATTTGCTCCTTTTAATGATTTTTGGACTTGAATACACCCAAAGTTATTTCTCTTTAATGATGCATGTAATGAACGTTTGCTTCTTTAAAATGCTATGTGCATGCGAATGGTTGAAGGTGCAAAGTTGCTTAAGGCTATGTGTAGTGAAGGGTTATAAAATAAGGGAGATTTTTGACACATGGAGGGGTGGGGGCAGGGCCGGCCCGTTAGCTATAGCAACCAAAGCTAGGGCTTTGGGCCCCCAAAATAAAAAGGCCCTCAATTTTTAAAAAAAATATAAGTTATGTATATATTAAGTATTCCTATTAAATTAAGCATATTGTTGTTGTCCAGTGGTTAAATCCCCATTTTCATTCCCAATGGCCCCAGGTTCGATTATGATAGAGAGCTTAATTTTATTTCCATTTTTACCAATGTTTTATTTCTACAATCAGTTTTTGATGCAGCCAACAAATTAGTTAAAATCAACTTTTGGTGAAATTAAATAATAATTGATTCGAACGAATAGGACATATTAGACGTGCACAAAATAACCTGTTTGGAACCGAATCGGTGGAACCGACCCGGAACCGGTTCTAACCAAACCCGGAACCGGTTCCGGAACCGAACCGGTGGAACCGACCCAGAACCGGTTCTTAACCGGGTATAGGATTTCTTCTCGGAGCCGGTTCCGGAACCGGAACCGACCCGGAACCGGTGGAAAAAACCCAGAGGAACCGGTAAAAACCCGAAAAAAACCGGAGGAACCGGTCAAAATCCGACCCGGAACTGGTCAAAACCCGGTCAAATACCCGACTATACCCGGAACCGGTTCCTACCTGAACCTGGTTTGACTTTTGTTGACCAGGAACCGGTTCCGGGTTTTTTAAATACCCGATTTTGTGCACGTCTAGGACATATGCATGACAAGATCTGAATTATATTTAACATATGTAACATTACATGTTAACTCATCAGTTAGAAATTTTCTTTGTTCTTTATGCGATTTGATTTTTATAGCTTAATTGCATCTTTTTATTCAAAGTTCTCCTTAATTTTCAACATAATCACACAATAGTGTAAAATTAAAAATTATAAGAAAGAGCCTCATATTTTTACTTCGCTTTAGGCCTCCAAAATGATTGAGCCGGCACGGGGGGGGGGGGGGGGGGGGATATGTAGCATAGGGAGGCGGTGTTGCAACCCATATAAATTATATAATATTATTACACATGCACAAGTAGGTGAAATGTAATTGCCCCCACCACCCCCCACCCACCCACCCACACACCCCTTTACCTCAACAAATCGACCATTTGTAGTCGGAGGGGCGGTGTTGTTACTATTGTAGATCATATCGCCTAAAACTCCACTTTTATCGCCCCACTACACATACTCTAGACAAATGTTTTCCAAGTAAATAGGCATGCTTTTCTAGTTTTCTTGTTATGGGTTTTCTGAATCACCAGTAACTATTGAATGCATTATGCATGTTCCATTGTTTTATGATGATTTATTTTGCTTGTTTGTAAAAAGTAGTTTCGTTAATGTGAAATTACATGTAAGGGGTTAAGTGGGGACAATGAGGTGAGGTGCATAGTTTCATAGGGTCACTGTGTTCGATTGCTACAAGACATAAGGTCTTACGTTGGCAAAGGATACTGAAGAAGCGTGGATCGACTCACTGGTAGACGATTTACTTTCCTCGGGTGTGATTATGCTATTTCACCGATGGTTTCTCTTGGATCTGGGTTCTTCCACCTACAAAATGAACAGCACCGTCAACTTACCCCTCAGAAAGGGACAGAGGGGTCCTCTTTGGGGTAACCCTCCGGTGTGAGAATAAGTATTTGTGGAGAAGATAATAATATGAGAGTAAGGAAATCTGGAGAGTATTGCTTAATAGCTGAATACTCTGTGATTGTATGTTATCAGGTGATATTTGATGATCATTCCTTGTGGAGTTGATGCTGTATTTATAGTGCTAGGGTTTCCACTGATTGGGCTCAGACCCAATTAGGGTTTTGTTGGCCTCCTCCAATTGCTCTGCGCCACGTGTCCTCTGGGACACCTGGTGCTTTCTCATTGGTTGTAATCACGTGGTAGCACATGTGTCATGCTGAGTTGTCCACCTTTCATTTGGCAGCTGTCAACATCAGCATATTCTTATTCCTTAAAAAGATACCTTCTGGAAGGTTGTCTGACGTGCACAATCAGGGTTGCCCTAATCCTGATTTGGATAAGGACGAGGTTGATTATGTGCATGTGTGATATGCGCCAATCCTGAGGATGCGCGAGGTCTTCTCTTTATTCTCACGCGCAGATGTTTCCTGCGCAGATGTGATATGCACGAGCATGTGATATGCGCCGCGCGCTGATGCGCCGCGCGCATATGTGATGCGCGAGCATATGTGTGCCTGGGCATATGATGCCTGAGCATGTGTGGTGCCTGGGCATATGATGCCTGAGCATGTGATGCATGAGCATATGTGATATGCGCCATGCGCATAGGTTTTGGCTTTGTGCCTTCATAATGTCTTGATTTCAAGCTTCTTGTCTATATCTTGTGGGTTGTCCCGCCTTGCTCAGTGTTGAGGCGGGTACATACCTCTTCAAGCCCCCCCAGTCTAATGTGTGTCTTGTCTCGCGCGAGCGAGGCAAGATAGATATTAGACTTAACAGTTTGGTCTTTTAGTAGGGGTTTTGTCTTTTTCTTCTTCTCACTTGTCATTGCGCGAAATTCTATCCTCTTGGTTGCAAACGAATCGTCCCTGGACGTGGTTGGTTGTTGCTGACGTGGGCCAGTGATGGAGACGTGTCAGGCCTTTCGTGTGCTCGAGGTGCTACAGTTGCCTTTCGTGTCCCCTCACATGCCGTCAGGGACACGTGTCGCGCTCGCGTTGGTCCGTTCCTGCGAGTGGTGGCGCGTGAACTCTGGCAGCAGCCGTATTGTTTCCTTTCACGTCCCCTCACACAGTGTCAGGGACACGTGTCGCGCTCGCATTGGCCGAGACCTGCGAGTGGGGGCGCGTGAAGTCCGTTCAGCACCAAAATTTCTCTCTCCTGTGCCTATAAAAGCCAGGCCTTAGAGTCTTTTTATCCTTCATCTTCTTGTTTATTCTTCTGAGCTTTTCTTTCTTTGTCTTCTGATTATCTTTGTTCTGCTTCCCAAATATCTGTTGTTCAGAAGCATCATTTGTTCTTTGTCACCGTTGTATGTCTGATAGCTCAGACAACACAATCACCCCCATACATTGCCGTAGAAAATCGTTAGTAATGTCTACATTGAAGAAGACCGGCAAGGGGAAGAAGGCTGCTGAGGGCTCATCGGAGGAGGTAGGAAGGACCAAGGCGGTGAAGAGGTGGAATGAAATCCCCTGCAAATTGAGGCAGGCTGATCTTGACAGCCTTATCGCCTCTCAGGGTTTTCCCACCCTGTTTGGCTGCATGTTGCCTGTGGCCGGGCAAACGGCGGCGGACCCGCCTACCGGCTATATATCCCTATATAGCCATTTTTTCACCCACTGCAACCTTCGTCTCCCGATGACAAGGTTTGTGGGTGCACTGCTGCAGTTCTATGGGATTCATATATCCCAAGTCCATCCGTTTGGACTTGTGCGCATGACTCACTTTGAGTTCATGTGCAAATCCCAGCGCGAGGAGCCCACCCCTCGGCGCTTTCAGTTTTTTTACAAGCCCAAGATCCAAGACAGTTGGTTCTCTTTTGTTCCTCGCAGTCAGAAGGTGAAGTGCTCCACTGTTTCATTCAAGAGCCGTCATGACTGGTCTGAGAGGTTCTTTTACATAAGGGCTGGTGTGATCCCCATCCGTATGACCATGCGCTCGATTTCTTCTGCGCCTGCGGATGTGGGTGTCCTCAAGAACCCAACTGGCGCCTGGGTTAATAAGCTGACCGCTGAACCATCCCCCGCCAAGAACATTTGTGAGGAGGCGCTGGTGGGGGTTGGTATGAGCAAGAGGTGGGCGGACAGCGCGCTTGAGCCCGTTATCCAAGTCGACGGGTTATGTAAGTTTTATCTCATTGCTTTACTTCTGCGCGAATATAATTCTTTTTGCTGAACTCATTTGACTTGTTTTGTGCAGTCACCAAGGAGTATATCCATGCTGCCTATGATGAGCACATGGAGGGTGGATCCGTCGCGCTGGGTGCTGGGGAGGTAGGCTTCCCCGATCGCTTTGATGACATGTTCATCCCTGTTGATCTGGGATTTGTCTTCGACAGCGATGCGCCTGGTAAGCCTTTGTACTTATGCATTTTCCTTTATAATACCAAATTTTGCTAACACTTCTGTTGCATGTATTGTAGATGCGCTGGAGAACTACGAGCTGGAGCTCGCGGAAGAGGAGGAGGAGGAGGAGGCGCCCCAACTAAAGCGTAAAGCTAAGGGGAAAACTGGCGCAGGGGCCAGTAAGAAACAGAAAAAAGATGTTGCCCCTGTTGTTCAGGACCCTCCTACTCAGGCGGGGGGATTTGGGAAAACCCAGGAGTTTACCACCAAGGTTTCCTTGTCTTCCCTGCCTATAAAAGTGGGCAGACCTCCTGTCCACCTGAGGTATGGTGCCACTACCTTTTCCCTTCGCGCGGCGGAAACGCCCGCGACAGGTAAACTTTGCTTATCCTTTATGGTTCTATGAGCGCGATTCTGATTGAAGTACTAATGAATCTTGCTCACTCAAATGTTTGTAGAGCCGGCGACAGCGCGACAAGATGCCGAGGCTGCGCCGGAGGTCGCTTCGAAGTCCCCCGTTTTACCCTCAAAGAAGGGTAGAATAGACTTCATGGCGATGTTTGCTTCGTGAACGGAGTTGCGCCAAGGTACGTATTGCGCTCTTTTTCCTGACTTTCTTTTAGACCAAGTCATGAACCATTTTTTTTTTTGTTGATTTTTTCACAGAAGCTGTAGCTGGCGTACAGGCTTCTGGCGGCACTCCTGGCGCCGGCGCCAGCGCCGTTGGCCCTGCTCCTGCTCCTGCAAGCGATGAATCTCCCCTCATTGGGATTACTAAGGAGCAGGAGGCCGTTTTGCGCGCCGACCTGGCGGCGCCGAGACCTCCCTCACCTCCTCCTGCGCAGCCCTCCTCGCGAGACCGATTTTGATTCTAGGTCGCAGGAGAAGAGGCCTATTTCAGAGGAGGATGAGGAGGTTCATGCTGAAGACTCCTACGACGCCCGCGCCAGCCCTGCAGCGCCACGAGGTTTCGCGGCGGAGCCATCTCGTGGGGCTGGCGCTGACTTTTCTGCTTCGTCCCCGCAGGTATAGTTTCTTTTTTGCTCCGCTGCGCGGACTTCCATCTTAATGTTTTGATAATTTAGACAATTTCTTTGTTTTTTGCAGGAAGCCGATCACACTTATCGCCCGAGATGGAATATAACTGAAGACAGCACCTTTCAGTCCATGGGTGTGTGTGCGGAATTCTGGGCTCATGCTGTGCCTCCATCTGAAAGGAGGTTCCAGGAGGACCGCGCTCGCGACGACCTGCTCAATGATCATATATTTGCTGGGTCGGCCTTCATTGCTGCCTCCCAAGAGCTTCGATCTGATTACGTAAAAGTACGTGATGCTCTTGCGGAAGCCAAGCAAGAGGCTAAGGTGTCTGCTTGGTATCTTTCTGATGCTCGCGAGAGAGCTGAAAAGCTCCAAGCCGAGCTCAGTGAGAACAGAGCCAGTGCCAACAGCGCCTTCGTGAAGCGCGGGCATGAGCTTCAGGCGGCGCGAGAGAAGCTGCAGGCGGCGGAGGCGGATGCGGCCAAGTTCGCGCGCAGGGCGCGCGACTTGGAGTTAGAGGCGGAGGCGCGTGACCAAGCTCTTGTCCAGTCTATCACTGAAAAATCATCACTGGAGAGTGAGGTTGCGCGCCTGAAGAGGGAGCTGGCGGCCGCGCAGGCCGATAAAGATGAAGCCCAGGTGACGGCGGCGTCTAGCCAGGAAGCACTTGATGCTGCGCGAGCGGAGAAAGAAGAAATCTTGGCGGCAGCAGCGTCTGACAAAGAGGAGCTGAAAAAGACTAAGGAAACTGTTGAGTTATTAAACTCTCAGGTTCCTTCCCTCGAGACGTCTGTTGCTGGCCTCGCGCAGGATCGCCACTGGCTTATCTCACAGGGCATGACTCGTTGCGCTTTCGCGATGAAATATTCAGACGAGTTTCAGGCCCTTGTGATGGACTGCAACGCTGCCGCGCGCTTGGTGGGCCGAGCTGAAGGGTTCACGGATGGTTACGAATATGGCATGTTAAAGAAGAACCCATCCGAGTACCCTTATCAGAGCAACGCTGCCTGCGCGGAAATGGCCGCGATGGGGGAGAAGTATATGAACACTCCCATTCCCATCCTTGCGCAGGTATTTTAACCTTAATGAGATTATCTTGACTTATTTTCTCAGTCTTTTTGTACTCATATTTTTGCTTATGATTTGCAGATATCTGCGCTTGCTGACCAGCCCGATCTCGTCGCGCTAAAGAAATTACTTGACGAGTGCGAAGGGGCTGGTGGCGACGATGGCGCGGAGAATGCTGGCGTTGCTAGCGGCTCTGGCGTGGCTAAAGGATCCGCTCCTGACACTGTCATGGTAGAAGACTCCATTCAAGATGAAGAACTTGACTATGGTCAGTTTGGAGATGATGAGGAGCAGGCTGCGCCAGATGCTGAGGGCGATGATGAGGATGATGAAGAGGCTGATGTCAACGTGGAGACTTGAGAAGCCCTTCATGTTTTTTTTTTTTTTTTTTTTTTTTTCTGTATTTGTAGTTTGTATCTCATCTTGTAGACTTGTAAATTTCAATACTTTTGAATGAAATTCTGTTTTTCCCTTCTTCGCATCTTGCGCATTCCCCATTCATCTCTTTATATAAGATATGCTTGCACGTTGGAATAAGAACAAGGTTGTAAGGAATTTGTTATACTTAACCCTTGTCATATTGTAAGTGATTTTGCCATATCTTGATTATGTTGACACGTGTCTTGGCGCTTTCATTATTCCTCTTTTGCGCGACGTTATCGCGCGTTTATGGAATTATGAGTTTTTTAGCGTTACGCGTCAGTGTGTTACTCAGATATCCATTACAATTTTATGCGCGACGTTGACCTGAGACCTTAACAACTATGTTTTGGCGTTTGCTTTGCCTTAGTTGTGTTTAGGTGTTTTATGGTCAGGCTGCGCAGTATGTAGGATGGATGTTGTGAGTGATTTGAGCTAAGGCTCACATTATTGGGCTAAGGCCCTGACGTTTTAGAGTTAAGACTCTTTAACGCGTTTGCGCATGTATGTTTTACTTCGTTTTATTTTATTTTGATGTCAATACAATGTTGTCGTATTGCTCAAAATTAATAAAGGGAAGTGTGAAACATGTATGCGAAAGGTAATAGAATTGGGCTAAGGCCCTGACGCTTTAGAGCTAAGACTCCTTAACGCGTTTGAGCTTGAAGCTCGCGCATGTATGTTTTACCTCGTCTTATTTCGTTTTGATGTCAATACAATGTTGTCATATTGCTCAAAACTAATAAAGGGAGGTGTGAAACATGTATGCCAAATGTAATAGAATCTACATTATTTGAAGATAGCGCGTATCATTATTCATGATGGCTTAAAAAGCCTTGATTACAAACTTGACATTTACATGAAACATTTTCTAAGCTGTGCCGCGTTCCATGCGCGCGGGATCTTCTTTCCATTCAAATCTTTTAAAGCATATGCGCCTTTCCCCATTTCTTCTGAGATTTGATAAGGTCCCTCCCAATTGGGGGACATTTTTCCCGGGGGTATCGCGCGGCTAGCTTCATTGTTTCGAAGGACAAATTCATTTTTCTTGAAGTGGCATTCTTTCACGCGCTGGTTGTAATATTTTTCCAGCTTTTTCTTGTACTTGGCTTCACTGATGATAGCCGCTTCTCTGCGCCCTTCAAGTAAGTTGAGATCCAACCTCCTTTCGCGCTCGTTATCAGTCTTGTTCATCATGAGCACTCTATGGGATGGGCATCCAATTTCTGCTGGAATCATTGCCTCTGTTCCATAGGTTAGGCTGAACGGGGATTCGCCATTGCTGGTTTTGCTTAATGTCCTGTGTGCCCACAGGACATTAGGTAGCTCTTCAACCCACGAATGGGATTCTCCCTCCAACCTTTTCTTCAGCCCATTTAACAAGCTTTGATTCGCGCGCTCCACTTGGCCATTCCCCTGAGGGTGATATACCGAAGTGAAGATTTGGTTGATGCGCAATTCCTTGAGCCAGCTGGATATCTTCTTGTCAGTGAATTGCTTGCCATTATCGCTCACAATTTCCATGGGCAAGCCAAAACGGCATATGATGTGGCTCCAGATAAACTGCTTCATCGCTTCGGCTGTGATTTTTGCTAGTGGCTTGGCTTCAACCCATTTCGTGAAATAGTCTACTGCCACTACCAAAAATTTTACCCGCCCTTGCGCTTGCGGAAGGGGACCCACAATGTCGATTGCCCATTTGTGGAAAGGCCATGCAGAGGTCACTGGAATTAGGTTGTTCTTTGGCCGCATGGTGTTTGGCGCATAGCTCTGACATGCTTTGCATTTTTGGATCTCTTTTAGAGCGTCCAAGTACATGCCAGGCCAATAGTAACCTGCTCATTGCCTTGGCAACCACCATGCGCGGGCCAGCATGTATTCCACAGATTCCTTCATGTATCTCTCTGATCACATAGCTTGCTTCCTCAGCATCTAGGCATTTCATGAGCGGCCCAAGATAAGAGCGTCGATATAATGTACCATCAAGCAGTTCATAATTCTGCGCCTTGTGTCTTATCTTCCTCGCTTGCGCGCGATCATCTGGTACCTTTCCCTCCTTCAAGAATTCCATTATTGGAGTTATCCATGATGAAGGGGTTGTATGAGTTACCAGGACAGACTTCGCTACCACCGACGGGTTGCTCATTACTTCTACCCTGACATCTTTGCCAAAGTGATCAAAACTGGTTGATGCCATCTTACTCAGCGCGTCTGCAGATTTGTTTTCACTGCGCGGAATATGAATAATTCTGAAGCAGTCAAATTGCTCGATGAGCTTTTTCGCCTGCTCTAGATATAGAGGCATGGTGTTCTCCTTGGCATCATAAAGGCCATTGACCTGTGCTGCTACCAAGTATGAATCAACATTAGCCTCTAGCTTTTTAACCCCGAATTTGTGCGCGATGCGCAGGCCAGCCAGCAAGGCTTCATACTCAGCCTCATTGTTGGTGCTTTTGAAGTCCAACCTGATGGCGTAAGTATATTCATGATTCTCTGGATCCACCAGTTTTAGGCCTGCGCCGGACCCTTCGCTGTTTGAAGCTCCATCAGTGAACAATCTCCAAACACTTTCTTCATCGCTGGCTCGCGGAGGGTCTACCTCGCGCTGAGCCTCTTCAATTTTTCCTTCTGGGACCTCGGCAATGAAATCAGCCAAGATTTGTCCATTTATTGCTGGACGGGGCTTATAGGCGATCGTGTGCTCGCCTAATTCCAGCGCCCACTTTGTAAGCCTTCCCGAGAGCGCGGGGCGCCGCAAAACTTGCTGGATGTTGTAACCAGTCAGAACTTCAATGGGATGACCATTGAAATATCTATGAAGCTTGCGCGACGCGTGTGTTAGTGATAGAACTAACTTTTCCATGATGGAGTAGCGCGTCTCAGGATCTGTCAGCACCCGACTCACGTAGTATATTGGCGTTTGGATTCCCTTGCGATCCACCAATAGTACTGCGCCGATGGCGCGCTCTCCTGCTAATAGGTATAATGTCAAAGTTTCACCAGGAAGTGGAGCTGTGAGCGCTGGCAGATTTATCAAACACTCTTTTATCTCCCTGAAAGCTTGCTCGGCCTCAGGAGTCCATTTGAATTGGCTTTTCTTTAAGCAATTCCTCAATGTGTTGACAAATGGGGTAGATTTGGTTGCATGGTTCGCGAGGAACCTGTTGATCGAAACCAATCTACCATTCAGCTTCTGGACCTCTTTCATGGTGGATGGCGAAGGCATGTCAAGGATGGCCTCCACCTTCTCAGGGTTCACCTTGAAACCATCCTTGGTGACCATTACACCTAGAAATTTTCCCTCTAGTACGCCGAAAGTACATTTGCTCGGATTGAGCTTCATGTTAACTTCCTTTAGGCGCCCAAGGGTTTCTTCGATGTCTTTGAGCATTTGCTTTTCCTCCCTGCTCTTGATCACCAAATCATCCACATAGACTTCTAGGTTTCTTCCGATTTGCTCGCTGAAAACGGCATCCATAAGTCTTTGGTAGGTGGCGCCCGCATTCTTCAAACCAAAGGGCATTTTTGTGTAACAAAAAACACCCTTGTCGGTTCTGAAGGCGGTCTTGTCCTCATCTTGTGGTGCCATTTGAATCTGGTGATAGCCCTTGTAGGCATCCAGGAAACATTTGAGTTTGAATGGCGCCACGGAGTCCACCTTTGCATCGATGTTTGGTAGGGGGTAACAATCCTTTGGGCACGCTTTGTTGAGGTCCTTGAAGTCAATGCACATCCTCCATGACCCGTTACTTTTCTTTACCATCACAGGATTGGCTACCCATGTCTGGTATCGTATCGGGAGGATGATGTTTGCGCGCAGTAAATCCTCAACCTGCTCATTCATGGCCCTCGCTTTCTCATCCCCCATGATTCTCTTCTTTTGAGCAATTGGCTCTACAGACTTGAAGGTGTTTAGAGAATGCTGCGCCAGGTCTCGCGGAACCCCAGTCATATCAGAGTGTTGCCACGCGAAGACCGACATATATGCTGTGAGCAATCTTTTCATTCTCACCTTCGTGTCGTCTGATATCGTTGCGCCAATTGTGATCTTCTGCTCCGGGAATTTTGGGTTGAGAATCCATTCCTCTGGCGCGTTGTCTGCCATTGGAAGTTTCATTCTCCCCTCCCGCGGAGTACTTGTCACTGCGCACAAATGATCTCGGTATACAAAAGTTACACCTGTTGGTGTTGGGAACCCCAACGCACCGTGCGCTGGCGACGGTATAGCGTTAAATTGGGCAATCGTTCCTCTACCCAAGATCATATTGTGGCAAGAAGTGGTGGGCAGGACCAAGAAGTTGACAACTTCGGCTCGCTTGTGTTTCTCATCCCCCATAGTTAGCTCAAATTGTATTTGACCTAGGAGATGAATGATTTCATTTGAAACACCAGAGATTGGTGCATTCACAATTTCAAGCCTCGCTTGGTCTGCCGGATCCAGTTTTCTGAAACATTGCTCATACATGATGTCTGATTCGCTGCTAGTGTCCACCAGGACCTTTGACACCTCGTAATGAGCAATGTGTGTAGTGATAACAAGAGGACTGCTGATGGAAGGGCCTCCCCTGATTCTTGGGAAGATGACTTGCTGCTCGCGCCAATCTCCTTGGATTTGTGCGCTTCTCTTTCTTGATGTCTGCCCTTGCCTTCCTCCCTCGGCTACACAGATTCTTTTGTACTTTTTGCTGGCTGAGGCTCCTGATTGTTCATCATCTGGTCTTGAGTTTTTCACCATGTGAGCCAGCTTGCCTGATTTCACGTCCTTTTCAATTGCATCCTTCAAGTGGTGGCATGCATCAGTGTTGTGCCCTGTGGACTTGTGAAATTCACAGTACTTGCCACTGTCTGATGGTCCCTTGTAGTGTAGTGGCTTGGGGCTTTTGAATTGGACATTCTCAGTGTTTAACACCTGTGAAGGCGTTTTAGTGAGGGGAGTCCATATTCTTGGCAGAGGTCTGCTAGGATCTCTGCCGCCTTCCCTCTTGTCACCCTCCCCGCGATTACGAACATCTTTCTGGGGCTGGGGTGAGCTTGGTTGCGCTTGCTTTTCTGCGGAAGAAAAATTGGTTGGTTGCAACCTGGATCATACAGAGTTCTGTTTGCCCCTCTTTTCTTTGCTGCACGGTGACTCAGCTTGATGCGCTCTTTCTCTTGCCCTATCTTGGGCAATTTGTTTTTCATTCCTCGCAAAAACTCGCGATGCTTCCATTAACTTGGCCCACGTGGTGGGCATGCCATCTCTGCTTACGAGAGCTCGGCGGAGTTGATCACTGCGCGCACCTTGTATAAAGGCCACGCGCAGTAGTTGTTCAGTGATCCCTCCGATCGCCAGAGACTCCTGATTGAAACGAGTGATGTAGTCTTCAATCGTTTCATCATTCCTGTGCACGCAGTGCATGATGTCATCAGGGTCGCGCGTGTGTCTGCGCTGCTGTACGAAGTGGGCTTGGAATTTTTCCAATAGTTCCTCGAACCCATCAATTTGCCCAGTCGGCAAGCTTTCAAACCAGACACGCGCCGCGCCCGTTAGGCAGCGAGCAAACATGTGACACCATGTTGGCATCGTCCAGCTCTCTAGGTTTCCCGTGTTGTAAAAACCTTGCAAGAAATCGTCTGGATCTGTTGTGCCGTCATATTTACCCAAACCACTTGGCATCTTGGTTTTGTGCTGGATGGGAGCCTGCGCGATGCGCGCAGTGAACTTTGAATGCTTTACCAAGATGGCTGGTCTGTACGGTGTGGTTACGTCCACTTGCCCTCTAACTGGTGGGCTGTACGGCATGTGCAGATCCAGATCGGCTCTGGCTCCAGGCGCCATGTTCACAGGCGCGCGGAGCTGTGAGCCTCCTGCATGAGTATCTCGTGTCTTCCTCATGCTGTGCACTTCTTCATCACTGAACTCAGTGTGTGCAGTGTGAACATAATGTCCTTCTTCCGGCGCGCGCGGCCTTTTTGTCCCATGAACAGTTTGCTTATCAAGCGCTTGCCTTTGTGTTAAGTCGGCTAGCTTTTTCTATTTGACCATCTCATTATACTTGTCCATCAGACGCCGCTGCTCGTTTATGAGCCATTCTTTAGGATCATTTGTTTCATCTTCTGGACCCATTGGTCCTTTCTGTTTCGCGCCGGCAAGATTTTGTAACGTAAGATCGTCTGGAGGAGTTTCAGTCTGGTCATGAGGAGTTGTGATGAAAGGACGGTTACTGGTGGCGCGCGTAGAATCACGCGGCGCCCTCAGAAACTGTTGTCCCTCATTAACATCCTCACGTTCAATATCCTCCAGAACTTGATCAACGTTATGAACGCCAGAAACCATGGTGAAAATTGGTTTTTTTATAGATCTGATGAGATCTTGTTGCCGTTGTAACAGTGGATGGCGCCAATGAAGAAGCGTGGATCGACTCACTGGTAGACGATCTACTTTCCTCGGGTGTGATTATGCTATTTCACCGATGGTTTCTCTTGGATCTGGGTTCTTCCACCTACAAAATGAACAGCACCGTCAACTTACCCCTCAGAATGGGACAGAGGGGTCCTCTTTGGGGTAACCCTCCGGTGTGAGAATAAGTATTTGTGGAGAAGATAATAATATGAGAGTAAGGAAATCTGGAGAGTATTGCTTAATAGCTGAATACTCTGTGATTGTATGTTATCAGGTGATATTTGATGATCATTCCTTGTGGAGTTGATGCTGTATTTATAGTGCTAGGGTTTCCACTGATTGGGCTCAGACCCAATTAGGGTTTTGTTGGCCTCCTCCAATTGCTCTGCGCCACGTGTCCTCTGGGACACCTGGTGCTTTCTCATTGGTTGTAATCACGTGGTAGCACATGTGTCATGCTGAGTTGTCCACCTTTCATTTGGCAGCTGTCAACATCAGCATATTCTTATTCCTTAAAAAGATACCTTCTGGAAGGTTGTCTGACGTGCACAATCAGGGTTGCCCTAATCCTGATTTGGATAAGGACGAGGTTGATTATGTGCATGTGTGATATGCGCCAATCCTGAGGATGCGCGAGGTCTTCTCTTTATTCTCACGCGCAGATGTTTCCTGCGCAGATGTGATATGCACGAGCATGTGATATGCGCCGCGCGCTGATGCGCCGCGCGCATATGTGATGCGCGAGCATATGTGTGCCTGGGCATATGATGCCTGAGCATGTGTGGTGCCTGGGCATATGATGCCTGAGCATGTGATGCATGAGCATATGTGATATGCGCCATGCGCATAGGTTTTGGCTTTGTGCCTTCATAATGTCTTGATTTCAAGCTTCTTGTCTATATCTTGTGGGTTGTCCCGCCTTGCTCAGTGTTGAGGCGGGTACATACCTCTTCAGATACCACTGCCCTTGGCGATGCTTTGTCATACATGGGAAATGGACAACTTTCATGAAGAGTTTTTGTATTTTTTGTTTTCCATGAAACGTATCATGGAGTTATGAAATGTTTTATGGTGCACTTTATGAAATGACGTGTTCAATGGTTTCAAAATTGACAAAATGAAGACTTACTAGTGAAAGTTGATAATTTTATGTTGTGTTTCAGCATAGAAGGCGGGCTATAGTCACTGGCGTCAATTTTTTTATTATGAAGGGCGGAAATTTATAGGGGTTATCTGTTTATCATTATATGAAAAAAAGTTTTTAGATTGGTTCGGGTGGGGTCATATTAAAAAACATAATAAAACCAAATTTTATTTAATCAACAAAAGTCAAACGTTATTACAAATGCATAATGAAATTTTAAAATATAATATTTCAACAATCGTCTATTCATACAAACAATATTTTAAAACTAAAGTTTATAACTAGTTTAATTTTTTAAACCCCCTCAATTAAATTAAAAAATAAAACTAACCATCAAATGAGGGACTCACCGAAACATTTACCTAAAGTTAAAAGTCTGTTCGCAATTTGGTCTGTGAAGGGATCTGGTGGTGACGAATAGGGATGGCAATGAAACCCGAACCCGATGAGAAAACCCGAAACCCGACATAAATGGGACGGGTAATACCCGACCCATTAGGGTTTGGGACGGGTTTGGGATTAGTTTTAAAATTTTTCGCGAGTTTGGGATGGGTTTGAGATTTCTAATATACCCGATTACCCGACCCATTTACCCGATAACATAAACCCATTTACCCGATTATATACCTGATGTACCCGATATAGCTTTTATATTATATATGTACTATATTCCAAATATATTATTTGTCAAAACTTGTTTATGCTAATTGTTTGAGATATTTTATCTTTATGGTAACCATTTTTGTAATCGATTAGTTATATTTTGTCAAAACCCTGCGGGTTTTGAGCCGGGTATACCCGACGGGTAGTATTTCAAAACCTGATAGGAAACCCGAAACCCGATGGGAAAACCCGAAACCCGACGGGTAATTACCCGATTAAAACCTGACGGGTTTGGGACGGGTTTGGGATGAACTTTAATAACCGGGTATGGGTTTGGGAATACCTAAACCCGACCCATTTCCATCCCTAGTGACGATGGATGACCATTAGTAGGTCTGGTCGTTTCGTTTGTCGCTACTCGATGCTCTTTTTCCTTGCAATTGCGGCATGTTTTTTTTTATTTTTTAACTTTAAAATCATGGGCTAAGACTTAAGGGTAAAGGGCTTAACTCCTAAGCTTATGGTTATTGGGCTAGTATGATATAAACCAACTTAGACCTAAGTCACAATGGTTTTAAGATTTGGATAGGTAAACTATATAAGTTATATTGTAATTAGTGTTTAAATTGAATTTATATCTAACTTAAAAAAAACGTAAATAAACAAACGAGACATGGTTTTAAAAACGGTGTTCGAGTGTTAAGTCCCTCCCGACTTCATAGACAGGGTGGTGTTTGTTAGATATCAAAGAATCAACAATTGATTTGGTGATTAAAACAAAAATTATGAAAAAAGAAAATAGATGGAACTGAATTGTTTTACATGAGAATGTCCTATATATACATTCAGAAGTGACGCTTCATGAAACGACACAACGTTTCATCATTTCTATTCTAAACAATGTCTTTAAACGACCGTCACAAACCCTAACTGCTTTAACGGGCCTACTTACAACAATTACACTTCTGACCCTTTTACTAAATAATAATTACATAATAAACTATTAACTTATATTCTAAGTATTAATGTGATTAATACTTTAATGTTCCTGTCGATACCAGGTGAAATTCCCTCCCGACTCATCCTGCTCCCACTTTTAAACACCCTAAGCGTGTTTATTTAGACTGTTGATTTGATAAAGTTTTAATGTGTATATAATGATATATCAATCCGGCCAACACAAAAGTTTGTTAAAATTAAAAGAAAACCGGGGGCGACATAAATCTAAAGTCAATGTCTGTTGCCTCTAAACCTATTACGTGGCTAGAATTGTGCAATGGGAGAATATACTCCTACAATGTAGTCCTCCTGCTAGAATTGTGCAACGTGGCTATGACGTGGCTAAAGGCAGTTGGAAGGTGCACTAATAAGCGGCAAGCTGACGCAATCACAATGACGTATATATGTATATACCTTGTATACCTCACTCCATGGGATGGAGCAGCTATATTAACTGAATGCTGGTCCCCACCGAAGTTCATATAACTTTTTTTCTTTTTTTTTTCTTTAATAAACTACCATTATCTGTTGGTAGATAATTGCTCATATTTACATTATAATGGTACCTTTCATTTTATTGCCAAAGCAATCACGGTAACATAATAATGATATATTACGCACAATTTCACATTTGAGTGTTAAATCAGCGGGATTGTTATTAACAATAAAAGTGAAAGTTATGATTGTTATTTGTTAAAGTGTAACATGAATGATTAGAATATGTTTTGTGGTTTTGTAGTTAAAGCATCAACGATAAGTAACTGTCAGACAGTTAACTAACCCATCATTTAACAAGAGTATTATGGTTTAACTAGATATAACTATAAAATAAGGGAATGTCAAGAGGAGGGTGCCTACATGGTGTTGTGGTTTGGTGATGGAAAAAGCACCACCACACTCGGTCTTATGACGAATAGCCTAATATGTGATAGTTTTAATGATTAAAATCCAATTTCATAAATATAAATTGAAAAAAAGCTCACAAAAGATTCGAATCTTTTTAATAGTTTAAAATTTGCCTGGTAATTAAATATAAAAGTCTTTCGGAAAAGGGAAGAGATTGTTTACAAGTTCTACAAGTAACTAGATAGGTTTTTATATCATCGATCTCCGACACATGGTTCATAACTTAAAGCTTTAAATGATCAGTTTACACAGTTACACGACACTAGCAAAGGATCCTTTTACCCATAATAATAATTATATAGGAATCTCTTCACTCTCATTTTATTAGATAATTGAAGCAATAAAGCTCATGCAGAAAGGTGATGATAATCAAGAGCTAACATCAGAATACTCAACAGCAACTTTGGTTTTTAATGGTGAACCTTATACCTCAATAGGTAGTACTAGTGATGTGTTAAATTATAATGATATTGCTAAGGTGTTGTCACAAGTAGAGCTTCCTTCTCCATCTCCTGCCGCGGCTGCTACATCATGTACTTTTCAGGAAGGTCAATCGAGTGATGCGAAAATGGTTGATGATCAAACTGAAGTAAGTTTATATATTATTATTTGAATCATTAATTTGGTTGTTTATGTTTCTGCGTGATTAAGTTATTGGATACTAGGTTTATTATTATGAGCCTATGGGCCTTTGTAAGTATCTAGGGTTTGCATTTCGTTCTATGCATGCTAATGGAAGCTCCCAGAATAGATCTCATCAATGTCACAATGAGACCTATTATTATACTAATGAACTTGTTAAATGACAGAAGTTTTACTTACATTTATATTATTTATGGTGTAGGGAAACATTGAAGAGGAAAAGGAGCTAAAAGAAATACATGGAGATCTTCAAGAACATACAGGAAAGCAATTTCAGGGTCACCAAACACGCGGTACAAGGCAGGTCAGGCACTAAACTAAAGAGTGTTATCCGAGTTTATACCGTTATTATTATTTGATTAATTATCATTTATCTTTAAGATGTCTATTATTGTTAATCATTATTCTATCTCTACTTTTTATTGCTGTTTAATATTATCTCGTAATTCTGTTATATGTCTATATTTAAATTAAGAGGCAAACATATGGTTGATTAATATATGAAAAACCCTAATTTATTATCTTGTTAATTGGAGACTTTCAGCGAATATTAATAACATGTTTGTGACTCGAATGTAGTCCATATGCATATTAATGTTAATTAATTATATGAGTTTTGTGCAGAGACGCAGGAGCCGAATTCATGAGAAAATAAGAACTCTTAAGGCACTTGTTCCCAACTGCAATAAGGTTACACCATTTTGTTTTGGACTTTGGTTGTAGAAAAATTGGTTCCTCTACGTATATCACTTTAACCTGATTTATATCTAATTGACTAACTCACAGAGAGACCAAGCATCAATTCTTGATGATGCCATTTTGCATATTACAACTTTGCAAATGCAAGTGCAGGTACGTACTATATATCTTTCTTTCTCTTCTATTTTTTTTCAATACTCCAGAACAACACCAAAGTTGTACTAATTACTTGACATTTGTTGACACGCGCTAAATCAGACGATGCACCTCATGGGAGCTGGTACGACACCACAAGGTCTTTATATGTCCCCGTGGAGGCACCCGAGCTTGCAAAGACCATATGTTGCTCCTTATTTCAATATGGGACATTATGGTTCATATGCTACTCCAGTCTCTCCCGTATATCCACCTTTTGCTCCTCTAGTACCACCAATGCAGGTAGGCACAGGCTCACCAAGATTGCTTCCAAATCCTCATCTACAATGTCCATCACAGACATCTAAACCCGAGCATTCTGCAACATTATCTACAAACACTTTTATTGCCACTGCCAGCTCTCAAGTTGGATCTGGGGTATCTTCTCAATCTCCATATCATATGCCGCCTATTACGAGTCAGGTGATTATCGTTAGAGAGTATATACTAGTGAGAGTTTATTGTTATATTATCCTACTTATAGAAGATATAATTTAATTAGGTTTTCTTCGCAACTTATACCAACATGTTATAATTTCTTGCTTGATTTATTGTTACCATACATTTCATATAGCGTCTTACTAGTGTTGAAAGTTGATTTTGAAACGAGTTAAAAAAAAAGTTGAAGCGGTTAAAGTGGCAAGTTTTGGTGGACGTAATTTCCGAGTTATGGAAATTGGGCCAATTAATTAAACCAAATAGAGATAAACTAAATGAGTTGTATTTAATTTATGATAACTAATTAGATTAGTAGATAAACATGTGAGTTTTATTTATTATCTAACTAAGAGTTCGAGTCCATCTCTGATGGTACTAAGTCATGGTGTATATAACCCAATCAAAATTGTGATTATGGTTTGATAAGCCTGAACACGTGTTAAAGAGTTATATTTCTATGGTTACATCAGTTTACCACCTTGAAGTTTAGTCTAAATAATTAGGATTTAATTAACTTTTGAAAGTTTAGATCTATATGTTTAGTTTTTGAACATTTTGCAAGATTATCTAAAATGTTTAAATGTACGTATAGAAGTCAGTATTTGAGTTTGAGTATCTTAAGTTTATGTTTAGTTTCAACATGAATAGTACCGTTTGTATTAGTATAAATAAATAGGGTCATTGGAACTTTGTCAATAGTTATAATTAACAAAAAAAAAAAAGAAAAATTGATCTTGTTGATATCAAATTCCGTATTCGTTTTCTTGGGTCTGATTTCCAACACTTGCATGGTTCTTTCTTTAACAGGAACAATAAGCGCATGCGATAAGATCGTTTACATGGAAGCGAACGTAGATGATCAATAGGGACTCCAGTGCAGATTAAGAAGCTAATGAGAAGGTATTGTGATCACTTCGTCACTAACCATTAGGGATATGATGATCAGCTTTGTAAAATAAAGAATCATTTTTTTTAATTAATGTCTTGAACACGTGACAACCTAGGGAGTGTTTAATTCAGATTCCTTTTTGGCACCTTCTATAGCTTTGGTAGTGACAAACTTTCACCATCCAACGTCCTAACACATATATCCACGTCACTAGTGCAGTTGGCTATGAAACTATAATTTTGTTGGACATATATAACGGCTAAATAGAGCAAAATCATGAGACTCAAAAACAACGTGCAGACAAATCTATCATATGCACTACTGTTTGATTTGAGCCGGCATAACTTCTTTGGTACTAGCTTAAAACAGATTTTAAAATGGAGGCCTTTTTCGTAAAGAAAGGAATATTTTTTAGTTAGGATCCTAAGATGTACAAAGTTTTGTATACGATACGCATCATTTCGTCTTTTATTCATGTGTGAAACTGTAAGCACGTTAGCAACATACACACTACATATTATACAGGAGTCACAAGAGACTTTTGTTTGTTCGACTCACAACAACAATCATTTCTTAACTTAGGCTTTTCAACGTCATGTATTCATCAGTTTCATCCACTCATATTCTTAAGATTTTCATGTTGGTGAATGGTCGTTATGATTCATTACACAAAATCCACCACCTTTCCCCACACTTTATTTCTATCCTCATGGTTATTGCACATCAAGATCATGTTAGCACCATGTGTTTACCATTACATTCGTGAGCTGAAATGGTCAACACATCGTCCTATTATATCCTAGTTGCTACGTACTATAACATGATTCAAGTTATAGAGTTCGGTGATGTTACATACTCATGTGCAATTCAACAACTGGTTTTGTAATCACGATCAAAGTTTAAGCATGTATTTACTCTACATGTATGCTTAACCACTAATTATAGTGTCGAGTTATATTTAATCCCACATTAAAACCTATATTCACACATACAATCACCTTGCCAAGTACTTATCAAGTTCATTTTCCAAATATTAGATGCAATTTAACCGTTTTAGACACCAATTACTCGTCTCAGCTAGACTAACAATTTGTTGACCTAACTTTAACATATAGCATAAAGTTAAGCAAATACTAGATAGCTCATTTATAATTAGCATCAAATGTTGAAATCTTGAGAGCCGAGTGCAACGATTTTTAGCTTTATTTCACATCTCAACATCTTAACACCGTTATTATCCAATAGATTAAGTCAACCAACTAGCCATTATTATTGTTATTATTTTAACATTATGGTATTAGATACCTAATTTGACTCATCACAATGCTTAGGGTCATTTTAACTAACTCGGCCATCTACTTCCTCAGTAACATGTATTTATTTTTCAACTGAATTTAGATTTATACTTCCCATGGGTATTTTCAACTTATGCACTTTTGGCATGAAAATGATCTACTACTCATTTGAGCACACTTATTGATTGATTGCTTTAGTTATTTACATTAGACACAACTATTGTAATTGGTAAGATTACATTTCTACCATATGTTTACTAATAGTATAAATTTTCAACAATGATATTATATTAACTTAAGTTACAACAAATCCTTTGTTCTTATTCTCTTATCTAAAAACTTTATACAATGTATATAACAATAATTAAATATCCACCACCAACTCCTTAAACCACATCAACATCTACTATTTACAATTAGTAGTTATATATTACTATACTTTAACAACGGGCAACCTAACCATGCACACTTTCATATATATATATATATATATATATATATATATATATATATATATATATATATATATATATATATATATATATATATATATATATATATATATATATATATATGCTTCAAAAATTTATAACTTCAATAATAAACTACAGGTTAAGTTTGATCATAGCAACAAATGCTTCAACAACATTATTCATGATTAGGTATATACTAAACTTACATAATTAATAATTTTCTCATCAAACTATAATCCATTCATGCATTGTCTTTACGAGTCATATGCAACCTTACGACTCTAATTTGGCAATTACACATGTCATACTCAACCTTATGACTTTATTGGCCTTTTAACGGGTCATTTACAACTTATAAATTCATTGACAACTCAGTATATACATTGTGACCCACTAATTACCCCCTAGTGATTTACAACATCCAACAAATCACACTACAACATTTTGATTCTTTATTTTGCCTTAGACACACAACAACTTTGTGTCCTTGTTGGGATTATTACTAGTGGTCGGCATGATCACATTACAAATTGGTGATTCATCACATCACCTTTAGTGATTCCTGTCTCTACTTTAGCCTTATTTCAACTTCTAACGTCTTTGTCACTTATGAAGGCTAATTTCCCCAAAATGCAAAACATGGTAGTTATTCATGTCGTATTTAGGCTATGCTAACAACTAAAAGTCCAAAACAACATTTTGCACCTATTTACTATCAATATATCCCGTGTTAACTTAAAGGAGTCAGAATAGACATTATCCACATAATTCTTACATATATTCAGATTTAGCATATAAAGCTTCTACCACAAGCTCTACCATGTTCACTTATTCCTTATTACGTTAAACATTGCTATCATAACCCCAAGAACACCTTAGTATCATATGTGTACTATCATACCAGCCAAGTATAGTAGTCCACGCAGTATACACACGTATCCTAGTATTCCCATATCACATCCTAAGTATATCATTGTTGGATGCTCTGATCGAAAAGAAGGTCACAAATCAAATTATCACATATTTTCACAAATATACTATTGTGCTTTCCACATTCATGATCAATCTATTATCATGATATCAAAACTTTTGATCTACAGACACAACTTTCTTTAGCATAAGACCCAAGATACCCTTGTCAAAACAATCTTCATATTAACCTACTATTACAGTAATACACAACATTAGTAAATTTTTGAATCCGTTGCATATCTTTTAGCTCATGACAATCCGTGGAAAACATCTAGTGTTGGTTCACTTAATTGGTAAATAAGACCAAATCAACAACTACTACCACACAATTAAGTTAGAACCATTAGCAAACATCACCAAATTTTGAAAGTGTCAACATACCTTAGGTTTCTTGTTCAAGCCAAGAGCACGAGGTTTCAGTTTAAGCATGTCCAACCATACTTGAATCTCTTAAACCTCGTACATAGTTAAATATGTGAGTAAAGTTAATATACTCTGAATGTTAGGTATGAGTACGAAATATTTGTGATGTGTTAAAAAATTATACAAACATTTGGACATTATATTTAAAATATTAACCGACCATTATACAAAGAGCATACTTTTACAACTGCATGTTCATTATACAAAGAGCATACTTTCAATACACGCATTGGTCTTATATCTAAACATGTATGAGTCGTTTTCTCGTTTACATGTCAACTGACATTATGTCATTCATTCATTCATATATGAATACCAATGTTGGATTCAGTTTTATACGTGGGATGAAAGAAATAAAATTGC
Organism: Bidens hawaiensis; assembly: GCF_021521415.1. Lineage (NCBI taxonomy): Eukaryota > Viridiplantae > Streptophyta > Magnoliopsida > Asterales > Asteraceae > Bidens > Bidens hawaiensis. The sequence goes on from NW_027491024.1 coordinate 5,694,353, forward strand.
TAGATATGTTCTAGTAAGTGATTAGATAAGAACCTTTGGGAGAAATTGAATCGTAATATATCACTAGTCTTAAACCTTATAAGTGATAATCTATTTATAGGAATCTCTACAAGCCTATACAATTATTTCATGTCAAAGTAACCAATGGTTGACTAAGAACATAAATGATAAAGTACATAATCAAAATATACTTTAGTTTAAATAAATAAGCAATAAAACTAGTTATTATTATTATTATTATTATTATTCGTTTTTTGAGTTATTGACTCGTTTTTCACACTTCCTTCTTCCGCCTTCTCATGTGTCCAAATTATACAAGTCTTCAGTATGACTAATTTACCCCGCATCATTTTCCTCACTTGAAAAGAACATGTCCTCGCTCTTAGTGTATAGAGTATTAGTTGATGAGTTTTTTCATTTCTCCACTCTCACAAATTTCTCCTTCGTCACATTTGGTTTTGCATTTTCAACAATTATCGATTTTGTTGATAATTCATTATTTTCACACCCCGACTTAGGGCCTAGAAGTGTGACCACGAGTTGGTACCTGTTTTGTAAATATATCAGAGTTTATGGGTTAATTTTAGCGGAAGACTTTATGTTAAATATAATATTAATTTACATTGATAATTTACTTGGGAATTAAATACCCAAGTATTGGTTTACAAAATATGTGTTTCATATTACATGGATTTTAAATAAAAAACGGATCCATCTTGTAACGCGCTTCTATCTTCATAAAGACTCCAATCCTTGCTATTGCTACTAATGCTTAGTTACCTGCAATGGGTTGGAAAAATACGTCAGCTATGTGTTGGTGAACACGTATGACTTTATAAAATAATTCGAATAACAATTACAATACAAATATAGTTTTCTGTACACTCAGCAAGAAGTATTTCATTCTTAGGATTTGTACCACTACCCTACACACATAAAAGTGTTCCCCGAGCCGCGTAGCCCTTAATAGAGAACTAGTTATGACTGTTAGCCCGCGGCCAAGCCTTTGATTGTTTAGGCTAAACAGTTATGTATGGATCCAGACACATGTGTAATCGATCTGAGTTGCTTTTATTTTATACTCTGTATTATAACGTTTTAGAGATCACGTAATCTCATGTAAACGTTGACCGACTCTTTAAGACAAACGGTCCCCGTTCATCTTATAGAGTATAAAATATATTTTGACTGATTAAAAAGGTTAACGTTTTCATCTGCACCAATGTGCATTTGAAACCTTTCTTTGATTGAGAATGATATTAACCTATACATAAATAGGTTTGTAAAAATATTTGAATGGTGTTTCTTGATTAAGCTATGATTGTTAAGCTTAACCTTGAAATCGTTTATCTTTTTGATTGTGAATGAAAACACTTTGTTTTATGTGATGTTTGATATAGCATGCTTTGGCTTAATAGGTTATAACACGTTGGTGAGCTTCTCCAGTTAAGTAAACGGGTCCCTCAGTTGATTGGGATTTGTACGAATTACTTTTTCTTAGGCAAGAAACTCACTAATAGTGATATCCCCCTTACAGTTTACTACATGCCCGTCAAAATATATCTTTGTTAACATTATTTCATTAAGAAGTAACGTTTATGAAAACTTGTTTGTGAATTCTTATAAAATACTTTCAAGGTTAAAGACCATAGCCTTGATTGATGTTTTAGCAATAACTCAAATAACTTAAACGTAACTCCTACCTTAATACGGACACTCGGAGTGATAATAATAAGAAAAGAGTAACAACTTGATGGTAGGATCTTGATCTACTCGCTTATACGATTGCTAACTTGATTATAACTTCGTTACTTGCATAAACTATGCGAAAACAGAACGTCGGCTCGCCACGGCAGTCAGGCACGCTTCCCTAGACTAAGTGTGTGTAAATGAAGGTGTTCTTGGGATGAATGAGGCTCAATCCCGTAATATCCTATTTATAGGCGAAATCCGCGCCCCATCGCGATACGCGATGGAGTGCCTAGCCGGTCGTCGCGTATCGCGGTGCCGCAATTAATAACGGAATGCCACATCTTGCCACATGGCCTGTCATGTTGTACCACGTGGTGACACGTGGTTGGGCACGTGTCCCGGTTGCTTAACGAGGTTATCGCGCTACGCGATGGTCCTATGTGTTTGAGCCATCACGTATCGCTACGCCGCCCAGATGTTGATTTGTGTGCAAGGCTATCGCGCTACGCGATGGGCTTATGCGTACCCTATCGCGTATCACGATGGATGAAATTTTCAAAAATTTCTATTTTAGTCCGTAAACTTATAAAAGTTAGCATAAATGGTTAAATTCTTATAGGGTATTTTACGCGGTGTTACATCCTCCCCACCTTTTGAATAATCTCGTCCTCGAGATTTATTGGAATATATAGGGATACTTCTTCTTCATTTCTGACTCGAGTTCCCACGTATACTCGGGTCCTCGTCTTGAATCCCATTTGACTTTCACGAGCTTAAGTCGCTTGCGCTTGAGGAACTTGAACATGCTGTCTTGTATTTGAATCGGTTGTTCTACAAACTTAAGCTTTTCATTGACTTTAACATCTTTTAAAGGCATTGCAAGAGTTTCGTCGGCTAAAGACTTGCGTAAGTCAGATACGTGAAACACGTCATGAATGCCATTCATTTCCTCGGGTAACTCCAGTCGGTAAGCAATAGGTCCAATTCTTTCGAGTGTTTTGAATGGTCTAACAAAACGTGGACTCAATTTTCCTTTCTGCCCGAATCGTACTACGCCTTTCCATGGTGATACCTTAAGCAATACTTTATCGCATTCTTTGAATTCCAATGGTTTACGACGGATGTCCGCATAGCTCTTTTGTCTATCTCTTGCCGCTTTCAATTGTTCACGGATTTATGTTACTTAATCAGTGGTTCTTTGAACAACTTCGGGTCCTGATAATTGATTGTCACCTGTTTCCGACCAACATACAGGTGTCCTACACTTACGTCCATACAATGCTTCAAATGGTGCCATTTGGATATTCATATGATAACTATTGTTGTACGAGAATTCCATTAGAGCAAGATGAGTATCCCAACTCCATCCTAAATCGATTACACAGGCACGAAGCATGTCTTTCAAGGTTTGAATCGTTCGATCACTTTGTCCATCAGTTTGGGGATGATATGCAGTACTTAAGTTTAATCGAGTCCCCATGGATTTTGGAAAACTTGACCAAAAGTTTAAGGTAAAACGACTATCTCTATCGGAGATGATGGATAACGGCACAACATGTAAAGATACTATGTTTTCGACATATAGTTGTGCTAACTTATCCATGTTAAACGTTTCTTGTATCCAGGTGAAACGAGCAGACTTGGTAAGTCTATCTACAAAAACCCAGATTGCATCATTTTGGCGAGAAGTTTTAGGTAACTTCCTGATGAAATCCATGGTTATAATATCCCATTTCCAAATTGGTATTTCCGGTTGTTGTAGTAATCCTAACGGCTTTTGATGTTCGGCTTTTACTTTGGAAAAGGTTAGGCATTTGGCGACGTATAGTGCAATATCCTTCTTCATACCAATCCACCAATAATCGTCTTTTAGATTGGGATACATCGTGTCGCTTCCCGGATGCATCATGTACTTGGATTTATGAGATTCTTCAAGGATCTTATCTCTTAAATTTCCAACCATCGGTACCCAAATCCTTGTACCAAGTTTAAGTATTTTATCACTTCCTTTGACCAGCTTTAATGTTACCTTCTTCAAGTGCTAACTTCTGAGCTTCTTTAATCTGACTAGCCAAATCAACTTTGAGTTCCAATCTAAGAGCTCAGACTCTCTTTGGCTTTTCATGTTCTTTTCTACTTAAGGCGTCTGTCACTACATTTGCTTTTCTTTCGTGATATACTATCTCATAATCATAATCATTGAGAGTTTCCATCCAACTCCTTTGTTTCATGTTCAGTTCTTTTTTATCGAATACATGCTTCAAAATTTTGTGATCGGTATATATTGTAAACTTTACACCATACAATAGTGTCGCCAGAGTTTTGACACAAAAATTATAGCGCCTAATTTAAGGTCGTGTGTGGTGTAATTCTTTTCATGTAATTTTAATTGTCTTGAAGCATAAGCAATTACTTTCTATCCTTGCATCAAAACACATCCCATTCCCGTGTTCGAAGCATCACAGTAAATGGTAAACTTATCCAATCCTTCTGGCAAGGCCAAGATAGGTGCATTGGTTAACTTTTGCCTAAGTCTTTCGAATGCTTCTTCTTGTTTCGGTCCCCATTCAAACTTAATTGATTTTCTAGTGAGTGAGGTCAATGGGATAATTATTCTAGAGAAGTCTTGAATGAATCTTCGGTAATATCCAACTAATCCTAGAAAGCTTCTAACTTGAGTCAGTGTTTTGGGTTTCTCCCATTTGGTACTGGCTTCTATTTTTGCTTGGTCTACTTGAATACCCTTTTCGTTTATAACATGACCAAGGAATTGAACTTCGGCTAATCAAAATTCACATTAGAGAATTTGGCGTACAACTTCTCGTTCCTTATGGTTTCAAGTACAATTTTGAGATGTACTTGATGATCGTCTGTAGATTTCGAATAAACAAGAATGTCATCAATGAATATGATAACAAACTTGTTGAGATATGGTTTGCAAATACGATTCATCATGTTCATAAAAGTTGCCGGAGCATTAGTGAGTCCAAAAGGCATAACGGTGAACTCATAATGTCCGTATCGGGTTCTAAATGTCGTTTTAGGGATATCTTCTTCTTGTACTTTCAACTAATGGTAACCCGATCTAAGGTCAATTTTTGAAAAACAACTTGCTCCTTGGAGCTGATCGAACAAATCATTAATCCTTGGTAGTGGGTACTTATTCTTGATTGTAACCTTATTTAGCTCTCGATAATCTATACACATTCTCATCGATCCATCTTTCTCCTTCACAAACATAATTGGAACTCCCCATGGTGAAGAACTCAGTCGTATGAATCATTTCTCCAAAAGCTCATCTAACTGTTTCTTCAACTCTTTCATTTCACTGGGTGCTAGTCTACAGGGAGACTTAGCTATCGGTGAAGTTTCCCGTAGAAGGTCAATTCTAAATTCTACTTCTCTGTTGGGTGGGGTTCCTGGTAATTCATTTGGAAACATATCCTGGAATTCATATACGATTGGCACATCTTTCATATTTTTGGGTTCAGGTTCTTTTGTTACATAGGCCATGAATGCAAAGCATCCCTTACCTAAGCAACTACTTGCTTTTATCTTAGAAATTATTCCTACCTTTCCCGCTTCTATATCACCGGTTATTCTAATGGTTTTGTTCTGAGATGTTTGGATATCAATTGCCTTATCATTACATAGGATATGGGCTTGATTAGATGATAACCAATCCATACCTAAAACTACATCAAAACCTGCTAATGTCATAGGTAACAGTCGTGTAGGTATGATGTGATCAGCTAAAGAAACTGTGGCATTATTTAAAGCCTTGGTTATTCTACTTACATTTCCATCAACAATTTCAACTTCATAATGTTTATCTAATTTAACTAAGGGTTCATTCAATAGACAACAAAATTTATAATCTATAAAACTTTGGTTTGCACCCGAGTCAAATAAAACCCTTAGCATAAACATTATTAATAGGAAACGTACCAGTGATCACGCCCGGTATGTCGGCGACCTTCTATGTATCCAGCATGAAGACACGCGCGTTCCCCTTCTTGGTATCGGTCTTGGCACCGCTACCACTTGCACTAGCCACTTCTGTTGTCGGCTTCCTCTTCGGACATTCCGTACTAAAATGCCCCTTTTCCCCACAATCAAAACATACAATCGTTTTCCTCTTACAATCCGCTTCCACATGTCCCATCTTTTTACAAAAAGTGCATGTAATGGTGTTAAGTGGTTGAAGACATTTGCCGAAGTGTCTCCTTTCATAGGACTTGCAAACCGGGCGGTTGTACACAAACGCTCCTTCTCTTTTCTTCTCAACTTTCTTCACCTTTCCACCAACATTCGATCTTCCATCCTCTTTCTTCTTTTCATCCCTATTTCTGTTCATCCCGGCCAACTCCATGGCTGATTCCGTGGTGGATGGCATATGTGAACGAACCAAATCACGGATTTCGATTGGTAAACCGTAAATGTATCGTGTCACTTTATTGATTTCGGGAGTGACCAAGTGAGGGACAATCCTACAGTACTCAAGAAACTTGGTATTATATTCCTTGAGATTCGTTCCAACAACCTTATGATTCCATAACTTGGTTTGTATCTGGTCGATTTCATTGATTGGACAAAATTTCTTCAATATCATCTACTTAAACGTACCCCATTCCAAGTTATACAAGTTCTCTCTACCCTTGATCCCAATGAGGGTATTCCACCATTCCAACGCCCCCCTAAACATTTTGGAGGTTTATTGCACTTTCTCTCTCTCCGTAAACTTGCTTATTAACACAATAGATTCCATCTCCTCCAACCATCGGAGGGTAACAATCGCTCTCTTATCCCTGTGAAATTCCTTTGGGTTATATACTTTGAACACTTTGAAATCGCAAACTTCTTGTATTTTTAATTTCTTGGTTTTATCATGAATGTCGTTCTTGGTGGTCGAGCCTTGATCACTTACTTCATTCTTTTTCCTTTTTATGACTTTCTTTCTTTTCTGTCTCTCTTTTGGTTTCCTTACGTGAGTTTACAGTTTCACTCTTACTTCGATTATTTCGTTTGTTTAAATGAGAAGCAGTCCGACTAGGATCGTTTTTCAAGATTTCATAGATTGGGTGTATAGCCTCTTTATTAAATCGCTAATACCGAGCACATAATCTTGTGGTATCGCTTGTATATTTTCCGCGACAATCTTTTCTTTATTGTTTACTTGTATTTCCGGATTACTTTGAGCCTTTCCTTGTTCAGACATGCTGTTACATGAATAAAACAAGGTTTTAGAAAAGACACACCTTTATTTTACATTATTTTTGTTACATAAAGGAAAATACAACAGTCAACAACACTTTATTACAAACATATTATTCTTAGTCTCTAATCCACTTCTTAACGAGATTTTTTATCTTATCGCATTTCTTGACTATCTTCTTTCCCATTTCGCAGCTCGTTCATCACCGAATTAGGCGGGTTAGGGTATCCTGTTGGTGCAGATACGGCTGGGAAGAGATAAGCGTTTTCCCTTGGATAAAGATGCGGGTTTGCAATGTATGCATGCATTTCCTCATCGGGAATATTGTTTGTGTAAAATTCCTCGATAAGGTTTGCTTCCTTGGGGATCTCATTGCCTTGCTGGGAGATTAAAGGTCTCGATCCTAAGTATGGAGGAAAATAAGGTTTTTCGTTTTCCTCTTCCTCTTTCTCGGGATACTCTTCGGATTCATATGGATTATTGATTGGTGCTTGAAAGGATATCTTTTCATAGAGCATGGTACCCCTCATCTTTGGTTTTTGACTCGGTCCTATGGTAGTCTGCAGAATCTGGTATTGATAGTTCGGCGGTGGTGATCCAAATTGCCATCTTCTTTGGTTAGAGTGACATTTCATCCAGCTTGACGATTCTGATTCAGTTTTCTGCTTGATCTTACTTTGGACTTCTTGCTTCTCGGAATTATGGTAAGATGGAATTTCGGATGGATAATACCGGGGAATGTTGTCGGAAGTATCGTCAGAGATTTCGATTGGACATTGCTAACTTCTCGGGAGATGCACGGGTTGGCTCCCATATGGTAGTGTCAGAATGATTGGTTGATTTTGATTGAAGAAGTTAGTGTAATAACTGTTACTGCTCGCCATATCTGATGGTTCATGAATGAGTGTTGGTTTGGCTCGAATGGCTACTCGGCGTCTATGACCAAGATAGTTAATATAATACATCTGCACTTAGTTAGATTTAGGGATAGGAAGTTTATCAATCCTATCTTATCCCTACAAAATAATAATAAGAATAATAACAATAACTTTAAGGTTAAAGCTTAGGTACTAATGTTTAATACCTAGTTCGCTGAAACTGATGGCTCTGATACCAACCTGCCACACCCTGACTTAGGGCCTAAAAGTGTGACAACGAGTTGGTACCTGTTTTGTAAATATATCATAGTTTATGGGTTAATTTTAGCGAAAGACTTTAGGTTGAATATAATATTAATTTGCATTCAAAATTTAATTGGGAATTAAATACCCAAGTATTGGTTACAAAATATGTGTTTCATATTACAAGGATTTTATATAAAAAAACGGTGTCATCTTGTAAAGCGCTTCGATCTTCATAAAGACTACAATCATTGCTATTGCTACTAATGCTTAGTTACCTGCAATGGGTTGGAAAAATACGTCAGCTATGTGCTGGTTAACACGTATGACTCTATAAAAATACAGAACGTCGTTACTTGCATAAACTACGAGAAAACAGAACGATTGCTACTCGCTTATACGATTGCTAACTTGATTATAACTTCGTTACTTGCATAAACTACGAGAAAACAGAACGTCGGCTCGTCACGACAGTCGGGAACACTTCCCTAGACTAAGTGTGTGTAAATGAAGGTGTTTTTGGGATGAATGAGACTCAATACCGTAATCTCCTATTTATAGGCGAAATCTGCGCCCCATCGCGATACACGATGGAGTGCCTAGCCGACTGTCGCGTATCGCAGCACCGCAATTAATAACGGAATGCCACGTGTTGCCATGTGTCCTGTCATGTTGTGCCACGTGGTGACACGTGGTTGGGCACGTGTCCCGGTTGCTTATCGAGGTTATCGCGCTACGCGATGGTCCTATGGGTTTGAGCCATCACGTATTGCTACGCTGCCCAGATGTTGATTTGTGTGCAAGGCCATCGCGTTACGCGATGGGCTTATGCTTACCCTGTATCCCGATGGATGAAGTTTTCAAAATTTTCTATTTTAGTCACTAAACTTATAAAGTTAGCATAAATGGTTAAATTCTTATAGGGTATTTTACGCGGTATTACAATCATATACCCACCATAGCGACATATGATGCTCTTAGCTTCTTTGGTTTTATTTTCTTCATCATTTGTTTCTTTGATTTCTTGACTCTTTACCATGCTAACATATTTTGCAACCTTCATTGACCAACATTACAGCTGTAGTTTCTTTACTCTCGTCGTCAACCTCTAGATCTTGATGTATGTATGTAACACATAATCGTTGCAACATTCTTTGGTTGAAACATTATAACTATCAGTAATATAAATATACCTCTCATCACGAAATAAGCCGGAATAATGCATGAACGTAACTGAATCAAATACATCAAACGAGTCAGGAGACGCGTAGTGCACGCTTGAATGAGTTTTATTTTGGATCCAACAAACTAGGAACACCATTGGTTCTTAAAGCGAAACCTCAAAACAAGGGGGTTCCAAGAGGTAAACGTCCCGAGAGTAGGGTTCCAAGATTCCAAGGATCAGCAGCCCCTGCTAGGGTCCAAGCTCCAAAGGGTAAGCTTGAAATTTTTTTTATTTTGATAAATTATTTCTTATTGAAAATTCATAAGATTTTATGAATTCTAAAAAATATATTGAAATCCAAAGTTTAAACGGGGCTTATCTTGTTTTCACTTGAACACGACCCGAATTAACTGTTTTGAAACAATTAATTACTAAACACTGGATCTTGGTCATTTTCTAGGGGTATGCGGACAAAAATTCACAGCACAATTTTCTCGTTCTTGAAAATCTCCCTGTGTTTAATTATCTGATTAAAAATTCATGTCAACCTTCAAATTATTTTTACCTCAAAGTGAATCACTATTTTAAAGAAGACTTAATTGTAGAAATCACCTTTTTGGATAGCACTGTTTTGCAGGAATAAACCCCGTGGTGGGACTTTTCGCAATTATAACCCCCCTATGGTCAACACTTTTTTGCAATTGGAACCAGCAGTTTTCCTATGAAAAAGCACTAATACCATTGCAATTTGCAACCTTGGGGTCAGTTAACGTATGCAAATTGCTCCCTATTTTTGTTAAATGTTTTCCCTCTAAATGTAACACCAACTAAATTTTGACTTTCGTTGTTTGACTTTCTATGACCCATCGACTTTCAATTTGAGATGCTTATTCCACTCATATTAACATAAACAAAACTAATCTTGATCATCTAAATGGTTAAATGCTTAAGCATATTAAACACACAAATTTACTATCCTAAGTCAAACTAATTCTTTTTAAAAGAATAACCAATTATGTATGCAAGATTAAGTTGTATGCACACACACACATACATATACACACATAAATACAAAGATACACACACATACATATATATATATACAGTCACATGTGAATAAACAATTATGCCTTTGCAGACACATATATAACAGACACACGTGCATACATTAACATTGCTTGACAAAGTCCAATAATTGACTATTTAAGTAATGAGTTAGTTGTTCTACTAATTACTGTTCCACATACACAAACAGACACACACCCTCACATACACACACACACACAACACATACACAAATTGATACACACATACACGTACAAAAGCATACACCCCCTCCCCCATAGTGGCAGGCAAACACACACACACATATGTTTCTTTAAACACAAAGATTTACATTGCACTTATAAAGATAACTAAAATTGCACTTATAAATATCGTGTCAACATTGCACTTATAAAGATAACTAATTAATTAATATGAAAACACATTAATAGGTTATCATTAACATAATAAACATATATTACACATTAGTAGTTATACTAGGCACCTAGTAATTACTTAATACCAAAACACCTACTTGCTAGTTCGTACAAAGACATAATTACTACTTCTTATATCATATAACTACTTATATAACCACCTAAAAAAACTACTCCAACTGATCTCATTGACCTGTATTAAACCTGATCATGAAGATCCGGTTTGGCTAGGTCTTTACCAAAACCACCATATCCAAGCTCAGGTTGGTCCTGACAGATCGACCTTGCAACTACAATGAAAACAAGTATGAAGATTGTGATTTTTTAAGTAAACCTTTATTAATGAAGCCAATTTCACATTTACAAGCACAACCGAACTCATTAAAAATGAAAATTCAAATTTTTTTTCATACGTGTGAATGTTGTGGTGTATGCAAAAATGTCGATTAAGCATACCATTGACGATTACGGGTTGATGATGACCGAGATGAAGAAGACGATCGGCGTTGAGGAGGATGACGGTAAGTTAGGGTTGTAAATTGTGTGTGGGGGGGGGATTATATTAACCGGGTTTGGGGAGTTGAGAGGAAAGGAGTATTTTGCTCCTAGATTTAATGAAGGTAACTGGCGTTAAGTAATGACTAGTTCCAACTGAAAAAAAGTGTTGACCACAGGGGTGATACCTGAGAAAATTCACCAAGGAGTTGATTCATGCAAAACGATGTTTATCAAAGGAGTGATTTCTACACTTAACTCTTTAAAGAACTAAAGGTTTGTACGATTACGAAAACATTTCTCGTATCTTGAGACATCCAAGTTTCTTCTACTTTTGTTTCGACGTGTTAACTATGCACTTCTTGTTTCCTAAATACAATGACACACATGTAAATTCCACGTACGAAAAAAAAACTGTTGACGGTAGTCAAACCCCAACCTACAGCGGAATATGTCGGGGCGCAACTAATTGCACAGTAGCTTACAAGACACTATTAATAATAGTGAAAACGACTAGATAATTAATTTCATAAATCTAAGTACACCATAATACAAACAAAGGAAACAATACATCATACAAATTAGCTTTATATTTAGTAACCTAAAGAAAACTAAATATCTTCTCAAACATCGAAATTTTCAACTAGCAAACTTGCAACACGCGTAAAAATAGAGTTTGGTCAACATAAAGTTGAGTGAGTAACACACAAGTTTAAATATATTATTATATTATAAAACAAAACAATTCGTATGTGATTATGAACATTTATAACATTGATGATATATAATAATTACCAAATAATATAGATGTGGACCCTTTCAGTCTGGCACAAATCCAACTGACTTGGGTAATGTATGCATATTAGATGAGGATGAGATGAGATAACCACCAAATAATATAAATAAACACATAAGCATATACATATCATCGGTGAGCAAATAACCCATAAACACATAATATTGAATTGTGGTTGATAAGGTATAGATATAAATAAATAACTTTTGATAAATATGGTACACATGTTACCTCAAAAAATAAAATATGAAAAAGGGGTGTGAACTACTCCCATTTATTATTTAGGCGAGATAATAACAAATTAATAACAAACCAGGAAATTAATGTGCTGGCTAGAGACCTGAAATTTGAGATAGCAAACTAGAGTTAAAACCAAAAATAATGTCACTGAAATCACAACAAACAGATAAATAGAACTCAAGTTATGAAATATACAAGTTTTAAGCGAGATGATGCGGGTTAGAATCTGAACAACGAATCTGAGTTCGTGTTCAAGCCCGTTAGATGTAAACATGAAAATACACATAAAAAGTTTCTAGACCGAAAGCTAATATTGACAAGGTTCGTTAATTACAAAATCCCCGATTTTATCCTAACATAAACCCGAAAACGAATTTGATTATAATTGATATGATAACTCCTTAATCCTATAGAATTGATTGAGGTCTTTTGATGCTATGATGAATTAGACAAACTTTAATGTATAAACTTACCCGGAATTCGGATTAGAACTAGGAGAAATCAAGAAGATGAAGAACTTTGACTCTTGAAAGTCAACCGACGAAGAACACTAGAGCTACGACTTTAATTCGTGAATGAGAGGGATGTTTTGAGAGTGTGTAGCAGGTTATGGATGATCTATAGCACTTTTATATATAGGTGTCGGATTATAGCTCATGTTTATCACGAATTTAGAGATAATTCGTTTAAAAATCAAAATGTCACAATATTCTCATCTTTTGGAAATTTCATCCTAAATTAAGGAAAAACTACGAAAAAAGTCGGTAAAATAAAAATAAAAGAACTTTCTAATAAATCTTCATAACAAAACTTTTAAATTAACATAACATAAAACTTTGTGTGACCCGTATAAACACTCCAAATAAAAATACGATAAGGGAACTTATATATAGGATGTACCAGCGGTGTATCCACCATGTCTTTAGCATCTTTACATTTGTACCGTTACCCAAAATCACCTTTGGTTCTAAGTTATGACAAGAAATCGTACATACTATGATTTTCATACGAGGACTTGGATAATTGCGTTTTGAACCATAATTACCTTTATCGCAGATGATCCACATTATTCGTCCCATTGTGTGGATTATAAAAACATAAGTTGTCAATAATATATATTTTTGAGGGAAAATAAGTTAGCCAACGAACTTTGATGAACTTAATAAATATAAATCAAGAATATCATTATATATATACGAAACATCATAAAATTATATTAAGTTAACCATCGAGTTTAAAATAAAGAAAGCTTTTGTAATAAAAATCAACAAACAAACTTGAAATGAAGATAAACACGTGAAACGTCTAAAGATTACAAATATTGTGATGATGAATTATTTTGGGTAATAAATGTAAATTTGAACTAGATTAGAAGAAAAATTGAGATGAATTGAGTTTGGATAGATGAATTAACAAAATATTATAATATTGTACATACGACTTCTATTAGTTAGCTATGATCATAAACAGGTTCATAGCCCCTGATTTTAATGAGCAATGAATGCTTAAGGTAACCAATCATACGCCGTTAATTGAGAATAGTTGTATGAAATTATATGAGGGTAGATGAGCAATAATGATAGTAGTTGAATTTGAAATAAATAAACTTGAAAAAAAAACAAACAAACTTGAGATGGGCTTAACACAAAAAATTTTATATGATACCATAAATAATAATGAGTCATTGCAATACTTAAAAGAAAAGAAACATAAACAAAATAGAGTATTGCAAGCAATGAGAGTCTTCGAGTGTCTTAAATCCTTAGTTGCAGTTGCCTTGGAAGATCTGACCTTGAGCACCTTGGAGAATTTGATCTTTACGGATTTTGAATAGTTGGCTTTCGTTGGGATAGTTTGAATAGGCTGAGCTTGGATGTGTTGCATGCATGGAATTTGATTGAAATGGGCTTGTGGTGCTTGGGTTTGATAGTTTGGATTTGATAGGTTTGACTCGGGTTAACGTGATTTTGGTAGACTTGAGCTTGATTCGTGTATACAAGTCTAGGACATGCATTACGAAGATGACTCGTATCACCACAATTGTAGCAAGCTCGATATGTCAGGAATGGTTGGGTAAAGGGTTGAGTATAAGCATGGCATGGGGTTTAGGAAAAGGTGAAACATTGGTTTGAATCATAGGTGGGTTGAGTTGGGTCTGCGAGAAATCATGTCATACATTGGTGACATGACCATAACGACCACAAATGGAACATTGAAGACATGGTTAGGTAATCAGATGAAAATACTTGCACGTGCTACATAAAGGATGCGATCCGACGTAAGGCTTATTTTTGGTGTGGGTTAGCTTGTGTAGGAGCTGAGTTGGTTAGGGCATAGTTCCTACATTTTAAGGCTTGATAGTTTTTGGTATGGGTAGGGTTGGATTATTGTCACACCCCGTTAAGCGAATTGCGGAAGCGTAAAACGGAAATGCAACAGATACAACTGGTATCAAATACATTGTTCATAAAGAAACATTACTAACTAATTTACAACATATTATATCGTTCTAACATCTTTTACAAACTAGGTGATACAATCAAACCGGTTCTTCAATTACTTTACTTCTAACTCAAATGCCCATGACATCAATCACCAATCAGACACGTAACGCACAGGAAATTACTTCTCATATCTGATTACCTGAAAAGCATGTTAAAATAGGTCAACTACGAATAGTTGGTAAGTTTCATATGTTTAACGAAATCAGTTCCGCGTACCACACAGTCATAGTTTGTATGTACGCGCGTATGTAAAAATATGTGTTTACGTTCGTATAAATATGTACAGCCATATCCTTGTGTGTGCATATGCACACATGTAAGTTTATAATATAAATTTGAAATTTCGGTAAAATCGTGGTTGTTTGTTCGTACTACCTGTTTCCAATTTCCGTGTTTAACCAACCACTGTGGACCCCTTCCTCCCACAACGGTTCCACATAAACTCAACCACTATGGCCCCCCTTCCGCCCACAACGGTTCCGCGTTAACATCAAACATTATATAGTGTACACGCAAGTAATTAGTATATTCTATACATAGTATTTCCTAAGGCAAATCACATAGCATGTATATAGACACATATACATATATAGTATTTATCACGTATCACCAAATACTGTAGCTCCCCATCCGCCCACAATACGTATAATCACATTATTCTCTTAACATTCATGTCATAATCAAGTTAGTTCGTTTAATAAGTTGCAGCAGAACTTGGCTCATAGGCCATACTCAACTTTAGTTTATAAGTTGTAACAGAACTTGGCTCATAGGCCATACTCAACTTTAGTTTAGTAAGTTGTAGCAGAACTTGGCTCATAGGCCATACTCAACTTTAGTTTAATAAGTTGCAGCAGAACTTGGCTCATAGGCCATACTCAACTTTAGTTTGTTACTATTGTGGCCACCCTTCCGCCCACAATAGCCCCATAAATATCATAAACCACGTTATCCCCATGGCCATTATAGACCATGTTGTTTCCCAAATTAGTTATGTTTAACATTACACAATGTGTTTGTATAAACATGTTGTCACGTGTAATTTCATTATGTTTTGCAATTCGTATTATTTCCGTTCAATATATCAATCAACGATAATAATCATCTTTCATCAGCACGTAGTCAATCATTACGTTTGTAGGGACTTTTCATATATAAATGTTCAGATATTTTATATCCTGAACCGTTTTCAGATAGATAACGTGTGTAACCATGCTTTCCACCCCAAAAGTTCGTAAAATAGTTTAAAGAGTGGGGTCATGAAACTCACCTTATCGTAGTTCGCACAGAAATTACGTATCAGTAAGTCAGATGCCTCGTTTATAGCCTGATTCCTATAAACGGTATCGTATCGTTAATACTAGTACAGTGTTTAAGTTAAGTCGGGCCGTATAGATAATCTGGGTATAGCTGTTAAGCCCAGAACATGACCATAGTCTTAGATTGTGACGTTGTATACTATGAAATGTTTAAAACTGGATTTGGCTCAGTTTCACCGTTTCCTGAGCCTAGCTCAGTTGATCGTTTATACGTTTCGGGATTAGGTAAGATCACATAAAACTTAAGTAAATATATTGATTGATAAAATAATTTGATTTATGAAAGAATTTTAAGGTTTCGGTGTCTGGTTTGATCGCAAGGTTTGTTTCCGTTTTCATACGGGTTTGATTATACAAAACGCGCATAATTCACCCGAATTTTCCGGAATTCTCGTAAAAAGTTCGTTTTTATCAATATCATTCAAAAACATGATATTTGACCACTTTTGACATTTTGACATACCAGTCAGTCCGTTAAACACAAAACTGCCGGTTTCGTTAAAACAATTATAATTTAAATCTTTGATTAATCATAACTAAATATGTACTTATATATAAATTATGTAAATTTTTGTAAAAATACATTAAGACATGGAGAATTTTATAAAAATATTTTTAGAAACTTTATGATTATTTATTTATTTATAAAAATTCATTTAATAGGTTATAATCGTGTAATAAATGGCCCGTTTATATCAAACGACCTCCGAAAAATCCAATAATTTTTTCAAATGGCCTCAATGTTATTACATAGCCCCTGAAAAATTTCCAGAAACTAACTCTTTTGACAAAATGCCTTTTTGTGCGTTTTTCGGCTGTTAAAATTCGGTTAAGCCATGATTGCACAAACCATACTTAGACATTTCCAGTGATTCCCAAACTTTACCAGTGATCTTACAATCACATATTAAACTCCAAAACCAAGTTTCATAATTTTTCAATGTGTTTAGCTATTTTTCCCAAATAAACGCTCATAAACGGAAATAAATTCACCAAATATTCTCCGTTTATCGAAAAATTACCAAATTTGAACAGGGACTCATTTATATGATCCCTAATGTCCCTGAAAGTTTTCACAAGCTAACAACAAGCACGTCACAACCTAATACTAAACAGCCCCTAAACGAGTGTTACGGGTTTACCTTGTCGGTTTTCGATGAATTTTGCTAGCTTAAACGACTTTCCGGGTCTCGGGTTGCAAACTCAGTATATCTACATATCATATAACATCAAACCAAGCATAAATCATCCATGTAACAGCCTTGATAATTAGGGTTTCGGTTTTGGGTTCAAACCGAACTTTCTAACCGTAAAAACGTTGTATTCATGTTCTAATCCGCGTTTTTGACCAAAAAAGTATATGTTCCTGGTTTGTAAACATGTTTAACATCAAAACATGGTTTTACTTGATTTTTAGGGTTTTTGGATGGTTAAACATGTTTAAAACTAATCAAGGATCAATTTTTCATGGTTAAATTATGTTAATCATGATTAAAACTCAAAGAAAATCACTAATTACCTTAGGTTTTTGAGAGTTTCTGGAGTTCTACCTTGCAGCTGCTTGGACTTCAAACTTTTATGAGTTATAATAAATAAATGAGCTTAAGGTGTAAGTTACATAAAAAGAAATGTGATGTTTGGTGGCTGGCGATCGGAGTAAAAAAAAGGCCCTTAATGGGCTGTTTTGGCCCATGACTCTAATTATACAAGCCCAAACATGAAAAGCCCACTTCAAATTTAGTTCGGGTTCGGTTTTTCGCAAGAAAATTAATTCGGGTGTGAGAAATAGCGCAAAAACGAGTGTTTTTCAGCTTATTTTTGTAAAATAAGAAAAACGTACTGACTCGTTGTAAAATTCCAAAATATTTTCACGGATTGCTTATAACATGTCATATAAGTGTTTTATAAGTCTTTTTCGGCTTAACGGATGCTACAATGCTTGTTTTGATATTAACGATTGCGTTTAAGCTTATAGCGTATCGATAAACGAAACCTTTTTCGTTTAAAGAGTTTTAAACGTACTGGGGCCTAAATATCAATATGTTAGCCTCTATAACATATATATAACTCGTATATGACCCCTCAGTATGTATACGGGTCATAATTAGTATCGGTCGGTT